>NC_045546.1:71249810-71928143 GCF_009769535.1 Thamnophis elegans | reverse complement strand
GAGGACACAATCCACAACCACATCAAGATAGTGCCTTATTGGGAGACAATAATTTCTTTTATCCTTGAGAGAGTTTGAATGATTTGGAATTGATTAGGCCTATGTGTTCCTGCTATTTAAAAGAAAGTATATAAACATTCACTTTTACAATACATAGAGACAATATGAGTCACTTTTCATTACGGACTTAATATTTAGCATTAATAAAAGTTTATCGTCCAACTATACCTGTCTTTTTAATTTTAACTTTTTAACATGCACACCCCACGTACAAATACACACAAATACCTGTATACTGAATGTCTTTTTTTTTCTTACAGTTAATGATCATAAAAAATTACCAACAACAACAACCGCAAACCCAGGAACATCAATAAAGTTATATGTGGTAATGTTTTCTCTGCAACTATACTCTGCTTTGCTACCATGCTGAGAATTGAATGTTTCATATCTGAAAAAAGAAGCATAACATTAAACCCACCCATTCTGTAAAGATATTAGCACAAGAGGAGCAACCCATAACTCTTACAATGCCCCTGATGGAAAGCACTGTAGGAAATAGTGTTATCGTTTCAATTCCAGGATAAGCATGGTGAAATGGGCTCAGCTAAAGGGATTAGAATATCTAATCTACAGAAGTGCAGGTTAGAAAGCATTGTGCTTACCCTATTTTTTCTCAAATCCGGAAAAGGCAAGTATTTAAAAAAACTGATTTCTAATGGAATTTTGCAGCCCCCACTTTCTCATTTTTTTCAGACCTATGTATTTTTTTCTAATATTTTGAATACGGTCCTCAATTTACAACCATTAAGCTAACATCTGAAGTAGTGTGATTGTTAAGCAGGTCACCACACAATTGTGACTGATTTTACAACCATCTTGCAAAGGTCATTATGTAAAGGCAGCAATCATAATGTGAACACTATGATTGTTGTGCAAATTCATTGTTTTGGGATGGGGCTTCTTTTTCCAGGAACCAAAAGTAAACATAAGTTTATAGCAAAAATGTAAATCATGGTTAAGTGAGCATGGGACATTGCAAACAGCCATAAATGCAGCCTGTTTGCTGAGCACAAAAAATGTAGTCAAATGACCATAGGAGAGAGGACAGCCATTCTGAGAGGACAAGCATCAGAACTTTGAATAGCAATAGCAGTTAGACTTATATACCGCTTCACAGGGCTTTCAGCCCTCTCTAAGCGGTTTACAGAGTCAGCATATTGCCCCCACAGTCTGGGTCCTCATTTTACCCACCTTGGAAGGATGGAAGGCTGAGTCAACCTTGAGCCGGTGAGATTTGAACCGCCGAACTGCAGATAGCAGTCAGCTGAAGTGGCCTGCAGTACTGCACTCTAACCACTGCGCCACCTCGGCTCTGAATCTGGGTTGCAAGTCATAACTTCAAACATCATTAAGTGACCAGTCATAAGTTAAGGACTGCCTATATAGTACTTTCGCCATCAAAGAAACCCCTGTTTTACCTGTTACACTCTACGGTAAATACATTCTACAGAAACTTGATATGATATTACCTTTTGCTCAACAGATATTTTCCAGCTCGTTAAGTAATAATTTTTTTAAAGGTAAAGAAAACAAATCTGTGCTTCTTAAGCCAGTAATTGATCATCTGCCACCAAGTCTACACTTCAATTTTAAGCATCCCTGTCTTGAGATCAAGCAATTCATTAAATATGCCCTCCATATGTTTTCCTTTAGAACAGCTTCAGTATGTATATATTGATGCATTACATTTGATTTTTAATTTCCCCCAAGTTTAGGAATTGGACATCTTGTATCTAATCTTCCGAGAAAGATATAGGGTTTCCTGCTTTAGACTAGAAGGCCTCCAAGGTCCCTTCAAACTGTGTTATTCTGTTATATGTGCATAAAATATCTATAATTCTTTGAATTTAAAAGTTGTTTGTTCCATTAATGTCAAGATAGATATTCAAAGATTTTTTTATTAAGGTAAGTAAACCTTTGACCAACGTATGAGACTTCTATTTATTACAAACATATGAATGCATGGTAACTGATATCTTAAAATTAATCTTCACAGTAATATAAGGCTTTTTCAGAAATGGCTTCTGTAGAGCACTGGATATTATCAAGATCATTTCATTTGAAAAGAGGTTTAAGATATATTTACTCCATTAATACCATTTGTTCCTAAGCACCAAATATTGGTTATTAACAGAAATAATGATAGTGGAAAGGGACATCCTTACTTTGAACCTCTTGTTATTTCACCTTAGTTTAAGTCATTAATACCTATTTTTGCATGGAATAATAGGGCCATATTATATATCTCTAATAACTTTTCACTTGTGGCTATTAAACTAAATCAGAACTATGGAGTATGGAGTGGCACAAGTGCAGCACCTGTCACCAACTCTTTAAAATAACTGCGTCTTTTCACTAGATCTTGCTGTGTAATCCTAGGAAAAACCTCGGCTGCTTTAAGGAATTGCTAAAAGGTGCAGCGTGAGGAATCTCAGGCTCCAAAGCAGATTTCCCTACAGTTCCAAAGCAATTTATAATTCTTATATGTGTGTGTGTGTGTGTGTGTGTGTGAATTTAGTGTCACAACCCCTGGTATGCCCAAATATGGGTGGAAGCCTACTGCTTCCTTTCTCTGTCTATCGGCTTGTCACAAGAGACCATCCAGACAGAAACCCAATATTTTTACTGTATTTTTACGTGGGAGAAAGCCCGAATAACCAAAGACCTACATACACACACACACACACACACACACACACATATATATATATATATATATATATATATATATATATATATATATACACACACACACACACACACACACACACACACACATACACATACACATACACACACACACATATATATATACTATTATACTATTTAAGTATATATACTTAAATAACAAGTTTTTAAAAGAAGTGATTTGGTTGTGCAACAATACATACTTTTTAATTATGTATATTTGGACCTACAAATATGTATATTGGGACAACATACTATTTTAGCTACTTAGCTATTAATTTTGTATAAATTGTAGTTGTATTCAATAATAAGATTGAGGGATAAGATAGAGGATGTTTTCTGGATTTAAGAAGCCTAATCATTTCAGTTTTCCTCCATGCTTTGGGAATTCAAAAGTCATTTTCTAAATCATGCAGACATAGGCAAAAAGTCTGGATGAATCTTTCACTAAAATAGAAATGGGTGAGGACTGTCTAAAGAGAAGAAAAATAAGAAATCTTCAGACTCAGATGGTTTCTCAGGGCAATTTTACCATGGTTGGCTGGGGAATTCTGGGAGTTGAAACTTGCCAATGATGAGAAACCCTGGGCTCCAGGAGCATAGAGGGGTTTTTTCCCAGATGTACATTTGCCAATTCTTCAGGCTGAGACAGAATGACCAGACCAAAATCACCCAGCTGACTTTCATGCCTAAGGCAGGATTAGAACACACACTTTCCCAATTCTAAATCAAACTTTGGATTTCTTTCTAGACCACAAGCCCACCCAATCATATTCTCAGATTTATAAGACTGGATAAAATTACACATAGCAATTTCATGTAGATAATTTTCAGCATCCTTTAATCCTTCTTAATGAAAATACAAACTTTTATACAAAGAAAATATTTTTGCTTAGCCTATTTTCTGTTATTCCATTCCTTGGAACTAGGACTTAAAATATGCAATATATAGTCTCATAGGGTTTTTTTTAACTATAAAATGAGTTTGTTGATGATGCCTTTATTGCTTATATAATATGTTTATAACTACTGCTTTAGTTTAAGTGTTTTCTAAATAGTCATGTTATTATAAAAGCTCCCCAGGAAAACTAAGCTTTGACATCCAAAATTTTAAAATAAATAAACATGTCATAAATATTTCAGAAAGCATTTCATTTATACCCTTATTTTATAATAACTTAATCACACAGGCAGCATTTTGCTGGAGCAGACCAACAGCCCATCTATTTTAGTTTAATTTAATTTTAATTTCAAAAAAGAAACATTGTTATTAATTTGCTTAGAAGAATACTAAAAAGATGGTGGCTTTAAAAATACAAAGTACATACATGATTTCTTTTCAAGATTTAGAACTTTATGTAGAATCCAGAAAAGCAAGATGAAACAGCCAAATAGATTGAAGGCATGAAATAAGAAATAAGAAAAAGGAAAGATAGCAGTTCACACCAATACCATGCAACACGAATTCTTCAAAAAAAAAAAGCCCAGTTTAAGTCCACACATGCTAATTAGAAATTAGAGACCTTACGCAAACTAAGATCTCTAATCTAGAGACTATCTTGCTAGCCAACATACTGTTGCCTGTTTTCCACCAAACAGAAGATATATGGAGTATTTTTCACACACACTCAAAATCAATATTCAGAGACCTGGGTAACATATTATTGAGTCCTCTCCTAAGTTGTAATAAAGAGAAGATTTGCTTAAATGCCAGTTAACAGTTTGTTCCATAACATGGGCCCTCGCATTACTAGTGAGAACTACAGTAACTATAGTTCTTTTAACTACAAATATTGTAAATTTATAAATTAAATGCCACTTTTAAATGGATCGCTTGGGTGTCAATTTGAACGTCCGTGAAACCAGTTGTTAAACCGGCAGGATCCCACCACTGGAATACTGCATCCAGTTTTGGTCACCACAATGTAAAAAACATGTTGGGACTCTAGAAAGAGCACAGAGAAGAGCAACCAAGATGATTAGGGGACAGGAGGCTAAAACATATAAAGTACAGTTGCTGGAATTGGGTATGTCTAGTTTAATGAAAAGAAGGTCTAGGGGTGACATTATAACAGTGTTCTGATCTCTCAGGGGTTGCCACAAAGAAGAGGGAGTCCTGACAGTTAGAACAATTAATCAGTGGAACAACTTGTCTCCAAAAGTTGTGAATGCTCCAACACTGGAAGTTTTTAAGAAGAGATTGGACAACCATTTGTCTGAAATGGTATAGAATTTCCTGTCTAAGCAGACCTTGAAAGTTCCTTCCAACTCTGCTATTCTATTCTCATTCATTCTCTCTCTCTCTCTCTCTCCCTCCCTCTCCCTCTCCCTCCTTCCCTCTCCCTCTCCCTCTCATACACACACACACACACACACACACTTGTACAATTGTAATTTTTGTACAATTACAAAAGTATAGACATATTCTATATTTTAATATTTTGTTATATTTTTCTTCACTTAATTTTAACTGCTTAAGTATTTTTATAATGCATAAATCTTTCTCTTTTGTTCCTCTTTTCTGTTATTTTAGAAGTAACAATAATTTATTTTAAAAAGGAGAAGATAGTAGATAGATGAGGAGGCAATGAATGAATACTGCTGCGCCTCAAAGTCTAGTGCTTACTGAAGCATAGACTGATTGTCATAGTTTGATCTAGAATTCATAATTCTGGGGTCAGCCATCTTGATTGAATGGTATTTGAAAGGTCAGGATGCTCTTTCTATTGTCTTCTGAAGGAATCCCCAAACTAGTATCTTCACGTTAACAATCTTCTGTGGAGAAGACATTTTTAGTTATTGTCAGAAAGCACAGTAACCATGCTGCCTTCTCTCTCTGTGATTTTAGGCTACCAAATAAAGAGAGACAAATAATGAGAACTGATTTGACCTTCAGATGTTTACATACTCATCCTTCATCTATTTATCCACCCCCTGCCCCCCCCGGATTATACATATTTAATGAGAATTAGGAGGCCGTTCAACTCCATTAGACTCTAGGCAGCTTACAATATTAAAAGGCAGTAAAGCTGTAAAAACCCAGAACATGCATGTCCAGAAAAGATCAAATTAGTAAGGATAACATTATACTAGGACTAGAGAGAGCAATCCTATTATTAAAGCTCATCCAAACAGAAGCTCATGGCATTCTCTCCATAAGCCAAACAATACCAAATTGTTATTAGTCCTTTCTCTAGGACTATTTGCCCCTGCCATTTGCCGCAGTAAAACTTATATAGACTATCTCACTGATTTACAGCTGTATTGTATTGGCTTTCTTTCTACTGTTCTTAATAGCATCAAACTTGCTACCTAAGGTTGTCACACCACAATAATTCATGGAAGAGCTGCTTATGACTCCACTTCCATGGGGTAAATACCATCAAACGTAGCAAGAGCTGCAATAGCATTTTCCATTTTACTGCATATATTTAAATATTAGAAGAAAAAGTCTATTAATTTGTAATTTGTCCCGCACAAATGTATATATGTGAGCCCATGGTGGCGCAGTGGTTAGAAGAATGGAATTCTGCAACTACTTCTGCTGATTGGCAGCAATTCGGTAGTTCAATTTTCATCGGCTCAAGATTGACTCAGCCTTCCATCCTTCTGAGGTCAGTAAAATGAGGACCCAGATTGCTGGGATGGGTGGGTGGATATGCTGACTCTGTAAACCGCATAGAGAGGGCTGTAAAGAATTGTGAAGCGATATATAAATCTAAATGCTAATGCTATTCTGTGAATGGGCTTTACACACACACACACACACACACACACACATGTTGTATTTGTGCTGATAAATAAATAAAGGGAGACTAGTATAGATCTATTTCAAGCTATTTAGCTCTCATCAACTAGCCATACCCTTACTGGGAATCGAACCTGTGCTGTATTGCATCTTAGGCAGATGTGTTAACCACTAAGCTACAGAGTTCGACTCCTTATCAGCCAAGCCAGGGTGAAAGGTATCTATTTTAGAGTTACAACCCCCGGTATGCCCAAATATGGGAGGAAGATCACTACTTCCATTCTCTGTCCTTCGGCTCGTCACAAGAGACCATCCAGGCAGAAACCCAATATTTTTTTTATTACTGTTGCCTTTTTGTTACATTTGTTGTATTTATATATACAACATTTATATGTGTGTGTGTGTGTGTGTGTGTGTGTGTGTGTGTTTATTGGCCACCCATCTTACCATAAGGTAACTCTTACACACATAAAAATACATCTACATTAAAACCTGAATAAATTAAAACTGAACATTAAAATTATAGGACACATGGGGGTGGGTGGGATCAGTGGTTACTCGATCAACCACATCCACTGTGTGGTTTTCCCACTGGAGCCCCAGGCCAATTGGCAGACTGAGGTCTTTAGGCCCTTACGAAAGGACAGGATAACCGCACATTGGAGGGGAGTGGGGGTAAGATGTTCCAGAGGGCAGGAGCAACAGCAGAGAAAGCCCTCCACCTGGACTCTGCCAGGAGTATCTTGGAATAATCAGGCTGATGGGACCTCTGCTACCTCTGCCGGCGCAAGTGGGATGAGCCAATCCCAGTGGGATGAGATGGTCCTTCAAATAACCTGGACCCGTGCCATGAAGGGTTTTAAAGGTGATCACCAACATCTTGAATTGCATCCAGAGGCAGACAGTAACCAATGCTGCTCATGGAGAAAGTGTTACAGGGGCCATTTTTGCCACCCCCCAAATTTCCTGCACCACCACACCTTGCAACAGCTGTAAAATGAAATGCTCTTCAAGAGTAGCCCCATTTAGAGTGCATTACAATAGTCCATCTCTGAGATGACTAGGGACTGAATGATTGAGTGCAGGGAGTCCTGATCCAGTAAAGGACGCAGCTGGCACGCAAAACAAATCACCTAATAGCACAGAGAAAGACACAGCTAATCCTGGAATCAGTCGGAAAGTGGGAACCCTTGCATTTTTATGAAAGTAAAAATAAGCTAGTCACTTACATCACAAAACAAGGAAACTTAAAAACGTAAACTTAAAAACTTAAAAACTTTTCAACCAAGTAAATAAATAAAATCTTTATTATGTCAAAGACCAGCAATACACATTAGTTTTTACACTATGTTAAAAATACTAACATTAAAATATAATTAAAAAGGAGGGAAGGAAGGAGGGAAGGAAGGAGAGAAGGAGAGAAGAAAGGAGGGAAGGAAGGATGGAATGAAGGAGAGAAGAAAGGAGGGAAGGAAGGAGGGAAGGAAGGAGAGAAGGAGAGAAGAAAGGAGGGAAGGAAGGAGGAAAGGAAGGAGAGAAGGAGAGAAGAAAGGAGGGAAGGAAGGAGGGAAGGAAGGAGGGAAGGAAAGAAGGAGAGAAGAAAGGAGGGAAGGAAGGGGGAAGGAAGGAGGGAAGGAGGGAAGGAAGGAGAGAAGGAAAGAAGAAAGGAGGGAAGGAAGGAGGGAAGGAAGGAAGAAGAAGTAGGATTGTTGTAAAATAAGATGGGTGTATGGGATGGTAAGAAGGCAATCTCAATTATATTGTCAATTGTAGGGGAGAAAAATTGTTATAAATACATATTATTAACAACAGTTATGAGATTATATAATTGTGAATGTATATATGAGAAAAAAATAAAATAAAAAGTATTGACATTAAAAGTGGATAATAACATAATGGTCCAAAGATTGTTAAAGGTATGTCCAGATAATTGGTACAAGATGACAACTATACTTCTGTAGCCAATTTTTTTCTCATGGACATTGCAGCCGCGCAGAACTTTGCTACTGCATACGTGGTAACTGGGTTAGTGTCCTGGAGGAGAAAGCCTAGATAAAAATTGTCTGCCCTCCCTGGTAATCTCTCTAATAAGGGGAGAATATGTGCAGACCTACAAGCTCTGTATAGCTCTCAGTGTAATAGAACATGTGAATTATCTTCCACTTCTCCTTTACCACATATACAAACCCATTCTGCTATAGGTGTTCTCTTATACCTGCCCTGGAGGAGTGCTGAAGGAAGAATGTTAAATCTGGCTCTGAAGAAAGCTATTCTTTGTTTTGGGGAGATCAGGTCATTTAGATATCTTGCCGATTCCCACACACCCTGTTTAATTCTGTCCCTACTGTGGAGAGGCAACCTATTTAGTTCTTCTTGAAACTCCATGTCCCTCATTCTATTGATTACTACTTTTTCAACCAAATAAATCCATCTCCTGAACAGGTCACATCGTTCTCTCAGTTACCAACTCAAGATAAAAGTAAAAAGTAAAAGTAAAAAGTAGACCAAAAAGACATTGAGAAAATACAGAACTTTGGGCAAAGGTAACTAGGATGTGGAGTTTTGACCTCCCTCTTCAGTGCAGGACTCCTGACAGAAACAAAGGGATTCCTCTTAAATTATTCTATTTATGTGTGATATTTTTGACCCAGGACTTGACATAGTTATCAAAACAGATCTGGCCAGACCAGCAAAGATAAACGTCTAGATCAGAGCAGGATTATGAGCAGCTGTAATAAAAGCTATGGAGTGGAATCCAGAAAGCACTGACCTATTAATCAGACAAATTGGTAAGTCAAATTCCAGAAACAAAATGTTCCATTCCTATTGCCATTCAATGCTACATGCATCATGTACTTGAGAGACCGCCTGCTGCCAATTACCTCCAATAGACCGATCAGATCCCACAGATTAGGCCTCCTCCAAATTCCATCCGCTGGCCAATGCCGACTGGCGACTACCCGGAGGAGAGCCTTCTCTGTGGCTGCTCCGACCCTCTGGAACGAGCTCCCCGTGGGGATTCGAACCCTCACCACCCTCCAGGCCTTCCGCAAAGCCCTTAAAACCTGGCTGTTCCGACAGGCCTGGGGCTAAAGAGTTTTTGCCCCCCTTCTCGAATGGTATGGCTGTTGTGTGTTTTTAAATTTGTATTGTTATGTCTCGTCTTTTTATTCCCCTGTCTGTACCCCCTTCCCTGATTGAATTGTGAGCTGCCCTGAGTCCCCTTCGGGGAAAAGGGCGGCATATAAATATAATAAATCCAATCCAATCATGATTCTCCTCAGTGTCAAGAGTTTTGTATATACCATTTATGATATCTCACCCTGTTATCCCAGACTAAATCCATTAAAATCCTGCTTTAAGACATCAAACTCTTGACAAGGAGGATAATAACTGATTATATCACCACCCACAAAACATACAGTGAGACTGAAAGCCCAGGCTATTTGATTTTAAGTCAATTCAAGTGCTGCTGCCATGATTCATTTTCTAGGTTGTTTTCATAGCGCTTTTTATATGATGATTTTAATTTTGTTTTCTGTTTTATTATAGTGCTTTCACTGTTACATAAATGCTAATGTGGACATTCAAGAGCAAGCAAGAACGCTATGCAAACATATCTTTTGTAGCAGAATGTATAATACATAAACTAATAAGGATAGTTGAGATAAGCAAGTAATAATTAATTGCCTATTAGTTATGAATTAAATTCTTATAATTCCCTCCTTGATTCAAAAGAAACACATTTCACAAGAAAGCTCATTAGTTCCTATTGCATTTCAAAGCTGATTTTAATTTAGATAGAACCTCAGAACACAATGTGCATGCAAGTTTATAATTTGTTCTGCTATATGGCTTAGTTTTTCGATAAGCAGATCTAGGATGAAAGAGATACGTGTGGCTATTTATTTATGTTTGTATTGGAAGAGAAAGGATCACAATTCAGTGTTACAGCTAACATTGGCTAAAAAGGGTGAGTGATCCCTGGCGTGTTCTCTGCAGAAAGAGTAGGAACGAAATTCTAGTTCTAAATTAAAGCCTAAGTCAATCAGTCAACCAATCAAGCATTCCAATTTATTTTGACTAAAGATCAAAAACAAAGTAACATTTTCATCCCAATAACATAAAAATAGCCCAGAGACCAATCTGACTGCTTTATTCAAAGCTGCAAATTAACATAGATCACATTGAGATGAGTGGACCAACTACATATTTTCTATGTTTTTAAATCTCTTTACTCTTTAAGCGCATTTTTAGATATTTGTTACTTAATATGTCACACTACAGCCAATTTATTTATTTTATTAATATTGTCTTGAAAAATTATCTTTCTACTAGATGCAAGCCATTTAATCGTTGGCTTCTTGTTTTGAATATAGTATTAATTTTTATTGTCTCCCATCTTAAATTAATAAGCTTAACTATCACAAAGTCTAATGATTTCATAAAGAACCAGCCACTTTATTTCTTGTGCCCAGTAAGTATTTTGTGATTGTTGAACTGAAATAAGCATAAATAAGTTTACTAACAAATACTACGCAATTCTGCAAAGAGAATTTTCAGGTACTATGATTTTTTTAATTCTATTAAAATTGTTATTGACAAACCACACTGTTTGTTGTTTTCTAAAACTTTTTCCTAAACCTTTAACTTAAAAATGCCCAAGAAGTAAGCCCTGATTCATATTCAAAGGGGGTAGTATTAACATGGTAACATTCTGCTGTAGGATTTCTCTATTCAGTCCTGTAAAACTCCACTGAGCCTTCAACAAGGCCAGGTCTTGAAAAAACTCACTTAACTTGGCTAAGAATAGAGTTTGTCTACAGCCCAGAGTATCAGAAGGCGGGGTGGGGGAGGGTGTGCACGTGGACTGTCAAAAAAGTCAAGTTGGTGTCTATTCCTTTTTATGTACGCTACAATGTACCTCCATCACCATTACTAGTCCTGAACACTTCAACTTCCTCAAATTTGACTTTTGTGAAGGGCAAGACCAAAAGACATAAACTTTGACTGGTGTGATGGCTTATCTTTTTGGTTAGATATTATCATTTGATTATCACAGGATTGCCTACTTGACCTAAAGTTAAGCAACTTTAAGAACCCATTCATAAATCACTATTCAAAAACTTGGATTATTAATTATGGTTTGTCACACAGCCAGATGTTCAGACAGGTATTTTTGTCCACCTATCAAGTCCTTCTAACTGTGCTGCCCTGCTCATTCACACACACAAGTAAATGTGGTTTACTGAGTTTATTAATGTTCCCCAGCAATTCCCTTCACCAAAACTCAGAACTGTCCCAATTAAGTCCAGCCACAAGGAGGCCAAGTCCACAAAGCAATTAAAAGATGCTCAAATAACTCCACCAAATAAACTTAAACCCACCAGGCAAAACTTAAATCCACACATGAGAGCTTATTTGGCAAGAAAAGTTCAGACTCTCCAAGGCACAATTCCAAACAGGGTGAAGCAGGAATCACGACAATCAAACAAATAGCTAGAAAACCAAAACATTATTCCCAGCACTGCCTCCCTCTGTCTGCTCTCATAAATAGCCAGCTATCCAGGGCAGCCCATCAAGATGGGCGGGGCCTTCTTATGAATAATCTGGCTGACCTCCGTTGCTCTTGTGTATTTTTGGATCAGGACAGAAGGCAGTTCCTTCTCCTCTTCATTAGCTGTCTGCCACTGCAAACTTTCCCCAGCTGAAGCCTCCTCCAATTCTCTTTCTGCCAGCCATTCAGAGCCATTAATCAACTGTGCCAGAAAGGTACTCATCTTCCCTTGACCTCTAAGAAGGAATCTAGGGAGTCGTCCAAGGGAGACATCACACCAAGGAACCTGAGGTAGGCGGATGTGGATGTTTGATGGTCTTAAAAGATATCTTCGCAGGATGTAAGCTGTTCCAACTGAAGCTGCCTTTTGCAATTGACTCATGGTGAATTTGTCAATGCTGATGGTGTTCAAGTGGTGCTCTGGTTATTTTGGGATTGCACCCAAGATGCCTATTATTATTGGTACTACTTTTGTTTTCTTTTGCCACAGTTGTTCTATTTTTATTTGCAGGTCTTTGTATTTTGTTACCTTCTCCAGTTCTTTCTCTTCTGCTGTCTCCAGGTATTATCCAGACATTTTGTTTTTCTTATCAATAATTGCTAAGTCTGGGGTGTTATGAAGCCTGATGATGATGATGATGATTATTATTATTATTACTATTACTAATATTACTAATATTACTAATATTACTAATATTACTAATATTACTAATATTACTAATATTACTAATATTACTAATATTATTAATATTATTAATATTATTAATATTATTACTATTATTACTATTATTACTATTATTACTATTATTACTATTATTACTATTACTATTATGCCACCCATCTCTCGATAAGACAACTCTTACAGATCATAAGTTTATCATTTTAATAGATAAGAAATTAAATGAATATAATAGAAACATTACAGAAAATAGACATAGCTTAGTTTCTCATTTTCTTTCTTTTTTTAAAAAAATCTTCCATTGTAAATGTGTTTTTATTTTACATTTTCATTTCGTACAGTCACATATATACTGTGCATAACCGGGGCCATATAACATTAAACAATAAACACAGCCATTCCTCCTGTCAACAATACCCCCCAAAATAGAAACCCAATGTACCTCTTCGACCCTCCATACACCCTTTCTTTCGCCCCGCTCCAACTTTCCATCTTCCCTCCAACATTCTCCTCTACCCTACTTCCCCTCCCCCTCTACCACTCCTCTCTCCCAGTACCCTTCCTTCTCACCCTCCCTCCCATCCTCTCTCCCACCCTCTCTACCCCTCTTTCTTCTATCCCTCTACTCCTCCCTTCGGTGTATTTCTACTATCGATTAATATATTCAGCTTGTCCTATTTTTACAGTGAAATTAAAGAGCAACAGTATACAAGTGCAGTCGCGTTACTTTAAAATCTAACACATACTATATATCCCCCCTCCCCACAACACCCCACCTCCCTTCCCCTCCCCCCGACTTCCCAGAGCCCGTACACGGTATAGGTTTTTAACAAATACAGTCTAAAATATATTAAGACAAAGGAAGTAAAAAAAAGAAGTTAATAACATCTCTGCATTAAACTCAGCTTCTTCCTGTTGCACTAACTTTAAGCAGTTTAGATTATTCCTAATCTTAAGCATAGGCTATCTGTAATTTCTTAGTCCCGTATTTGTTTTGTATATAGTCAATCCATTTTTTCCAGTCTCGTTTATATCTCTCATTTGAATGGTCTTTAAGATATGCCGATATTTTAGTTTCTCATTTTCGACAATGGTTCCAATAGCTGGTTAGCCAAGGAAGCAATGGACTACTAAGTAGTTGTGGTTGTGTGGAACCTGGAACAATATTGGATTTTATAGAATGCGATTGCCTTTCTTTCATTTTGCTGTCTTAGCTCCTTGGCTCTTTTGTGTGAATCAAGCTGAAAGCAATTAGTAATCAGCAAATTGACCTTTACCATCAATCCAGACATATGGAGGACACCGATCTCGATCTTTGTTTATTAAGAGCGCGGGGGAGAGAGAAAGTATGTTCAAATAAGCAATTAATTTACTATTTTTCCAGGAAATGACAGAAAAAACATATGATACAAAGTTCAATATTCTCTCTGGAATTCAACCCTGAAACTTTGAATTATCCTCGTAGCCAGAATACAGTAGATGCTACCATAGTTCAATTCAAGTGGGCTGATCAGCTTTTTAAAAATGCAGTATTTGCTTTTTTTGGTTTTATCCTGTGAATCAGAACTTTGATGGGAACAGTTATTTCACTTTTCCTACTGAAAACTAGAACCTTTAATCATTTTAAGACGTTTAAGGTATGAATAAGCAATATTAATTTTACCCCTTGCTGTTTCATCTCTTTTAAGGCAGCTGACATAATATGCATGTAAGGCAGATAACTCACACAGAAAGCATGCAAAATTACTGCTCCATGACGCCGATCTTCATTTGTAAAGATGTCATTAGGGAATTCACGGAGAGCTGAGAAAGAAAAAGAAACTAAAATCAAAACATTGGAAATAGTTGAATTGTAGTAAAGATATATTCATCAAACAAGCACAGTAGTTTTATAGACACGACAAAACCGCGGTCCACTAAAGCGCTCCCGATTAAAGCGCGTACCTGACGTCATCAGCAGCGCGACAAATATGACCGCGGAGAAAAAAGGGCGCTTTAAAAAGCGCTTTTAAAGCAAGCCGATTCATTTAAAGGTAAGGGTTAGGTTTAGGGTTAGGGTTAGGGTTAGGTTAAGGATTAGGGTTAGGTTTAGGGTTACGTTAAGCGTAGGGTTAGGTTTAGGGTTAGGTTAAGGGTTAGCGTTAGGTTTAGCGTTAGGTTAAGGGTTAGGTTTAGGGTTAGGTTTAGGGTTAGGTTAAGGGTTAGGTTTAGGGTTAGGTTTAGGGTTAGGTTTGGGGGAGTTAGGGTAAAGTTTTCGCATTAATTTTAACTTTACCGCTCACAGCTTGATGTTTTCGTCGCGCTGTGATGACGTCAGGTACGCGCTTTCGTCGAGCGCGCTTTAGTCTACCGCGGTTTTGTGGTGGAACCGTCAATCCTTGTATGTTCCTATATTATGGAAACTGTCCTACATTCAATATTATTACCAAGCGACTTCATTTTATATCAGTGTAAATATGTATAATGAAATTTGATGTTATAATAACTAGGCTTGAAAGATCTACCTTCTTAAAACAATAAAATTACGCTTACAATACCGGTCATAATTTAGAAGCACATTTAAAAACTTTGGGTTAATATGAGACAATACAAACTTGAGAGTTTTATCATCTCTACAGTTCAGAGCAATTCCCAAATAGGTGGATGTACTTATTTCAAAATCTGTACCAACAGAGGATATATTAACTGGGAAACAGTGATGGCAATTGTAAAGTGAATGGGGCTAATTTTATTATTTTCTCACTATCACGACGTATAGTACTAATTGTGGGAAAAATATTGCCCAAGGGTAAAGACACACAAGGAATTTGTCTCTGGTGCAAACGTTCTCACTGTACATGTAAAGCAACAGAGTAATAATAAGCATAATAATAATATCAATAAGAGGGAATAATAAAGAAGATGGGGAGGATAATGATAATACTGCAGCCATACAACATGAGTAAATATATTTAGAAATAAGACAATACTGTGGGAATTAGGTGTTCAGCGGGGTGATAGCATGAGGGGAAACACTGTCTGTGTCAGGGGTGGGTTTCTCGCCCCGTTCCAACCGGTTTGGTTGGAACGGGGCCGGCGGCATCCTCGTGCACGCGCGCGGTGCACGCATGCGTACTAGCGTCTGTGCAATGCTCCAGCTGCTCCTGGAGGATCGCGCAGGCGCTGTATGCGTCCTGCGCATGAGTGGAAGCGCAGAACTCATCAAAACCAGGTAAGGAGCGCAGGCAGGCGGGTGGGATCTTCACCGTTCCCGGAAGTTACTTACTTCCGGGTTCGCTGACCAACCGGTTCGCAGGGACCGCCGCGAACCGGTTGAAACCCACCCCTGGTCTGTGTGTCTAGTTGTTTTGGCATATAATGTCCTATAGTGGCACTCAAGGGAGAGAGTTGAGACATTTTTTGTCTAGGATGTGAGGAGTCTGTAGATATTTTCTCAGCCCTCCTTCTGACCCATGCAATAGACAGGTCTTCTATGGAAGGCAGGCTGGTTGCAATTGTTTTTTCTGCAGTCCTACTATTTGTTGGAGTCTATACCTGTCCTGTTTGGTTTCTATACCAAACCAAACAGTTATAGAAGTACAAATGACAGACTCAATAATTTCCCTGTAGAACTGTATCAATAGCTCCTGGGGTAGGCTAAACTTCCTGAGTTGATGAAAGAACATTTCTGCCTTTTGTGTTGTGCCTTTTTAATGATGGTTCTAATGTTAGGAGTCCATTTCAAGTCCTGGGAGATTATAGAACCAAAGCTTTACAGGATTCTAGAATAGAACAGAGCCTAGGTGGCGCAGTGGTTAAATGCAGCACTGCAGGCTACTTCAGCTGACTGCAGTTCTGCAGTTCGGCTGTTCAAATCTCACCGGCTCAGGGTTGACTCAGCCTTCCATCCTTCCGAGGTGGGTAAAATGAGGACCCGGATTGTTGTTAGGGGCAATATGCTGACTCTGTAAACCGCTTAGAGAGGGCTGAAAGCCCTATGAAGTGGTATATAAGTCTAACTGCTATTGCTATTGCTAGAAGGGCTCCTCCTAAAACCACTCTCATCTACAGTTTTAAGCATGTTCAACTCCAGATTGTTCCGGCTGCACCTCAGGCCAGTTGTTCAACCTCCCGTCTATATGCAGACTCATCACTAGCTAGACCAGTGTTTCTCAACCTTGGCAACTTGAAGATGTCCGGACTTCAACTCCCAGAATTCCCCAGCCAGCGAATGCTGGCTGGGGAATTCTGGGAGTTGAAGTCCGGACATCTTCAAGTTGCCAAGGTTGAGAAACACTGGTCTAGAATGAGACCAGTGATTGTTGTACCATCTGCAAACCTCAGGACTTTAACAGAGGAATCCCTAGAAATACAGTCATTGAAGATGCAGTCATCTCTATTTATGATAGGAAATGCCATGCAATGCATGTTTTTTTTTTTAATTAATGGCACATTTGCTGCTAGAATAAAATGTTCAGACAGTGATTAAGAGATCGACCCCTAGGCCCCTAATATATGGGGTGCCGCAGGGTTCGGTCTTATCCCCCCTACTATTTAACATCTACATGAAACCACTGGGCGAGATCATTCGGAGGCACGGGATAAGATACCACCAATACGCGGACGATACCCAGTTGTATCTGTCCGCCCCGTGCCAACTCAATGAAGCGGTGAACATGATGAGCCGGGGTCTCGAAGCCGTTAGGGACTGGATGAGAGCTAGCAAACTGGTACTCAACCCGGACAAGACCGAGTGGCTGTTGTGTTTCCCTCCCAATAATTTGGCTAGTGTTCCATCACTCAGGCTGGGGGGCCAAATTTTACACCCCTCAGACAGGGTTCGCAACTTGGGAGTCCTCCTGGACCCACAGCTGACCTTTGACCACCACCTGTCGGCTGTGACCAGGGGGGCATTTACCCAGGTTCGCCTGGTGCGCCAGTTGCGACCCTACCTGAACCGGGAGGCTCTCACAACGGTCACTCGGGCCCTTGTGACCTCTAGGCTGGAATACTGCAACGTGCTCTACATGGGGCTGCCCTTGAAGAGCATCCGGCGACTTCAGCTAGTCCAGAATGCAGCCGCGTGAGCGATTGTGGGCGCACCGCGGTTTGCCCACATAACACCTATCCTCCGCGAGCTGCGCTGGCTACCTGTTGATCTCCGGGTGCGCTTCAAGGTGCTACTTACCACCCATAAAGCCCTCCATGGTAGTGGATCTGAGTACTTGAGAGACCGCCTCCTGCCAATTACCTCCCTACGACCTATTAGATCACACAGATTAGGCCTCCTCCGAGTTCCATCTGCCAGTCAGTGTCGACTGGCAACTACGCGGAGGAGAGCCTTTTCAGTAGTAGCTCCGACCCTTTGGAACGATCTCCCCATGGAGATTCGCACCCTCACCACCGTCCAGACCTTCCACACAGCCCTCAAGACCTGGCTATCCCGTCAGGCCTGGGGATAAAGATTCTAATCCGTCCCCACCTGAATGATGAATGAATGTTGTGTTCTATTTTTACTTATGTACTGTCTCATGTCTTGTCTTATATTCCCCTCCCCATAAATTGTAAGCCGCCCTGAGTCCCCTCAGGGAAAAGGGCGGCCTATAAATAATAAACAAATACAAAATACAAATACAAATTAAGATTTTAAGAATATAAGGGAAAAACATGCTTGCTTAGAGCAAAAACCAGCTGAATTAGTTCCCACAGTGGCAAACTAGCTGTTTATTTGGAAACCTGTTCTGACCCCCCTCGTCCCACACCAACACACACTCCGAGCCAAAGATAAGTTACGGCATTTAATAAACAGACAGACAGGTCCTTGGCAGCAAACGGGCATAGACAAGCTTGGGCAGCAATACAGCACAGATAAGGCTTGGCAGCAATCCAGCCTGCCAAGCTCACAATAATGTTCTCCGACATTAATTCCTGCGTTGACTTCTGCAAGAGGGGCGTGTGCACAAGTAGTCCTTTTATAGTCTGGAGAGGAGCCTAATGACCACCAGCTGAGTGCAATTACCTCCTGTAACTGCGCAACTGTTCCTGACACCTATTAGCTCTTCGGTGCCGGGCATCCAGGAACACTGCTGACCTCAGGCTCACACTCCCTTGTCTCCTCCCCACTGTTCCAAGGCTCAGGTGCCTCCTGGTGGCCAACCAGCCTCTCTGCGCCCTGCTCAGAGTCAGAACCCTGTCCAGGGTCCTCCACATCCTCCAGAGCTGACTCATAGGGCCCCTCGCTGTCGGAGTCTGGTGGCAGCTCCAACGGCTCCTCCTGGGCCACAACAGAAACCAATAGATAAAATTTGAGCCCAATCATATTGGAGCACTGTTGTTGCTCAGCAACTAACATTCAAAGTCATTTTGTCAGCAGCAATGCAAGCTTCTGAACCAGAAGGCATTCTCCACCTTTGATATCTTGAATGTGAAGACCTAGGTTAACCTGTTCTTTTGTCCAGTGCTATCTATTGCTGGAAAATGTGTCATTTCTATTAAATGTTCCCTTCAAAGAAAAAAACATCTAAGCACATGCAATAGAAATAAATTGATCAAGGAATCGAGGCTTTTGAAATATTTTTGTGTCATTTTCCGATTTCTTACTTTTAGACAAAGATTTCATCTCTCAAATAGCAAGCAGAGAACCTTCCAAAGTGGACAATGGATATGCATATTGGAGAGGAGACAGAGATCCCTTTGATCCCAGGATAATAGGCTTTGATCACAAGGGGCGTTTTGATCCAGAACTAATCATCTTTTAACTCAGAAACAAACACAGAAAAAGCACCTTGCTACATAGGGTAAAAAAAAAACCAACATTCACTGTTTCCAATAGTGAACATGAAGAGTTTTCTAGAAAGATTACAAGGCAAACATAAATGTGTCTTTTCTCAGCTTCTCAAAAATAAACTAATCCTGATGATATTTAGCTATTTTAACTCTTAACAACAAATTCAGATGCAGAATTCTGACAGATATGATGGGAAAACAGGTCTGCTAAGTAAGAAAGAGCGTCTTGGGGGGAGGTTTGAAGGTCGCTTCCAGTCAGGAGGCCACAAATGGCCTCCTGGCTCATTTTCCATAGCCTACATATGCTTGATACATTCATACTATCTCCAACACTAGCCATGAGCTTGCTCTTTTTTTTTTTTTTTCATTTATATGCCGCCCTTTTCCCCAAAGGGGACTCAGGGCGGCTCACAATTCAAATCAGGGAAGGGGGGTACAGACAGGAAATAAAAAGACGAAACATAACAATACATAATTTAAAAACACACAACAGTCATACCATTTGAGACGGGGGGCAACAGCTCTTTAGCCCCAGGCCTGTCGGAACAGCCAGGTTTTAAGGGCTTTGCAGAAGGCCTGGAGGGTGGTGAGGGTTCGAATCTCCACGGGGAGCTCGTTCCTGGGGGTCTCTTACTTCTCAGTACTATATTCATAGCCTTCCATCCATTTTTCATGGGAATGGGTCTGGTTAGGGGAACAGAATTTGTGAATACCAGGCAGGCAGGCAGGCAGGCAGGAGGGAGGGACGCAGACAGGCAAGCAGTCAGGAGGCATCACTTTTTTCCTTTCCCAGGATTTGTCTTTGTCCAGTGCAGCTAGACACAGTGAAATGAACCATTATGAGGCTACTTGGGTTGCAACATAATCCTAGCACTGGGTTACTTGTGGTATGTTCCCAAGTATGGTATTTGGGGAAGGAGAGTGGAGAGATTGAGCAATAAATTCCCCCCTATACAAATGTCATACCTGAGATTTGGGAGGGAATAAAGCTATCATGTGAAAATGTCCTATTCTCCCCCCCCCCCCCAAAAGGGGGAGAAAAACCAAGCAAACAGTAAGGAACTTGCAGCAGTATCCTAAAAGGCCTTTCCACACTGTTCCGATCCCCCTCGTTCCACACCAAAGCACACTCTGAGCCAGAGATAAATTACAGCATTTAATTAACAGACAAACAGGTCCTTGGCAGCAACCCAGCACAGACAAGCTTGGGCAGCAATAAACACAGATAAGGCTTGGCAGCAATCCAGCCTGCCAAGCTCATACAAAGTTCTCGGACATTCGATTCTGTGTTGACTTCTGCAAAGAGCGTGTATGCACAAGTAGCCTTTTTATAGTCTGGAGAGGAGCCTAATGACCATCAGCTGAGTGCAATTATCTCCTGTAATTGCGTAATTGTTCCTGACATCTAGTAGCTCTTCGATGGCGTGCATCCAGGAACAACTCACTACTGGCCTCTGGCTCACTCTCCCTTGTCTCCTCCCCACTGATCCAAGGCTCAGGTGCCTCCTGGTGGCCAACCAGCCTCTGGGAGTCAGAACCCTGTCCAGGGTCCTCCACATCCTCCAGAGCCGACTCATAGGGCCCCTCGCTGTCGGAGTCTGGTGGCAGCTCCAACGGCTCCTGCTGGGCCACAACACCACACTAAGGGAGAAGTGCTCTGGAAGCTTCTACTAATGAAAGGACATGCTGTAGCTCAGGTACTTTTGGGGGGAGAGAGGTGGGCAGGTTATTCTACTTTGTTCTAGAGGTTAAGATACCAGGCTACAAAGCTGGAGACCATGAATTCAAGTCTCACTTTAGCCTGAAGGCAGCTGGATAATTTTGAGCCAGGCTCTTTCTCAGCCCAACTGACCTTGTTGTTGTGGGGAAAATGGGTAGGGAGAGGTGTATTGGATATATTTGCCATCTTATATTGTTGGTTAAAACAATAAAAGCGGGATACAAAGAAACAAACAAACAAATAAATCCTGCAAGGCAAATTCTGGAAGGAGCTTCTCTGGGGCTAAGGAGGCAGAAGCAATGAGCTTCAACAAACCTGTCAAATTGAGGGGGGGAAGGTGGGAAGCAATTTTGCCCCCAACAGCAAAAAGCATAGAAATTTGACTGGAGGCAGGAATTAAGTGTGCCTTCCTGTCAACATTTTAGTATAAGGCAGTCAAGAAACAGGCCTGGCAGGGATCCCAAGAATGCTATTTATTATAGTAATCTAGGCCAATGACCCCAATCTTTTGGGCACCAAGGACCAGTTCCGTGAAAAGAGGTTTTCCCATGGACCAGAGGTGATGTGCTTTTACATGCTGCCTGCATTCCACAGATGGGGCTTTGCTTGTTTGCATGGGCCGGTTGCTGACATGCCGCGGATCGGTGTCAATCCACGGACTGGAGGTTGGGGACCCCTGATCTAGACTAACAGAATCTTGAAAGTCTGTCTAAATTTCTTTGTCCCATTTAATACTAAACAATATCAAGGTGGGGTTACTTAGGATTTCTTTCTCAGTTCTGTGCATTTTTTTCTGAGGGTCCCCTCTTAGTGTTCACTCTTTCCCTGTCACCAAGCCAGCTCTAAATCTGCTTATACTTCCTTGAAAACAGCTTTCCTGATAGTCCATCTGCAGCAGACAGCTTTGGTTCTCTAATAGTGCTGAGCTAAAATGCCCCACATCCTTTGCCTTGGAGTCTGGTGGCAGCTCCAACGGCTCCTGCTGGGCCACAACAAAAGTGTGTGTGTGAGGGGTAGAGACCTGTGGCAGGATTAAGTAAGCACCCCTGCATGTGGGTTTTGAGCAAATAGTAGCAAAATGCTGCTGCAAAAACACAATGGTTCAACCCTCACTGCTATTGCTATTAGACACAGATAAAGAATGGCAAAACTAGCAGTAAAATGGTTGAATTGTATGTCTGGGGATAAACTAAGTATATAACTTTTCAGGTTAATCTTTCAGCATTTGAAAAAAAATACTAATCACTACATTTGTGAGTCTTGTGGGTCAGTGGTGGGTTTCAGCCAGGTCGCACCTATTTGGGGAGAACCGGTTGTTAACTTTCTAAGCAGTTCGGAGAACCAGTTGTTGGAAGAAATCCCATTTTGTTTTTCCCCACTTTACAGGGCTAATCCTGTAAGTAACGCGCTCTACATGGGGCTGCCCTTGAAGAGTGTTCGAACACTTCAGTTAGTCCAGAACGCAGCCGCGCGAGCAATTGTGGGTGCACCCAGGTTCACCCATGTCACACCTATCCTCCGCGAGCTGCACTGGCTACCCATTAGTCTCCGGACCCGCTTCAAGGTGCTGGTCGTTACCTATAAGGCCCTACATGGCATCGGACCTGGGTACCTGAGAGACCGCCTCCTGCCGATTACCTCCCATAGACCGATTAGATCTCACAGGTTAGGTCTCCTCCGGATTCCATCTGCCATCCAATGTCGGCTGGCGACTCCCCGGGGGATAGCCTTCTCTGTTGCAGCTCTGGCCCTTTGGAATGACCTCCCCATGGAGATCCGGACCCTCACTACCCTCCCGGCCTTCCGCAAAGAGACCAAGTCCTGGCTGCTCCAGCAGGCCGGGGGGCTTGTGAAACATCCAGCCCCACGGAAACTGTGAATGTTGCGTTTTTTAAAGTGTTGTCTTTGTCTATTTATCCCCCTTCCCTTGTCTATTGTGAGCCACCCGGAGTCCTTTAGGAGTGGGCGGCATACAAGACAAATAAACTAAACTAAACTAAACTAAGGCAGGAAGGAAACATTCTGGTGTTGTTTCTAGCCTAATCTTTATTGCCCTGCTTACAGAAACTGCCTCTCCAGTTAACCCTTATTACATTGTAACAGCTAAGGCAAAGCGCCCATCGGCGTGAGTGATGTTGAGTTGACCATGCCCACCCAATCACATGAACACTGAGCCCCGCCTACCCAGTTGGTCATTAGGGCAGAGAACCGGTTGTTAAATTATTTGAATCCCACCACTGTTGTGGGTGCACATCCACAGACAAAGGAAACAACTGTAGTACTATAGTTAGTCATCAATGGGACCAGTGGCTTTTATTGATCTGACTGAATATATACTAATACAATGATGACGAATCTAGGACATGAATGTCACAAGTGACATGCTGCAATGTTTGGGGGACACAGCATTCACCAACACCTGACGATAACTGTTTTTTAAAGTATGTCACATTCTTTCCACAATTTTCAGAGGCTGCTGAGTCTGTGTGAGGATAGGTGATCTCATGCAAATTCCTGGGCCTCAGAAAGTCAGGCAAAAACAGGCTGTGCTTTCGTGTGGTTTTCAGGGGCTGCAGAGACCATGGAAGAGCATTTTCTGAAGTTGCTTCAAAGACAAAGGCCTCATGTGACCTGGAGTTGCTTCAGGCAGGCTGCAGGGACTGTCAATTGAAAGAGAACGCTGCCCCAAAGTTAAGTGGGTGCAACAGATCCTGGGGATCATACACATGATTGGACTATTTTTTTTAAACAAATGAATGTTTAAAGAATTGTTGAAAGACAGTATTACTATATACGCTCAAATAATATTGTGATCGGCATTAGAATGGCACATTGCATTGCACATTTGTATCAAAAAGAACAATACCCAGATTCCCACTGTTCATGTATTGATGTTGATGTATATTTAAAAATAAAATAAAATATATATACCCAAAAAAATCCCAATCTCCATTTCCTTTTTGTCAAGGATGGCAGATTGTCCTGTTACTGTTAAACATTTAAGGCAAAACTGGTTCTCAAACTGTTTTGTAGAATCCTAACAAGGAATCTGAACTTTTTGACTACTTTTGAACTACTATAAGCTATTTTACGCATGATACTCTCATAAATGAGCAGCAAGAAATATACTGTCTTGAATCTGGCTTGAATTGTTTCACCAGGATAATTTGATGTCATGCAATATATTTCTGACTTAGGCTTTGTACAAACAAAAGTTGCAGTTCATTTGCATAGTTAATTATAACTTCCAGGAATGTGTAAATTTCCTAAATGTGTTATCAGTGTAAGTTCAGTGTAACAACTGTACTTGTCTATTTCCTATATAGGTGAATGACGTTTATAATCTTTTTTCCACATTTGAAGTATACTTCTAAGATATGTAATGTGTTCACCTAATGTTCAGCGATTTTTCAGGTATACATGCCAAAACTTAAAATAGGAAAAATGTTTGAAACCTTGCAATTTTGTTAAATGCTCTCAGATTTTCATGAATTTACCCCATTGAGAGAACTGTACTTTCGTGCATTATTCTCTTGTTTGAAATTTTTTACCATGTTGTGTAAAAAATAAGGTTTGCAATTTTATTTGATCCAACATTTGGAATCACATTACACACAAGTGTACCTTTTATTTAATGTAGGGAGTCTAATACTTCTCATAAGAGAGCAACATCAATAGCTGTGGTATTTATCTTTCGTTACATATTTTTGCTCCCTGATTCTCTTCAATTCCAGGGTTAGGAAGTTTTGAGAATTCTGAGGGAGTAGCATATGGGAATGCAGATAGGTGTGCAAATTTTCAGAGAAAGACATTACTATGCAAAAAATTATTTAAGGCAATTTTGGTGGAATATTTTTCAATGTAGATTTATAAACAATCCAAGCTTTCTCTCTGCATTATTATACAGAGGATTTTGCAGAAATATTTGTGCATTTATAGCTGAAAAACTATTGAACCTCATACAAAATGCCAATTTAAAATAAAAAGTAACTTGTCCGGTACAATAATTTTCTAAAATGAGATATCAATTTTCATGCCAGCTGTTCAATTGTTCCTATTTAAACCCACCTATGAATTGAGCTCATGTATGTGAACATGGTTACTTAGAGGGATGATCAAACAACCTTATTCCTGTCCTAACCAGTAATTTTGTTGTTCTTATTTTCTGGCATCCATTTATATCTGGACAGGAGAAGAAAAAGCTAAATGTTCTGATTTGGAAAACACATTAAATAAACTAGGAATATTTTTAAATTCATTTAGCTACAGTATTTCTGCTGGGAGAAGGAACCAAATAGAAGTGATTAAGCAGAAGAATATCAGCACATTCTTTATGCTAACCAGTGCTTGAGATGTCCTTCATAATTTGTCAGTGAGCATAAAGATTGTACTCATACTGTAAATTATAAAAAAAGCTTATTACTTTACATTGTTGCTGTCATAACTATAGTTGACAAATCACATCCAATGTAAATAGATAATATAATGAGGACTAAGTTTGATTAATCACGTTTTGGAATAAAGTTGTTACAAATTTAATAAAAATGAATTAATAAGCTCACCAAGGTTTGCAATTTATGCTGCAAAGATGATTTGGAAGCATATTCTCCAAAGTGGTTACAAAATGGTATTTTAGGCAGTTGATTATCCTGTAACTACCAAGTCTATTAATAATTTTCATTTACCCCCTAAAAGATTTCAGGTTATTTTCAATTTCAATTGAATTGTATAGTTTATATGTTATATTTAAATTAGAAAGAATTCTGAAGTGATTTATCTTGGTCTGATTTTTTTACATCTCAAAACCTGACATTTTAACAGGGGCGCATAGAACTTTTATATCTATTGTAGTTATACTATTTTGCTTCTTTATAGATTATGAGAACATTGAAGTATTAGCAATTAGAAATATGTCAATCAGATAATTATTACATTATTTAAGAGAACTAGAATAAAAAAAGGACAAGAGAAAAATCTCCAAAGCTACCTTTAGGTAGGAAGACTGGCTTTAAAGAGGTAAATGCACTTAATATAAGCAGGTGGATAGCAATGCGTTTTGGGATATAAATAATCCACTTAACTTCACATTTATGCTGATGGATTCTAACTTGACAGTAACTGATTAAGAATGGAAACTTGGAGTTATGATACAATTCCTATTTGATTTTCTCATTTCATTTTGAATGTTGATGTGAAAGGATAAATTGGGATTATACTAAAATGACCTGCACTTTAAAAAAAACCCAGTCTATAATAATTCATTTGGTGAATGTTTTTAAACCTGATATAGCATACAATAACTCTTTAAATTAATCTTCTGAAAAAACAAAGCATAATGGAATGGTATGTCAATACATTTTGGACAATCCTATTAACTTCCCAGGTTTTCTGTTGTAACTGAAATAACAGGAAATGGTAAATCAGTTGGGATTTTGATTTCTAGAATATTTGCATGTTTATTGCTGGAGATAAAATATTTATTGGACATCTTAATGCTGCAAGAAAAAATTGTAGTATTGCTATAGTTTATCAATGAAGGTAGCATCATCTTGGGAAGAAGTATGATAGATATATGCCTTGTGGGTCTGTGCACTGATAATAATTGCTTAACCAATATCTGCTCTACCAACAGTATTACATAGATACAGGACTTACATCAAAAAATGATAAAAATTACATATACAGTACCTTCATTCCAGTTAAAGATTAATGAAACTGAAATCCAATACATTTGGAGATCATTACACTGAGAAAACAATATATATGGATCATTCATCCTATTATCGGCCTTTTACATCAATGCACATTTACAAGTAATTAAGGAAGGGATGGGAAGAGGAAAAATATGCTTTTGAACATTAACAGCTTGCTATCCTCATGATAAATTCAAATATCTAAGAATGGCAGGTGCCCTTCTTACATGATTCTGTGGTTTGTATATATCTGAGATATATGAGATAAAGGATGCACTTCAGTGCTGGCAACAGTTCTCATTATGCTTCAGTAACACATGAAATATGGATACTCATTGAAAGTACTTGTATGTACTTGAAAGAGCTTTTGATCAAGCTTGTCTTTCATATGCCTTTTAAAAAAATGTTATTAGTATACTATCGCTGGTAATAAATAACTGCTCTATAGAATCAGTTCCATGATCAGTCTATGTTTTAAAACTTGATTAACAAGGAAGTCTGCAAAGCTCTTCCTATAAATCCAACTGAATGGAAAGTTTTCATCTGGCTAATTAAAAAGGCAAGACCGTAAATCTGAAGTACAGCTTACAGAAAGGCAATTAATGTCAGATTTACACAGAGGAGAAGTGGATGAAACCACTGTAATGATTTTTTTTAAAAGGGTATTTTATGAGATATTGTTAAAGTAGTAATGTACAAGACGTCAGAACCACTATCTATGTGATTGCAAGAAATCTTTGACAGAAGGAAGAAGGCTACCTGGCATAGTACAGAACTATATGTAATTCAATAAGGATGGCTGCCTCTCCATCCCTCTCATGCAATATTTCTAATCCAGAAATATTAGTTTGTTTCTAATTGGGTAGGGCCTATCTAGTTCTTGTTCATCAAAAAAAGACTTAACAGTTCTTTTTTTAAAGCTTGGGACCTACTTATGGTTAACATACCTAATTTTAAGAAAAAATAGGGAGGCAATTATTTGCTAATTAAAAGCATTTGTAACTTAAGAGTTTATCCTCTGATTTTTACAGATGATAAAGCTTTATACCTAAATTTGATCACTTTTCAGATAAGAATTGCACAATAAAGCTGGCAATTATATTAACAAAATCTTCTTGAACCTTATAATAAAAATCACATCCAATTAATATAAAATAAAGATAGTGCTTATGTTAATATTCAAGGAAATAAAGTGAAAGAGAAATCAATTCTACTTCAATTGAGTCTTGGTGGCACAGTGGTTAGAATGCAGGTTACTTCTGCTGCCAGTAGTTTGGCAGTTCGAATCTCACCAGCTCAAGGTTGACTCAGCCTTCCATCCTTCCGAGGTGGGTAAAATGAGGACCCAGATTGTTGAGGGCAAGAGGCTGACTCTATCAATCAGTTAGGGCTGTAAAGCACTATGAAATGGTATATAAGTCTATTGCTATTGCTCTTTCTTTTCTCCTCCCTCCTTCCCTCCCTTCCTTCCATAACATTGCCCACTGCCAGCAGTTCAATTCTCACTGGCTCAAGGTTGACTCAGCCTTCCATCCTTCCAAGGTGGGTAAAATGAGGACCCAGATTGTTGGGGGCAATGTGCTGACTCTGTAAACCGCTTAGAGAGGGCTGTAAAGCACTGTAAGGTGGTATATAAGTCTAAGTGCTATTGCTATTGAAATGCAAAACTGTTGCTGTGACTGCTGTACATAATTTAGCTGCAATCCAGCAAAATGTTCTCCTTCACAAGGCTCTATAAAGCAAACAAGACTATTGAACATAATAAAAGTTTATGCTAAATTCCTGGTAGAATAATCCCCTGGATTAACGAAATCCTACTATGCTATACAGGGGTGGGTTTCTCGCCCCATTCCAACCGGTTCGGTTGGAACGGGGCTGGCGGCGTCCTCATGCATGCGTGCGGTGCACGCATGCGTACTAGCGTCTGCGTGATGCTCCAGCTGCTCCTGGATGATTGCGCAGGGGCTGTATGCATCCTGCGCATGCGTGGAAGCGCAGAACTCGTCAAAACTGGGTAAGGACCGCGGGCGGGCGGGCGGGCGCACCCTTCGCTGTTCCGGGAAGTTACTTACTTCCGGGTTCGGCGACCAACCGGTTCGCAGGGACCGCCGCGAACCGGTTGAAACCCACCCCTGATGCTATACCAAAGACAATACACTCTTCTTTCACATTCATTGTACAATATTATATACATTAATAATTTTCTCATATTCTAAGCTAGTAGCAGCTATCAGACCATTAACAAAACTTCCTCTTTCCAAATCTGTGGCACCCCTTTGCATACGTGAGATACTAAATAACTTTGATAAGAGTTTCTAACTATGAACTGATTATTTGATCTTATTTCCCTCTTGCACGCCCAATAAAAAATAAGCTACTTTTGAGCAGATGGATGGCATAATTTGCAGTATTCCCAGGACATTTTATCTCAGCAGGATTTTTAAATGCAAGGAAAATTACAGGAAAGCTGTGCACTGATTATGAACATAGCATACAGAAAAATAAAACTAGAGTTTAAAAAATGTGGCTAGTATAGTTTCATCCAACTAAATTTCAAAACATTAATAACATATATGATCCATTAATAGATATCTTACAGGAATTGAATCATATAATCCACAAGATTGTTGTTCATTACAAATTCCCACTAAAAAAACAGGATTAAGGTAATCACAATGAACTTGTTTTATTATTTATTTTATTAAATTTATTAAAATTAGATCAAAAGGAGCTTAATTATTGATAAAGGGCTCAATTACACAGGGGTTTTTTTGTACAAAACAAGTACCTGAAATAACACTCTTGGAATGACACTCATTTAACAAGCAGAAATTTTCCTGAAAATAAGCATTTATACTATCTTTCAGGGTAACAACAATGCTAAATACATCCCAAAATCATAAAATCAAAAAACAGGGATTGAAATAGAAGAAGAAAAAATTACACTGATGTTTCATCAAAAACTATTGACCCACGATAAGTAGACCTGTTAAAATAAATTTACCAGGCAGAAAAATCCTAATTAAGGAAGAGGCAAACAAATGGTTCTATTAAGAACAGAACCTTTGCTAGCTTCATACTATAAATTCCCATCCAATGTAATTAAATCTGTGTGGGCTTTGGGGAATGCATAGGTGGAATGGAATACTTTGTTTTGACCAACAGAAAGTACAGATGACAGTAAATCTTGGTACCAGACAAATGGGCTTTTACGTTGTCACAATACTTGGAGGGGGGATTGTGTGCAGCTCAAACTGCAAAAAGCCCCATGTCTTCATATTGTATATTGCTGGGTTCCGAACATCAAGGCTTAAAACCAAGGCTGAATTGCCCTCCCCACCAATTGCTGCAGCAAAGAAGAATCCATGAAACTGATTCACGTCCCAGACACAGCAACCATCTCAAAATAACCTCCAAATGCAATTACTCTCATCAGCATAGATTGTTCTTCTGAATCAGCTTAGCTGTTTGCACTGTGTACTTAACATGCATCCTTACAAACAAAGTCTTTACAAAATGTAGTCTTTTAATTAAAAAGAAACATAGGAGTGTATTTGTGTGTTTTTATCACAGGGTGCATTTTTAATCCACCCCCCTCAAAAAAAAACCAGCAATTCCAGCTGTATTTTCAGAAGCACCACAACCAGGTTTGGCCCTTCTATATAGCTGATAACAGTGGTGGGTTTCAAAAATTGTTCGAACGTACTCTGTGGGTGTGGCCTCCTTTGTGGGAGTGGCTTGCTGCCCATGTGACCAGATGGGAGTGGCTTGCCACCCATGTGACCGGATATGAAGATGCCGACGACACTTGTCAGAACAACCTTAAATTACCTCACACACAGCATTGGCCTGCATAAGAATATGATGTAGACTTGTTTTTTAAAAGGCATCTTTGGTTTGCGTTAAAACAACTTCAACACACGCAATGTTCCGATTGCACCACAACTCAGTAGTCATCCTTACCTTTCACAGAGGCTCTGAGTTTTATAAATAGGAGCATGATAGGGTAGAATAATCATATCCAAGGACCAGTGGAGGGTTTCAAAAAATCTTGGAACCTCTTCTGTAGGTGTGGCCTGCTTTCCGGGTCCACTGGGGGAACCTCTTCTAACCGGTTCGGTAGATTTCATGAACCGGTTCTACCAAATAGGTGCAAACTGGTAGGAACCCACCTCTGGCTGATACCTAATGATACAGCTTAGCTGTATAAAACTTTCATTCACTAAGCAATTTGTGTTTCCTTGCTAGATAATGATTAGCCCCTAAGACAGCAATGAAACTAAGACAATAGAGTAGACAATCCTAACTGTAGTAGCCCATGTTATCCCCTTCCTTTTCCAATCACCTTTGGAAATGGAAGATGTGACTTGACTTTGTTTGGCTTGGGAAGTGGGAGGTGTATCTCTTATGGCTGGATAGGCTTAGACTGCTTATTGCTATACATCTCAGGATAGCTACAAAAATCCCCTGAGGATATTTGTTTATTTTTCGTGATACCAGTACTGGATGGTTCTTTTGGTGGAGAAATCCTCTGAAAAATTGGTTCTGTTCTGACCCCCCTCGTCCCACACCAACACACACTCCGAATCAAAGATAAAGATATGAACAGAATGAATGAATGGAACACTAGGATATCTATCAAATATCAATCAATAGTAGTAGGGCCTTCACTGCAATTAGTGGGGTCTTTTAGAGGAGAACCGCCTGCTGTTGTATTTGGAATTCATTCATTCATTCATTCATTCATTCATTCATTTATTTATTATATGACTGATAAGAAAGCAATTTCCCTACAAGGAACTAGAGTAGCAGCATGCTAGTGTGCTATTTATATAAAGCTGCTGTTAGAAAATATAAACCAGTGATTGCTTGAGCAAAGGAAATATCTGCAAATATCAGAGCATAAAATATACCGTCCATTACAAGACCTTAAAGCAGCATATTGTCTTGGGAATTTGGGGAATTGTAGTCCATGCAGCTCGAAATTGTAAAGGTTGAGAAACACTGCTACACTGAAATCTGGACTACACTGAAAAAAAAACTGAGTTTGCCTTCACTCTACCTTTCATTTCTCTTTAGTGGCTTCAGTGCATTGTCCTTGCTTGTAGTAAAGTGCTTTCTCAACTAGAAGCCATGGACAAACTTTTATTATTCGTTTGTATTCTTAAAAATGCTTTCCAGGATTACCATACGTGTCAAAACGACACATATAAAGAGAAACAATGTACACAATCTACACTGTGAATACACCAGGACTGATTTCCAGAGATTATTTTAGAATTTAGAATTTAATAGAATTTGTATGCCACCCAATCCTGTGGGACTCTGGGCGGCTTCCAGAGCAAGATAAAAACATTTAAAATTTAAGAATAAAAATACAATTAATAAAAATTCCACACCATCCACTCTATCTAAGTGGGGCTGGACATTAATCAACAGCCCCAGGCCTGCCGGAACAGCCAGGTTTTGGTGGCTTTTCGGAAGGCCAGGAGAGTGGTAAGGGTCCGGATCTCTATGGGTAGATCGTTCCACAGGGCCGGCGCAGCTACAGAGAAGGCCCTCCCCTGAGGGGCCGCCAGCCGGCATTGTCCGGCCGATGGCACCCGGAGGAGGCCCAACCTCTGAGATCTTATTGGTCATTGGGAGGTATGTGGCAGAAGGCAGTCTCTCAGGTAGCCAGGTCCTAAACCATGTAGGGCTTTAAAAGTAATGACTAGCACCTTGAAGCACGTTCGGAGACCAATAGGGAGCCAGTGCAGCTCGCGGAGGATGGGTGTAACATGGGTGTATCTGGGTACACCCAGTATTGCTCGCACGGCTGCATTCTGGACCAACTGTAGTCTTCGAACACTCTTCAAGGGCAGCCCCCTCCCCGTTTCAATGGCAGCCGAAAGCAAGTAGTGAAGCAGAGGCTGACAGGAAGCACATTTTGACTGGCAAGGCAAGACTGATGCCAGCTATACCAAACCAAGAAACAGACACTATGCAGATCTAAAGCTATTTTTACTAGAATAGCTACAATGACAGACTCTTGCAAATCTCAAGGTGCATAGTAGTAGTTTGAAAGTAGCCCATTGTTTGAAAATGTTATAATGCATGGACAGTTCCAGCTAATAGGAATGAAAGATTAGCCTGCCTGAGATCATGTGAGAATGAAGCGATGGACTTTTCTAATTTAATGCTTTAAAATGTTCTGCTACATTATCCGTTAATTCTCATTAGAAATTTTAGAGAAGCAAAAAGAAAGAGATACCCACATACTTTAATAAACATTCTCAAAGGAAACCAATGTAATTTCTATAAACTTTTTCAAAACTAAGCTACCAAATATATTCAGAGGAGATCATTCCATAATTAAAATCCTTACAGTAATTATTAGAGTTTAGCAGTAGCAACAGCAACAACAATGAAATCTTAGCTAATAATACTTATTACTTAGTAATAATTGGATATGAGAAGGGAAGGTTAGAAATATTATTGGACTATCTATAAAGATTATTAATAACAATAATAAATATCATAAAAAACCATATACAGTTAAATTTTAACTAATAGGGGGAAAATGCTATGATATAGCATATAGTTAAGTAAAGAAAGGATAATGATAATAAATTATATATATGGAGGAATAGAAAACTTTGGTACTAAATATTATGGATGTTTAGCTGAAACAGGATATGAGGATTTAATGTTAATGGAGGATTTTATAAATAAGTGAATGAAATGCCAGCATGTGGTTATGGATTGAATCTTGGTATATTTAAGGATGAAGGATGTTTAAATAACTGTGGTCAAATAAAAGTGGAGGTATGATGATGTTAATATAGTAAATATTTGAGTTAAGATATTTGAATTAATATGAATTATATTTGATGACGGTGGAAGAGATGCACAAAAGCTTTTTGTAACCAGCTGATATACCTTTTACAATATATGTTTGTCTTGGAAATAAATAAATAAATAAAAAATTTATAAAAAAAAACAATGAAAACTTAGCAAACACGTCAGCTCAAGTTTTATAGATAGTATAGCATGCATTCCATTCTACTTTCAAGCACAGAGTGCTATATAATTTGCTTCGAAGTAGTCCCTCTGACGTTCATAGAAACTATGAAGTAAATATGCTGTACATAACAGAAATATAGGATATGTTTAATGGAATTTAAAAGCATAAATTGTCCTAATAAATATTACAAGGCATTTTAGCATGCCTATATTAATTTGAATCTACATTGGTTAGATCCATACTTGATCATGCTGGCTCTGAGACAAGGGAGAGAATCATGATCCATGATTTCCATGTGCCCTGCCAACCAATCAAAATATAGTAAATACAACTCAAGATATTTGAACAGAATGAGCTGTATAAATATTACTTTTCCTCCACTGCAATCAATCAAAGTATGCCTTTCTTCCTTATTGCTATGGAACTTGGACAGGATATAGTGTTCACATAAATCACATGGAATGATTCTACGTTTTAAAAGGGATTACTTCATAATAAATAGAAAGGTCCCTTACAGTTCATAAAGAGAGATTGAAAGTGTGTATGTATAAGATTTGGAGAATAAACTAAAGAGAATCCTTGTACAGTATAAATATAAAAGATGACATTTTCCGTTCATCCCAATATGTAGAAAGTTCAGATAAATATCAGATAAATACCATGACATTGATCCTGCATGCATAACTCCTGTTCCTTTATTGACAATGTATGTTTTTATTGAAGCCGGAAGTGCAACACATCCCAATTAGGAGCAGCATCCATGCATAGGATGGCATAAGCCACAGGAAGCTAATGTGGGCTATGCATTTTGCAGAAATGTAGCAACTCTTCGGGAGAAATAAATTCTACAGATCCTCAGGACTGCAAACATCAAAACAACATACCATTTTCTTGTACTAAGGCACAGTTGAGCTGAGTAAATATCAGAACTTAGTTGATATTCACTTCAGGTTAACCATTATTCCACAGTTGTTCAGGTATTATTACTTCAGTTCTACTCCATATTCTATTTATTATTATGTGAAGAAGTGTGCATTTGTTTCTCGCCTATCAAAATATTATTATCATTTTTTAAATGCAAAGGGAAACTTTGATTTAATGTTAAATATTTAAAGAATGTTAATGTCAACACATACTTATCCTACTTGCATTATCTATGTGATTGTATGTCTAATATTTTTTTCCCATTGGCTTGTTCAGCTGGCATTTCTCTCTCCATGACTAGCTCTATTCTTCTCAAGCAAAGTTTTGTTTCCATGAAGAAATAGTAAAATGGTAATTTGCATATTTCTTGGTTTTCCACTCTTTGGTATGAGAATAGACATTGAGCATTTCTCATCTCCAGACCGCTCCAAATAAATAGTTAATATCAATTGTATAAATTTCCTTCAGTATCCTGTAAAATGTATTTTATCAGATGATTGTCTAAAAGCCTCACCTAATTCCTCCAAAACCTGTAACAGACCAAATCAACCAAACAAAGAGCAATTCCCCTTCGCCAAACTAGGATTAACCCATAATGTAAGCTTTTCTAGAATCCCATAATAGTGAGGTGTTGTGGCCCAGCAGGAGCCGTTGGAGCTGCCACCAGACTCCGACAGCGAGGGGCCCTATGAGTCAGCTCTGGAGGATGTGGAGGACCCTGGACAGGGTTCCGACTCCGAGCAGGGCGCAGAGAGGCTGATTGGCCACCAGGCGGTGCCTGAACCTTGGACCAGTGGGGAGGAGAAAAGGGAGAGTGATCTGGACTCCAGCAGTGAGTTGTTCCTGGATGCCCGGCACTGAAGAGCAAATAGGCATCAGGAACAGTTGCGCAAGTACAGGAGGTAATTGCACTCAGCTGGTGGTCATTAGGCTCCTCTCCAGACTATAAAAGGACTGCTTGTGCACACGCCCTTTTTGCAGAAGTCAACGCATGAACTAATGTTGGAGGACATAATTGTGAGCTTGGCAGGCTGGATTGCTGCCAAGCCTTATCTGTGTTGGTTTGCTGCCATGGCTTATCTGTGCTGGTTTGCTGCCAAGGACCTGTCTGTCTGTTAATAAATTCCGGAAAGTATCTTTGACTCGGAGTGTGTTGGTGTGGGACGAGGGGGGTTAGAACAGGGGGGTATATAGCTTTTTGTAACAAATTATTTAAATAAAGCATCAAAGCTATTTCAGGCACCAATTCCATATGTACTTGTACTATTTAGTGCAGCAGTGTCCTCAGGACAGGTTCAAAACATGTAAGATAGGCAAGCATGGGGTTATGATCCAAGTTCCATTTCTTTTTTTAATATATCCATTCAGACATGTATCTAAGAGCTGTGGGGCGCAGTAGTTAGAATGCAGTATTGCAGGCTAACTCACGCTCACTCCAGGAGTTCAATCCTGACTGGCTCAAGTTTGACTCAACTTTCCATCCTTCTGAGGTCGGTAAGATTGTTGGGGACAATATGCTGACTGTGTAAACCACTTAAGAGAAGGCTGTAAAGCACTGTGAAGTGGTACATAAATCTCAGTGCTATTGCTATTGCTATCTACAACCCAGGGAGTTTGGATATGACACTGCACCTATCTTGCAGAATTTGCAGACTTTGAGGGCCACATAGACATCAGTAAGTGCAACTATTGAAACTGAACTTCAGATAAAAAAAGGTAAGGATTTTGTCATGGTTCCGAGCAATGCACCCAAATGAATCAGGACTCAGAAGCTCCATTCAGGCTTGAAAGACCTTTTATTGAGTACATTGTATCGGCATTTAGAAAATCAAAGTTAACTCTGGGGAATTCCCACACTTCAGAGTAATAAATAGAATAGAACTTCCCATCCCCTCAGGTGTCTTGGGTCATGTTAACCAATTAATCCAGTGGGATCTTCTCCCTCAGTCTCAGCAGATGTTCGTTGCTATAACCTTGGTTTACACGCTGCGTCTGGTGGATGTTTTGTCTAGTGGACTCAGGCACCGCATTCCAGTTCCTTCTAACTCCCCCCCTTCCCCCCACCGAGTGGCAACTAAGAAACGAAATAAACATAAATATGGCCCTCGGTCATTGTCATTTTGAAGATGACAGATTTATTAGGTTCATCAAATTGGGTCCAAAGAGGCCTGGTTTCTGAAATTTATTCCAATCAATAGCTGAAGCTAAAATAAAAGTTTAACGATAAGCCAAAATTTAAAAAATCCCCAAAGACAATTGTCCCAAAGGTGCTTTTACAAGAAGCAACCTGACTGAGAATTTCTATAGACACCCAGAGGCAATTATTGTTATGCAGTTAAAACCCTGAGTGATGTTTCTGGCTGAGAAAAATATTTGGTTTTTCTTTAAATTTGTTTGCGACAATATGAAAAAATAAAAATAGGATGACTTTTAAAATAGACCAACATACAAGTTACATTTATCATGGTTATGTTATTCCGTACAAGAATACCGGTTCAGCTCTCTGTATCAATAGCTAGACAGACTTCCAAACTCATCCTGATATTTGGAACTCTATAAAGTAAACTATGTCGCATAAAGCAAAAGGTTATAGTCTGTGAACATTAATATTAAACAATGTTTCAATATTTTCAAATTTTCTATTGATACCAGGTAGGAGAGAAAGAGGGTATTTTGATATATAATACAGCATAACTTTGGTTCCACCACAATACCACGAAGCCCTTATCCGCGGAGACATAAGCACGAGTGCTAATCTGCGCCGTCCGAATCGCTAAAGCAAATGCGACCTTACCGCGCTGACATAAGGGCGGAGGGCAAATCCGCGCCTTCCGAAGCACTCAGCCTAACCTAACCCTAACCCTAATCCTAACCCTTACCTTAACTTAAATCGGCTTTCTGCCGCCGCGCTGTTTTAAAACGTCCTTCTGTCGCCACACTGTTGTCGTGGCGGTGATGACACACGGTGATGACATCGTGGCTTTAGCGACGCGGTTTTATCACCGCTATTTTGACGAGCGCGGAATTGTCGTGCCACGCATAACTTTAATGAAAACTAGAAACCCCTTGACCCATTGGATCATTGTTTCACAAGTATTTCCTTACCTAAACAGAGAAACAGAATCACCATGAGAGGACAAAAAAATGGAGCTGGAGCAACTTTGGACTTCCTGCCAGCTTCCTCATTGACTTTCCTTATAGGAAGCTGGTACAGAGTACTGGAAATAACAATCATGTGACTGGTGCTGAACATGGTTAAGGTGACCAGACATCCCGCTTTTGGTGGGACAGTCCCGATTTCTAACAATTTGTCCCGCGTCCCGCGGCGTTTTAAAAAAGTCCCGATTTTTGGAAAGAATGCACGACGCAGTCCTCTCCCCTGGCACCCCACTGATTAAAGTGCTTTCTTTCATCTGCAGCAGAGCTCGGGTGAGCGAAAGGAAGCGCTTTAGTCAGTGGGGTGCATGCCAGGAGGAGAGGAGAGATTCCTCCCAGCACGCACCCCACTGATTAAAGTGCTTTCTTTCCCCCACAGAAGAGCTTGGGCGGGTGAAAGGAAGCGCTTTAATCAGTGGGGTGCATGCCAGGAGGAGAGGACAGATTCCTCCCAGCATGCACCCCACTGATTAAAGTGCTTTCTTTTGCCCGCAGCAGAGCTCAGGTGGGCGAAAGGAAGCGCTTTAGTCAGTGGGGTGCATGCCAGGAGGAGAGTAAAGATTTCTCCCAGCATGCACCCCACTGATTAAAGCGCTTTCAGTGGGGTGCGTGCCGGGAGGAGAGAAGAGAATCCATATAGACCAAATTTTTAATGAAGAACCCCCCCCACCCCCATCAATGGTGTCCCGCTTTACCGATGTTAAAATCTGGTCACCTTAACCATGGTGGCAATACAGCACTGAAGCATCAGCAACTGTCAAATTCCAATTCCACAGGAATCTTCGGTTGTGGATTTGGGATGCCTTCTTTGAAGTACATTGCTTCAAAAATTGTTGGCCTAAGGTGCATTGTTCCGCCCAACTGATGGATAAAAATAATCAAGCAGTTGAGCCAGTTTTAATACAGTAGTATATAGATGGGAACATATCATTTATAACCAGATTGTTTTAGGTCATAAAAGATTAATAGATTTATAACTAGATTATAAAACTGGAGAAATCTATAAAAAGTCAGCATCCACTTCAAAGGGTCCAAGAAACCATAGCAAAAACTTTTTTTTTAGCACCCAGCAAAATAATAGCTGCGGATTTGCCAATTTTAAATTAAAACAATTACATTGACTAACTATCATTGGAATCTTGATGACCGTATAAAAATCCAACTAAACACACACACACACACACACACACACACACACACACACACACACACACACACACATATATATATATATATATATATATATATATATATATATATATATATATATATGAAACTGTTATCTCCTTACTTTGCTTTGGGAAAACTATTGCATTTGCCCATTGAAACTAAAAGATAAGTGTCTGAAAAAGTGTCGACATAAAAGAACAGGAGTTAAGAACCTATCTTTAATTATTATTTACCTATAATACAAAAAATAAAAGGCAAAAAGGAACAGAAACACAAACATATTTAGCTTAATTTTTAAACAAAATAAAAAACTAAATATACTTTTAGTTCAATCAACTGGAAAGTCATCGGATCCAGGTGTCTTCTTCATTTTCAGAGATTTAACTTTTTATCTAACAATTTCAGTTCCCGTTCTTTCTTCAATTTAGATGGGATTCATCAAAGTTTCTAAGGAGATCCCAAACAAGGAAAAAACAATCACCATGACCCAATTAAAATATCTATCACACCAACAGAACTATTCCAAACTGCTCCAGATAAAACCCACAATGGAAAACTATAAGATATAACAACTATATTATAAGGTATAATAATAAACAAACATGAAATTTAGACTGCAACAATTATTGCAAAGGGCAATTCAAAATTCCCTATGTACTTTAATAACCTATTTCTTCTTACAAAAACATATAGGAGATTTTTACTCAATGGCCTGCAAAAATGTATTTTTGTCACATTCTGGGAAGAAAGAAGAGAAAAAAGAGCTAATCGCAGTGGTAACCAAGGCTACAGTTCATATTTTCATATTAGCCAAGCTCAATGACACGGAATAAGTGAATGCCTAATTAAAACAGTCTGACATTCAGAAGTTGATCAGTAGCAAACTGTGGGACATTTTCAATCCTCTGATGAGATTTCACTACATAATTAAGAAATATTTTGACTCCTCCATCATGTTAAAAGAACTGTTGCACACTTTCCAAATTTTTGAGAACAAAAATAGTTGTATATCTAATGAATAATTTAAATTTTATCTCATGAAGCAAGGGGTTTGGGTTGTATTAAAGATTTTATGTGTTGTTGGATCTCCTTAGTATAACCTGTGCAGTGGTGGGTTTCAAACTTTTTTAGAACCTCTTCTGTAGGTCTGGCCTGCTTTTTGGGAGTTGCTTTTTGGCCATGTGATGGGTGGGAGTGGCTTGCCGGCCATGTGACTGGGTGGGAATGGCCTGCTGGCCATGTGACTGGGTGGGCATAGCCAACTTGTAAAATGTGATGAAACTCACTTAACAACGCTCTTGCTTAGCAACCAAAATGTTGGCTCAGAAACTCTGGCATTGGAAGCAGGCAAGTCTTAAAGCTGTCAAGTTACAAGACCCTTGCACTCCCAACCCTTTAGAAAAAAAACCCCAGGGGTGTCCAAACTTGACAGCTTTAAGACTTGTGGACTTCAATTCCCAGAATTCCTCCTCTCGTTCTTCATCTTGATCATGTGAAGACGGGCAGGGGGAGGGAGCTGGAACCAGTTCTAAATGGCACTGTAGATTTGTGGAACCTCTTCTATAGAAGAGGTTAGAACTGGCAGGAGCCCACCCCTCAACCTGTGAAGAATAAAGACTGATTCTTTCTGCTTTCTATGACATTTGTCTTTTTAAATTATTTCTTCCCTCAGGGCAAATCTAAGAAGCTTCATAATAAAAAACAAAAACCTGTTAACTAAACAGAAAAAAACAAATATGCTGCCACGATATCTAGCTGATAATTTTAATAAATTTACCAATATGGAATGAAATAGGGGAGTCAGCATATAAGATTCAGATTTAGTTGTATATGTAATGAATAATTTAAATGTTATCTCATGAAGCAAGGGGTTTGGGTTGTAATAAAGATTTTATGTGTTGTTGGATCTCCTTAGTATAACCTGTGCAGTGGTGGGTTTCAAACTTTTTTAGAACCTCTTCTGTAGGTCTGGCCTGCTTTGAGGAAGTTGCTTTTTGGCCATGTGACCGGGTGGCCGAGGTGGTGCAGTGGTTAGGGTGCAGTACTGCAGGCCACTTCAGCTGACTGTTATCTGCAGTTCAGCAGTTCTAATCTCACCGGCTCAAGGTTGACTCAGCCTTCCATCCTTCCGAGGTGGGTGAAATGAGGACCCAGACTGTGGGGGCGATATGCTGACTCTGTAAACCGCTTGGAGAGGGCTGAAAGCCCTATGAAGCGGTATATAAGTCTAACTGCTATTGCTATTGCTATAGTATGTTTTAATTCATCTGAAGAGAGCAGCTATTGAAAGAGATACGTAACATTATGAATACCAATGTGGAGAAACCCATTTCCATAATTCCAAAAAGTAATACAGTCAAGTGGTCTTAGAGCTAGTTGCCAGGATGAAAATGTTGGGCAAGAGAAAGGACATGCAACATCTAAATGCAGGCATCCAAACTCAAGCAAGAAACAAACTGGAAAAATACCTCATTCCTTAATATTTTCCACAACAGAGAAAAATAGGAAGAATGCAAAAATGAGTTATTCTTTTAAAAAAATAAGAAATGTCCCAGAAAAAATGTACAAGTAAGGTGAAAATGCTCAAGAGTAACAATGGAAAAGAACTGATGTCAAATAAGGTCAAGGCAAGAAGGGAAAGTCTATGCTAAAACTCTATGCTAAAAGAATAGTTGAAGAGAGAGACTATATTCAGGATCCAATTTCAATAAAAAGTGAGGAACAAGAGCAGCAGTCAGAAACAGCTCTAATATTCTCTGAACTGATTAAAGATGCAGAAGAACTTGTTAAAGGGCTACCCGTTCGGGGTCAGTTAATATAAAATAAGACTATGGCCCCTGTTGGAATAAAAGCAGGAGGTGGGTTTGCATTTGGACTAAAGAGAATACATTCCTTGTACAGTACATGTACATTCATGGTGGGGAGGGGAGAGAAAAGGGAGAATCAATGTGCAACTCTGTCAGATATGGGTACTGCACAGTGGTGGGTTTCAAAAAAGTTTCGAACCTACTCTGTGGGTGTGGCCTCCTTTGTGGGAGTGGCTTGCCGGCCATGTGACCTGGTGGGAGTGGCTTGCCGGCCATGTGTTTTCTTTCTCTCTGTCTCTCTCTGTCTCTCTTTCCTTCCTTTTGTCTCTCTCTATCCCTTTTTCCTTTTTTTCTTTCATCTCTCTCTCACTTTTTCTTTTTTCTTTTCTTATTTCTTTTTCTCTTCCTTTCTTTCTCTTTCTCTCTCTGAGTCTGTGTGTGTGTGTGTGTGTGTGTGTCAGTGGTGGGTTTCAAAAAATTTTGGGACCTCTTCTGTAGGTGTGGCCTGCTTTCTGGTGGAACCTCTTCTAACCTCCAATAGACCGATCAGATCCCACAGATTAGGCCTCCTCCGAATTCCATCCGCCAGCCAATGCCGACTGGCGATTACCCGGAGGAGAGTCTTCTCTGTGGCTGCTCTGACCCTCTGGAACGAGCTCCCCGTGGAGATTCGAACCCTCACCACCCTCCAGGCCTTCCGCAAAGCCCTTAAAACCTGGCTGTTCCGACAGGCCTGGGGCTAAAGAGTTTTTGCCCCCCTTCTCAAATGGTATGGTTGTTGTGTGTTTTTAAATTTTGTATTGTTGTGTCTCGTCTTTTTTATCCCCCTGTCTGTACCTCCTTCCCTGATTGAATTGTGAGCCGCCCTGAGTCCCCTTCGGGGAAAAGGGCGGCATATAAATGTAATCAATCAATCAATCAATCAATCAACCGGTTCGGTAGATTTGACGAACCGGTTCTACCGAACAGGTGCGATCTGGTAGGAACCCACCTCCGGTACTGCATATGTTATGTTATGGATATTTTTCTCTCTTGGTTCTCACAAGCCATTTTCTACCATCCTGGTTCATCAGGGATGTATAATTATATATAAAAAATTATGCTGAACCAAATAAAGACATTTTTCTTCTAACTTTGAAAGGTCCCTGACTCAGTGTATTCATACTGTAAGGCCCCTCTGTAAACACAGCTTTGTCTAATAGGCAATGGGCTCAGATGATGAGTTTTCGGGCAAACAACTGACTCTATTGCTCAAAAAAGCAGATTTATATGACATGAGCTTATAAACAGATTTCTATCTAATCAGGCTGGAACTCAGAGTTACAACGGTTGGAAAAAAGCTATAATCCAGAAATAGCAATGCTCAGCAGTAACCCTTATCAGCTATGGACATTTACAAATGGAAATTCTACACGTTGAGAGTGATCTGTGGGAAGTCATTACCACAGGAAGATCAGCACAAAATGCCAAAGCTTGGGAATAGGAGCAATAGATAAGCAAGTGGTATAATCAGTTTCTCTGTGGAGGATGAGCAGCTGATTAACACACAAAGATAAAACACAGAAAAAATAATGTGGGTTTCCCTTCAGAAATTTCATGAAAGGGATAAACCAAACAGCAGAATGTACATATTAAGGAAACTGTATGGAATGAGGTTGCAAATCACACGCCTTTTTTTCATGAGGTTTCTTCTTTGGTAGAATATCATTATTCCGTGGCACGACAAAACCGCGCTCGACTAAAGCGCGCCCGATTAAACTGCGTCGCTGACGTCATCAACAGGGCGACAACAGCGAGCGCGGAGAAAGAAGGGCGCTTTAAATAGCGCTTTGAAAGCCAGCCGATTCAAATTAAGGTAAGGGTTAGGTTTAGGGTTAGGTTTAGGGTTAGGTTTAGGGTTAGGGTTAGGGTTAGGGTTAGGTTAAGGGTTAGGATTAGGTTTAGGGTTAGGTGAAGGGTTAGGTTTAGGGTTAGGTTTAGGGTTAGGTTAAGGGTTAGGTTTAGGGTTAGGTTTAGGATTAGGTTTAGGGGGGTTAGGTTTAGGTTTAGGGGTTAATTTTAGGTTTTTCTCCGGGCTGTTGTCGCGCTGTGATGACGTCAACTACGCGGTTTTGTCGAGCGCCCTTTAGTCGAACGCAGTTTTGTGGTGGAACCCATTATTCTACTAATAGGCCAAATTAATGCAATGGACATAAATGATAGAAAATAAGCAGTACCTCAAATAGAAGCTTATATGAAGACCATATGAAAGCTGCATCTGGCTCAGGATGCTTTGGAGAAGGCAGGGATGGCGTGCCTGAGTATGCGCATTTGTTCTAGCTGCTGGCCTGGTTCCCAGTGAGCTCCTAGGCAGAATTTAAGGTACATAATAAACCTCTTCATGGCATAAGGCCAGGTTATTTGAGGCACTGCTTATTTTCTATTATTTTTGCTTGTGCAGTAAGATCAGGAAGAGTCCGTTCACAACAGGTCTGTTTATCAACAATGCCATCTAGCAGGATGTAGGAAGTGTATTGTCTCTGTTGTGGCACTTTCCCTCTAGAATAGCATCTCCCCCCCCATAAAAAAAATCTGTGGGGTTCCCATCCTCATGGAATCCCAGAAGTTCTTTAAAATCTAGTTTTCCTCCCCAGGCTCTGGAGCAGTGTTTCTCAACCTTGGCAACTTGAAGATGTCTGGACTTCAACTCGAATGCTGGCTAGGGAATTCTGGGAGTTGAAGTCCAGACATCTTCAAGTTGCCAAGGTTGAAAAACACTGCTCTGGAGTAAAGTGATTGTTGAGCATCTGTTAGGTGTATTTTGTGAGAAGTCTTTGGAATTTGTATTCAGAAATGTATACTCTTCCTGATTGCCTTTGTTTTTAATAGTGTAAGTTTCCCAGAATTGTTTTGATATTGGATGGTCTTATTAAGTAGACAAAAAAAACAAAAGCAAAATCCTAATAAGGTTTTCATCCTTTTGCAGCAATTTATAATAAAGCCTCCTCCAGGTCAGAGGAAACTCCAACCATCTCTTCCCAAATTGTCCAATGAGGCATGGTGACAGGTGCTCTCTAGCATGAACTGGAATGTTGTGTTGTAACCCTGGTTTCAACAATCCCAGTTTTGTCATGAACTAGCTGGGGACCCTTAGTGTTACAAGTACTAGGGTCATTCTGTTACTGCAGTGAGAGGTTGTTGCTCAGTAGATTTCTTTGGTTGAAGCCTACTTTTTTGAGTTGTCATGATAGTGGCTCCTGCCTATATGAGAGAATACCTGCCTCCAATTCTGCGTCCAAGCATTAGTGAGAAAGAGCTCAGTTGGCATGGGAACTGGCCCTGGTTGATTAAGGTGTTTAGGAAAGGTGAGAAGCTGCAAAGAAGAATTTACAGTAATCAGTGATTGGTACATGTCACTGGAGCAAGGCAGCTTGGAGAATTGTGCTGTGGTGTGTGAAGTTGTGAAGATGGGGCCAGACGGACAGGTTGAGAGAGAGACGGCACCAGACACTACCAGTAATGAGGAATCAACACTATGGTGTTGATCTGCACTTGCTGCCTGGGCAGCCCAAGTACTATATCCATTGACCAGATTACTAGTGAATTTGGCCGCAAACAGTTCTTGATAAATGCATTTGTTAACAAATCCCTGTTCACTGACTCGGTTGTGGATGAACAGGTGAACCTATTATATACTATCAAAACTTGGTTGCATGGAAACAGTGATGTTATCTTTTCAGAAATATGCCAAGCTGGGTTTTGGGTCTTCCAGAATTTTTGACTTCAGATTAAGGAGGGGGGCTGGGTCTCAGAAAGCACCTTACCTGTGATCAGAGTCTCAGCTCCTGAAGTGGAAGATATGCATAGTACTTGATTAAATATAATTTTAACTCTGAGGATCTTTGAGCTGGGCTGTCACAGCCTATCTTCAGACTGATAATGGAGTTCCCTCAATTTTTGCTGTTAGGTGACTTTAGTCCCCCTACCTGGACATGCTCATAATTTCATTACCACCATATTAGATCATGTTTTTGCCTGGGAGTAATGGTATTGTACTCTTGATGTGGAAGGCATTACAATTAGCTATTTGCTACATTACATCATTCCCTGCTTTAAACATCTAAAAAATATTAATGCAATATATTTTGTTTTTAAACAGTAAGCCTTTATATATAAAAATACAAGTTTTCACATTTTCTTCAGTTCAAAATTAATAAAAGTTATATTAAACACCTTTAGACTGTGGTAATATAGTATTTAATTTATAGATAAAAATAAAAGTAATTAAAATTGCTACTTGGTATATTTTTATTTCTACCAAATAAAGAGATAGATTTAGTCTATCGTGATTTCCTTTTAACAAACTTAGCCTGACTCCTGTTAATTGAGCATGTCTAATTGTTGACACAGTGATGTTTAATAGCCTGCTTATTATAGATGTCAAGCTGACAGGACTGTAATTTCTGGCTCCTTTTTTTCCTTATATGAGAAGACAAACAGAAAACAGAAATTAAGAGGTTCTGCCTTCTCGGTGTCATTCATCCTCCAGTATTCACTTCTCTGTCCTTTCACATCCTCTTCCAAGAGATAGGTGGCCACTTACAGCAGGAGTACATTGGGGTTTCATCAGGCCAGAAGGCAAATCTTGCACATCACAATGCTTCCTTTGTGTATGCTGCGTCTCCCTCTCTCTCCCCCTCTCTCTCCCCCTCTCTCATGCACACATATATAACCAAATAGTTAAAGTAGAGAAGAAAAGTATTATTTTGGAATGTTCAAGTTAACATTCTGATTTTAGTCCTATAGAAGATTGTGGAAGGACCTGAAATGGGCAGTTAATGCAAGGAAGGCCAACAGCATCCCTGAATTGAAGCTGTTTTGTGAGGAGGAATGGGCTAGAAATTATCCAAGCTAATGTGTAGGACTGATAACAGTTCTTGGAAACTTTTACTTGCAATTATTGCTGACCCAGAGGGCTATACCAGTTACTTAAAGCAAAGGTTCAGATACAGATAACTTTTAGATAATATTTATGCAGAAATATTGAAAGTTGAAAAGGGTTCACAAACTTTTAAGCACCAGTGTAGTGCTTGCTGGGAACACCCTTCCCATTATCAGCACATAAATTAATTCATGTTGGTCTAAACTAGTAGTTCTACATCATCTGACAGTCTTGGTTTTTAAAATATGTATTACTCTCCCCCACATCACCTAGTAGTTGTAACATATTATATTATTATGCAGTGGTGGGTTTCAAAAATTGTTCGAACCTACTCTGTGGGTGTGGCCTCCTTTGTGGGAGTGGCTTGCCACCCATGTGACTGGATGGGAGTGGCTTGCTGCCCATGTGACCGGATATGAAGATGCCGACGACACTTGTCAGAACCACCTTAAATTACCTCACACACAGCACTGGCATGCATAAGAATATGATGTAAACTTGTTTTTTAAAAGGCATCTTTGGTTTGCGTTAAAACAACTTCAACACACGCAATGTTCTGATTGCACCACAAACGCAGTAGTCATCCTTACCCTTCACAGAGGCACTGAGTTTTATAAATATGAGCTTGATAGTGTAGAATAATCATATCCAAGGACCAGTGGTGGGTTTCAAAAAATTTTGGACCCTCTTCTGTAGGTGTGGCCTGCTTTCTGGGTCCACTGATGGAACCTCTTCTAATCAGTTCGGTAGATTTGACGAACCGGTTCTACCGAATAGGTGCGAACTGGTAGGAACCCACCTCTGATATGTTACTTACATATCCTAAGATTTGTCATGTTTCCTTAAAAACAGGGGTGCTTACTGAAGCTTCTTCAACTGTTCTCTCTATAGGACCTCTATAGGCTTTTAACACATTAACAGAATTGGAAGGGACTTTGTAGGTCATCTAGCCTAACCCCTGGATGGAGAATTTATATAGATCTTGCATCTTATGTATTTGCCTAAAATTATCTTGTATCAGATAACTGTTTTGGCACTAGAGCCATTAGAATGATTTCAACAATGCCCATAATTTTTTGTTGCTGAATTTTTGTTGTTTGCTTTTCTTGCACTTTTAGTCTTCAGATTCCCTACTATCCCCTTTTTCTATGTTCTAATTAATTAATTAATTAATTAATTAATTAATTAATTAGATTTATAGGCCGCCCAATCCCGGAGGACTCCGGGCGGCTTACACAGAACAAAAGAAAACAAACAAAATAAAAATAAAAATAAAAAAATTAAAAATTCTCCAACACGCATACGTTCTGATTGGGGCTGGACCCTACATAATAAGGTCAATAGCCCCAGGCCTGCTGGAACAGCCAGGTCTTAACAGCTTTTCTGAAGGCCATGAAGGTGGGTGAGGTCCGGACCTCTGGGGGTAGCTGATTCCACAGGGTCGGAGCAGCCACAGAGAAGGCTCTCCTCCGAGGCCCTGCCAGCCGACACTGTCTACATAAATATTAGCACCACAGTTTTACAGTTAGTTAAACAATTTATATTCAGTTACTAATTATATGCATAGTGCATGCTAATAGTATTGGTATCATGTTTTTATATTTATACAGCACCTTAAATTTTAGTTACTTCTACAGTATTTAGATTGGATTATGGGCACAATGGGATGGCTTTAATCTTAATATTGAATACAAATTTTGTTGATCAATGATAAAAATATTGTGTAATGTTAGTTAAACAATTAAACTTGTATATACTTGAACATGAAGAAACCAATAAAGTCAGAAAAGAAAAATGTTTCTGGTTTTTATATGGCAAATGTGATGTATAATCATATCAATGATATGATGTATAGACACCATTTTAAAAGGAACATTTATTCCTATGTATGAAAGATCAGAAGGTAGCTTCTTTGAGACTATCAGCAGAAATTTTAAATACTTATAAAGACAAATATTTTCCCCAAAATATTAATTGTTGAAGTAAATAGGGCAAATGACGATTCATTGAAAAGATTTTTTAATGAATGATATAATGATATAAATGTTGCAACACTACTATTAATAGCACTGAAGTATTATTCATTTTCAAATTATTTTTGTTTGCAGAATCCTAAATTAATTAATAGAATAACATTTGCTGGCATGACTTCACAAGAGTCTGGTCAGCATACAAAACTCTGAGTCAAATGAAATCCCTCAGTAGGCATAGTGTTGCAAAGAAAATAAAAACAAACATGAACAATACAGGTCGACTTTCACACCTCTCTCTCTCTCTTTCTCTCCCTCTCTCATGTGTGTCCTTGTGTATCTGTGTCTGTGTATCATGGTCTCCAAAATTCAGGACCAGAACATTTTTACAGAAATATAGGTAAAGGTTCCCCTCCCACATGTGTACTCGTCATTCCTGACTCTAGGGGACGGTGCTCATCTCCGTTTCAAAGCCAAAGAGCCAGCGCTGTCCAAAGACATCTTGTGGTCATGTGACCGAAGGTGCATGGAGCTTTCCCACCACAGGTGGTTCCTATTTTTCTATTTGCATTTTTACATGAAATAGAAAACAGAAATATACCGACAGATAATTTCATGAATCACTGTTCTTTTTGCTGTACATGTAGTTTGCTGTACATACAATGCATACAGAACTGTTCACGGTATGTTTTACAATAAGTTTATCAGATGTGGATGTGCCATGCATGAACAAGCTCTTTCCTCTTACACCCACAGGGTGTTGCCAATAAAAACTCACTTGGCAAAACTTAAAAGGAAGAGCTGAATTTACATTTCGTGAAGATTTTGTTCTTTTCTCTTTCTCAATCATGAGCTGTTGGGTCAAACTGTTTCTTTTTACTGTAAAAATTGGTGAAAGACTGTAATAAAGATATTTGATTTGTTATTGCTTCTGTCACAGTATGAAAATTGCCATCTTATGGTAATGTTAAGGAAATAGACACTTCTACTGAAGGGCTAAACAATTATCTGGAAAGAGATAGATAGATAGATAGATAGATAGATAGATAGATAGATAGATAGATAGATAGATAGATAGATAGTAGATAGATAGATAGATAGATAGATAAAAAGAAAGAAAGGGGAAATGCTATTGTCAACAGATTCAGATTTTGCCTCTCCCTATAAAGGCGTCCAATGCCATCCCAGTGGGTGGCGGCAAAAGGGATGGCTAAGATCCTTAAAAGATTAAGAATCACTACATAAGTATTTATTTTTTCCTGCCTCACCCTTTTGTCTTTATCTGTCATGTCTTTTAAGATTCTAATTCCACAGTCAGAAGCTCTCTCTTTATTTAATTGTAAAGCATACTGTGAGCATTTTTGGCTGAAATATGACTAGTAAATATTTTAAATAAACTAAAGTTTGTAGCTTTAAATAGAATGCTTTTGTTACAAATTAGTTTGCACGAAAGCAACAAGAAATCTTGATCTGATTACATCACATAGCTTTTTAAAATACTATAATGCTGCAAAGTAATTTAGAGAATGAGCATGAGAAAAGCAATAACAATAATAGTGGGAAATTCTCACGCTGGCTTAAAATGTAATATGTAAAGCATAAAATGTGTTTGTATTAACAAAGACCTCTTTGTCTTTCCTTTTCAGGTGGAAAGCTTGAAAAGTCATTTCTCTTCTAGGAAACCTTTTCTGAATGGGTGCTTCCAGATGTACTGGATGTCAAAAACTGGATGTACTGATGATTTTACAATGATGGAATTTTAAACCATCACTTAGTCACAACTTCAGCAACAGAGAAAGGAGCTGGCTGATTTTCTATGCAACTTTAGGACAACTGACACAATCATTTTCTCCACAACCGGGAACAGAATTCTGAAGCTTGAAACATTTTTCATGTTTCTATGTAGTTAATTTTTTTTAATGAAATCCCAAATGTGCAATTTATCAGAAATAAATTGAAATTATGTCCCTTTTCAACAGTGGTGCTCTTTCTTTAACATAGCAAATAGATTTGATTAAAAAAATGTCTATGGAGAATCATCCAAGTCATGATTGCCCCGAAGGTGTTTTTCAAAATGCAACTGGATTTTCTTTATTGTTCCTTTGAAAACGTTTCACTTGTCATTCAAGAAACTTCTTCAGTTCAGTTCAGAATTGAAGAAGCTTCTTGGATGAGAAGCAAAACATTTTCAAAGAAAAAAAATCCAGTTGCAACCATGACCTGGATGATTATCCATAGACATTTTTTAAAATAAAATCTATTTGCTGTGTTAAAGAAATAGCACCACTGTTGAAAAGGGGCATAATTTCAATTCATTTCTGATGATGGTCTTGTTTCACCTAGGATCAGTGGCATACCTATGTTAACCCTGAAGAAACGCAATCAATTCCCCTTGGCAAATTCTGCAGTTAAAATAGGAAGGGAACAAATACCTTAAAGATAAAACTCACAGGTCTCGGTAAACTTGACTAAACTTAAAAAGAGTTCCCTCCGGCTAGCAGATCAGAAAAGAAGTGAATTATTTCAGCCAGCTGATATTGTGCTTCTCCTTTGGCCTGACTCCCCCCCTCCCCTCCTCATAGTCTGCATTCCTTTCTTTTACTGCCTGCCCCACCTTTCATGCAACAGCAGTACCCCCAACAGCCATTTGACCCCCCCTCCCTTAGTTTGGTGGGGGGGGGGTTCAGCCTATGATTCATGAATTGCCAACTCCCAATAAGCACATTCAACCTTAGTTCACATTCTAAGAGCCAGCACCCTTGGCTTGAAACTGTGACATGCTACTACGAAACATCTGGTTTGAGAGAAATACGAGAGAAAATAAAGGAAAATAAATTTATTTATTTATTGAATTTAGCTTACAACCTAAAACAGAAAAACAGTAAAACAGACATTCAGACAATATCCCATATACCAAAACATCAAAGGGTCTCCATAATCACCCAACCCAACAATCTGGGAGAGCAGCAATGTTTTCAAAAGTCCCCAGGACATCATTAGAATTAGAGCTACATTATTTTCTGGGAGGATATCATTAAGTTAGACACTGCAACAGAGAAGAAGACTTGTTTTCTAGATCCCAATAAGTGGCATTGTTTCATTGAAGGGTTCTGAAGTATACCAATTCTGCCTGATTTTACTGGATGAACAAATTTCATGGGATAAACAGTCCCTCAGGTAACCTGACTCTACGCCATAAAGAATTTTATAGGTGATAACCAGAACCCTAAATTATTCATGTAACCCTCCCAAAGGGGCATGTTTAGAGTAAAGATTTTGGTTATCTCTTTCTCTCAATTTTTTTAAAAAACTAAACGTATTCTTCAGACCATGACATCTTCAATCAGTGATTCCAGTCACCTAGCCAAAGCTTAATAGAAGTAATATATTTAATTTCATAAATTGAAACACTGTGTATGTATTCTGCTCAATTCCAAACTTGGGATACTAAAACACAGCACATATAATTCATACCTGACAGCGTGTTCTTTTTGAGCCAAAAAAGAACACGGATTAAAAACGGCAGGGTAGGTAATAATTATTTGAATTTAATACCAAACTTAAAATTAACTATAACAAAATTGAATGGTTTACAGTTGTTGTGCTGTTATCCCTTTCCTATCACATTAAAAATTACATTTCAGTTATTACTTTTGATGGGTTGTGTTCTGTATATAAGGATCATACTGAAATTTTTGGAGTGCGCATTTGGTGTTGGCATCTTGAGTTCTATACATCTGATACATGGTTTAGAAGTGAGTATGTTTGGGTTCATACATTGTGCTAAGCTCAAATGAAACAAATCGAAGTATGTCTCATCCAGTGGTGGGTTTCAAAAATTGTTCGAACCTACTCTGTGGGTGTGGCCTCCTTTGTGGGAGTGGCTTGCCGCCCATGTGTCCGGATATGAAGATGCCAACGACACTTGTCAGAACCACCTTAAATTACCTCACACACAGCACTGGCATGCATAAGAATATGATGTAAACTTGTTTTTTAAAAGGCATATTTGGTTTGCGTTAAAACAACTTCAACACACGCAATGCTCTGATTGCACCACAAATGCAGTAGTCATCCTTATCTTTCACAGAGGCACTGAGTTTTATAAATATGAGCATGACAGTGTAGAATAATCATATCCAAGGAGCAGTGGTGGGTTTCAAAAATTTTTGGAACCTCTTCTGTAGGTGTGGCCTGCTTTCCGGGTCCACTGGTGGAACCTCTTCTAACCGGTTCGGTAGATTTGACGAACCGGTTCTACCGAATAGGTGCGAACTGGTAGGAACCCACCTCTGGTCTCATCCTAATATATGAATCAGCCAGAGTTTGCTGTTTAACTGTAGTTGGTAATCAAAGTTCAAATGATGGAGGGGGGGGGCATCAGCTGACTATAATGTTTAACTATCATTAGGGCTAAAAGGGGGAAACCAGAGGGAATTCACTGAGTGGAATCCTAATGCCATTGTGATGTCTTTCGTTTCAGTGTAGATGGTGACTGCCTGCCCATCTGTATCTGTCAGACAGCTCTCAGCCAGAGACCCCAATTTTCTACTGCATAGAACATAAAATCATAAGGCTGGAAGGTCTTCTAGTCCAATCACTGCTTAAGGCAGGAGACCTTATATCATCCTGGTTGAAATGGCTTTCCAAGGTATTTTTGGAACCTCCAGTGATGAGGCATCCACAACTATCCAGCTATCCCATTGATTATTAATCCTCCTCCTCCTCCTCTTCCTCCTTCTTTTTACCACTTCAGATGTCAAGGGAGATACAAAGTTTGGGTTTTTGCACTTCTTGTCGCCTCAACCATTGTTATTTGATGCTGCTGAAGTATGTATTTCTATCTTCTTCTGGATCTCCCTGAATTGTAGACACTTTCAGAAAATTTCTCCTTACTTCTAGGTTGGATCTCTCCTCGCAGATCTGTACTCATCTACAAGGCTACTTTGGGTTCCTGCTGGAGCAGAATCCAACAGGATAAAGACTGGTTGGAGAAGTAGACAAAAAAACGAACAACAATCATCCTGTAACTGAGACCAATTTACTATTCCATCTCAATCAGAACATCTCATCCTGCCACAGTTTGATACAATCACCCACTCTACATTTATCCTGTCAGATTTATAGTTCCAAGAATGCTTCGCCTTCCTGTGTAGTCTTTTTAATGTCACAGAATAAACCCAATAAAGCAATAAAGTATATGTATAGTTGTGATACAGTATAGTGATAGGAAGGGGTACTTACACCACAATCCTATACCCTTTGTTTTGCTGAGATTGTGCATGTACATATATATGGCAGTACTTTGGAATAGCTCTCCAACCCTGTGAGTCTTGCAAATAATGAGGTTATTTAAACAGTTGAAGAAAAGATGCTTAGTTCATGCTTCTACCTCTCTTCTCAATATTTTGCACAGCTTAATTCAATACTCACAATGAGAATCCCTGGTACTGTCAATTTTGCCCTAATTTCTTCATTCAAATGATTTTTATAATCATACTTCTGAATGGTAACAGATTTGTATGTTTAAAATGATAGCTGTTTTAAGAAAAAGCAGTCTGTTAATATTGGGTACACGCTTCACCCACAAGCTTTGCTTTGGCACTTTCTCTTTCCAAACACTTTTCTCCATAATCCAGCTCCAATCTTTGGTTGAGCAAAAAGCACAATTTGGTAGTACTTAAGGGTACATTAGGATGGCCTTTGCACTTCTCAGCCTACCAGAGCTGACTGGAATGCAGTTCTTCAGAAGCTGGTCTCGGATCAAGGATAAACAGATTTAAAGCCCACTTGTCCACTGAGAATGCCAGGTGTCTTTGGATCAGCCTAAAGGTTGTAGGACAGAAATTAAGGGAAAATCCAATGCATAGTGTATGAGACCCCAAAGAAAGATTTGGATATAAATGTAACAGTAACTGCACTATAAATTTAAGCCCATGGAATTACGGTCTCCTGAGGGAAAGGAAAGAATTTTAAAGAATTTTTTAAAAATAATTAAAGCCAGGCTAGTTGCTACCAGATTTCAAGTCACAGTGGCTTGGTGTCTGCTCTCAGTGTTAACTATAGGAGGAGGCTAGAGAACTCGGGGCCTCCTTTGCATAAGGAATTCTACGCCTTTTAAAAGTTAAGAAAGAGTTAAAAAGCAAAAAATTCATATGCAAAGGAGGCACTGATTCTCCCGCCTCCTGATCTGGGAGCAGCGAATCATGCCTTGTTGTTGCAGTTGAGCACGCTTACATTGGGCGGGTTATTTTGAAGGGCGCGCTTCAGAGGAGAGAGGAGTGGGCCGGGGCAGCAGGCGGGCGGTGGCATCGGGGGCGGCGGGGCACTTTGCATCGCGGGAGCCTCCAAGCGCCTTTGCTGCAGACCCGGGCGCTTGGTGGCTCCCGCAATGCAAATTCCCCCTACCCCGCTGAGCTGCTTCGCCAAAGGCTGGGAAGGAACTGGCGAGTCTTTGAAGAGATGCCCAGCTGAGCCTCACCAGGCATAAACCTCACCGCACGTCACTGGAATTACCACCATCACCTTTAGTTTGGCCTTTAGTTTCTCCCCTAAAAAACTGAGCTCCAAAATAGCTGCTTGAACTTACCAACTGAAAGTTCTTTAAAACCTATTGCAAACCCATTTACCCCAAAATATATTTTTCAACACTTAATACTTGTTTATTCAAAAGCAGACATGGGTGAGTACAACAATCATGCCATGCATATATAAATGCATCACCACTACAAAATGTTCCTCACAGCTGTCATCCACTTAATTACTAAAACTCAAAGTAAAATCAAGAGAAGCAGTTTTGGAATGCAGCAGACATCACTTTTTTATAGGAGAAGGAAGGTGGAAATCAAGCTTGATTGTATTATCACTCACAGCTGGATTTCACTTCTGGGGGGGGGGATTACTTATAGATGGCAATACAGATGCTGACTAAAAAAGAAACGTAATCTCCATTTCCACACTCATGCTGAAAAATCAAAGCAAAGTAAGTAGCCAATAAGTAACTCCTCTATTTCCAGGTGGGAATGAGATACATGTTGCTAGCACAACTTCTAGAATACGTTCTGTAACTTTTGTATAACTTTTAAAAAACTAATTAGTACTACAGTGAGACCATTGCTGAATCCATTGATTTTGCAAGATACATGTTCAACCATTGCTGAATCCATTGATTTTGCAAGATACAATATGTTCAACCATTACTGAAGGGCTATAGGAAGAAGTCACCAATTTAAAATTCTCCTATTGGTAGGGCTATCTCTTATGGTTAAAAAAAAACCACACACAGAGAAAGTATAAGGTCAAAGTTTCACTTGAACATTTTGGATAATTGGTACCTATAGTCTTCCCTGATAAAATCCTTACCTCTGAAACTTAGAGATATCCTCAATTTGAGCTTCTGATCTGGCTGTGGCTTCTGTGATTCTACAGACACAACTTTGTACATTTATTTTATACAGTTCAGTTTGCAAAAGCTGAACACGGTACCACAACATCCATACTTTTAAAAAAAACCTATTATAATGTTTTGACTTAGATAGCTAAAGGATGCAGTTATATTTCTAAGAAATACAAATGCTAAATATATACAAAGACAACAAAGATGATGATCAGCAAAACACCTGGAATTTGATTACTAATTACAAGATTTAATGTTCTTTCTTCAGACACAAAATTTCCTAACAAAATATAAAAATGACACTGCTAATTTCTGTAATGCAACTAAATAAATGTAAAGAACAAATGCTAAATAATGCTAACATTTGTTGGCAGTACCCAGCGTTCATACATGCGGGAACAACTTGAGTCAGATTATTTTAAAACTTAAAAACAAAATTTGTCAAAGAACAATTCCTGGAGAAGGAGGAACATATGCTTTCAACTGAAGTTTCCACAGAATATTAATAGCATAGTCCTTTTTTTAAAAAAATTAAGAAATGCTGGAGGTTGGAGGTGGAGGAACCACTAAGCTGCTTTGAGTTTAGTTAGTTTCCAAAACAACACAATTAATAAAAGCATCCCAATTTTGTTACTCTGTTTTTCTCCAACATTCCACTGTATTGGAACACAGTAGTCAGCTAACATAATTAGTACTTGTAGTCGATCAAAAGTCTTGTCCAAGTCCCTTTGTGACCTATAATCCACATATTATATCCCCTTCTCACTGATATTATGTTTCATGTTTAAGGCACCATTACTGGCACAGACACTATTACATAAAAACACTGCAAAGCCTCAATTCATACTATTTTAAAAGGCAGATTTATGTAAAGAGCACGGCAGCAATCCAATCAAATGGTTCCTAGTGAGGGTAAGTATGGCAGGATTAATTCTGTCAGAGACATTTTAGAACTGATGTAATAGTCTATACTAATTTTAAAAGTAGTCTGATCCTCCTAAATGGCTTTTGCCTGCAGTGATAATGCAATACCTAGGACAGTGTTTTCTCAACCTTGGCGACTTTAAGTCCTGTGGACTTCAACTCCCAGAATTCCCCAGCCAGCTATGCTGGCTGTGGGATTCTGGAAGTTGAAGTCCACAGGACTTAAAGTTGCCAAGGTTGAGAAACACTGACCTTGGAGCATTTCTGAACTACAATTCTCATGGTCTCAGAATAGGCTGAACATTGAAGGGGAACCTCCTTGTCTACACTGAGTTTTATTTTATTGCCTTTCCTCTAATCTCTCCCACTATCAGCCACTGACCAGACCATAACACTGATTGTCTCACTTGGATTTGAATAAAATGACAATATTATCTTATGACCCAGTGTTATCTCAGTCCACATTTTAAAATGATTTTTGTATGCAAACAAAGTCAACCCAAGATTTCCATGCAAACAAAGGAGAAATAATAGTTTTGTTCACTATCCCAAGATAGTTTGTGTGTGTATCAGGGGTGGGTTGCTGTTGGTGTTACTGTCAGTTCCAGTGGTGGGATTCAGCCAGTTCGCACCTATTCGAGAGAACCGGTTGGTAACTTTCTAAGCAGTTCGGAGAACCGGTTTTTGGAAGAAATCTTTTGTTTTTTCCCACTTTATAGGGCTAATCCTGTAAGGAAGGCAGGAAGGAAACATTCTGGTGTTGTTTCTAGCCTAATCTTTATTGCCCTGCTTACAGAAACTGCCTCTCCAGTTAACCCTTATTACCATTGTAACAACTAAGGCGAAGTGCCCATCGACTTGAGTGACATTGGCCTGGCCACGCCCACATGATCACATGACCACCAAGCCCCGCCTACTCAGCTGGTCATTAGGGCAGAGAACCGGTTGGTAAATCATTTGAATCCCACCACTGGCCGGTTCACAACCTGTACGTGCGCCAGACATGCGTGGCAAAAATCTGCACTATTCGATGTAAATTGTTCTTCATGCATGTGCAGAAAAATCTACAGTGAACTAAAATCCAAAATGACAGCGGCCAAGCGGCAACGAGGAAACCAGTTCAGGGGCGTGGCAGGCCTGGGTCACTGCCGGTTCTGTGATCCAGGCTTGAATTCCACCACCGGTTCAGCCAAACCAGGCTGAACCAGCAGCACCCACCTCTGGTGTGTATGTATTCCTCCGAATACTGTTGCCATTCACTTCTTTTGTCCTCTCTCCCTTCTCCTTTTCAACTGCATTATAACCTCTCCTCCTCTTCCTCTACATTTATGTGCAGCACAACTCTCTAATTCATTAGCATACTCCGAAAAACAGTCAGAGGCATTATTCAGATAATATTGTTCCATATACTACAGGTAGTCCTTGATTTACAACAGTCCATTTAGTGACCATTCAAAGTTACACAACACTGAAGAAAAGTGACTTGTGACTATATTTCACACTTATGACTGCTGTAGCATCCCCCATGGTCACGTGATCAAAATTCAGATGCTTGACAACTGACTCATATGTATGACGGTCGCAGTGTCCTCGGGTCATGGGATCACCTTTTATTAAATATATTTAGATTTTATTTATTTATTAAATATATTTATATGCCGTCCAATCCCGAAGGACACCTTTTGCAATCTTCTGACAAGCAAAGTCGATGGGGAAGCTAGATTCACTTATCAATCAGTTTACTAACTTACCAAGTGCAGTGGTTTACTTAACTGTGGCAAGAAATGTCATAAAATGGAGTAAATTACTTAACCATTGTCTCACTTAACAACATAAATTTTGGGTTCAATTGTGGTTGTTAGTCAAGGGCTACCTGTAAAGATAGATCCAGTAAAAACTTTTGTTTTTCAGTGTATTGTGGTGAAAGGTAGTCAAATTTTAGATGTTTTGTCCAAAATCTTCTGTTGAAGGATTTTTTTATTATTATTTTAGCAATAGCAATAGTGGTTAGACTTATATACCACTTCATAGGGCTTTCAACCCTCTCTAAGCGGTTTACAGAGTCAGCATATCGCCCCCACAGTCTGGGTCCTCATTTCACCCACCTCGGAAGGATGGAAGGCTGAGTCAACCCTGAGCCGTGAGATTTGAACCGCCGAACTGCAGATAACACTCAGCTGAAGTGGCCTGCAGTACTGCACTCTAACCACTGCGCCACCTCGGCTCTTATTTTTAGTATTTTCCAAAAACTAAAAAGCAGACAACTATGTAGTGACATTCAGAAAGGTAACATATATCCCAGAAGAAATATAATACCCAAAGCAAGACCTAATATGGTTCCCTAAAGCTTAGCAGCCACTGAAGGTTGCCCATCATCTCTTCACTGTAGAAAAGGGTAAGGAGTATGAAATCTCTTTCAATGAATAGCTAAGGACTTCATGGAACTTTAAAAGTTTTACATCTCAAATACTAATTAGCCCTAAGCCTTGACTCTGATGGACTTAACTTCTGCCTACATAGTGGCTACCCACACAGTGGCTGTTGCAGTCCTTACATTGTATGTTGTAAAGGACTCCTGTTTTTTCTTCTGGGCTGATGGGTCTTTCTGTTAAGATATTTTGGAGGGCTTTAATTAATTTATGTGCTATACTGATGCCATGCAGTTATAATACAGTGGTACCTCGGTGTCAAGCCCCACTCCATTACATAATTAGGAAAGAAGACTAAGAGACTCCATGGGTTGGAAATCAAAAGTACTTTTACTAATTATAAATGGTAAGTGAGCAGTAGCAAAGCAAAGTCTGATTAATATGGCGCGAAAGCAATTGATATATAGAATAGCCCGTTCCCCCCCCCTTAGGATCAAAGCTCCAGTCCAATCATAAGTCCTTCAAATGTCAGGTGTGAGATAACTTCAAAAAGACAGGCCGGACGATGGAATGTCGAGGCCGTTGATGCAGGCGGGAAACACATACGCATGCGCAATCCCAACGACTGGTACATCCTAGAACATTCCTCCAGCACATCAATTAACCCCTCCCAAATACAAGCCCCCCCCCCCCGTTTCATGGCAGCTGAAGCAACAGCAAGGCAGAAGCTGACATCCGGCCGTCCCCCGGAAAAAAGGCTGTCAGGCCTGGAAGAAAAACAAACAAAACAGACAAACGACAAAACACAAAAAGAAGAGGGAGGGGAGAAAAGTCAAGGCTTGTCGGGATACGAAGCATAAAATTTCTGTAGCAGGCGGGGAGCACGAACATGAGATTTATCAACCCATTCCGTGTGGGATGGGGGGAAGTGTTTCCAAGCCACCAGATATTGGATGCGATTACGGTGCCTGCGGGAATCAAGAATTTCACGAACTTCAAAATGACGTTCCCCATCAATCAGCAACGGAGCAGGCGGAGGGTCATCCGGGGGCCGTAAGTGGGACACCCGAACCGGCTTGATGAGGTTGATGTGGAACACTGGGTGGATTCGGTTGAGATGTTTGGGCAATTGTAAACGAACAGAAACAGGATTGATGACTTTCACAATAGGGAAAGGGCCAACATACTTGGGTCCCAATTTCTTTGATTTCTGTGTAGTGTGCAAGAATTTTGTGGACAAATACACCAAATCCCCAGTGTGGTATTCATAGGGCTGAGAGCGTTTCCTATCGGCTTGCTTCTTATGGGCTTTATGGGCAGCGTCCAAAGTGGAAAGAGTCAGAGGCCAAATGCGACTGAGACGCTCACTCCAGTCCGCAACTGAAGGAACCTGAGGTTGGGCCGTAGGCAATTCGGGAATAGGAACAAAATCCTGGCCGTAAACGACCCGAAAAGGGGTAAACCCCGTGCTGGAGTGAACCGAGTTGTTATAGGCCACCTCAGCATGTGGTAACAAGTCAACCCAATCGTCCTGTTGATAATTGATGAAACAACGTAAATATTGTTCAAGGACGGAATTAGTACGTTCACAGCCGCCATTAGTCTGAGGATGGTAGGCGGAGCTAAGGCCCTGGGCGGAGCCAATGCGTTTGAGAAACTCCTTCCAAAAAGTAGATGTGAATTGGACCCCACGATCGGAGATAATACGGTCGGGAACCCCATGCAAACGGTAGATGTGGGAAAGGAACAGTTTAGCCAATGCCTTGGCGGAAGGAATTTTGTGACAAGGCACGAAATGAACTTGCTTGGAAAACAAATCAGTGACCACCCAGATGACGGTATGCCCCTGGCTCTCGGGAAGCTCAACAATAAAGTCCATAGAAATCTCCTTCCAAGGGGCAACCGGGCGAGCGACGGACTGGAGAAGCCCCTGCGGTTTCCCCAGCGGTTTTTTGGCGGTAGCGCAAACAGGGCAACTGGCCACATAAAGTTCAATGTCCTTTTTTAAAGAGGGCCACCAGAACTGTCTCTTCACGAGGTGCAAAGTTTTTACGAAACCAAAATGACCCGCCAATCTGGAGTCATGAGCGCGACGAAGGACGACAAGTCGTAGGGAAGCGGGGATGTACAATTTAGCACCAATCCACGGTAGATCGTCCCTCATGGTGCACTCGTCCCGATAGTTCAGAAACCAGTCGTCTTGAGGAAGAGCTTTTTTAAGGTCAGAAAGTAGATCTTGAGGCACTTCCTTCTGAGCGTGGGTCTGTTGACGTGTGAGTACCGGAGCTGCCAGGAGCGGTTGGACGATACTCAGTTTAGAGCAATTATATTGAGGTAATCGGGACAAAGCATCTGCCATGAAGTTCTTTCCGCCCGGGATATACTTTAGAGTGAAATTGAAACGGTTGAAATATTGGGCCCATCGCATCTGTTTGGGGGAGAGACGACGAGGCGTTCGCAACGCTTCCAAGTTCTTGTGGTCAGTCCAAACCTCAAATGGGTGTTTAGCGCCTTCCAGGAAATGGCGCCAAGTAGCGAGGGCCCAACGGACCGCAAAAGCCTCCTTCTCCCAAACTGCCCAACGCCGCTCCGTGTCAGTGAGTTTACGGGAAGTGTATGCGCAAGGCTGCAAGTTACCTTGGTCGTTAGCTTGCAGCAGAACGGCCCCTACGGCGACATCACTGGCATCAGCCTGGACGACGAAAGGCTGGTCGAGATCAGGGTGCTTAAGAACTGGTTCAGCGGCAAAAAGGCGTTTAAGCTTCTTGAATGCCGCCTGGCATTCCATGTTCCAGTCCAAAGGCTTATTGGGTTTAGGCTTCGGGTCGCCTTTCGTCTTGAGCAAATTAGTAATAGGGAGAGCAATGTTAGCAAAAGAGGGAATGAATTGACGGTAGAAATTGGCGAACCCCAAAAATTTTTGCAATTGCTTACGAGTTCTGGGCGCGTCCCATTCAGTGACCCCCTTCACCTTTTCAGGGTCCATTTCAATGCCATCAGGGGAGATGCGGTAGCCCAGATAGTCAATTTTAGTTTGGTGAAACTCACACTTAGACAATTTGGCATAAAGGTCAGCGGCACGGAGTTTTTTCAAAACAGTGCGTACCAGATTGACGTGGTGGTCGTAACTGCAGGTATAAATGAGGATATCGTCCAGGTATACGATAACGCCCTTGTACAGATGATCGTGCAAGACCTCATTAATAAATTGCATGAACACAGCAGGAGCCCCCTGGAGGCCAAAAGGCATAACCCGAAACTGGAAACAACCAAGAGGGCAGTTGAAAGCAGTCTTCCATTCGTCCCCTTCCTTAATGCGTATCCTATAGTAAGCTTCTCGCAGGTCCAATTTTGTGAAGATGCGGCCCTTCCCTAGTTGCGCCAACAAGTCTTTCATTAATGGGAGTGGGTAGAGGTTCTGAGTAGAGACCGCGTTAAGGTTTCTAAAGTCACAACATAAGCGAAGAGAACCATCTTTCTTTTCACGAAACAGTACAGGGGCAGCCACTTTGGGTCGGGCTGGTTCAATGAAACCACGTTTCAAATTTTTGTCAATGAAAGAACGCATCTCCTCCATTTCCCTGGGCGACATGGAGTAAATCCGGGGTTTAGGGAGCTTAACCCCGGGTAAAATGTCTATGGAGCAATCAGTAGGCCTGTGGGGGGGCAGAATGTCCGAAGATTGTTCGCTGAAGACTTCCTTAAGATCCAGATATTCTTTCGGAATTTTCTCCTCTCCTGCAATCCTCTCCTGCCCTCTAGCGGCTACTTCAGGAACGTCAGTGACGGCAGGTTGGTCCGGAGAGCCCTCCCCCACTGGAGGCACCTTCGAGCGAACGCGTAAGCGGCCTGTCCGGAAATTTATGTGAGGGTTCCACTTTCGAAGCCATGGGATGCCCAAAATGAGTGGCCTGTCCATGCCCGGTGCGACCACAAAAGAGATTAATTCAGTATGGGTACCCATCCTCATTTCCAAAGGCTCCGTAAAAAAATGGGCGCCCCCCCCCCCGCAATGGAGCCGTCTATTTGGCAAAATACAATTGGGGTTTTCAAAGTGCGCAATTTGAGGCCTAATTTCTCCACCATGGCTGGATTGATCATGGACCGGGAACAGCCTGAATCAAGTAAAGCCAAGAGGGTGGCAGGTATCCCCTCAGGAGGAACTTTTAATTCAATAGGGATTAGCAGGGGCCCCTTGTTTGAACTCACCCAGTGAGGCGATGTGTCGTCATCGGAGTCCTCCGAAGAAGAGGAGTTAGCGTCCGCGTCTCCCTCTAATGGCTGGGCAAAAGGAGGGGGGTTGGATTCCCCAGCGAAAGCTGTTTCCTTCTTCTTCTTTTCAGGGCCTCTGGCAGACTTTTCCTCACGTTTGGGAGGGGGTTGGGCAGAGAGGGGTAATTTAGCATGACATTCGGGGGCGATGTGCCCGAGTTTGCCACAGCGAAAGCATGTTACAGGCCTGGAGAAGCCAGAAGGGGGCCCCCTTGCTTCACCTCGTCGTTTGAAGAGCGATTGAGTGGTTGGAGGGGGGAGGGATTTGGCAGCCCTCTCTTTCCGCTTCCTTCTTTCCTCTTTAGCATAACGGAGACGGGTTAAGTCGAGTTCAGCGTCCGCTGCATGCTCAAACCAAGTGATTAAACGTCTCGGCAGGTTACGATTGACACATTGCTGATAAATGTCTTCATTCAATCCTTCAGCATGTGTCCAGAAGGGCGTCCTCCCCCCAACCTCTCATGTATTGGGAAAGACACTGAAATTCCTGGATGTATTGGGCGACAGGTTTATCGTCTTGTTCAAAGGTTAAAAACTTCAATTTGTTCCGCTTCTCAGTTAACGGGTCATCAAAACGTTGGCGGAAAGCCTCCATAAAGCGGTTGAAATTCCCCAAGAGGGGAGAGCCAGACATATGCAACGCAGTTGACCATGTAGCCGCCTCACCATCTAAGGACAAAAGAATCATCCTGACTCTCATGGTGTCAGTTTCAAAGTCCCGGCCATAAATCTCCATGTAGTTAAACACTTGCATAAGAAACGAGGGCAGGCTAGCAGAACCACCATTATAACGTACAGGCAAGGGAGGGATCTTAGCCATCCGATGTCTTCGGGGGGGAGGGCCTCCTTGATCAGCAACACCTCTAGCCGCAGGGGGCGAAGCAGGCCGAGGGGGAGGGGGAGATGTCGGGCGTGGGTAACGTTGCCAATTTCTCCAGTCTCTTTCCTCCTCCCCCCTTCTCTCCCCCAAATATGTTTGACCCCAATAATCAGGTAATTCACTCCGCTGGGGTTTTCTCATGGGCCCCTGGTGCTGGTAGCTTCTCCATTCTCCTTCATCGCCCCCCCTTCTTTCCTCAAAGTACCTTTGGCTCCAATAGTCAGGGAACTCACTCGTCTGGGGTTTTCTCACGGCACCCGGCTCCAGCGAAGTTTGTCGGGGTGGTCTTTGGGTGAGTCCAGCATTCCAGCTTGTCTCTGTCTCTCTTTGTCCCACCGAAGTTGACCATCGGGGTGGGGGGGAAGGTTCAGGCTGGCTGGAAATTTGCAGTTGAAATAAATCTTCGTGCAAGGATCGGTCAGGCGGGCTGGGCTCGTGTAAAGAAAGGTCGGGAGGTCCTAGTTCACTGGAATTCGCCCCTCCAACGGCCCCCTCCTCCTCTCTGCTTGGAGAAGACATTATTTCCCTTCTCGGTAGACGTAAATCTCCTGGAAAGGGGTTTTATTTTCAGACTTTGCTTCTTGTCAAGCCCCACTCCATTACATAATTAGGAAAGAAGACTAAGAGACTCCATGGGTTGGAAATCAAAAGTACTTTTACTAATTATAAATGGTAAGTGAGCAGTAGCAAAGCAAAGTCTGATTAATATGGCGCGAAAGCAATTGATATATAGAATAGCCCGTTCCCCCCCCCCCTTAGGATCAAAGCTCCAGTCCAATCATAAGTCCTTCAAATGTCAGGTGTGAGATAACTTCAAAAAGACAGGCCGGACGATGGAATGTCGAGGCCGTTGATGCAGGCGGGAAACACATACGCATGCGCAATCCCAACGACTGGTACATCCTAGAACATTCCTCCAGCACATCAATTAACCCCTCCCAAATACAAGCCCCCCCCCCCCCGTTTCATGGCAGCTGAAGCAACAGCAAGGCAGAAGCTGACACTCGGTCTCATCGTTAACTGGTTTCAGGAAGTACAACAAGTATCAAACAATTTTTCCCATAAGAAATAGCGAGACGTGAAGCATGAGGCAACAGACATCAAGTTCTAGTTTGTGTGTTGAATACCAAACAAACCAGTGCCAGGATAAAATTTTCTCATCGAAATGCGTCAAGTACCAAATTCAACAAGTTTCAAAGCAGTCAAGAACGGAGGTGCCACTGTAGTCTGTTGGTGATTTCTGACATGTTTTTGATGTATGGCAGTATTATCATTTCACAGCTTGTATTGGTTGTGCTACATCAGATTGAGTGGTTAGGCACTTTTTGATGAAGTTGTGTGGATATTCATCTAGCAAAGTGCACCCATTAACACCAACTACTAGTTAGAAGACTTAAGAGCCAAGGTGGCACAGTGGTTAAATGCAGCACTGCAGGCTACTGCAGGCTACTGCTAGATCAGCAGGTCAGCGGTTCAAATCTCACCGGCTCAGGGTTGACTCAGCCTTCCATCCTTCCGAGGTGGGTAAAATGAGGACCCAGATTGTTGGGGGCAATATGCTGACTCTCTGTAAACCGCTTAGAGAGGCCTGAAAGGCCTATGAAGCGGTATATAAGTCTACTGCTATTAAGGAAAACTCCTTAATTTCATAACACATGGATAGACTTAACTATAGCTTCTGCTGGTCAAATGTGACCATCCCAGACCAAGCCAAGTTCAAAATTGGAAAAATTAGAGAATTCCTGGAAGTTTGGATGACCACTCATGATGTTACATAGTTTGGGTAATGAAATGTCTGCAAGAAAACACTAAGCTCAGAGAACACCAAGGAATCCTCAAAAAGAGAACAAAAAGAACAGAACACTTCCTCACCAACAATCAACACACAGATGAGCAGAGATTAATACCAAGGTTAACATTAGACCAACCATGAAGTAAACAGTTCCCCAATCAAAAACTGATAAGCAAGCTAACAGTAAACAGCCCAACTAATGAACCACCAAGACTGACACATTCCCCACCAGCATTGACAGAACAAACCACTAGAATATAAATTGAGAGCAACCCCACCAGTGGTGGGTTTCAAAAATTGTTCGAACCTACTCTGTGGGTGTGGCCTCCTTTGTGGGAGTGGCTTGCTGCCCATGTGACCGGATGGGAGTGGCTTGCCGCCCATGTGACCAGATATGAAGATGCCGACGACACTTGTCAGAACCGCCTTAAATTACCTCACACACAGCACTGGCATGCAAAAGAATATGATGTAAACTTGTTTTTTAAAAGGCATCTTTGGTTTGCGTTAAAACAACTTCAACACACGCAATGTTCTGATTGCACCACAAACGCAGTAGTCATCCTTACCTTTCACAGAGGCACTGAGTTTTATAAATATGAGCATGATAGTGTAGAATAATCATATCCAAGGACCAGTGGTGGGTTTCAAAATATTTGGACCCTCTTCTGTAGATGTGGCCTGCTTTCCGGGTCCACTGGTGGAACCTCTTCTAACCGGTTCGGTGGATTTGATGAACCGGTTCTACCGAATAGGTGCAAACTGGTAGAAACCCACCTCTGAACCCCACTCTCTATTAACAGTGATAATATTATCTAGTTTGGGTAATAAAATGTCTGCAAGAAAACTACCAAGCTCAGATAACACCAAGGACCCCTCAATTGAACCCCGAGTTACAAATATTCTCCTTCATTGGAACCTTATTTCTGTTTTCTACTTTCTTGTGCTGTGTGAAGCTTGGATTTAAAACAAGCGAAACAATTTCCTTTCCTGTATAGGGAGGAATACATGGGAGTCACGATGCCAGCCTTGTCTTTGGCTGCATGCTAGAGAAATGCATACTCCCTTTCTGGGATATGGGGTCTCTTTTGTGCTGATTGGGTGGCTTATAATATATTGCAATAAAAAATAAAGCAAAATGGACAAGTGAAGAGTCCAAATAATAAATATTAAACAATTGTTGGAAGAAATGCCCATCATGGTTCAGTTCCAAGTGGGGAGAAAGACACTGGAAACATGGAGACTGCTTGGAAGGATGGTTTTAATGGTAAACAGGACCACATGGTTTGAGGTATTGGGCAGTCAAGCACATGGAAGAGAGAGAGAGAGAGAGAGAGGGAGGGAGGGAGGGAGGAAGAGAGAGAGAGAGGGAGGGAGGGAGGGAGGGAGGGAGAGAGAGAGAGAGAGAGAGATTTATACCCTCTCTTGGGCCCTGCCTTGGAGCTTCCTGTTCCTGTGTAAGGGCAGGTATTCTGATTGGTTGTCAGACTCCCATGGAGCAATGCAGGGCTAACTTTGTAGGTTGTCCCAGGCTTGGTTGAATCTTGCTGGGTGATGATGTAATGAAGAGAGTTGTGTTCTGAAAGGGTGTTGGGCAATTCCTATTATGGCTTAATGGCTTTGTCCTGGTTTGAATCTTGAGGGAGGGTTGATCCTAGCATGTCCTTTTGTTTTGTAAATAGACTAGCCCAGTCTTTTGTCTTGTAGATAGGTTGGCACCAGTCTTTCTGGGGCTATTAACAAAGGTCTGGGGCTGTTTTCCAATAGCACGTTTCTCCTTTTCTCGTCCAGGGAGGTATAATATTCTGCCTTTTTAATATTTCCTAGAATATTTCATTCTTCTAGGAGAAGGGTGGGTGCTAACTTTTTACACTTTCTTCAACTTTAAAAAAAAACAAAAAACACCGGTGATATCCACCCTTTATAAGCCTTCCTTTAGCCATGACTTTATGCTGGCTTTTCAGATATCCATGCAGACAGACAAAACAGTTTGTACTCATTTTCCTGATAAGAAGCTGATGGTAAGAATTAATTTAGACTCTGATACGAATCAATTCTTAGAGAAGAAGGACAGGTGGAACATAGACAGTGGTGCAGCAGAAAATCTTTAAAATATCCAGGAAGACTCTGAGAAGCATCAGCTTGAAAATGGGAACTGTCAGACATGCCTCCCTCAATAACCAAGAAAGAAAACTCCTAACTCCATTGTTGGTGGAATTAAAATACTTTTACTGGTTATGAAAAGATAGGAGCGAAAGTAAAGCAAGATCTGAGCCAGGAAGGAATGGACAAATACATATCAAATGATAACCCAGCCCCCTCCCTCCAATGACCCCACCCCAGTGTCCAATCTGCAACTCCCTTAGGTGTCAGTGGGGTGCATCTCCAAAAGGCATCATCAGGTTGCTATGCTGTATGGATGGCCTTGATCAAGTCCAAACACCGGCCACCAGGATGCACAGAAGATGGTGAGAAGAAAACTCCCTTTTCCATTCACTCCTGCACCAATTATTCCCATCCCAAACACCATGTCCCCACCCTTCCTATTTCTATGGCAGCCGATAGTAAGTAAGCGAAGCAGAGCAGAGGCTGACATCTGGCCCTCCTTCAGAAGAAGGACAGCAACCCTAGGGAAAGAGGAAACAAAAGACAGCAACAATAACAACCAACAGCAGTATTAAAATTAAAGCCTATCAGGATATTTGGTGTAGAACTTCTGTAAGAGTGTGGGAGCTCTGACGTGGGATTTATCCACTCATTCAGCCTGGGAAGGGGGAAAATGCTTCCAGGATACCAAACATTGGATGCATCCTCTATGTTTCCTGGAATCTAAGATTTCTTTAATCTCAAAATGTTGCTCTCCCTCAATAAGAAGAGGAACAGGGGGTGAAGGTTGAGGTGGACGAATGGAAGAATTGTGCTCTAGTTAAAGTAAGTTCACATGAAAAATGGAATAAATCCTCAGAAGGGTTTTCGGCAACTCCAATTTTACTGATACCGGATTAATGATTTTCACAATGGGAAACGGACCCACATATTTTGGACCCAGTTTCTTCGACTTCTGGGTGGTTTGTAGAAATTTAGTGGACAAAAACACCCTATCTCCAACTTGGTACTCTTTAGGCTTAGCCCTTTTTTTATCCACCTGTTTTTTGTGAGCATAGTGAGCCGCGTCTAAGGATTTGCGAGTCATTGGCCAAAACTGTTGAAGTTGATTACTCCACTTGGACAAGGATAAAATTTGAGGTTTCTCTTGAGGCAATTCAGGAATCGATACAAAATCCCGGCCAAACACAACTTTAAAAGGGATCATTCCGGAACTGCTATGTACTGAATTATTGTATGCCACCTCTGCATGTGGCAAGAGTTCAGCCCAATTATCCTGTTGATAATTGATAAAATACTGAAGGTACTGCTCCAGAACCGAATTAGCCCGTTCACAAGCCCCATTAGTCTGCGGATGGTGGGTGGAGCTTAGTCCCTGGGTGGAGCCAATCAATTTCAGGAACTCTTTCCAAAAGTGGGAGGTGAATTGGACCCCCCTGTCTGAAATAATGCGTTCAGGCACTCCATGTAATCTATACGTGTGTAAGATAAACAATTTAGCCAATGACTTAGCTGATGGGATTTTGGAACAAGGCACGAAATGAACCTGTTTGGAGAACAGATCGTTGATTACCCAAATGACCGTATTTCCAAGACTTTCTGGTAACTTGACAATAAAATCCATCAATATCTCCTTCCACGGAGCCCCAGGATGGACAATACTTTGAAGGAGACCTTGGGACTTCCTTTATGGTCTTTTTGTGGCTGCACAGGACAACTGGCTATGTAGGACTCAATGACTTTTTCAGGGAAGGACACCAAAATTGCCTCTTAATCAAGTTTTTACAATCCAAAATGACCCGCCATTCTTGAGTCATGGGTGCGTTGCAGGACAACAGTTTTTAGCTGGCAGGAACATACAGCTTAGCTCCCACCCAAGCCAGTCCATCTTTCATGGTGCATTCATCAGAATATTTTTTGAACCAGTCATCAGACTCAAGGCCTTTCTTAAGTTTGTCCATTAGGTCTGTGGTCACATCTAAGTCCACTGGGCCCTGGCTCCTAGCAACCATTGGGGCAGCCAGGTTCTTAACCGGGATGACTGGATGAACCACAGTTGGTCTGGTGCTGTTGTATTGGAGAAGCCTGGACAAAGCATCAGGCATAATGTTTTCCCTGCTGGGATGTATTTTAGGGTAAAGTTGAACCGGTTGAAATGCTGCGCCCAGCGCACTTGTTTAGGGGATAGCTTACGCGGGGTCTTCAATGCTTCCAGGTTTTTATGATCAGTCCATACTTCAAAAGGGTGTTTTGCCCACTCCAGGAAATGTCACCAAGTCATCAAGGCCCATCTGCCACCAAAGGCTTCCTTTTCCCATATGGCCCACCTTCTTTCTGTTTCTGTAAGCTTACGTGAGGTGTAAGCGCAAGGTTGCAATTTACCTTCTGTGTTTGTTTGGAACAATACTGCCCCCACTGCCATGTCACTGGCATCAGCTTGAACCACAAATGGTGCATCAATGTCTGGGTGTTTTAAAACAGGCTCAGCAGTGAACAATCACTTCAATTTCTCGAAAGCTGCTTGACATTCCATAGTCCAATTCAGAGGCTTACCCGGGTCTAGGTTTAACCTTTCCCTTTGATTTCAGGAGATTTGTAATTATCAGTGCAATGCTCGCGAATGAGGGGATAAATTGTAGATAGAAATTTGCAAATCCCAAAAAACTTTGTAGTTGCTTGCGGGTGCGAGGAGGTGCCCATTCAGTGACTGCCTGGACTTTTGCCAGGTCCATCTTGATACTTTTGTGGGAGATACAGTATCCCAAATAATCGATCCTCTCCTGGTGAAATTCATACTTAGACAATTTGGCATAAAGTTCAACAGCCCGGAAATTTTTGAGAACTGAGCGTACCAAAGTCATGTGTTCATCACGTGTTTCCATGTAGATAAGGATCTCGTCCAGGTAAACCAATACCCCTTTGTACAGGTGCTCATGCAAGACTTCATTTATTAACTGCATGAAGACTGCTGGCATCCCCTGAAGCCCAAACAGGAGTACTTTAAACTGGAAGCATCCCAAAGGGCAGTTGAAAGCAGTTTTACACTCATCTCCCTCTTTTATTCTGACTCTGTAGTATGCTTCCCTTAGGTCCAACTTCGTGAAAATGTTCCCTTTACCCAACTGGGCCAACATGTCCTTCATGAGTGGTAGAGGGTACACGTTTTCCATGCAAATGGCGTTAAGATTTTTATAGTTCACACATAAACGAAAGGAGCCATCTTTCTTTTCTCTGAACAATATGGGTGCGGCCACCCGTGGTCTAGCCAGTTGTATGAACACACTTGTTAAATTTTTGTCAATGAACTTTCATAATTCTTCCATCTCATGTGGGGTCATCAAATAAATCTGGGGCTTAGGGAGCTTTTCCCCTGGGAGGATTTCAATGCTGCAATCAGTGGCGCGGTGGGGAGGTAATTTGTCGGAAGCTCTTTCACTGAAAACTTCCCTGAGGTCCCAATATTCTTTGTGGATTTTCTCTTCTCCTTCAATCTTTTCCTGCACTGCGGCAGCTAGGTTCGTTTTGGCATTGGCTATGTGGGACATCCTCCCCTTCCCCTCAGGGGGTTTAGCAGAATGAATGCACAACCACCCTTTCCTCCAATTCACGTAAGGGTTCCATTTCCATAGCCATGGGAATTCCAGTATGAGGGATTGACCGATAAGATCACACAGATTGGGCCTCCTCTGGGTGCCATCGGCCGGTCAATGTCGGTTGGCGGCTCCCTGGGAGAGGGCCTTCTCTGTTGCTGCCCTGGCCCTATGGAACAATCTCCCTGTAGAGATCCAGACCCTTACTACTCTTCCGGCCTTCCGTAAAGCTACTAAGACCTGGCTGTTCCGGCAGGCCTGGGGCTGTTGATTAGTATCCAGCCCCACTCTAAGCAGTATGCCTGATGTGTAATTTTAATAATTGTATTCTTATTTTAATTTTTATATATTTCCCTTTGTTTTGTTTGTAAGCCGCCCAGAGTCCCTAGGGAGTGGGCGGCATACAAATGTCAATAAATCTAAATCTAAATCTAAATCTTGATCCATCCCAGGTGCCACGATGAAACTCAAGGTTTCTTGGTGATCCCCCATCCACATTTCTATTGGTTCAGTTACAAAATGGGCAGAGGCACCCCCAGTGATTGACCCATCCAGCTGGCAAAGACAATGGGCACTTTAAAAGACCTCAGTCTTAAACCCATTTTCTCCAACACCTCTGGGCTGATTACACATCAGGTTCATCCAGAGTCTAAAAGAGCCAGTATCTTCCCCTGGGCTTCAGTTGATGGTACTTTTAATTCTACTGGGATGGTCATGGGGCCTGACCAGGGACTCACCAAGTGGTCATCATCTGAATCAGTTTCACTTTCTCCCACAGAAGAGGAGGGTTTCTTCTCCTCCTGGGCTGGGGGAAGGACATCAGCACCTTTCACGCCTTCCAAGGCAGTTTCACAGCATCTCCCTAGCTGCCAGCCAGGTTCCACCCTACCAGCCAGGGTTGGTTTTGGGTCATGTCTAGTGTAGCAATGGGGCTCCCAATGTCCCTCTTTTCCTTCTTTTGGTGCCTCCTCATATCTTCCCCGCATATACACAAACAGCTCATGAAACTCCTGTGTGTACTCAGCCTTAGGCCTCCCCTCCTGCGTTAAGAGTTTCATCCTGCTTTTCGCCTTTTGATTTAGAAGGGGGTCATCAAAACGTTTCCTCAGGACAGTCATAAGCCCCTTGTAATCCCTCAGCAGGGGGGAATCATCATTACGCAAGGCTACCATCCAGGCAGCCGCTTTGCCTTCCAAAGCCATAGTACTTCTCACTTTGACAACTTCCGATGAGAAATCCTCCCCATACTCTTGCATGTAATCCTAAACTTGCAGTAAAAAAACCCCAGTTCTTTGGGATCTCCTCTGTACTTCACTCCAAGTGGAGGAATCTGAGGCATTTGGTGGTTCCCCCCCCCCTTCCTTGGGGGAGCTTGAACTGCAGCTGCTGCTGTGGCTGGGGCCTCTCCCTCTTGCCCAGCTCTGATAGCTGTTCTCAGGGATGTTTCAGGGCTAACCAGATCTTCTTCTCCCCCTTCTGCCTGCTCGGCTAATCCATTCTCACTTTCAGCAAGACTTACATGGATGCGTCATCGTTCCCAAGCCTCCTGAAGAAGGTGTAAAGCATGGGTCATAGTGAGGTCCTCTCTTTCAGCTGCCTGCCAGTCATCCTCTGGTTTTCAGCTGGTTGTGACACTTGCCATTTTCTTCTCCTGCTTGCTGCAGGGGTTAGGCATTTAGGTGCCCCCCCCATGGAAGCTTTTAACTCCAGGATGGGTGCGAGGTTAGATCTTGCTTAATGTCAGGCATGCCTCCCTCAATAACGAAGAAAGAAAACTCCTAACTCCGTTGTTCGTGGAATTAAAATACTTTTACTGGTTATGAAAAGATAGCTGTGAAAGTAAAGCAAGATCTGAGCCAGGAAGGCGCGGACAAATACATATCAAATGATAACCCTGTCTGCTCCCTCCAATGACCCCACCCCAGTGTCCAATCTGCAACTCCCTTAGGTGTCATGTGGGGTGCATCTCCAAAAGGCATCATCAGGTTGGTATGCAAGACGGTTGGCCTTGACCAAGTCCAAACACCAGCCAGAAGATGGTGAGAAGAAAACTCCCTTTTCCATTCACTCCCGCACCAATTATTCCCATCCCAAACACCATGCCCCCACCCTTCCCATTTCTATGGCAGCCGATAGTAAGTAAGCGAAGTAGAGCAGAGGCTGACAGGAACAACCTAGAAATGGTTGGCAGCTAAAATGGCAAACATAAAATTAAGACTTCTGTTGGCTGTCCAAAATTTAATGTTGATTTCATCTTGAAAAAGAGTGGATAGGAAGCCAAATGATGCTGTCAATGTTTTGTCTCAGTGTGTGAGGCTGTTGGTGTCTGGATGGGGAGACACAGATTCACGTTCAACCCTCGCAGGATTGTGTAGCTGTGACTATTTCAACTAACCACATCTGAAGAATTCCCATTTTTGGAAGTTGACCTTCTCTGTTATGGCTCCTGTCTCTGGAACAGCTTCTCTCCCAGAGATTCCCATTGCTCTTGTTTAAATGGACCTTGTTTAAATGGACCTTTAAACTCTGGCTCTTCTCCCAGGCTTTGGGCTAGGTTGAGTGTTAGGTCCTTTGTGAGAATTTTGCATGTTAAAAGGGGTGTTTGTTTTGTTGATTTCAGATATCGATTATTTTTTTCTTTGTTGTGTGTCAGCTGTTTTCAATATGATATACTGTGCATCAAACAATTAGGCAAGCTTACAAATTTAATAAATGATAGTCAAATAATCATACAAACATAGAAAATTTAAAAATAAACAAATGGAAATAACATAAAAGTAAAACAAGAAATCCCATATCATTATTATCCTACCTTTTACATATATTTATAATGTTAAAGAAGTAAAAAAAATACACATTTATTTCCATCCAAAACAACAATATTTGTCAGGAATTAGTCATTTTATTCTTGTTTCCACTCCATTTTTATTAATGATTGTTCAGAAAACTTTGCAGGTCTATTAATTTTTTAGCCAGCGCTATTCCCACATTTTAAATTATCATTGATCCAAAGAAACTCTTTAGTTTTCTATTTTTCTGATAAAATGAATTTGGAAAGTGAATTAATTTCAAGTGTTGCATCATTTCCTATGTTTTGGGGAAAATGCCCAATAAAGCTACAGAAGTATTAATTATTTAAAAAAATGTTGTGCAATTTTTCCATTTCCTCACATTGAGACAAAGGAAATTAAAATGGTAATATGTACCAATCTGATTGCAACCTTTCTAACAATATCAAAAAAAGGTTGCAATTTTGAGTGAAGATATCATCTAGGAATTATTATATGGTCAGTTCTTGAACATTTTCTTTAAAAAGAATGTTATGTTTTAAAAATATCCAAGTAAATGCTTAGAGAAAGCATGCTGAGATTCAGAGCACACACACAAGGTCATTGTAACACATTCCTTCATTTCTCTTTCTGACTTATGTTAGGAATTTCAGTAGTACTTAATAAATATTTTTCCCTGAGTCTCAAAAAAAGTCAGTTAATGCTCCCACTGCCATGACAGCAAATCCTCAGCCTTTCATTCAGTGGTAGGTTTCAATTATTTTGTACCTATTCTGTAGGTATGGCCTGTTTTGTGGGAGTGGCTCAGAAGTCATGTGACCAGGTGGGCATGGCCAAGTTGGAAAATGTGGTGAAACTCACTTAACAATGCTCTTGCTTAACAACCAAAATTTTGGGCTCAATTGTGATCATAAATTCCCTCCCTCCCTTCCTTCCTTCTTGTTTGTCTCTCTCCAACTTTCTTTCTTTCTCTTTCTCATTCTTTCTTTCTCTCTCTCTCTCATACACACAAGGCCTTGTCTTTCACAGCCGCCTCGTTTCCAATTGGGAGATCCATGCAGAGGATTCCTCCCCCCCCCCAATTGGAAACGAGGCGGCTGTCAAAGACAAGGCAGCACGCCCCGCAGAAGAAGGAAAAGGAGGGGATTTCATGCCTGCTGCTGGTCGGGCCAGGGCAACCCTCCACCCACCCAACTGCCCACCCGACAAGCAGTGGCTGGGTGAGCGCCGGGCTAGCCCCACTGTCCTGGCCAAGTGGCGCCCGTGGCCGCTGCTTACCTTGAAGGTGACGTCATGGAACTCGCTGCTGCTGCTGAGGGAGGGCTGGCTGGGCAGTGCCCCCGTTGGCCACCCCCTCCTGGGCCATGGAGGAGGCCTGGCTCTGCCGCCCTTGCCCTTTTTTATGGATATTCCCTCTTTTTGCGGGACATGCTGACTGGCGCTGCTTCAGGGCGCCCCAGACGCCGGCTCCTCCACGCACAGCCTGGCTCCCAGCACCACTGGCATCCCATCCGGTGCCTGTCCTTGGCAGCATGGTCGGTCTTTTTTTGGGGGGGGGAATCCCCAGAACCAGGTTGCCCAGCACCCTGAAGAGGTCTGCGCGCGGCTGCAATGGCAGCAAAGTACAGCATGAGGGGCAGAAGCCCCCAAACTCAGTGGGGAGCCTAAGCAAAGGAGGAGGTGGAGAGCTGGGTGGAGGAAGGGGGAAACCCTAGTTCAGGGACTTCTGCCCCTTCTGCCCCCCCAAAGAGATCCATGTAGGACTCTGGCAGCTGCAAAGCACAGCATGAGGGGCAGAAATCCCCAAGGCCAGTGGGGCAATGCAGCTCCAACAGTAGCAGTGCAGCTTTTTGCAGCAGCATGCTGTCCTGATCAACCTGCCTTAAGGCACCCTTTGCAGCCCGATTTGCGTGGAGTTGAGTTGGCAGAAGGCAGCACTCACTAGGATTTCCCCCTTCTTTCACCCAGCTCTCTGCCTCCTCCTTTGCTTAGGCTCCCCGCTGGGTTTGGGGGGCTTCTGCTCCTTGTGCCACACTTTGGAAGCATGGTGAGGTGGGAAGAGAGAGATCAAGATCGAGCAGCGACCGGGTGGGTGGGGGGAGCGAGCAGGGGTGGGCAGGAGTGTTCTGGTTCAGTGCCACCGGACCAACCGGTACTGAAAGGCACGGTAAATTTGACCATCCGGTACAAGTGTACCGGACCGAACCAGCAGAAACCACCCCTGCTTTCATTCCGCCATATTGTCTGCCAGTTGATTCTTCTTTAAGCAACTTAATGAGTATTCCTTTACTTCATTCTTTTTAGCAAGCTTACTACATTGTGGCATTAATTCACTGGGACTAGAATCAATCAATAGCAGAAATGTATTCTTTGAGATCTCAGCCTTACGTCTTTGTTTTCAATTTCACTTGCTATTTTCTGAGAAGGGAATTTTACAATTGGATGAGGAAATTCATCTAATACCATCTGAATGTTTAATTTGGCACAAATTTGACAGAACTATTGGAGCCTATAAACCAACAATACCATCCCCTGTGAAACCTCCAATGGCAATTTAGGTCAGGAAGTGGATTCCACAGACTCCCTTTTCATAGTAGAAATGGATTCCATTTGCCATAAAGTAATCTGATAATGCTTTTGACTAAAATGTGAAAATAGAAATGAAACCACTCTATTTACAAGGCATTTAGAAAACAGAACTTTAAACAGCCAAAAGCAGCTTTCTTCATCTCTGTAGTCCAGGTATAAGACAACAATTTCCATCATCCCTTCCACCATGTGGCTTCTACTAGCCTTCTTTGAAGCCTATTTTATTTCTCTAGGCCCCTTCTTCACTCCCTTTATTCCCAGGATCATCTGCCATACCAGAGGTGGGTTCCTACCAGTTTGCACCTATTCAGTAGAACGGGTTCATCAAATCTACCAAACCAGTTAGAAGAGGTTCCACCAGTGGACCCGGAAAGCAGGCCACACCCACAGAAGAGGTTCCAAATTTTTTTGAAACCCACCACTGGTTCTTGGATATGATTATTCTACACTATCATGCTCATATTTATAAAACTCAGTGCCTCTGTGAAAGGTAAGGATGACTACTGCGTTTGTGGTACAATCAGAACATTGCGTGTGTTGAAGTTGTTTTAACGCAAACCAAAGATGCCTTTTAAAAAACAAGTTTGCATCATATTCTTATGCATGCCAGTGCTATGTGTAAGGTAATTTAAGGTGGTTCTGACAAGTGTCGTTGGCACCTTCATATCCGGTCACATGGGCGGCAAGCCACTCCCACAAAGGAGGCCACACCCACAGAGTAGGTTCGAACAATTTTTGAAACCCACCACTGTGCCATACATCCTATCCTAACAGAGGACAAGGACACTCAGTCAAATTTAGGTTTACAGAGATTCAAGCAAAACATGAAAGAGAGGCTGTAAGCCAGTCACAAATGTACCTCTATGTAACATTTTGTCTTGGGATCGGGATTTAGATATATTTCAGGAAACGAACCACAGAGATAGTCAGAAACTAAATATCCCCAAAACTGCTTTCTGATGTCTACAACAAAAAAGGAAAGAAAGAACTAAGCAATTAAGATAATATCTAATGGAATGTGTTCAATGACCTCTCTGTTAAATGAAAAATGTTAGGATGGAGGTGAGGTTTGTTGCATGTAGTACACCTTGCCAAAAATGAAAGAAGGAATTTGCTACTATTGGTGTTTGACTTTGAAATGTCCCCTCCCTGATGGAACCTGTCTTTTTTCAACAAAAGATATACGGTAGCTGGATGAAACTGATGAGATCCCTTTTGAATGATCTTCCTAACGTGCCTAAGTTATAAACTTCAGGTGTAAAATTTATGTCACATTTTCTCCTAGATTTACAAAAGCCATAAATGTATTTCTGATAAAACTTTCTGATACAACAGTTGAGACCACATGTTAGTTAGATGGAATATCCAGAGACTTAGAACCTCTTTGCAGAACAATAGAGATTAAAATGGTTACTTCATGTTCATCTGGAAGGATGGTAACATCATCTATACAGTGGAGAGAGACTGGTTTATGGGCCAGCATAGGTGGATAATGCTCTTTCTTGATAATGAAAAAAAATGAATAAATTAGGGCAATGATACATCTCTGTTCCATGTGTTTCAGTGAAAAGGACAGGGTGCTCACACTGAACTTGATGTGCTCTAATAAGTGTTCAGCTTTGTGGCTTGTCTAAACCTACAATTTTAATTCTATTTATTTTATTTTATTTATAAAATTTATAGGCCATCCATTTTACCTCAAGGTAACTTGGTACAAGGTAACTTGATTTTTTTAAGGTTTCCCTGGGTGCAGAAGACTGTGCCAGTGGCAGAGTAATAATAGGTTGCCAAGGAGTTTTGATTTATGGGATGAATGGCAAACTAGTTCATTACAACCATATCTCTAACAATGTATTTTCTATCCTTATTTAGGTTCTCTTGTTTTTTTGTCTGAAACGATGTCTTTCCTTAGCTTAGTTTAACATACATCTTACCAAATGATCATGGCATTAGATTTTTTTTTTTTTCCCCTCAAAGCACTGGTAGGATTTAATAACAGTCCTGGAGCTTTGAGATGGAAAGTGAAGATAAATTTAAAAGATTTATGTTAGTACCGTGAGCCTAAATTCTTTGTAACCAGCATTCTAGATGTTGCTGCCTTCTGAAGTCAGATATAAATCTCAATTATAATAAATAAAAATGGTTGCTGATATGATGGTGAAATTTCTGGCCAAAGATGTAAAATCATTTAATTTTAGATAGCTTCACAGGATCTTCCCTTTGACACAGGATGTTTTAAAAAATGGAACTTGGAAAATTTCCAGCTATGTGTTGCATTGAAGTTCAGATGTGTAGAAACATATCCTTAGAGTTTCAAACACAGGTGAACTAAACCTATGAAACAAATCCTAAAGGAAGGAAGGAAGGAAGGAAGGAAGGAAGGAAGGAAGTATGCATGCACACGCACACACAGACACAATTTTATATACCACTTAAGAAAAACAGATTTCTTGAAGCAAATTCACAAGTACTTAAAAGTATAGAAATACATATTCATATTTTTCACATTTAAAATCATGAAGACATTATTTAAGGAAAAAGAGAGAGCAGAAAAGATTATCAGAACTTTTAACACTGACAAACTTTCAAAAAAACACCCCAGGGAAGGCCGCATAAAGGCAGATTTTGGAAACGTTTAGCATAATTGGAAACAGTTAAGCTATCACTTTCCAGAATGATGTTCTGCGATTCAGGCAGTGTGCTTTTGGCTATCAGTTGCCTGCTAACAGGAATCTGGACTAGCAGCTGCAAATGGATCTCATGCTGTTTTTAGGGGGGAAATTACAAGTTGAAGCAGTCATTTTCTGAGCAAAAATGCTGTCTCTTGTTGCACAGCAATTTTCTGACAGAGACTGACAAGCAGGCATTATATATATATTTAATACATTTAAGATTGTTCAGCCCAATTTTCACATTTTTCTCTTGGGTCTCAAATCTTTGTTTCTTCTTAACAAAGCTTATAGACGTACAGTTCTCACAAAGTCATGTTTGACCATATTTCCCCCCACCTCTCTTTCGGCTTCTCAGGTTCAACTTCACACAGATTAACAAAGCCACAATAGAAGAAATATTTACCACTAGCCCTCAGCTGAAATAATTCCTAATTTGCACAGCATTATACCAATGCCAATACTACGTATTTCACTATGAGAGAAATATCACTGACAAGAGACTATCTGTAGCATGTACTTTAACAGGGTTCACCCACAAAACCGCGCTCGACTAAACCGCGCCCGACTAAACCGCATCGCTGACGTCATCAACAGGGCGACAACAGCGCGGAGACAGAAGCACGTTGTAAACCCTAAACCTAAAATTAACCCCTAAACTTAAACCTAACCCCCCTAAACCTAATCCTAAACCTAACCCTAAACCTAACCCTTAACCTAACCCTAAACTTAACCCTTAACCTAACCCTAAACCTAATCCTAACCCTTAACCTAACTCTAAACCTAACCCTAACCCTTAACCTAACCCTAAACCTAACCCTAAAGCTAACCCTAAACCTAACCCTTACCTTAAGTTGAATCGGCTTGCTTTCAAAGCGCTATTTAAAGTGCCCTTCTTTCTCCGCGCTGGCTGTTGTCGCCCTGTTGATGACATCAGCGACGCAGTTTAATCGGGCGCTGTTTAGTCGAGCACGGTTTTGACGGGTCACGCTTTAACAGTAGACGTTAGTATACAAATACGCACCAAGCTGAATTAGACATCAATTTTACAGAACAATATAAAAAGCCCAACCATCATGAAGGAAATAAATAAATAATAACCTCAAACAAATGGGGAGGGCTTCGTAGGCGTCATGCATGATGAGTAGAAACGTATAAATTGTATTACTTGAAATCTGTCCTTGCGCTCCTTGTACTCAAGCCATGGGGAAGAATCTGGGAGGCCGCGCTTGCAACCGTGTTTTCAATGTCTTCGCAATAAAACTTTTGAATTGTGAACCAGACTTGCCTTTGAATTGTGAGCATAAAAATGGGTTTTAATATCTCATAATCAACATATACAAGTAAGACACACCCCATTAGGGCACTGTTTCTCAACCTCAGGATCTTTAAGATGTGTGTTACTTAACTCCCAGAATTCTCCAGTCAACAGGTTGGGAAACACTGCATTTAGAGCAATAGTGAAATGTATGTTCATTCAATATCAACAGCAGAAATTGTCTAAAATATTTCCAAAAGCAAAGCACTGTACAAAATTAGCACCCACCCCTGGAGAACTAAATATTTTGAGAAATATTTTTTTTAAAAGACAGAATATTATATTTCCTCTAAAAGAGAAATAGAAATCTTAAGGGAGACAGAAACTTAGCCCAGGTTCCCTTTCCCCAGCAGATATTAAGAAAGTCTGGGCCATCCTATTTACAAGACAAAAGACCTCCAGCTCCAGGGTGAGATTAAGACATGACCCTCCAAGACATAATAGGATTACCTAGCAGCAGAGCTCACCACATTGCAAAATCACCTGGGGACATTGCATCACCCTCCAGGTTTCAACCAAACTTCTCAGACAACCTACAGAGCCAGCTATGACTCCTACAACAGCCAATAGAATACTTGTTCTTGCACACGAACAGGAAGCTCAAGTTCAAAACCAAGAGAAGGTATAAATATCCCTGACTCTCCACTCCATGTGGTCAGCTGCCCAGAGCCATCCAGGTGCTTCTGCTTCATCAATAAATGGATCAGTGGTGAGTTTCAAAAATTGTTGGAACCTACACTGTGGGTGTGGCCTCCTTTGTGGGAGTGGCTTGCCACCCATGTGACCGGATGGGAGTGGCTTGCCGCCCATGTGACCCGATATGAAATTATGAATTAGTACTTAGGTCGATCCAAGTAGCTATTCAGAAGTTAGTGGTTGGAAGCAATCATAAAGCAAGATATGGAATTAAAACCAGAAATAATTTGTTGGCTATTTGAAAGGGAGTACAATATATATTTAATTTTACACATGTTAGCAGCAGCTGGAATTGTGTTTGCACAACAGTGGAAAAACAGAGATATGTAAATGAATAAATATTACAATGTGCAGGAATAAATTGACAATTAAAATCAAGAAGGCTTTGAATACTTTTTCACATGGGATTGGTTTTAGCAATTGCCAACTAACGGAAACAGAAATTAGAAATCCAAAAGTATGAAAGAAAACACCAATTATGTAAGGAAAGGTCCCTAAATGTATAAGGAAATATTACTAGATCATTATTAATGTGTAGATAACTGCGGGACATTACACACCCACCAGTGGTGGCTTTCAAATTTTTTTGGAACCTCTTCTGTAGGTGTGGCCTGCTTTCTGGGTCCACTGGTGGAACCTCTTCTAACCGGTTTGATAGATTTGACGAACCGGTTCTACCGAATAGGTGCTCTGAAATGGACCCTGTTTCCAATCAGCCTCCGTCCTTCGTTTTGTCTCCAGTGCTTTTCTCCTGGCTTGGAACTGAACCAGATGGATATTCCTTCCAAGAGCACTCAATGAAGCTAGGTGCCTGACACAATTCTTAGGACAAGGTGCCTCAACAGAGAAGATCCTCACCTGGCTAATTGCTCCATGGGAATTTTTACTAGGCACATCACAATGTGGCTACCCAAGGTATCTGAGGGCAGGCTAGTACATGCCAGTTGAGGTGCTCCAGCAAGGATAGGCAGTCTTTTGCTACAATCTCCAAGAATTCTTGGCTGCAATCCCTAAAAAGTATTCAAGCCACTGAAAAACAACTACAGGTAAGTCTTCTGTGCACAAAATTTATGTTGGTAAGTGAGACAATTATTAAGTGATTTTTGCCTCATTTTACAACATTTATTACTATGAATTGTTAAGTGAATCATTGCAGTTGTTAAGTTAGTAGCACGGTTGTTAAATGAATCTTGCTCCCCTATTGTCAGAATGTTCCCTATTTGCTTGTCAGTAGATTGCAAAAGGTGATCACATGACTATGGGGCAGAGCAACGGTCATAAATATAAGTCAGTTGCCAAGTATCTGAAAGGCCCATTAGATCCCACAGATTAGGCCTCCTCCGGGTTCCATCTACTGTAAGGTGACCAGATTTTCAGATTGGAAAAGAGGGACACCCTTGACCCGGGGGGGGGGGGGGGGGCTTGATTAAAAAAAAAAAATTTTGTCAAAAGGTCACCCCAGGACACTGAAACCAGCATAAATACGAATCTGTTGCCAAAGAAAATTTTGATCACGTGACCATGAGGATGCTGCAACGGTCGCTAAGTGTGAAAAATGGTCGCAACGGTCGCTAAGTGTGAAAAATGGTCATCAGTCACTTTTTTCAATGCCATTGTATCTTCCTGATTATTAAAAGTGCAAATTCACTCAGTGTCAATCATGACTCCTGAGTCCATTTCAAAGTATTGTGCATAGAAATTTTTAAAATGGCTTGTTTCAATTTATTTTGGATAGAATCTTTTTTTAAATAGTCTAAGACAATTTAAAAAAAGAATCAACACAGAATACCACTATTTTAAAAAATCATATGCACAATAAATAAAATATTATTTTAAAATACATTGAGCCTATACTCCTTACAGTAAATGACTCATCTGGAAACAAGCCAATAGCAGTTTTGTGCTTTAAAATTTACAGATTTTCCAAAATCAGCTTAAGTCCAAATATTTAAAGACCACCCCCCTCAAAGCTATCTTACCAGAGCTTTAAATATCTTCTGGGGAGGCCCTGCTAGTAATCCCATTCATGACAAAGGTAGGGCTTTCTCAGGAGGAAGGTCTCAGCTGGTGCCCATCCTTTGGAAACCTCCTCCAGAGCAGGGAGCCCTAACCTGCTGTCCATTCAGGAAGGCTGTACAAATTATTCTGTCTTCTAGAATCTAGAGCCATTGGGATTTAATATGGTTTTATCACTGGATTTTCTTTTTATTGTTTTTGTGGAATTGTTACAATGATTTTATAATAATATAATTTTATTTGGCATTTTTGTTGCTGTAAACTGCTGAAAGCCCCTGATAGAATACAAATTATTTAATAATAAATTAGGAAATGTGTAGCTGTTTTCTACACATTGGTTTGTTTGAACAGCTGAAATCAAGCCTGTTCACCCAAGGCAATTCTAGAGTAACATGTGCTTCAGGACAACCTCCCTCTTAGACTGCTTTTTAAAAATGAATTATGCCTTGCTTTTCTATATTATCTTCATTGACACTGTTAGTTTTATTGTTTTCTTGAAGAGATATTTTATTATTCTTTTGTAAATCCTTTTGGATTTTTTCATGAAGAATTCCAGTATAAAAATAAAAAAACAACACCATAGAGTAAGCTATCTTTTTCAAATACACTTGCAGTGGCAACCTATTACATATTACCTGGCAAAAGAAATCAGTGTTTCTTAAAATCTCTCCTTGGAGTCCAGAGGGTCAGACCCAATCAAGGGTACTCAAAATTCAAATTTGCCAGCCTATGTTGAAATCCCATCAAACAATTGTGAGAATCCACAGTAGCAGTGAATACTTAGATTTCAATATTTAATGCAATACATATTGATAAATATAACCCATACAAACAAATACCATTTTGGGATCCTGAGAGAAAATTTTTAAAACAAAGACAGTAATATAGATTCAGGCGGCTAACACATACAACTGTAATGTTTTGAACATATTTTTCTCTCTACACTATACAGCCTTCTGATGCATGAAATGAAACTCTTACTCTTAACTCTATAGGCACACAATCTTTCCAGTAGTTCACATACTAGTTGGTAACATCTTAATTTGAGGCTTGATTGGAACATTATACAGTTATTGAAAGACAGTAAAATGGACATCAACAATCTCACACCCTGCTCAAAGTTGTGACAGCAAGTTTAAATTTTTGACCTTAACTATCAAGAAAAAAAACAATTTTAAAACTGGCATGTCAGTGACTTCTTAAAAGTCAGGATGCCTGGTCAAGATTAAATTGCAGGTAGATTTCTTATCACTTTCTAAAAAGAGAAAAATTCAGAACATAACAAATAAAAGGTTGTGAATTTCACAGATGAGACAGAAAACCACAAATGGGCAAATATGACCTACAAAGGCATGAATGTCCCATATTATGGGAATCCCATAAACCCTGCAGATGTTCATAATGAAATTATATTTAACTATTTGGGACAGAAAGACAACACAGACTATTTTTTTAAAAAATTCACCAATATCACACCATAAGATTCTTTATCTTTTCTTTGCAACAATTCCTAATGGCACAAGAAATCTCCATCAATATCTATCCCCAAGAAGAAAACTCTTCTTTAACAGCAAAATAATGTAGAAAAATTACAAACAATAACTCTTTTCAGCTTTATGCACCACCCCAGTAAACACAAATGTTTGATCAGAAAAAATATGTCCAAGATAGGAGCAATAAGCTATACACCATGATTTAGGAGTTTGATTTTTTTCAAAAATAAATGCTAAAATACTAAACTGTATATATGCACATTTAGGTAAATAGTGTTCTGTATAACCTCTCGGAGGCGGCGATGGATCCCAATCACGAACGGACGCCGCCAGCAGATAACTTCCACGCGATTTAGGGGCTTTTGCCAGGCGGCGGGACCCCCGAAAGCGAGAGGAAATTGTCTGCGAGCGGCTGGCAGCGCCCCAACCTCTCCTCCTGCCGCGCGGATCCATTTTGATTCACGAACGGATTCCGCGGCGGTTCAGGGGCTTCTGCCGGGCGGCGGGACCCCCGGAAGTGAGAGAGGAAGTTCCGGAAGCGAGAGGCTGCCCCGGCGATCGATCCCAATCACGAACGGACGCCGCCCGCAGATAACTTTCCATAACTTTCCGGGCGGCGGGACCCCCGGAAGCGAGAGGATGTTCTGTGCGGGCGGCAGCCGCTGCGCCCATGCTCTCGGAGGCGGCGATCCCATTCACGAAGAGGCAGCTCTTCGTGGGCGCAGCGGCTGCCGCCTGCACAGAGTGAATTCAATTGGGATCGCCTGCGGCCGCGAGGACCCCTGCACAAATGGACTCCTCGCGGCCGCAGGCGATCCCAATTCACTCAGCCGGGGCGGGCAATTTCTGCACGAATGGACTACTCCTCGCGGCCGCAGGAGAGGGAGGAGGAGGGGGCAGCCGCCCGCACGCGGTTCAGGGGCTTCTGCCGGGCGGCGGGAGCCCCTGAACCGCGTGGAACTTCTCTGCCGCGGGCGGCTGCAGCTGCCCCCACCCTCTCCTCCTGCCGCGGCGAGCGGAAAATTCGATTAGAATTAGATTACTCACCAGTCAGCGCAGCTGCAACCTCTTTCGTCTTTTGTCGAAAGGAAATGGAGACGCGCAAGCGTGCTGAAAATTTCCCATCCCAGCCAGCTCACTGATTGGCTGGAGTCCAGGCCAATCCAATCAGTGAGCGGCAGGCTGGGCTGGCTTAAATTTGTAGGTAGTAGGTAAAAGGCTAAAAGCACGCTTTTTTTGGTGCTCGCAGCTCCCGCCCATCAGCTGCTAGCTTGCTGGGCTGGCTCATCTGGTAGGATAGAGAACAGAACGATGAGCCAGCCCAGCAAGCTAGCAGCTGATGGGCGGGAGCTGCGAGCGCCAAAAAAAGCGTGCCTTTTAAAAAGGCGGGCGGGACGCGGGAAAATGCATTGGAAAGCGGGTGTGTCCCGCCAAAAGCGGGACGTCTGGTCACCTTAATCTACTGGCCAATGTCATCTGGCTACTACCCGGGGGAGGGCCTTCTCTGTGGCGGCTCCGGCCCTTTGGAACGAACTCCCCGCAGAGATTCGGACCCACACCTCTCTCCAGGCTTTCCGAAAAGCTGTTAAAACCTGGCTGTGTCGGCAGGCCTGGGGCTGATGAGTTCCCTTCCCCTCTCGAATCGTGTGACTGTTGGTTGTCTTTTAAATTCCCTTGTACCTTTTCTGTTGTAGTTTCTTGTGTTTACCTCCCCCCCCCTTGGGTTTGTGAGCTGCCCTGAGTCCCTCAGGGAATAGGGCAGCATATAAATAAAATAAACCTCAAACCTCAATTATTTTGATCATGTGACCATGGGGATGCTGCAATTGTTGTACATGCAAAAAATAGTCACTTTTTTTCAGTGTCATTGTAACTTTGAACTACTGTAAATCAATCTATATAAACGACCAAATCCATCATGCCTTAATGTACTAACAGGTAATTCTTGACTTATAACCATTTCAGAGGTGGGTTGCTGCCGGTTCGGCCGAACCAGTAGCAGAATCCAGGCCTGGGTCGCAGAAAAGCCAGTGAACCAGGCTTGCCACACCCCTGAACTGGTTCCCTTGCCACTGCTGGGCTGCTGCCATTTTATTTTTTTTAGTGACTGCGTGTGCGCAGTTCACTGTAAAGTGACTCCCTTCCCTGAGGCCTTGTCATGCTTCCCTACCTTCCACATGGCCTTACTGGTGGTCCCCCATACCCGCTTGCCTTCTGAGGTCGGCATCCAGCCCAGCCTGGCCAGCTGCTCCGCCTGCAATCAAGCTAGACTGGGGAGGGGGAGCACGAGGCAAGCACTAAGGAGACCACGGGAGGAGGGAAGCATGCTGTATAATTGACTTTTGCAATTATAGTGATTCACTTGAACAACTGTGGTAAAAAAGATCATAAAAATCAGGCATGACTCACTTAACAACTGTGTTGCTTAGCAATGGAAATTCTGGTCCCCATTGTGATTATAAGTCAAGGACAGTATCAGTATCATTAAACTTATCAAAAGTAAAAAAAAGACATGAACAGAAAGTCCTAGCAATTTTCTCCTTAAGATGCCTTTATATCACCAACTTTCCTTCCACTGATGAATATTTTAGAGAAAAACTCTGGAGACTTTGGCCCTAAAAACATCTGAAGCTGTTTAGGGATTTATAAGTCAACTTGTGTTCTATAGCCAATAAAGGCTGCTAGAAATGGACAAGTGTCTCCACATTCAGCTCATTGCAGTAATCTGGACATAACATTATCACAAAATTATAAGAGTTGAAAAGCCACGTCCAAACAGTAGGAAAGTGTTTTGTTTTTTTGTCCCAATTAAAGTTTGGCTAAAGTTGATCAGTCATCATTTCTAGTCTCTGCTGCAACCAGGGGTCCATTATTAAGAATATATCCAGAAGTATACCTAAATTAAATACCTGTTCCTTCAAACACAAGCCACTTCTTTCTGAAAAGACCATATTATGACCTCATGGACTTGGAATCTACTGCTAACTGTAACCTTTCCAACATCTTAACCAAAAAAGGAGATATTATTATTTCCAAAACTGCAGGGTCCAGGAACAGTTTCTTAATATTAACTTTCAAGGTATTGGTACAGGCCCATATTTTAAAAAGACATTTATATGCTTCACAAACATACTGGCTGGGGAATTCTGGGAGCTGAAGTCCACACATCTTAAAGTTGCTGAGGTTTAAAAAACGGTTCTAAAGCAATCTGGATGTGCTAAATCTCAGTTTTGACTTACATTTGTCCAGCTCTTTGCCTGTGTTTGCCAACAGAGCACTTTGCCAAGTTAGAGGTATGTTTATATGTGCAATTTTGTTTAGAAAGAAAACAACAAAATATTTTCACTTTAAAAAGTAAGCAGATTTATACATTCATGCATGAAGTAGCACAGAAATTTAAAGTTAAGCCATCAGATTCAATTCCTACGTTCTGTCTACAACATTACTTTTTTATGAATTTGCTTATATACACTTTCCCTTGGTTTTTTTTCTTCTTCTGCAAATAGGGGGAATTCTAAGGTTTCTTCCTGCAATCTTCATATGCTATTAAAGCCAGAAAATTGTTTGTGTTAGTAATGGAAGAAAAATAAGGTGTGGGATTGGGGGTGTGGAAGAGATTTTAACTTCTGTATGTATCAACATGAGAAAATATAAATCATCAAAAGAAAGGAGGACATGTCTTCTGCTATAATTGGTAATTTTCAAGCAGGCAGCACAGCTAATCCACCTAATAACACAACATTTGTTTGACAGAGTATGGAGAAGACTCTGTTCTGCTGTTTTAAGATAAGAAGTTGACTGTCAGTATGAAGAATTTAAAAGTTTGCAGCTTACTACATCTGAATCATCACCTTTAGCATTAGCCTTAACTTGCAAAGAAACAAGGCTGGAATTGTAACATCAGAGAAAGTGTAGCCTCCAACAAATATAAAAGCAGAATCTGATCATATTTCCATGATGTAAAATTCAAGACCAGTAGGATGCATTACATTCCCATGCTTGCAATTGTCTTAATTCTTTCCTTAGGCTGAAATATGTTTTCTTTAATTTTAAATCTCTCTGCTTTTATTTATCGTAATCCTTCCATATACTCTACAAAGTAGCTGGAATTGTAAAAGGAAAAACAGATGAAATCACTCTCATCACCAACTCCTTTTGCAGCAATTAAAGTAATCAGAGCCTGCCCCTTCTGCATCAAATGGGGAAGCAATCACTGCACATTATGTTTAGAAACTAAAGCTTTACCAAAGGGCGCCTGTACTTAGGATATGAAGCATCAAAAAATGCACAAAATTAAGATACTCTCCAGATGAATTACAGCCCTGTGAATGAAATCCAGTCAAAGATGTACAGAGATCACCAGACAGGAAAAAGCTTCATGAAAGGGCCAGAGGTTCCTCACACTGTCCTTTATATATCAAATAAAAAGTGGTGGTAGGGTTCTAATTCTTTGAGTTTCTTGTTAAAAGCATGTGATCTCTTCATTTGGCATAGCATATTGTGGTTTTTAGAGAAATAAGTAGATAGACAAAGTGAATCAACAGGGTAATGATTTTAAGTACAGCACAGGTTAATTGAGTCTCAGAGACTATACAATATGGAAAGATAATTGCAAAACCTTGAATGTCAGATTGTAGATTACCATGCTTACTTGTACATGGAATTCTAAACAAGGGTTTATAGGGCAAATCTACTAAATTTGGGGATTCCTTATTACCTCTGGGATTAACACAAATTATTGACAATAGCAAGCGGAAGGATCTCTTATAAGCTTGCTTGCAATAATGGCAAAATTATTGGAGGTTGGTAAATAATTGTTTTGATTTATTACTAATTTACAGGAAAATAGCTGGCTGGGAAATTCTGGGAGTTGAAGTCCACAGGACTTAAAGTCGCCAAGGTTGAGAAACACTGCATTAGATGTTAAGCCATAGAAGTCAATTAAGAAATGTACACTCCCTAGCACAAGGGTATCAAACTCAAGGCCTGCAGGCTGGATCCGGCCCACAGGGCGCTTAGACCTGGCCCATGGGCCCACCCTGGAAACAGCAAAGGACCGGCCTGTGGTGCCTCTGCCAGTGAAAATGGAGCTTGGGAGGGCAATGTGCAGTCCTCCCAGGCTCTGTTTTTGGCCGTGACAGCCTTCTGCCAGTGAAAACAGAGCTCAGGAGGGCCACACGCTGTCACGGCCAAAAACAGAGCCTGTATGAGTGATGTTGAGCTGGCCATGCCCCCTGACCATTCCCCCCGCAAGGTGAAACACAACCCTCAATGAAATCAAATTTGCCAGCCCTGCCCTAGCACACAACTTGGTGCATTTTAACCATCTTGAGACTTACTGCATTACCTAAACGTGGTTACACAGTATACCTTGGCATAAGGGTATTCTCACCTGGCATACCAGCAATCAGGTATTGCAGTTCACATTCCCACGAATCCTCAAGTTACTAATGGAACGGGCAAGCTCCATTAATAACTCGAGGACTACATGTAAATGTTCTTTCTTTCCAAGGCCCCTGGAGATGTGCAATAGTAATTAGGTACCACAAGAAAAATCAAAGCACTTTTCTTTTCCTGTGAAAAACAGGAGGGGAAGTAATGAGTAGCAAGAGGCAAAACATTAGATCAGTGTTTCTCAACCTTGGCAACTTGAAGATGTCCGGACTTCAACTCCCAGAATTCCCCAGCCAGCATTCGCTGGCTGGGGAATTCTGGGAGTTGAAGTCCAGACATCTTCAAGTTGCCAAGGTTGAGAAACACTGGATTAGATAGTTAAGTTAAGTCTAGATGCAGAGGCCGAAAATCGGGAAAAGAAGGAAGGAATGGAAGCACTATCCTCTCCCATTTGAGTGGGACAGGTGGTGGAAGGTGTCATCCAGGTAACAGTAAACCTTCTGTACTGCAGGACCAAGGATGGCATGGTATGGGAGTCTTTCAGTCTTGGATTTGAAAACCCATTCTGTGATGTCTGCAAACATTGCAAGACTTGGACTAGCAGGGAGAGATATTCAGGGACAATCATACAACTTACAACAAGTAGCAAGATCAAAGGAATCAGATGTGGCAGATACTCCTGCAATGTTCAATGATCAGCCATTCAGAAAGGGTGGAGAATGTTAGAGTTTAGCCTTTCCATCTAGTTGCTCCTGACTTCAACTTTCAACGGTCTTGATACAGGAAGAAAACTTTAGGACGACTGCAATTTGTAGGCCCCAACACTTCAGAGATTTTTATCCAATCAAGATAGAATCCATGCTTCTTATCCAGTGGTGGGTTTCAATTTATTTTACTACTGGTTCGCGCATGCGCAACGCTTCTGCACATGCCACTACCCACCACCTCCCACCACTGCCACTACCGGTTTGCCCGATCCGGGGCGAACCGGCAGAAACCGACCTCATCTCTCCCTCATTTTGCACTGGTGAAGATAAGGTGAGAATGAGAAATTAGCACTACCTATAATGTAGGATATAGGCTCAGCTTTATGCTCTCTGGTAGATGTAGCCCACATATGAGGATGACGTGAGCATGGCAATGTAGTGTTTGAGAGCTGCCTGTCACAAAATTAAAGAACATCCACTGAGTTCTCATCCACGCCTAACTTCAACAACCCATCATCAACTTAATTATCTTTTTTGCTGACAGTTTGTTTTGGTATGACTGGCTCTTTTGGAAATTGTGACTCTGATGTGATTCATTCATTCTTGAGCTCTGTTTTCCCAGGGGGTGGGGGAACCCTGTAAGACTTTCACAGAATTATCCAAACTATCAGTTTTTCCAATTCCACTATGAACAATTGCAGACATTTCGTTCCAGAAATGTAGGTTTAGGTTTAGGTTTATTAGATTTATATGCCGCCCTTCTCCCAAGGACTAAGGGCAGCATCAGGGGTGGGTTTCAACCGGTTCGCGGCGGTCCCTGCGAACCGGTTGGTCGGCGAACCCGGAAGTAAGTAACTTCCGGGAACGGCGACTCGCCCGCCCGCCCGCGCTCCTTACCCGGTTTTGACGAGTTCTGCGCTTCCACGCATGCGCAGGACGCATACAGCGCCTGCGCGATCCTCCAGGAGCAGCTGGAGCATCGCACAGACGCTAGTACACATACGTGCGCCGCGCGCGTGCACGAGGACGCCGCCGGCCTCGTTCCCACCGAACCGGTTGGAACGGGGCGAGAAACCCACCCCTGGGCAGCATACAACATTAAAAGAAACACATAATACAAAAGTTTTTAAAAAATTAAATAGAATATCCCAAACAAACCCAATTAGAATTGACAATAACATTTTTTTTTAAAAAAAATCGAATTAAAATTAACAATGGTCAATAATTTATTTTGTTTTGTTCAGGCCAGGCTGGCTTGCTGGAAAAGCGAACTTTTTAGGGCATGTCGGAAGGATCGGAGGTCGGGGATTATACGAAGCTCCGGGGGCAGCTCATTCCAGAGGGAAGGCGCTCCCACAGAGAAGCCTGGGGGTCGCTAGCCTACACTGTCTGGCCAACAGCACCCTAAGGAGGCCAACTCTGTGGGATCGCACTGGACGGTGGGAGGCTACTGGTAACATGCTAAGTGTATAGAATCTATCCTATAGCACAGTATCATTCTAGATTTTCCAATGATGTGCAAGTCATATCCCAATATACCTTAAAGAGATGCATCAAATTACCTAAAGATGTTCAACAATGGTTTCCTGTCCCGTTTCCTGTCAGTTCACACATAATCTTGGTTATTAGTGATATAGTCTTCTAAAGAAGATTTGAGCTGTTACATATATGTACATCTGTATCTGTTAACCTTCTCAGGTAAGCCAGTCAGGAAACAGGACCACGCGAGCTAATTCTACTTTATTGTAAGGCTACATTTAATAGAATCTTGCAAGTCGGAAGGCACAGATTTCCCACTGCCACTTTTAACTGCTTTATCATATAGGGTGCTTCTCTGACAATTAAGCCATAGGAGACTCCTGTCTTTCTTGTCTGATAGTTTTCTAGGCAGCATCTCTTCCCTTCTCTCCTCAAGGTCATCCACACATTCCATTACAGCCTGTTCTGTTTATACTGTATATTGCCAGGCTCAATAAGAGGAACCATTTGTTGTACGTTCCAAAGAACAGCCTCCAATTTGGAAAGCTGTCCATTCTACGTCCAGCTTAAAGATGAAGGTTGTAAGAATGCAAAGCAGCAGAAGCTGATTAGTTGCCTGTGACTCGGATGTAGGCAGAAAACCTACAAAACACACTTGGAGAAAGTCTTCCCAAGTGCACTTAAATATACTATGTTCTTACTCAAATGATACTAATTAATTTTAAATTCACACTTAAAATACATATAAAGTTTATATAAATAATATGTAATTTTGGGGTTTTTTTGGTGATGCATACCTGGCAACTTTAATCCTCCTTTTTTCCCAATATTGTCTAAATCTTTCAATAAGTTTAATCAGAATTATATATAGTACTATAATAAATCATTCCTTTGAATGTTATTCACTAAGGCTACATAAAAATCCATATTTAAAGGGCTAGGTGTGATTCAGAGTGTGCACTGGTGTGCATACATCTGTTCAGGAACACTTTAAAGCAACTGCATATTTTCTTACCTTTTTCTTTCCTTTTCCTTCTTTTGCCAAAATATTTTCCAAACACACCTGCAAAACACTGTTTGTGCCCTTGAGTCTGTATCAGGTTTTATAGACAAGTTCCAAACCCTTCGTTTGCAAAGTCAGTGAAGTCAAATAGGAATGAATAGAGGATACATTGTTTCAAGAAAAAAAACTTCAGGCTCAGGCTTCCGACTGGCAGATTCAACTTTTTTCCTTTTTTATACTTTTTCTTCAAGTATCTTTAATATGAGGAATAGAATAGAAGGAGGAATTTGTTAAGATATAAAAAAAAAGTTTCATTTTAAGCCAAAAGAATTAAAGCAGTAAAAAATAAGGAAAAAAAATCAGTCCATTGACTTCAAGCGGAGAAACAGGAAACGTTGCAATCACTTCAATCCACAAAACATCCTTACAAGCAAAAGCAAAGAACTTTCTAAGGCAGTCCAATAAGGATTAAATTCGCCACTTTATTCTTACTTAGAGGACTAATATCTTTAAAGAGAAAAAAAAGTTTCTTAGGGCAATCTTCTGAAAGTAAAGAAAACCTCACCAGATGGAACACTTTCTTCTTTCCTTCCGGAGCCGTCTCTGACTTTGTCAGTGTGGGGGCTGCCTGTTTGCCGCTGGTTGGAGGCGCTTTCCTTGGGTCGATCAGGGACTTTGCGGTGTCCCTGCGACCAGCAAGGTTTTGTCTTCCTAGTCACCATCTCTTCGGGACTGTCTCTTCAGGACCGTCGGGACCGTCCAGGGGCAAGTGTCATCGGCGGACTCGGACTGTCGAGTCCGCACTATATATCGTCACGACGTTGGCTCCTCCTTCCTGCATATTTTTTTAAATATCAGCTGCTGAGAGTAGTTACGCAAATGTAAGAGAAGGTGCAACAGGTTTAAGGAGCTCCTGAAAAGTATGGTATTGTATGCCCACACACACGGCAAGTGATTATTATGATTTTTGAATCTACCAATTTATTTTTGATCAGTGAATTTACAAAGATGCTGCTTTACATAAAATGATAGTGATTTCTTTACTGCTTTACCTTACTAACATTATAAAATAGTAAATATTATTTATCATAAAATCTACATACTTTTCCATTAAAACATTAATCATGTGTTGGGAATAATGTTGATATAGATTGATGATGCAATTTGGTATCATGTGCTAGTATTCATTCATATTTTCCCAGTTTTGACATACTAAACCAAATCTTTGTTTTTCAGTTTTTCAATAGTACGTCTACAATTTTTCATTCTTAATACTCATTATTTCAGGAGAACAAGTAAGATAAATTGCTCAATAAGTAAGCCATTGTTAACATAGACAGAGCTCCACAAACAAAGTAATTCTCTAGATTGCAGCTTGAAAATATTGAATCATATTAGTACTTTATATTTTAATTGTATGATTTCTGGTCCACCAATCTCCCTTTTTTCTTCATTTTTTTGTTTGAAGGCAGTCTTTTCTTTGCAGCTGTTTATCACTGATAAATATAGCTAAAATAGGTGCGACATCTCCATCTATTTTTACTCAAATTTGGCTTATTGTACAGCTGACCAAAATTACATTAAAGCTTGTGGGTTCACACAAGAGACTGCTTTCTGAGCTATGATACATTGCCTACTTTAAAAGCCGAGGTGGCGCAGTGGTTAGGGTGCAGTACTGCAGGCCACTTTAGCTGACTGTGTTCTGCAAATCTCACCGGCTCAAGGTTGACTCAGCCTTCCATCCTTCCAAGGTGGGTAAAATGAGGACCCGGACTGTGGGGGCAAGTTGCTGACTCAATTTGCTAAAAAAATTTGTAAACCGCTTAGAGAGGGCTGAAAGCCCTATGAAGCGGTATATAAGTCTAATAAATAAATAAAATAAATAAATACCTTATTAAAAAGAAACTCTGCAAAGTAAAAGAGGGAGTGGAATATTATATCTTCAAAGGCTCTGTATAGCATAACAGCATGCAATTGGGCATGTTAGAATGATAGAGATGCTTTTATGTCACCAGGTCCAGATATATCACCTTTAGGCATTACATTACCAATGAAATTCCATTTTTTCCTGCTTATTTTACAATCCAACAAATTATTTTGTGACTTTTATAGATACGATTATATCTGGCCAGGGCTGAAAGCTCGCGGCTTAATTAATTTTGAATTAGACCTCATTTTATTTATTTCTTAGATTTGTTGAGGGCGCCCAATTCTAGAAGGACTCTGGATAGTTTACAATATATGCAATACATAGGTTTAAAAAACAACCTGGAAACCACAACATTGCACAGCTGTCAGACGAGAACAGCCAGGTCCACAGGTGAAAAATTCAATTAGCTGATTTATTGCTCATGGCTATATATAGGAATCTTCTCAGACTGACAGTTTGCACCGAGGTAATACTGGATAAAGCTCAACAGCATTCAAGATGGGTCAGACTTTGCCCACTTGTGCCCACGTAGGAGATTATAGACCAGTGGTAGTCGGTTCCACCACAAAACCGTGTTCGACTAAACCGCGCTTGATGAAACCGCGTAGCTGACGTCATCAACAGCACGACAACAGCGCGGAGACAGAAGCACGCTGTAAACGCTAAACCTAAAATTAACCCCTAAACCTAAACCTAACCCCCCTAAACCTAATCCTAATCCTAAACCTAACCCTAAACCTAACCCTTAACCTAACCCTAAACCTAACCCTAAACCTAATCCTAACCCTTAACCTAACCCTAAACCTAACCCTAACCCTAACCCTAACCCTTAACCTAACCCTAAACCTAACCCTAACCCTTAACCTAACCCTAAACCTAACCCTAAAACTAATCCTAAACCTAACCCTTACCTTAAGTTGAATCGGCTTGCTTTCAAAGCGCTATTTAAAGCACCCTTCTTTCTCCGCGCTAGCTGTTGTCGCCCTGTTGATGACGTCAGCGACGCGGTTTAATCGGGTGCGGTTTTGTCGTGCCACGTGGTAGTCAACCTGGTCCCTACCGCCCACTAGTGGGCGTTCCAGCTTTCATGGTGGGCGGTAGGAGTTTTGTCTGATACTGAAGCACTTTCCTTTTTTTAAAATTTAATTAACTTTAAAAAAAATTCATAGCATTATTTAAAAATTTTCATTAGGTTTTCATAAAATCACCATTACTGTGGAACCGATGGGCAGTTGGAAAATTTTACTACTAACAGAGATACAAAAGTGGGTGGTAGGTATAAAAAGGTTGCCTACCCCTGTTGTAGACTAATTCCCATTGGTCTCCTTCCTCTGGCAGTCTCTCTCCAACAACAGCTTACTCACTATTTCTCCAATGTACAAAGTGAATCAGAAACCATGCAATAACAATAGCAATATCATTCCTTTCTCATCATGGCTTCACTATGTTTTAAAAAAGCATAGAGCATTATCCATACATTGTGTCATCATTCTACTGCTTGCCCAAGATAATTTTAGGGACATTATAGTACAGTAAATAAGCATAATCTCTTTGTCTGTAGCTGACTCAGAGAGAAATGCTGAGATGCAGGAAGGCTGTCCGCTCTAAACATTTGACATTCTCACATCATGTATCTAGTCTTCTTAAAGCTAATAATCACATCTTTATTCCAGCTGATTTCCCTCGTTTAACTTCAGGTGGGCTTCATGAGCCAGAGATGACATAGGAAAAACTATGCAGCAACATCTGCCAAAATATGATTTAAGTCTGGGAAACAAAGAAAGCATTAAAAAGAAACTCAAATTCACTCTGCCGTAACTCCCTCAGGTATAAGGGAGAAAGAAGGGAGATACAGTCAGGCTTTCAAAATTTCGTTACTATGGTCTAGATCAGTGTTTCTCAACCTTGGCAACTTGAAGATGTCCGGACTTCAACTTCCAGAATTCCCCAGCCAGCAAATGCTGGCTGGGGAATTCTGGGAGTTGAAGTCCGGACATCTTCAAGTTGCCAAGGTTGAGAAACACTGGTCTAGATCAATTACCTTGCCAAGGTAAAACCTTTTCTAAGCCTGGGATAAACCAATATTCTGAGTTATCAGGCAGGTTTTAGAAAGTACCATATGTGCTGCTCCACAGGCAATTTAGGACCTCTATATCACATGACACTACATCAGTAATACACTGTTTAATGAGCAATGTCTATGGAGATTCTCAATCATCCAGGTCATTGATTGTCCCAAAGGTGCTTTTCAAAAGACAACTGGATTCTTTTTTCCATTGAAAATGTTTTGTTTCTCATCCAAGAAGCTTCCAGAATTTCCAGAACTTCTTGGACGAGAAGCGAAACAGTTTCAAAGAAAAAAAATAAAGTCCAGTTGTTTTTTGAAAAGCACCTTTGGGACTTTAATGAGCAATGTTGTCTGACTGTATTCCTTCTTGTGGACAAAGATTTGTAATTCCCTTACAAGGGAGCTTCTAGAATAAGTCCCATAGTTACCAGGCAGCATCAATGGAATAAAACACTCAAGAAAGAAGACAAGTTTCAACTAGTAGGCAAACATTAAGAGCTAAACTCTGGCCTGTTACTTTTATTGTAGTTGGTTCAAGGCATAAGGATGCATTAGAGACAAAGCCATCTGAAATGCTGCTTTGAGAAATTTGGACTAGATTCATTCCAGGAGGGCCAAGCTGGGAAATGATCAGATTATCCGTGACCCGACAAATGTGCGCACGACAAAAGCGTGGTGACGAAACCGCGGCGAGAAAACTGCGACATCATAAACGCACCCACAACAACGCGCCGACAAAAGCGCGCCCACAAAAGCGCGGTTTAAGTTAAGGTAAGGGTTAGGGTTAGGGTTAGGGTTAGGGTTAAGGTTAGGATTAGGGTTAGGGTTAGGATTATTAGGTTGTTATTAGTTGTTTGTTGAAGGTGCGCTTTTGTCGGCGCGGTGTTGTCGGCGCGCTTCTGCGCTCATTCGTCGGCGCGATTTCGACCTCGTGGTTTTCTCGCCGCGGTTTCGTCGGCGTGCTTTTGTCGAGCACGCATTTGTCAGTGAACCCAGATTATCTGATGGTAAAGAGGTATCTTTAGAAAAGGGAGATTGTTAATGGGGTTTAAAGGGTCACCCGTTCCCATTTATATCCCGTATATACATTCTTCTCTTGTCTTCCTTCCCCTTGAGATATTGCCAGCTAAGATTGCAAAATGCTGACACACTTTTTAACATGGGAAGTCCCTTCCAAATCCAGCACTGAAGACGATTATTTATATGTTCTTATGCAAATTGCAAGATATAATCTTCCCAACAAATGAAGAGACCATCCAAGTGTTCCTAGGATGCAATATCTGTCTATGTACTTGGAACCATGAAAATTATCTACCAAGTATCTGTAAGGAATCAAACAGGTCTTGTAAGATCACCACTCACATAAAGTCATATTGTGGTTCGTTTGTGGCTTATCATGATATGTCCAATTTCCCACTCTGTTTTAGAATAGGTATATACATTATGTTAAGCAAAAACGTTTGGCATTTATGCTTTAGTGCAATGTGTGGCCTAGAGAGACCTTTGCTTCATGTTTACTTTAAGCTTTCAAAACTGTCTAAGTTGCTGGATGCTTGTAAACATTCAAGGTTAACTGCAGTGCATTATATTCATGTTGTAACTATCCCAATTTTAGTTGAATTTGCTTCTAAATATATGTTAAAGCAACTAAGATTTAAATTAAACTTGAACAGACTCGTACTTGCTATTTCCAAATAAACCCAGTAACTCCTGTTAAGCCAGACAGTATCTAAACAACTCATGGTAGAAGCAAAATCCCTTCCAGAAATCTGCAAAAAAAATATGTAGGGAAAAATCTCAAAGAAAGCTCTTTTAATCAAGACTTTACCATTTATAACTCAGAGTGTCAACATCCAGTGTTTTGAATAAAACTGGAGGGCAGATGTGGTGTGTGTCCAATTATTTTAGCCTGAGCCGAAATGACGTACCTTTTTTCCTATTCTTTTTACCAAACCTGTACCCCACTGCTTATTTATTGCAATAAAGGAAAATAATATTCTATATTTTTGCCTACATTTACTTGAGAAAAATGCATCCAAGTCAGGGATTAGATGTCACGTTACGAGATTGCAAATAGACACCCGTGTGCTCCCAATTCACTATAGTTGAACAAATATGTTCAATGTCTATGTCCATGAATATGTTATTTTTATGTGCCATTATTATTCCACATTTTATCATACTGTGTTACTACTTCATTGTCAATCTTTAAGGCCTACGTAATGCCAGATAATGTTATTTATGGAAATCAATGCTAACCATACACAGAGGAGCAACTAACTGCCACAGCTTCAAGACAATGAGCTACAGTTCCTGTGGAGAAAGATTTTTTTTACAGAGATGGAAATCAAAGGCATATGATAACTCAGCAGCCGTGAGGCCAAGAATTTGATTGAAGTAGACTATTCAGAAGTATTAACACTCTATACTGAAATATAAACATGACAAAAATTCCGCACAGTCCTAATCGTATTTTGCTTAAAATGCATTTCTACAATTTTCTTTTGTGATGATGAAAACAGTAAATAGAAATACATAAGTAATTGTAATTAATTTATAAAAATTACATAGTACACATGAAACACTGGGGCATAGAAATAATGGTGTGATTGTAAAATATATTAAAGGCATGGCGGAAGATGGAAACCTGTTCTGCCTCTAGCTTCCTGCCCTTTTTCATTTGTTATAATCTCATATTTAAGATCTAAATCTAGGTTTATTGAAAGGTGACTTAGGAAGAACAGGGCAGACAGAGGAAAATGTTAAGCCACTTTACTGGAGCATTTGAAGGTTTAGCTTGCTCTCCATATTATACTTAGTTGCAAACCTAGTATAAAAATCCCAGAAGATAGCTAGGAAATACTATATCCAGATTACCAGTCAGAGACTGAAGTTGAAAGCATCAAAGAAAAGGCATAGTTGATGTGTTCCTTAAACAAACGTATCCACATAAAATTCATATTGCTACAGTGAGGAGGTACACATAAGGCATATTTCATCAAATTTCCAGAAAGAATATTCTTCCAAGAATTGCAGGCAAGTGAGATATTGAACAATTTTGAGAAGATTGTAGGGGAGATGGACGTCATAAACATTTAATTAAAAACAAACAAGCAAGCAAGCAAGTAAATAAATAAATACATTGAAGAAAGAAAGGAAAGTCTATTTCCAATTTTCTATTGTTTTCTATCACTTTTCCGCTAAAATGACATTTTCGAGTCCTCACAAATGAGTGTTGGGTATTTTTGTCTGGGTGAAGCAGAACTCTGCTTGTTCTCTCCTTTCAAATGTTCATATCAAGCAGGAGCCAGTCTTTTCCCCTAAACCTCAAAAACAGCAGAGGGTCAAATAATCTCACCAACAAGAATAGCAGAACAGGACTGCTACTTTCCTGAACTTCCTGATGTGAAGCATGGATAGTCAAGTCGCAGCCTGAGTTTCAAGCAATTTTATTCTTTCTTTTTTTTCCATTTATTTTTAGGATATATACTGCCTTTCCACTAAGACAGCTAACAAGAAACAGAAAGCATACTGTAATCATGGAAAATCTCACAGAAACACCTAAACACACATTAAGCTATTGAAACTGAAAAGACCTGTAGTCAAAGGAAGAATGCCTAGCCTCCCTTTCGAAAAACAGAAAACGGAGGGCTGAATATATGTCCTGAGGCAAGGAAGCAAGTTTCACCACTCCAGAGCAGCAAAAGGAGCTCTCCACCCCGGGTTCCCAATAAATGGGAGCAGCTTTTAGAGCAGTGTTTCTCAATCTTGGCAAATTTAAGATTTGTGCTGGCTGGGGAATTCTGGGAATTGTCAAGGCTAAGAAACGTTCTTCTAGAGGATTTTATGTTTAGGCACGTTCATATTGAGACAAGCAGCTCAATAGCCGAGGTGGCGCAGTGGTTAGGGTGCACTACTGCAGGCCACTTTAGCTGACTGTGATCTGCAGTTCAGCGGTTCAAATCTCACCGGCTCAAGGTCGACTCAGCCTTCCATCCTTCCGAGGTGGGTGAAATGAGGACCCGGACTGTGGGGTTGTTGCTGACTCTGTAAACCGCTTAGAGAGGGCTGAAAGCCCTATGAAGCGGTATATAAGTCAAATAAATAAATAAATAAATAAATAAATAAATAAATAAATAAATAAATAAATAAATAAATAAGCTCCTCAGATAGTCCCCCACAACTTTTTAGACCTTAAAGCTCAAAGTAACATATTATGGTTTTATCCATGGAAAATCACTGGCAAATAAAGTCAGGTTGAGCCTTTCAGCAAAAGCACAGTAAAGTGGGCTCTTGCTTTAAGCCGCCAGCTAATAGCCTGATCACAACATTTTGCATATAGAAAGCGACTTTCTAACTCCAGAGCTGCATTTAATTCAATACTGCCAGTGACACCTGCTATCCAAGATGTTGGCAACCAAGATATAAAAGTATTTCAAACACAACTGAGATATATGGACTCTTGCCACTTCAAGCCCCGCCCCTACTTTTTAGTTACAAATGTATTCTTGGAGGGGTCATCAAGAACTCATACGTACATGCCCCAATTTAAAGGGCAAGCGGGGGGGGGGAAGCACTTTAAGTGTTTCTGTTTTTGAGCCAATTTTGCAACTGCATTTTGGATAAGTCACAATTTGCTGCATCTAGATCCTTGTACTTACATTTCTGCATATTTGGAGACAAGCAGTGCAATAACAAGTAAGAGACTAAAATAACCCCATTTGTTTGGGAGAGGTTCTGTCTTCATTCTTCCTGAGGAAAAGTTATCCAATCTTACCTATTCATATGCCCAAAATATATTAACAGAAAACAACAACAATCACAATTCCTTTTATTTCTTCCTTTAAATGAAATATTAATGTTGCTTTGTATGGAGAACTAGGCAGGCAGGAACTGAGGCAAGGCAGGTTGAACAGTAACCAATAACCTTTATTCTAACAAAAGGTTAAGGCATTTTGGATAAAAATGTGGTGGATTATGCAAAATATCTTTAAAAGAAGGATAAAGTTTACTCCTCACTTATTTTTACTAGGTATATGTACTGACTTTACAGTGGTAGAAACTAACTTGGTTCTGCACCTAATAACGACGGCAAGACTGTTGGTGGCGCAATACTGGAAGAAGGAAGACTTGCCTACAACTCAAGAATGGACATTGAAAGTTACAAACTTAGCCGAGATGGCTAAAATATCGGCATATCTTAAAGATCACTCAAATGAGAGAAATAAACGAGACTGGAAAAAATGGATTGACTATATACAAAATAAATACGGGACCAAGAAATTCCAGTTAGCCTATGCTTAAGATCAGAAATGATTTAAATTGTTTAAAGTTAGTTCAGCAAGAAGAAGCTAAGGTCAATGTAGAATGTTATTAATTTCTTTATTTCTTTTTTTCTCAATAGATTTTAGACTGTGTTTGTTAAAAATCCATACCGTGTACGGGTTCTGGGAAGTCGGGGGGGGAGGAGGAGGGGGGTTGGGGGGGAGGGGGGAGGGAGGGAGGGGTATATATTAGGCTAGACAAGAATTTGGTGGTAAACTAGAATTATTTTGACATACAAAAAATTGTACTTCGATGTCTCACTGATTGAGGAATGATAAAATGTTTGTCTTAAAAGAAATAAAACTTTTTTGAACTATTCTAACAAGTTAACAAAGCATGTGCAAGGCAACTCCCGAACATGCAACAACAACATTTGCCATTTGCTCTTTATATAGGAGCTGTCAGATGGCTAAACCAATAGAACGGCTGCATTCTCCCACCGGCTGGCTGCTAGCATCTTAGCCAATCAGGAGCATCCAGTAGCCGGAAATATCTTTGAGTGGCATCGTAGCCCCAAGGACTTAACATCCCTCTCCTCCCAGATGGCACACGCGTAGGTATGCTGGCCGGTGTTGGCTCCGCCCAGATCATCTCAGTTCTGGGGCGGTGGCTGAAGAAGGAGGAGCTGGTGAAGAGTCCTCCGGAACTACTGGAGACTGTGCAGATAGGTCGGAGGGAGACTCGAACATCGCTGGAAGGCCTGGATCTCCTAGTCAGTCCAGCGAAGAAAACGCTTGGGGGGGGGGTTGGTTTGCTTCTGGATGTGCGGGAAGGCCCAATGGACTTGTTATTTCTCCAGGGTAGGATTGGGCCTGCCCTGGATGCTGATTGGTTCTGGATGCTGTGGCTCTTCTTCTGAGTTGGTTAATGTGTTGGCGCCACATTCATCCATCGTTAAGCTTGACCCTATAAGAGTAGGGTCCAGTTAGATGAATGATGGGGCCAGGCAGCCACCTCGGGTCAGCCCCGTAATTTTGGGCATAGACCGGATCCCCAACATTAAAAGTTCGGGTGGTGCTGCATTTGTCAGGGGCTTGTTCCGCTGCATAGCTGGGGGGCAGTCAGTCCAGGGTTGTTCAGAGCCGGCAACCCTTAAGTTTTTCTGCAGGCCTTTGCTTAGTTACTGGGCAAGGAGTTATGTGTTGCGCCAAAAGATATTGGGACAGATTATCGTACCAATTTCCAGGCCCCAGGTGGCCTAATGCCTCTTTGGCTGATCAAACTGTCTGTTCTGCCATGCCATTGGCAGCCAGGTGAAACGGAGCCATTGAGGCATGGCATATGCCATGCTTGGCAAGAAACAGCCGGCAATATCTTTGAGTGGCATCGTAGCCCCGAGGACTTAACACACATTACTTTTGTTAAAGAAAATATAGGCATTCATCAGAAAAATCTATAAAAATAATATTGCTTTTTTGAAGATAACAGCTAATTAATGTAACTGTTAATTATACTGTAAGTGAGAATTTGCAAACAAAACTTCCAGGATTTCATAATAAATTTGTTGGCAAAATTATGTGGTCAGCTAAATAATTCTATAAATATCTATTCATCTTTTTTAGTATGTACAAACCTTTCAGTTCATTAATCACTTGCTTTTCTGATTTTTATAGTGACGTTAGCTAAAAATACATAAATGCAGCTGTTTTTGTTGAGTGTTTGAGAACATGTATGCATTTAATAATTACAACTCAGTATTTCATTTTTTCCTCATCTGTACTCTAACCTTTCTTCCTGAGAAATGTCCTTTTCCATTATTAACTGAAAATAGAATTAAAACAAGAGGTCTTATACATTACTTAAATGAACTGTATAGTTTCAAGCAAGGCACTCTCCTCTGAAAGAGCCTTCAATAATGTTTATTTGGAAGTTAGCGCATTCAGGTAAGGCTCCCTCCCAACATTAATAAAAAACTTATGACATACAAGTTTACCCAGTTTCTTGTGTCCTATTGAGTATGAGCTGGGATAATTGACAAGTAGCCATTAACTGCTCTTTGAATAAGTTCTCTTAATTGCCCTTAATCTTACTTCCTATTAAGGTCTTTAAACACAGATCACCCTTTTCATTTACATTTGGATTTTCATTTCCTTTTCATTATGCATAGCAAGCATAAAACAATGTCATTGTAGAAATGATATAATAAGAGAACCAAAGCACTGTATAGGGGACAACCCCCATTGAGAAAATGGAAAAGAACACGTAGAAATCAAATAATTTACCAACAACATAATTTGATTCTCCATAAAGGTAAGGGAACAAAGGATAAGAATGTGTACAAAAAGAAATCCTCAGGAAAAGAGTTGTGGGGCTTTTTCTACAAAGACGAAGAAACAACTGAGAAGCTGACAAATCAGAATGTTTCCAAGTTTCCAAGTTTAATAAAATTTGTATGCCGCCCACTCCCAACAAGACAAAGAAACATTTAAAATTTAAAAATAGAAAAGCTAAAAGAAGCAACCAGCGTTAGGGGACATAGTACTAAAAGGGAGCATAGTTTTATTGAAGAAAAATAGGCTGTAAAGTATGCTAAATATTTGTATGTCCAAGATGTATCTACCGTTTATATACAAACAGGCCTTTTATTAAAAAAATACTTTACAAATTTCACTGAAAGTCAAGTGGCAGATCAATTTAATAAATGATTAATTATTAAACTCTTTCATTCAAAATCCATGTTCAGGCCACAGTTTGCAATGATAATAAAAGCAAAGAGCACTTAAAACTAGTAAAAGTGTTTCACGGTTTTCATACACACTGCATGTAAAGTCCACAGAAATTCTGTAAGCCTCTTAATCTTGAGTATGAACTGGAAGAGACTTGCCATCATTCATTTTACAATACATACAAAAACTGCATGATTGGGAATATTAAAGGGGTGGTGTTTTTGCAACTATTGAACCTCACAGACTCCCAAATCAAATAAGAAAACTTCCATCCTACCTGGTTCAGTGCAATTTTTTCGATAGAGATGTTTTACTTCTTCTGGTTTATCAGTGACATTATCCTCATTTTCTTGCAGTAGTCTTCTTCCCAGCCATTTGTCACTAGTCTCCAAATCAAAGTTCAGGGATTCATAAACTACCAAGAAAGAAAGAACTAAAGTCAGTATACTTGGATAAGCATTATATTTGAACTTTTATTGTTCTAGGTGTCAGGATCAGATCCAGCAAGGAAAAGGTCACAAAGAGAAAGGAATTAGACTTCCCATTTAACAAGAGTTGGAAGGGATCTTGTAAGTCATCTAGTCCACACGCTCCCCTGCCCAAACAGGAGACCCTACACCATTTCTGACAAATGGCAGTCCAATCTCTTCTTGAAAGTGATGAAGCTCCCACAACTTCTGAAGGCAACTTCTGTTCTATTGGTTGATTGTTCTCACTGTCAGAAAATTTCTCCTTATTTCTAGGTTGAATCTCTCCTTGATCAGTTTCCGTCCATTATTCCTTGTCTGGCCTTTGGGTGCCTTGGAAAATAGCTTGACCCCTTTCTCTCTGTGGCAGCCCCTCAAATATTGGAACCCTGCTATAATGTCTCCCCTGGTCCTTCTCTTCACTAGACTGCCCTGTCCAGGTCTTGCAACCATTCTTCCTATGTTTTAGTCTCCAGTTCCCTAATCATCCTGATTGGTCTTCTCTGCACTTTTTCTAGAGTCTAAACATCCGTGGCATGACAAAACTGCGCTCAAATAAAGCGCGCCCGATTAAACCGCGTCGCTGACGTCATCAACAGGGCAACAACAGCGAGCGCGGAGAAAGAAGGGCGCTTTAAATAGCGCTTTGAAAGCAAGCCGATTCAAGTTAAGGTAAGGGTTAGGTTTAGGGTTAGGTTTAGGGTTACGGTTAGGGTTAGGTTTAGGGTTAGGTTAAGGGTTAGGTTAAGGGTTAGGGTTAGGTTTAGGGTTAGGTTAAGGGTTAGGATTAGGTTTAGGGTTAGGGTTAGGTTTAGGGTTAGGTTTAGGGGGGTTAGGTTTAGGTTTAGGTGTTAATTTTAGGTTTAGCGTTTACAGTGTGCTTCTGTCTCCGCGCTGTTGTCGCCCTGTGATGATGTCAGCTATGCAGTTTCGTCGAGCGCGCTTTAGTCGAACGCAGTTTTGTGGTGGAACCTAAACATCTTTTTGTACTATGGTGACCAAAACTGGATGCAGTACTCTAAGTGTGGTCTTACTAATGCTTTACAGAACGGTGTTAGTACTTCACTTGATCTTGATCATATCCTTCTGTTAATGCAGTTTAGGATTGCATTGGCTTTTTTGGCTGCTGCCGCACACTGTTTCCTCATATTTAACTGGTTGTCCACTAAGACTCCAAGATCCCTTTCACAGTTACTGCTATTAAGCCTGGTTTCATCCCCGTCTATAGACTTTTGGGTTTTCTTGCCTGAGTGTAAGACTTTACTTTCTACATTGAATTTCATTTTTTTAGATAGGGCCCAGTGGTAGGTTGCTTATCCCATTCCAACCTCTTCGGTTGGAACGGGGCCGGCGGCATCCTCGTGCACGCGCGCAGTTCACGCATGCGTCTTAGCGCCTGCACGATGCTCCAGCTGCTCACGGAGAATCGCGCAGGCGCTGTATGTGCCATGCCCCTGCATGGAAGCACAGAAGCCTTCAAAGACCGGTAAGGAGAACGGGCGGGCGGGTGGGCCCTTCGCCATTCCCGGAAGTTACTTACTTCCGGGTTTGCTGACCAACCGGTTCGCAGGGACCGCTGCAAACCGGTTGAAACCCACCCCTGATAGGGCCCAGTGTTCAAGTCTGTCAAGTTCCATCTGGATTTTGAGCCTATCATCTAAGGTGTTAGCTATTCCTGCCAGCTTAGTATCATCTGCAAATTACATCAGTCCCCCTTCTATTCCCTCATCTAAGTTGCTTATGAAAACATTGAAGAGTACTGGGCCTAAGAGGGAACCTTGCGGTACCCCATTGCTTACTTCCCTCCATGTAGGCATAGTACCATTAAGGACTACTTGTTGAGTACGGTTTATCAGCCAGCTTTGAATCCATCTGGTGGTGATGCTATCTATCTCACTTTTTTCTAGCTTACCAAGAAGTAAGTTGTGGTCTATTTTGTCGAATGTCTTGCTGAAGTCTAAATATATTATGTCCACAGCAGAGGTGGGATTCAAATCCCGGCAGTACCGATTTGCTTGTGCTCGCGCATGATGCTTCCTGCCACCACCACTACCGGTTCGCCCAATCCGAGTCGAACCGGAAGCAATCCACCTCTGGTCCACAGTATTTTGCTGATCTTGTATTCCTACAGTAATCTTACATTTCCTTGTCCTTAATCTCTGGGTCGTACCATTGCAAAGCAAAATCCCCATTCCATGCATGTTTGTTAAGAGTAACACTGAAAATATAAACTGAAAGGAAACAGCTGGGAGCTCTCAGGACAGTGGTGGGTTTGAAAATTTTTTAGAACCTCTTCTGTAGGTGTGGCCTGCTTTGTGGGAGTGGCTTGCTGGCCATGTGCCCAGGTGGGAGTGGCTTGCCAGCCATGTGACTGGGTGGGCGTGGCCAACTTGTAAAATGTGGTGAAACTCATTTAACAACGCTCTTGCTTAGCAACCAAAATGTTGGCTCAGAAACTCTGGCATTGAAGTGTGCAAGTCTTAAAGCTGTCAAGTTACAAGACGCTCGCACCCCTAACCCTTTAGAAAAACACCCCCAGGGTGTTCAAACTTGACAGCTTTAAGACTTGTGGACTTCAACCCCCAGAATTCCTCCTCTCGCTCTTCATCTTGATGATGTGTGGATGGGCAGGGGGAGGTAGCTGGAACCAGTTCTAAACAGCACTGTAGATTTATGGAACCTGTTCTATAGAAGAGGTTAGAACTGGCAGGAACCCATCCCTGTCTCAGGATATCATCTAGCACAATTACAATTAACATTTATCAGACTTTACAATGTTCTTAGTCACTGCTTCAAACCAGTCAACCACTGTTTCAGCTTAGGCAATGTCTCATGCTCCCGTCTCAATAACCCATCTCAATAACCCATGATCCCATCTCAAGCTATTAGTGATTTGACCAGCCGCCCCCCAGGCAGTGATGACTGGGGATGATGGGAAAGGAACCCAATATATTTGTAGGCAACAAATAGGGAGTGTTAGTAACCTGAACTTAATTAGAGGAAGTACTCTACCTCCCAGATAAGGTAGCTACTTGTAGCATTGCATACTTTACAAGGTTGGGGAGGAAATAAAATTGAGAACACTTATGTCAATGAAACCAGAAAGTGCTTTGTGTTGCAGGAAACATACCCATACCCCCCCCCACACACACACACAAATGTGGTCAAGGAAAACAAAACAAGTAATTAAATAAATTGCCAGGGTAAGAAATGTGGGAAATCAGCCCTCTTTTGAAATTAACCAGATCAGCCTAGCACTGTCCCTTCTAACTTTCAATATCTTGCCAGGATTCAGTTTTAGTTCTGCCACTGCGACAATGCCAAAGCTGGAACTTCAAGCCTTCTGTATACAAAGCAGGTGCTTTGTTATTCAGCAGCATGGCTCTTTCTCATAAAAAGCACATAGGGATCATTTTGCTGTTCCTGTTAAGTAAGCTTGAAAATGCAATATTTAAACAAAATAGCCAGAAAAACATGTAAAAGCAAAGGGCATTAGAAAGCTTCCAAAGGCAACTGATTTTTGGAAGCACAAATGTTGGATAAACTAGTCAAGATAATTTTATGCTCTTTTCACAAATGTTTATGAATGGCTTCAACAAGAATAGTTTTAGGTGCATGAGAGGTAACTAACTAGATATGCAATGCATTGTTATTGATATATTGTCCTCCTTTCCCACTTTACAGGAGACAATAATGAGCAAAACTCTTAATTTTTCCATTTCAATTCAAACTCATGGCACCTTTCCAAGATATTTGGGGGGGGGGGGCAAGTGCTACTTAATCCTGGAAACTTGCATGTTGCTCTGATTAAGCATGGAGTACATGTTCATGTGCCAATAACATTTGGCAGGCTACAGCAGCTTGGTGCTCATTATCTGCTATGCAGTCTCAGCCTGAACCTCTTTCAAGAGTTAGCAGTGTTTTATGCCAGGTTTCCATTACAAGTTTCACTCTTTCTTGCCTCAAGTTAAATGTATTACAGTTCTTTCTTCCCATATATCTCTTTTTTCATTCAGTTTTCCCATACAGACATCGGGGGAAAAGAAGAATTAGTGCCAAAATTGTTGGATAAGTGTAGCAAGATTTTTTGCTGCCTTATACAAATAAAAAGATAAAATTAATTCATACTGAACCCCAGGTTACTTCATATACAAATCCTTGGAAAAAAGAAAAAAGAGATAAAAAAGATAAAATGTTTTAAAGCAAAGCATAAAATGTTAACCATATGGAACAATTTTAATCAATCTTCTCAACAGCCAGTTGATAAGCAGAACACAAGCTTGTTTACTCCAAAGCAAAGTAAACTCTAATCACATTCTGATCTTTAAACCATACAATCCTTCCCAAAAAGATGTCAACAAAATTATTGATATTAAACTAAAATGAAAGAATAGTGTAACAAGACTTTACTGTATCATACAATAAGTTTTCCATCACTCTTTTTAAACTTTCTGTGTGGTGTCCAGTAAACATGAAAAAAATAATTGTTGAAAAACTCTCATTTAAAATCATAATAAATATACTGAATATTATTTAAACCTGGAAGCATTGATTTCTTACTATTCAATGTCATGTTAATACAAGTCTTTATTTCAAAGTTCAAAATAACTGATAATCTTCCTTAACAATAAAAAATTTGATTTGCAAAATTCCACAACATGCTTCAATGTATAAAAAATTAAGCTTTAGATGTATTTCTTTCAGTACATTCTCTGATTCCTTTTTATGTGTTAGATAGCTGTTAAGAATTTAGAAATTGAGTCATATGTGTGTGTTTGTGTACACACACACACACACACAAACACATCTTAATCTTATTCCGTTTTTCATTGTTAATTAAAATGAGAACTCTGCATTTAAAAGACATTACTTACATCAATTTCAATTCCATTTATGTGATCAAAGACCAGCACAGATAATCAACAAATACAATTTAAAACACAACTAAAATACATTTCTAAAATAACCTAACTAGCATATAATTAAAGACTAAAATAATACTGTATTAAATCTAAAATCATAGCAAAATAAAGGAATCTATTAACACCTGGGAAATGTTAACATCTAAAATTTAGATGAATTATAGTTACAGGGAATTCATTGTGGGTGATTGGCTCATCAGAGTTCGATGCATCTTCTACACTGCTATGCAAAATCTAGCTGTACATGTGCTGTATTTTGGGGTACTTGTAGACAAGGGGCTACTTTGTCTATAAGCAACATCTAGGCATAAGCCAAACCTAGGTGACCAAAATATCTACTAATCAGAGGAAATATAAACCTGGTTCAGATGTCTCCATAGAGGCGCAACAAAGAAGGACACATTCTGACGTTTCCACCTTGCTGGAATCTCTGGGGCAAAGCCTTTCAAAAGTTCAATGGAAGTTTTTAGATATGTTGCAAAGGGTAGAGCATGGCATTGGGCTCCTTTCCAGACAGGTAAACCCAACGCTTGGTGGCCAACCAAAGTCCCATAAAGGAGCTGGGCTAGAGGCTTAGCTTTAAAGAGTTTAGGTTTAAGCATTAAGTGCAGCTGGATTGGAAAAATTTAAGGATGCATTGGCAGATTTTTGTCCAATAGAAGCAGCATATTCCAATAGAAGCTGTATATTCACAATGGGCTTCCTTCCAACTAATGGCATGCAAAACCATTCCAGCATCCCGGTCAGTGGGTGGGTTTCAAAAATTGTTGGAACCTACTCTGTGGGTGTGGCCTCCTTTGTGGGAGTGGCTTGCCACCCATGTGACTGGATATGAAATTATGAATTAGTACTTAGGTTGGTCCAAGTAGCTATTCAGAAACTCTGGCATTGAAGCATGCAAGTCTTAAAGCTGTCAAGTTACAAGATCCTTGCCAGTGGTAGGTTTCAAAACAGTTTGGAACCTCTTCTGTAGGTGTGGCCTGCTTTCCGGGTCCACTGGTGGAACCTCTTCTAACCGATTTGGTAGATTTGATGAACCGGTTCTACCGAATAGGTGCGAACTGGTAGGAACCCACCTCTGATCCCGGTGGTCTCATGATCAAAATTCAGATACTGGGCATGTATTTATGACAGTTGCAGTTGTAGTGTTCTGGAGTCACGTGGCCGTCTTTTGTCACCTTCTGACAAGCAAAGTCAATGGGGAAGTTAGATTCACGTAACAACTTAACAAAGTTAGTGTTACTAATTTAACAACTGCTGTGAGTCACTTCACAACAATGGCAAGAATGTTCTATTTTATTATCATTAATGCTCCATAAGCAGAGTTTGGGCTTTTAGGCAAAAGCCATAATCTTGTTTTTCTGATAGTGTATTTCCAGATTATCCTTGTTGCAGTATTGAACCACAGCTCTCAGAGCTTCTTTGAGGCCTGTTGGTGTTCTGGAAAGAACTGCAGCAGCATCTTTGGTGAGAAAGTAACAGTGTTGTGTGCACCTTTGGTGTTTAGTCATGCCGGCCACATGACCATGGAGATGTCTTCTGACAGCACTGGCACTTCAGCTTTGAAACAAAGATGAGTACCACCTCCTAGAGTCGGGAACAACTAGCACATATGTGCAAGGGGAATCTTTACCTTTTAATTAGTATTTGGCAACGCATAATCTATGAGATGTTAACAGTACAAAGCAAGATTCACTCAACCATCAAAACAGTACAACTCAACACAGCTCTCACCCCCTCTTTGGCCACCACCACACTCCTTATTCTTCTGCTCTACTGGGAAAGGGCAAGATGCAAGAATAAGAAGAAATGGGTGGATTGGTTTGGGCATATCTTGCATGGAGCATGAAGAACAGCACGTAGGAAGGAGAAGGAAGTAATTAAAAATAAAAGCAAGAATTGTATGTGGAGAATAGAAGTGAAGAGTATTTGCAGTGATCAGTCAAGGATTTCTTCATCACCTCTGACCATCTGACATTGAACACCAGATAATCCAGCAGCAAACTTGACAATCAGTCAGTTCAGCACTGTCCATGAGACAGAAAGAAAAAAAACTATTGCTACACAGATGAAGGAAATCTTATTTTCTTCTTAATTTAAAAAAAAAGATGTTTCACATCTCTAGAGACTTCAATAATGCAAATTTGAACATGCTGGAATAATCATTTATGAAAACAGGCGTTTTTCTTCATCGGCTTCTAGTTTCCTTCATTAATTTATGAAAATGCACACAAACAAACACCTGAAATGTAATTATTTGGCTTCCAAATCTATGGTTCAAATGGTGCTGGAAACCTTGGGTAAACAGTAGGTACAGGCGTGGGTTCCAGTAGGCACTACTGCCGGTTCGCTCGTGAGTGAGCTTCATGTTTTTCCTGCTTGACCATAAAACTGGGAGCCGGTCTCAAGCATGGAAACAGTTGGTTACCTGCATACATAAGTATTGCAATCTGAAACTGTAATTTTGTGTCAAGCAAGAAAAACAGTTTACTTTAAGAATGGCCTGAGAAATGTGCAAAGCATATACACAATTCTTAAATTTGGAGTGCTTAGGAAGAATCTTGCTGCAAGGCAAGTATATAATTAGGTTATGAAGAATTCAGATCAATATATGCCTTTTTCCTACAGGTCTGCACTTGCTCCTTAAATGGGAGTCAAGACGTTACTCAGAAAATACAAAGGCCTTCCCTTCCTCCCCCTCCCACTCCCCCACTTTTCCAAATACATCCTTAGGGAGTTCACATGCCAAGATAAGAATTCCAAAGTGGCAGCAGAACAAAAGATTTTATCAAGCTTAATCTGAATCAGACCTTTTCTGGGAAAAAGTTGCTCCAAAATAGATTTTAAAATATTGTAATAAAGGAGAAGGATGGCTGAAAAAATGTGTAAAAGTATTTTTGGTGAGATATTTAATCATCATATTGCAAAGATACATCACTAAGTAGCAACTAGAGTTGGTTTCTATGTCAAAAGCAAGTTTCAATGTGTTAACAACTCTAATTTTAAAAAGGTTATTGTTGCAGTGTGAATTTCCCTTCAGGATTCCAGCTGGTTACAGCTTTTTTCAGAGTACTCAGTTCTACTCTCTCTCCTCGTTTTTCATTTACTGCCTTCCTCCAATGAAAATTCAAGTGTCACAATGGCATCCGCTATGGATATGGCACTGCCTTGCCCGATTTTCCAAAATACTCAAAGATATACATCAAAAAATCTTTCAGATTCCTCTTGCCTGCTGAGCTCTCTCCTTTATGTCATTAGAGACACCCTTTGACCAGCAAAAATATAGCATATGAAACATGCTATTCATTGTTGGTGGTTACATTACTCTTACATTACTAACAGACCCTGTTATAAAGTGTTTTGGAACTTTTAGCCCTTTCCTAATCAATCTGTTCAGATTTTTAATGTTTCCATTAGGCATTCATCATTGTAGAGAGCTGCAAAATCAAATGATGTTGCACGCATTTTTCTTAAATGGCAAATGAGGCAAAGCTTTCTGCGATGCGAATAGCAAAGAGGAATCAATATGAGCTTGACATTTCTTGGAAAAAAGTTTAGAGAGATTACAAAAGTAACTTCTTTATTTAGGTTTGCACTTGTAGCATATCTGTTCCACTTCTTTTTAAGAAGTTTGAGGTGCCATTAAGTGCATCAAACATAGGCACTACTGTGAATTACTCAGCATCTGACAATCTGCACAAATTGCTGCACTGTTTTATTTCTTTGAATAAAATCCAGGATAGAGTGGAAGGGGAGGAAAAGGAGTTTAACTGGTTACAAACAGACTTTATTACAGTCTCAACAAGTGGCAGCCTGTAGCTGATCTTGTCTAAGCTTGAAAGTTAAGCAGGATCACTCCTGGTTGGTACTTACAAATTGGGATATATACACAAGATATGAATGCCCAGCGCAATGCATTGGTTCATTCCGAATACTATTCAAAATGAACCAAACTAAAAGATTTGTGTTAAGTGAAAATCACTATATTTTTCAGAGTATAAGACGCACCAAGGTTTTGAAGAGGCAATTTTTTTTAAAAAAGTAGGTAGGTAGGTAGATAGATGGGTAGAGAGAGAGAGAGAAAGAGAGAAATACAGTAGATAGGTAGGGAGAGAGAGAGAGAGTAGTTAGTAGGTAGGTAGATAAAGGGATAGAGAGAGAAAAAATAGAGAGAGATAGAGAAATGCAGTAGGTAGGGAGGAGGGAGAGAAAGTGTGTAGGTAGGAAGATAGGTAGAAGGATAGAGAGAGAAAGAGAAATACAGTAGATAGGAAGGGAGGGAGGGAGAGAGAGAGAAATACAGTAGGTAGGTAGGGAGAGAGAGTAGATAGGTAGATGTTTCCAGGTGTATTTATCGTATTTCAACTTTTTTATTTTTCTTTAAAAAAAAAAAACACAAATATGTCATCATTTGTCAATCATTAAGACATTGAAGTACAATTTTTTTTGTTGTGTGTATCCCTCCCTCCCTCCACCCCCCCACCCCCCCTCCTCCTTCCCCCCCCCCCGACTTCCCAGAACCCGTACACGGTATGGATTTTTAACTAACACAGTCTAAAATCTATTGAGAAAAAAGAAATAAAGAAATTAATGACATTCTAGATTGACCTTAGCTTCTTCTTACTGAACTGACTTTTAACAGTTTAAATCATTTCTGATCTTAAGCATAGGCTAACTGGAATTTCTTAGTCCCGTATTTATTTTGTATATAGTCAATCCATTTTTTCCAGTCTCGTTTATATCTCTCATTTGAATGATCTTTGAGATATGCCGATATTTTAGCCATTTCAGCTAAGTTTGTTACTTTCAATGTCCATTCTTGGATTGTAGGCAAGTCTTCCTTCTTCCAATATTGCGCCACCAACAGTCTTGCTGCAGTTATCAGGTGCAGAGTCAAATTGGTCTCTACCACTGTAAAATCAGTACATATACCTAGTAAAAATAACTGAGGACTAAACTTTATCCTTCTTTTAAAAACATTTTGCATGACCCACCATATTTTTATCCAAAATGCCTTAACCTTTTGGCAGGTCCACCATATATGATAATATGTAGCATCGAGAGAACCACACCTCCAACATTTAGGCTGTACATTCGGATACATAGAAGCCAACTTTTTAGGATCTAAATGCCATCTATAGAACATCTTGTAAAAATTTTCTCTCAGATTTTGAGCTTGTGTAAATTTCACATTTCTTACCCAGATTCTTTCCCATGTATCCAACATTATTGGTTCCTCAATATTTTGAGCCCATTTTATCATACAATCTTTAACTAATTCTGTTTCCGAATCCATCTGTATTAATACATTATATATCCTCTTTATATGCATTAAGCTTTGATCTCTTATTTGTTTAAACAGATTATCCTCAACTTGAATAAAACCAATTTTTTGATCTATTTTCCACCTAGCCTGTAATTGCCCATACTGGAACCATGTTTGAACTACCTTCTCCTCTTTTAATACCTCTAAACATTTTAATTGTAATACCCCCCTTTCCGAGGTAAGAAGCTGTCTGTAAGTAATTCTGTCCTGTTTTTGTGCTGTATTCATATTTTCAATTGCGTGTCTAGGAATTGCCCACATGGGTATCTTGTCATTTAATTTATATTGATATTTCTTCCAGACCCGCAATAAAGCATTTCTTAAAATATGACTTTTAAAGGTCTTATCCAATTTTTTGTTGAATAACAGGTAAGCATGCCAACCAAATACCAGATCGTGTCCCTCAATGTTCAATATTCTATCATTAGTTAAATGAATCCAATCACTAATTACAGATAATGCCACTGCATCATAATATAGTTTTAAATTAGGTAGTTTCAATCCTCCTCTCTCACGTACATCTTGCATTATTTTCATCTTTACCCTCGGCTTCTTTCCTGCCCACACAAATTTGTTGATACCCTTCTGCCATTCTAAAAGGTTCGCATCTTTTTTAAGTATAGGTAACATTTGGAAGAGAAATAAAAATTTTGGTAAAATGTTCATTTTCACTGCCGCTATCCTACCCAGCAAAGATAAGTGCAATTTCTCCCATTTTTTCATCTCTGTCTGTATGCTATGCCAAAGTGGTTCATAATTATGCTTATATAATTTCCCATTTGAAGTTAAAATGTTAACTCCAAGATATTTGACTTTTTTAACTACCTCACATCCTAGCATCACTCCTAATTCTTCCTTTTGTTTAATATTCATATTTATAGCTAATATTTTGGTTTTTCCTAAGTTTATTTTAAAGCCCGACACTTGACCATATTGATTAATCATATTCATTAAAACCATACTGGATTCCTGCGGTTGTTCCAATATTATGACCAAATCATCCGCAAAAGCGCGGACTCTATATTCTTGCTGCCTAATCTTGATCCCTTTTAAACCATCCAAGCCCCGTATTTTATTCAACAATACTTCCAAAGTTATAATAAACAATAATGGGGACAAGGGACAGCCCTGTCTTGTACCTTTTCCAATTTGAAAAGAGTCTGTTAGACTTCCATTGACTATGATTTGTGCTGTTTGCTGTTGGTATATTGCTTTAATTGACTGTAAAAAATTATCTCCTATCTGCATTTTTTGCAGTATCTTCAACAGAAATTGCCAATTAACTCGATCAAAGGCCTTCTCAGCATCCAAAAATATAAACGCAGCAGGGATCTGGTTGTTCTTTCCCAAATATTCTAATGCATTAATAATTAATCTAACATTACTTTTCATCTGTCTCCCTTGTATAAAACCTGTTTGGTCCGTATGTATCAATTGTTGAATGACCAACATTAACCTATTTGCTAATATTTTAGTAAAAATTTTATAATCTACATTCAGTAATGAAATGGGTCTATAATTTTTGGGTTGAGTAGTATCTTGATCTTCTTTGGGTATCAAAGATATAAACGCTGTCTTCCAAGATGGAGGGACTTTACCTTCCGTTTGAATCATATTAAATAATTCTCTAAGAGGTTCTACCATTTCTAACTGTAAGTTTTTGTAGTAAACCGCTGTCAAGCCATCTGTACCTGGTGCTTTCCCTGGCTTTAATTGCTTAATTACCTGCAGGATTTCCCCCGAGGTTATTGGTTGATTCAATTTTTGCCTGTGTTCTTCTCTAACTGAAGGTATTTTCTCCTTGTCTAAATATTTGTCTATGTCTAAACCATTAATTTTATCCCCTTTATACAGTTCTGTAAAAAATTCCCAGAAAGCCTTTTGAATCTCTTCCTGTTGGAACACCTCCTTCCCTCTGTAAATCAGTTTAGATATATTTCGAGTTTTCCTTTTTTTCCTAATCTGATAAGCTAACCATCTGCCAGGTTTGTTTGCATTACAAAAAGTATTGTGTTTTGCATATAATAAATTAGTAGCTACCTGGTCAGAGATCAACATGTCAAATTGAGATTTTAATATGTTAATAGCTTCCTTAACCTTTGTATCGTCTGGTTTCCTTGTTAACTCCAGCTCTTTTCTCTTAATTTCCTCTTCCAGTTCTGTTCGTTTTAACCCTTGCTTATTTCTATGTGTTTTATTTATATTCATCAAAACTCCTCTCATATACGCTTTGCTTGCATCCCATACAAATTCCATAGATGTACCCTTATTCATATTCAAAACAAAATATTCAGATAGTAATTTTTTACAATCATTAATATAGTTTTCATATCTAAATAAATTTTCATTCAGTCTCCAAAACCTTCTTGCCTGCACTACCCTTCCCAACTCCATCCAAACTGGGTTATGGTCCGAAAGGACTCTAGCTGCAATCTTTGTTTTCTTGACCCTAGAAAGCAAATCATTAGTGGTTAGAATAAAATCAATCCTTGAAAGGGATTGATGCCTGTCCGAGAAGAAAGTGAAGTCATATTCCTCTGCATTTCTTTCTCGCCAGATATCTCTCAATTCGAAATCATCCATAATGTCAAAGAAAGATTTGGGTAACTTTGCTCGCATCTTGGTATTTAGGCGGGAAATCTTCTTATCTCTCTTAGTGTCTATCACTCCATTCCAGTCACCCAATAGTATACAGGAACTATAGTCCCACTGTACTAATTTAGCATGAAGATTTCTATAGAATCTATCTTGCTGTTGATTGGGAGCATAAATTCCTAAAAGTAATGTCTTTTTCCCTTCTAAGATTAAGTCTAAAGCAATATATCTTCCGAAGGGATCTGCTTCTATTAATTCAGCTTTCATATCTTTTCTTAAGTATACAACTATACCATTCTTCTTTTCCATAGCAGAAGCTGCAAAATGTTGACCAAGTTTTGAGTTGATCAAATATTTTTGATCAGTTGACTTGATATGAGTTTCTTGCAAACAAATTACATCGTTCTTAAACTGTTTAAGATAATGAAATATTTTCTTCCTCTTCTGTGGAGAGTTCAGTCCGTTGACATTCCATGTTAAAATCTTAGTTGTCATCTTTGGTTGGTTGAAGCATTTTTAGAGCTTCCTGCACGGCCTGTTTAACCTTAGGTCTAGCTCCTCCCACTGCTTCCAGATTTGTTGTTGTAGTTCCTTGATCGATGGCCGATGATTGTTGATGCTGTTGCTTCTTAGCTTGTTTCTCCATACGTCTAGTAGTCATGCGGCTAGGTCTTGGTTCCATAGCACCTTGCACTTCTAGAGAAGAGAGATGCTCCATCTTGTCTGGTGGTTGTATAGTTTGCTGTCTATCCTGTCCTTCTTGTGGTCTTTCTCTAGGTCCAGATGGTGCAGGGTGTCCGGCCTTCAATATATTATAATAAAAATCTCGGGCTTTCCATACAGAGTTGAGGCGGTACCTTTGCTTATCAAATGTAAATATGATGCCGAATGGTGCATCCCATCTATACTGTATCTGACGATTTCTGAGTTCTTCGACCAAAAAGCGTAGTCTCTTCTGGCTCTTAACATTTGAGGTGGTATCTCTTTCAAAACAGCCAGGTCTTCACCGCCAATTTGAAGCTTAGTGTTATAAGACGCTTGCAGTACCATATTTCTGAACTCTCTTGTAGTAAAATATATAACGATGTCTCGAGGAAGCTGCTTCTGCTTTGCCAGCCAGGAGTTAACGCGGTAAGCTTTGTCAATTTGCCAGCCTTGGTTGGTCCCTGGTCTTCCCATCAGGCGGTCAAAAGCTTCCGATAGGATCTGTTTCAGGTTCTCCTGTTTCTCCTCACGCAGCCCCCTTACTCTTAATGCGAACTCCATTTGTCGGTACTGTATCATAATAATTTCTTTTTCAGCATTTTCCACTTTTTGTTCCACCACCTCTGTTTTCAATGTCAAGTTAGCATTGGCATCATTAAGAACCTCTAGAGTATCTTCCACTCCAGAAATATGTTCTGTTAATACAGTTACAAGACTCAGCATGTCATCTCTAATTTTATCAACCTTAGCCTCAAATTTCTCATACAACTCCTGTTTAAGTCCTTTTATTTCACTTTTAATTTCACTTTTAATTTCTTCTTTCATTTCTTTTATTTCCTCTTTTCCCTCCTCTCTATTATCTCTAAATTTATCTTCCATTTTACCTACCTACTGTATTTCTCTCTCCCTCTCTCTTTCTCTCTCTATCCCTTTAACTACATACCTACCTCCCTAACTACTCTGTCTCTCTCTACCTATCTACTGTGTTTCTCTCTCTCTCCTGTATTTTTCTCTATCTCTTTCTATTTCTCTCTCTGTCCACCTACCTACCTACCTACCTACCTACCTACACACTCTCTATCTCTCTCTATTTCTCTCTATCACTTTAGCTACCTACCTACCTAACTATTCTCTCTCTCCCTGCCTACCTACTATATTTCTCTCTCTTTCTCTCCCTGTCTATCCCTCTATCTACCTACTTACTTTTTAAAAATATTTGCCTCTTCAAAAGCTTGGTGCGTCTTATACTCCAGTGCATCTTATACTCCGAAAAATACAGTAGGTTGGAGGAGGTCTCTGATACTATCTTCAGTGCCTTTCTTCTTCATAGAAGCAAGTAATAATCTGATATTAAGACATCAATCATAAATATAGAGTTAAGCCACAATGGCTGTTATTCTGGGAAAGGTAGGTGCCATTTCTGATTGTTTCTTCTTGCTTGATTCTATTCTTGTAGTTGTTTTCTTTTTCTTTTCCAAAACTGTTTAACAAAATTGAAGTGTTGCAGGCTTCTTAAAAGGCTCCTTTAGGTCTGAGTCTAGAGAAGGTTGCTTAACTTTTCTTTTCAAGATGGAATTTAAGCCAAGGATTACACAGAGATTCAAAGAAAAATGGCATCAATTAAAGTATTTTCCCGCCACCACTTTATTTCATAAAGGGAGAAGGAATTCCTGAACAATGGTGGCTAATGATACAAGATTTAACTTTGCCCAGCCTATTGCAATGGTGGTCCTAATTCTGACATGGAAGCTGACTTTAGTCCAGTCCCTCCATTTCAGCCCAAACTACTTGATAGCAGGATTGTGATTGTAGGGAAAATAGGAGGAGGGAGCCTTATGCGGCCTTGAGTTATACAAAATAAAGGCAAAGGATAAACGTAATAACTAAATAATTAACATTGGTGATTGCCCAACGATAAATTAGCACAAATATCTATTTAAAACAATATTGTGTATTGCAGTAAACATTCATAAAAGTAAAAAATTGAGAATTGTCTCATACCTGACTTTTGTCCAGAAGAGAACGACTCCTAGAGAAAAGTTGGGAAGTGTGCATCAAAAAAGTAAAGGATTACTTTTTATTACATTTGCATTAGGGGCAAAAAAAAAAAGGGGGGGGGAAGGAGAGGTTTACTGTCATTTGATTCAGCTACGCGCAGCCTGTGGTATAGATAGAACACAGTGAGATTTTATTACTTGGTTGGCGCCCGATAATATAGGCAACAGTTTGCAATTTAGTTTATAGTTTTCAAAGTAAAAAACAGTATTTTGAAATACTGGAGTGTTTTCTTTCTGGAAACCCACTGGGGCTTGGAAGTTCCCTGAAACAGCAAACATGACAGAATGTATAGATGAGAAGAAGTCAATATTCTGACATTCATGGTAATTATTTAATATTAGCATTCAATGCATTATGTGTGTATATATGTGTATATATGTGTATGTGTGTGTGTGTGTGTGTGTGTGTGTGTGTGTGTGTGTATATATATATATATATATGTTATATTTATGCTGATAAATAAATAAAGGGAGACTAGTATAGATCTATTTCAAGCTATTTAGCTCTCATCAGCTAGCCATACCCATGTTGGGAATCGAACCTGTGCTCTATTGCCTCTTAGGCAGATGTGTTAACCATTGAGCTACAGAGCTCGACTCCTTATCAGCCAGCCAGGGTGAGAGGTATATATTTAAAGTCACAACCCCTGGTATGCCCAAATATGGGAGGAAGGTCACACTTCGACTCTCTGTCTTCGGCTCGTCACAAGAGACCATCCAGACAGAAACCCAATATTTTTTACTGTTGCCTTTTTGTTACATTTGTTATATTTATGCTGATAAATAAATAAAGGGAGACTAGTATAGATCTATTTCAAGCTATTTAGCTTTCATCAGCTAGCCATACCCATGTTGGGCAACAGTAAAAAATATTGGGTTTCTGTCTGGATGGTCTCTTGTGACGAGCCGAAGACAGAGAGTTTTTACAACCCCTGGTAAGCCCCAATTATGGGAGGAAGCTAACTGCTTCCATCATCTGTCAATCAGCTCGTCACAAGAGTCCATCACGACAGAAACCCAATATTTTTTACTGTTGCCTTTGTTATATTTGTGTTTTATTTTTTTATTTGTCCCTTTATTTATTTATCAGCACAAATATATATATATATATATATATATGTATGTATGTATGTATGTATGTATGTATGTATGTATGTATGTATGTTATATTTATGCATAAATATAACAAATGTAACAAAAAGGCAACAGTAAAAAATATTGGGTTTCTGTCTGGATGGTCTCTTGTGACGAGCCGAAGACAGAGAGTGGAAGTGTGACCTTCCTCCCATATTTGGGCATAGCAGGGGTTGTGACTTTAAATATATATATATATATATTTATAGTTGTATATATATATATATATATATATATATATTTGTATTTGTGCATTTGTATTTGTTACAAAATGTTGTATTTGTATTTGTTACAAAATGTAACAAAAAGGCAACAGTAAAAATATTGGGTTTCTGCCTGGATGGTCTCTTGTGACGAGCTGAAGGACAGAGAATGGAAGTAGTCATCTTCCTCCCATATTTGGGCATACCGGGGGTTGTAAATATCTAATACACACACACATACACACACACACACATATATATATATATATACATACATACATACATACATACATACATACATATTAGAGTTACAACCCCCGGTATGCCCAAATATGGGAGGAAGATCACTACTTCCATTCTCTGTCCATCGGCTCATCACAAGAGACCATCCAGACAGAAACCCAATATTTTTACTGTTGCCTTTTTGTTACATTTGTTGTATTTGTACTATTTATTTATCAGCACAAATACAACATACATACATACATACATACATACATACATACATACATACATATATATATATATATATATATGGAGAGAGAGAGAGAGAGAGAGAGAGAGAGAGAGAGAGAGAGCGCCTGTGGCTTAGTGGCTAATACAACTGCCTGATATGTAATACAGCCCAGGTTCAATTCCCAGTAAAGGTATGGCTAGCTGATAAGAGCTAAATAGCTTGAAATCGATCTATACTAGTCTCCCTTTATTTATTTATCAGCACAAATGCAACACACCCACACCCACACCCACACAATATTATCCATGCTGGTTTTTCTCATGCATTTCTTGTAAATCATTATGTTATAAATTACGCTATATGTAATTTATTTATTTTAACTGCTTATGTCATGACAAGTTAAAAGTTTTAAAGAATATACAAATTCAAATCGCAAAGTGTCATTTGATCACCAACCATACGAAACACCACATTAATAGACCTCACGTAAAGAGTCTGTTCAATACAATCAGCTGATGAAGATTTTTTTAAATAATAGCATTAAATAGTAAAGATTTTTCCTAAGAAGATTTTATTATTTCTAACAGACAGAAGGAATGTTGCCTGGTAGACTCCTTCTTCCTTAAAAAGTACCTGGCATCTGAAAAACTAACATCATAGCAAGGTCATGAGCCTCTTTCCTATGTATAAGGAGGATGATTTCCATTGCTTGTTTACAAGCCCTCCACAACTACTATTTAAGATGCATTTTATTGTGTGTTCCTCCTCCTTTCTACAGATTTGGAATATTTCTTAGGGAACGAGGAATTAAGAGAGCCAAAAGGCAGAAATATCCTGCTATATTCTGCAGAATAAAGGAATATCCAAGTTTGGAACTGCAATTGCTTGTTATTTTTTTCCCTCCTCCTTTTCATTAGAGTCTGACATGAAAAATCTTTCTTTTCAGAGATATCTGGAATAAGCTCCAAAGATACGGCAGGACTTCCAGAGGCCGAGAAATGTCAGTAATGAATTGCTTCATATGAGAACATCCCACACTGGAAAAAAGATTAGGGAAGCAAACCTCAGCAATGATATAGGTTAAAGACAGAGGTGGGTTCCAGCCGGTACGCATTGGTACAGGCATACCAGAGCCAGAAATTTGGCATACTTTTGTTTACCTGTAGCAAGGTGGCATGGCCACTCCCCCATACCGGTACACTCCCCTGCCCCTGTTTGCAAAGCGCTTCTCAAAGAGAAGGAAGCTAGGGCGGGGCTTCTTCAGAGGATCTGAGGCAAGAGCAGCGTTGAAGCCCTCTCTGAAGCAGCTATAAAAGGTACACGTGGGTCGGGGGGGAAGGAATTCAAACTTCATCCTCCTGGTGCGGTGTGGGACTTTGGGCAAAGGCTGGAGGGAAGGGCCCTGGCTCTCTCACACTCCCTCCCTCCCTTGTGCAGTTTGATGGAATCTACACTGCAGTCAGTGAAGCTGGGTGCCGTGAGGGCTAGCTTTTTGCATAGCTTTATCCAGATGTGTGTGTGTGTGCGCGCACGCGTGCACATGCGCGCACACAGAGAAATGGACAGGGGCCTGGGGAGGAAGTCATTCCCCCTCCCCCAATAGCTGGATAAAGCTATGCAAAAATCCAGCCCAGCTTCACTGACTACAGGTTTGAAAAGGCAACGTGGCTCCGCCTGCAATCAAACTAGACTGGGGAGGGAGAGCAGGAGCGAGCACTGAGGAGACCACAGGAGGAGGGAAACCAGGCAAAGGGGCATGCTCTAGAACACACACTTTCCCCCAGCCCCGTTCTTTTCGGAAAGCTCTGATCTGCTCCCCTCTGGCTTCTCTGCCTCTCCTCTCACCCCAGCCTGCCAGCAGGAGGTGAGTGGGTGGGTTTTATTGCATTCCAGGCATTTCCCACCTGGAGAGCATGCTGCATTTGCAATGGGGGAGGTATTTGGGGAAGGCAGAGGGGGAATTGGTTGAGGGGGGTGGCAGAGGAGCTGCTTTCAAGTCATTGGGAGAGATATCCAATCCAACTTCTGTGTGTGTGTGCATGCGTGTGTTTGAAAGAGAGGGGGGGAAGAGTAGGAGAGATATATCTAATCCAACTTCTGTGTGTGTGTTTTTGAGAGAGTGAGAGGGGGGAGTGAGGAAGAGATGGAGGAAGGAGGAGAAGGGAGAAAGAAAGAGAAAGAAAAAGAAAGAGAAAGAAGGAAACTTCTTTCGGAAAGGAGAAAAACAAATGCTGTCACTTTAAATTGGAACTGAGCATGCCTGGCTGTGAAATTCTGGGAGTTGAAGTCCACAAGTCTTAATGCTTATAACTTTAAATTGAAGCTTTAAATTGAAAAGGTGCTGGGAACAACAAATTGGTTATATGGTTATATGTTATATGGTTTTATGTTTTTGAAGTTTTGGGGTTTGCGCAATATGGGCTTTGTGTTTCTAAAAAGGTTTGGATGATTCCCTGCTTGTGAATGGAGCCAAACTTTCTTTAGGGTCATATTTCATTATCTCTATCTGACAGGAATGTGGAATGAGCCTCAGTCAGGTTTTTTTTGTTAGCAGAAAGAAATAAAAACAGCACAGCAATTTAGGACTAGAAGGCTACTTGGAGGTCATCTAGTCCAACCCCCTGCTGCAGCAGGAAACCTTACATTGTATGCATTATTTTGGTCCCTCTAACAGAGAAGAAAATTGCCAGAAAGGAGAAGGCGTTTACTAGGACAAGGCTGCCATGCAAAGGAGGCAGAGATAGTCCTTGACTTATGACTACAATTGAGCCCAAAATGTTGGTTGCTAAGCAAGAGCGTTGTTAAGTGAGCTTCACCACATTTTACCCAATCCATGACATCTCCTGGTGAGTGATATTGAGTTGGCCACTCCCACCCGGTCACATGATTGCCAAGCCACTCCCACCCAGTCGCATGATCGCCAAGCCACTCCCACCCGGTCACATGATCGCCAAGCCACTCCCACCCCAGTCACATGACTGCCGAGCCACTCCCACAAAACAAGCCACACCTACAGAATAGGTTCTAAAAAAAATTGAAACCCACCACTGGTTAGAGATTAAAACAAATGTTGAAGATGCATTCCTGCCTGTTGATCAGGTTTATTCAATCTTCTCATACACTTTGAACCTGTTCCTTTCAAAAATGCAAGTTCATTCTCCAATCCAAGACATTACTAAGCCATGGCACGACAAAACCGCGCTCGACTAAAGCACGCCCGATTAAACCGCGTCGCTGACGTCATCAACAGGGCGACAACAGCGAGCGCGGAGAAAGAAGGGCGCTTTAAATACCGCTTGTCGCCCTGTGATGACGTCAGCTACGCAGTTTCGTCGAGCACGCTTTAGTCGAACGCGGTTTTGTGGTGGAACCTTACTAAGCAGCTATGTTTCCCCACATCTAGTATTATGGCTTTACAAACTTCAAAAACAATGCTTGGAAAGAAATGTTTTGTAACTTGCAGAAGTATGACTATGGCTCATCTCAGTTATTTCTAAAGCATATCTTTTCTTTAGGCTTCCAAGTGAGCAGGGGTGTGGAATGCTTTATCCGCAATGCAGTGACTCTTTAAAGCAACTGCACTGTTTTTCAGGCTCTCATGGAAACCTGAAAATGAGGACTGCTCTAAGGAGTAACAGAGAAGGGCTATGCTTGCACTTCTTTCAGAACATTTATGAAACAGGTATAGCAGTGGGTTCTGGGCGGTATGCCCCGATATGGGCATACTGGTGGCAGCTGGGAGCAGCTGCCACCGTACCAGAACAGTGTTTCCGTTGGGCCCACCTACCTGCCCTCGTTTCTTACCTCTTTTTAAGCTAGTGGGCCATTTGCGCATGCACACGCAGTGTACAGCACCTGCACGATGCTCCGCCAAGAAGCTGGAGCATCGCAGGCTGGTGGGTGCGCATGCATTAACAGCATTCGCTGGCTGGGGAATTCTGGGAGTTGAAATCCGGACATCTTCAAGTTGCCAAGGTTGAGAAACACTGTTCTAGATAGTGATGAGTCTGCATATAGACAGGAGGTTGAACAACTGGCCTGAGGTGCAGCCGGAACAATCTGGAGTTGAACATGCTTAAAACTGTAGATGAGAGTGGTTTTAGGAGGAGCCCTTCTAGCAATAGCAGTTAGACTTATATACCGCTTCATAGGGCTTTCAGCCCTCTCTAAGAGGTTTACAGAGTCAGCATATTGCCCCCAACAACAATCTGGGTTCTCATTTTACCCACCTCGGAAGGATGGAAGGCTGAGTCAACCTTCACTGCTCTACATAAACACCTACATACATTTTCCCTTTTTTTGAAGATGATCTATTAAGAAACTTAACTATGTGCATTTTAATGCATGTAGAGACTGTATTTTTATGTTCAAACCTGTGGTGCTAATTACATGTGTTTTTACCCACATTTCCCAACCCAGTAAGAGTGAGAAAGCTTCCAAACTCAAAGTAGAGACTTGTAAAGGTGGAAGAATGAGTGCAAATAGTCATTCCAAGTCCAGATTTTCTCTCTCCTTTAAAAAAAATATCATCTGGGAGTCCACAAGTCTTAAAGTTGCCAGGTTTGGGAACCACTGCTGTAGAAGAAAGTATTGCTCTATGGATTTTAGTTATCTTTAGTTGATAACGGTTGCTGATCAATCAGTAATTATATAATATTAAAATAAACAAATGTCATTCTCCATTTTCTAATTTTACTTTATTGCAACAACTTAAATTCCACTTTATCACAAGACTTAAGTGATTTACGAACCATAAAATAGATTAAAAACCACAGAAGCGTCACCATAAAACACAGAAATATGGTCCGAAATTAAGGTTAGAAACCTAACAACACGAAACATAATGAAAAGTACACATTAAATAGTCAGAAATCCACAAAATGAACCATTTTGAACCCATTCCTGCAACTCATGGGAGCCATCAGGACCTCTTGAGACAAACTGGTCCAAAACAGTGGGGTAGCCACTAAGAAGGCTTCCAGACCCACACCTTTCACAGCAGACACCCAAAGCATTCCTCCTGGATGGAATGTACAGTATAGGATAGGCAGATTCTGTTTGGAGCAGAGACGTGGAGGCAGGGGAGGCAGGGTCTCACCACTGTCATCATGAAAAGAAAAACAAATGTAAAAGGAAAAAGGCTAAGGTAGTTGCTGCCAGAGTCACAGTGGATGTCTCTGCTTAGTGCTTAACTGCAGGAGGAGGCAAGAGAACCACGTGCCTCCTTTATCTTTATGATCACTTGAGCAGAGTTAAGCAAGGGTTAAAAGGTGAAAAATTCCTTATGCAAAGGAGGCACGTGGTTCTCTCGCCTCCTCCTGCAGAGGGGACTTTTTTTAGACTTTTTTTTAAACAGTTAAGCAGAGTCATCCATTGGAGGCTCTGGCAGCAGCAGATTTTGCCTTTTTCTCTTTACATTTTTTACATTTTCATCATGGCAGACAAGAGGAGAGTTGAAATCCTCTGTGACACAGCTGGAAAAGGTATGTGGGTCCTGGATCGGAGGGAGGGGGGAGGAATTCAAAAGTATTGTAATTTGTAAGTAATTGTAATTTGTATTATAAGTAATTTGTGTGTGTGTGTGTGTGTGTATGTGTGTTTTACCAGCCTCTGCTGGCGCGTGGGCTGGCACTTTATTTTTTATTTTTTAAAGCCATGCCACTGCGCCTCACCATAGAGTGGGACACGCTGGCTTCCGGCCATACAGCAGGTCCCGCTGTATGGCCTGGGCGGCGGCATGCACTTTAAAGTGCCGGCGTGCCTTCCGGCCATACAGCGGGATGGCTGGAAGACGCACCAGCACTTTAAAGTGCATGCTGCCGCCCCGGCCATACAGCGGACCTGCTGTATGGCCGGAAAGCGTACCAGCACTTTAAAGTGCCGGCGAGCCTTCTGGCCCTAAAGCGGGACATGTCAGGGCTTCGGGGGCAGCTGGTGCTGGCAGGCATAGGGCGGCTTTTGCCCACTTGCCTCACCGGCCGTGAACCTCACCTCACGTCACTGGTTTGGAGCAAACAGTTTTAAGGACACGTAGAGGTAAGGTGCATAGGTTATTTTTATGTTATTCCTGTTATTTGGAACAGGCCATAAAAATCATTTCCACTGGAAGGCTAAAACTACTTTCACTGAGATTGACTATAATAATTTATCTTTGTAAGTTGCCTGAAGTCACTGAGAATGAGTTGGGCTCATTCTCTTTTTCTTTTTTCTTTTTCTTTTTTTTTCTTTTTAAAATTTTTAATTTTAAACACATAAATACAAAGACATAGACTACATTTATACAACACGCCGAAACTTCATGTTCCTTCTTGTAGCAGTTTTAGATCGGTACGTATTTTTATATACAACATTTTCCCTCCTAATACCTTATCATTGAGTTTCACCATTTTTAACCCTCTCGTTTCATTATCATTTACTTATCTACCTATATTTTGACTAATTGCCTCAAACAAACTTTATCCCTCTTTTATGTATATAACATTCATCCTTTCTTTGTAATTTTTATCTTTCTTAAGTGCTTATCGTTAATCTTAATTTCTTTCCTCCAGCCACCTGTACCATTTTTCCCATACCAAATAATGTTCTGTCTCTTCCTTTCCTTGGATTTCTTTTGTTAACTTGTCCATCTCAGCACAGTCAAGAATCTTTCTTTATTATTTCATCTTCACTTGATGTTGACTTCTTCCATCTCTGTGTGGATGCAATCCTAGCTGCTGTAATTATATATAAAATCAGAGATAGGGTCTTTTTTATATTTAGTCGTTGTTATACCTAACAGGAATGTCTCCAGTTTCCAATCAATTTGGTTTCCTGTTACAGATTCCAGCCAACTTTTAACTTTTTTCCAATATTTTTTGGCCACCTGGCAAGTCCACCATATATGATAGTATGTTCCATGCGCTTTTTCACATTTCCAGCATTTTGGAGATATTGTTGGTGATATTTCTGCTAGTCTTGCAGGTGGTAAGTGCCATCTCTAAAACATTTTATACTGGTTCTCCTTGTATGCCACAGACATAGTCATTTTTAAATTTGTCCCCAAATTTTTTTCCCATTTTTCCAATTTGATGTTATAGCCAAAGTTCTGCACCCATCTTACCATCTGTTCCTTTACTACTACTTCTTCCATTTTGTATTTCAAAAGAAATTTATATACTCTCCCTATCATTTTCTTTTCTGTGTTTTGGATTATCCTGTCTAATACATGCTGTTCTACTTGGAATTTGTATGTTTTAATATTGTTGTATCTGGATTTGATTTGTAAGTAGGTTAGCCAATCTATTTTCATTTCTTGGTCTGCCAATTCTTGGGTTGTTTTCAGATTTCCCTGTCCCTTAATTACATCTTTGTATCTTATCAATTTATTTATATCTATAAAATGAGGGTGTGTCATCATTTCTGTCGGGGATAGCCAATTTGGAATTTTTGTGTAGTGATTTTTTTTTTATTTTGTGCCAATTTTGGAATAACGCACCTCTAATTAGATGCTTTTGAAAATATTTATGGGTTTTATTTTTACCATCCCATAGAAATGCGCGCCATCCTACTTGCAAATCAAGATTCTTTTGTTTTTTAGTTCCATCCAATCCCTTGGTCATGTTAATGCTGCCGCTTGTGAATATAACTTCCAATCTGGTAGTGCTAGATCTCCCCTCTCCTTGCTGTCTTGCGTTAATTCTAATTTGATCCTAGCTTTTCTCCCTTGCCATATGAATTTGTTCAACTCTAGAAAGAATGTTCTGCCAGGATTGATTGGTGCAACGTGTAACAGGTATAAAATCCTTGGAAAAATGTTCATTTTCACTGTGGCTACATGTCACATTAGTCACAACTGTATATTCTTCAAACTTTCTAGATCTTTTTTAATTTGCATCATTAATTTATTGTAATTATCTTCTTCAATTGTGGAACACTTTGCCAACACCTAGATCCCCAGATATTTCACATTCTTGATTGTTTGCATTTTAGTCCCTAATTTCAATTTACTCTCTTGTTTTTTTTTGTCATATTTTTAGTTACCATTTTTGTTTTGCTTTTGTTAATTTTTAAGCCTGCCACCTTCCTAAATTCTTTCAATTTTTGAATTTGTTTGGGGGGAGATTCCAGAGGATCCTCCAGTATAAACACTAGGTCATTGGCATATCCTTGTGTTTTGTATTCTTCATTTTTAATTTTTAATTCTTTTATCTCCTTCTCTAATTTCATTTAAAAGTGTTTTCAAAGTTAGTATAAACAATAGAGGGGAGAGAGGGCATCCTTGTCTCACTCTCTTCTTTATTTCAATCTTAGGTCTGTTAGGTCTCCATTCATAAGAACTTTGGCTATTTGCATATTATACAATTTTCCTATCATTTTTGTAAATTTCTCTCCAAATTTCATCATCTCCAATTGTAATATTATAAATTTCCAATTTACATTATCAAAAGCTTTCTGGGCATCAAGGAAAACCAGTACGGATTGCTTTTCCTGATGTGCCTCATAAAATTCTAGAATGTCCAATATGATTCTCATATTGTTTTTGATGTCTCCATTCTGGTCTGGATGGATTCATTCATTCAGTACCTGTTTGATCCTCTCCAACATGATTGCTGCAAATAGTTTATAGTCCAAATTTAGTAGTGAGATTGGTCTATAGTTTTGGATTTCTTGTGAGTTAGATTCTTCTTTAGGGATGAGTGATATTACTGCTTCCGTCCACAAGTCAGGAACTTTGGCTTTTCCTAATACTTCATTAAAAACTTCTAGTTCCAATTCCCCCAACGTTATTTGATTGTGTTTATAAAGTTCTACCAGGATTCCATCTGGTTCTGGGGTTTTATTATTTTTCTGTTTCTTCAGGGCGGATTCTACTTCCGCTGCCGTAATTGGTCTGTTAATCACCAAAAATTAATTTGGATTCATCTTTTCTGAATTTAAGTATTGTTTTATTTTATTTTCTGCAATGACATCCTGCAAGTATAATTTTGTGAAGTATCTTTGTATAATCTTCTTCTTTTCTTCCGATCTATGTTGAATGACTCCTTCTTCATCCTTTAGCTGATATATCATTCTTTTTTCTCTTTTGCTATTCAATCTGTATGTGAGCCACTGTTTGGGTTTATTGGCATGTTCAAAATAATTTTGTTTGGACGCTTTAATTTGCTGGGCTAATTCTTTTTGGCTTATTAAGTTGACTTTATGTTTTATCGTCCTTTTTTTTTAGATCTATTTTGTGGATCTTTCTGTAGTTCTAACTTCACTGAGTTCCCTTTGAATACTGTCTTCTTGTTCTTTTTGTTTTTCTTAAACAATAAACAAACAAACGAATAACAGAATCTTGTCTGATTGGAAGGTACCTCCTTCTCCTTATAGTTTAATGAATTAGGTATCTACGTGAGACACTTGCGAATGCTAATCAAAACTCATTCAGGACTTTAAAAAACATTTCAGCTCTTTTTGCCAAGGTTTTTTAGCATATTACTTGCATATCTCCACAAGATCACCCTGATTACTCTCTACAGTTAGCTTGTTGAACTGAACTCAGAAACCTATCGGCAGCCAATGTAGCACTTACAAAATCAGTCTTAGATGGTCAGGATGACTTTCACCCACCAGCAAATTGGGAGCTGCTTCCTTGCCAACTGTATTTTCCAAGTATTCAAAGGCAGCCCCAAGTAGAGTACTTTGCAATAGTCTATTCTTAAAGAGATTAAGGGCATAAATCACTACCATGATGCCTTCCTGTTCAAAAAAAATGCTAGTAGTCCAAGCTCTCCTTTATGGTATTTCTGAATTAAATTGCTAAAATAGGAATATCATAGGAAAAGTGGACTATGGGAACATGACCTTTTCATGTGTTGGCAGGCTTCAACTAAACATGGTTTTTCTCCTCTGATATAGCCCTGGCCTGATTCCTTTGCCTTTTGCAAGAGAACTGACACACTCTCTGAAATACTAAACAGAGTAGTATGCAGTCATCAGTCTTACCCATATCTCCCTCAGGCAGGCTAAATGTTCTTTTCAAGCACCACATTTATTTATTTGTTGAATTTTGTTTCAAAAGGCATTGGTTTAGAAAAAGTGCAAAACAGCTCCAAGCAGAGGAGGAAATAAATGTGTGCTTGAAGGCCCAGGTGCCAGTTGGTCAAAAGTGTCCTGGCAGCTTCCCCACCCATTTATAAATGGTTTTCCCTGAATTCAACTCTAAACTAAACATTTGAACAAAGTAAATGAACTTCTATAGCAGCCTCATTATTGAAATAACACTCAGAGATGCAGTTTTTAGCACATGGCTTTACCAATACTGTTGGGTTGGGTACATATTTTTATAATGTTATCATAATTGAGTTAATTATATGATCCTGATCCAACTGTAACTATTAGCTGTCACTGAAGTATGCAATGAGACACTAGTTGATCAAATATACATATATAAATAAATACATAAACCTTTGTATCAGTCACAAACTTTATTTAAGATGTATATTTAAAACATAGTTGCTGAATGAATAAAATATCTAAGTAATTATAGATCCCAATGTTCTATTTGCAAAAATTCTAGCATCAGGAACAGGAAGTATATGGACATGTGTACAAGCTGGAAATTATAGGATTCAAAGTGCAATACAGCTGAAGGATCGACTAAGCTTGTCAATCAGAAGGTCAGCAGTTCAGCAGTTTGAATACGGAGTGAGCTCCTGTTACTTGTCCCAGCTTCTGCCAACCAGCAGTTCAAAAGCACGTAAAAAAATGCAAGTTGAAAAATAGGGACTACTTTGGTGGGAAGATAACAGCGCTCCATGCTCCTTCTGCATTAAGTCATGCTGGCCCCATGACCACGGAGAGATCTTTGGACAGCGCTGGCTCTTCGGCTTAGAAACGGAGATGAGCACTATTCCTAGAGCCTGAAATGACTAACACGCATGTGCCGGGGAACCTTTACCTTTACATTACACAAGAGTATCTTTTTATCATGGCTGTTTGTCATTGTCATTTAAATACCAGCGTTAATTTTTAGATGAATAGGGTAGAATTTAACAGAGAGAAATGTAAAATTCTGCATCTGGATAGAAAGAAAAATAGAACGAAGGAAATCTGGCTTGGCAATAGTACCTGTGAAAATGATACCACTGTCCTTGTTGACCACAGTTAAACATGGGCCAGGACTGTGATATAGTTTCTAAAAGGACAAATGCTATCTTGAGGTCCATTAAAAAAGAGCACAGAATCCACACCACAGGAAATAATTGTTCCACTCAATTGTGCCCTGGGGAGACCATGCCCAGTTGTGACAAACTGAAGCAACTTCAGAGGAGATGAGCTGATGAGGATGGAACGAAATGCCATGAAGAATAATCAAAGGATCTGAGCAAATTTAGGCTGTAGAAAAGATGACTAAGGCAAAATATGACAGCAGACTTCAAATACCTGAAGGATTGTCATATAAAACAGAGAATACAGCCACTGTATGTTATTTCTGAAGGCAGGATTAGAGCCAAAGTATTACAACTATGGGGAAGTACGTTTAAGGTATACATAAAGAGGGATTTCCTGACTGCCACATGATGTGTTGAGTTCTCCTTCTCTAGAAATCTTCAACCAGACACTAGGTGATCATCTATCAGAGATGCTACAGTGGATCCTGCACCAAAACTAGATGACTACTATGGGTGACATCCCTTCCAACTCTATATTTCTATGAGCAGCTGTTTTTTCTCATATTCTAAACATTCGTGTAGACAAATCCAAAAGCTTGTTTTTACAAATTTTGCTGTTTTTCACATTGTAGTGCACTTCTACACTGCACACTGTTATTGATATTTCTGAACAAAGTTTTCAACATTTTACCAAGCTTTGATGAAAAAGTACTCGTCTCTAGTACTGCTATCCTTTGTCTCTCCTCCTCACAAATAGAAAATATAAGATGTTGTCAGATTCACAGGAGACCTGGATATGTTCAGAGTCAGAAGTTAGATGCCTACTGAGAAGTCTCTGTGTTTCATTGGGTTCATCCTTGATCACATTGCTTTTAAACCCTAGTTGGACATTCAAAGTCACAAGATAGCACAAAGTCATTAATAATAGTTATCAGGTTGCATCTAGAATCAAAGGAAATAGAGCGAACACAAATAGCAATTGTAGGAACATAAATAGGAGTGTTTTATGTCCTTGCTTGGGGTTGGACACCGAAAGACTAAAATGCTGGGATGCCTTTGGTCTTCTTATTCAACACGATGTGACTCTTTTTGTGCTTTTATGATGCTACTTTTAAGAAAGCATTTAACAGAATCTTGTAATTTTTCCACCTCTTCCTACCTCACAAGTTTTCTTTTGAAGACTTGTGATCTGTTTAAGTTGCTGCATTGTTGTTGTTGGGGTTTTTTTTTTGTAATTTGCCAAGCTTCTTTGGCAGTATAGCATGATCACTGTATGTCATTTTATTTATCTATTAGATTTATTTATTAGATTTTTATCCCACCTCCTTTATAAGTAACTCAAGATGGTGAACATACCTAATACTTCTTCCTCCTTCTATTTTCCCCAACCCTCTTTGGAGAATTAGGGTGAGAGAAAGTGACTAGCCCAAAGTCACCCAGCTGGCTTTCATGCTTAAGGCCTAGAACTTCAGATTTTTAGACCAGCACCTTAACAACTTTTAAAAAAAAAACATCCCTTCACACACTAAATAATCACAACAAACAAAAGTAGCCCTTTATCTTAAAACCCTGCATTATAAAATATTCTCTAAAACCAAATCCTATCAACATGTTGCTCTAAAGTTCTAAACCATGGCACATCCTCTAAAGAAACAGTTTATCTAGAAAAAAATATTTAATTCCTCAAGGTTTTTGGCAGCTCATTTTGTAAAAACATCAATAATGACAACAACATGACATTTTAAGAGCACTCAGCACAAAATCCATGGACCAGAGTATTCTAACTTAAGTATTGCAAATTGGAAAAGCAGATTATTATTTTATCATAATCCCTTATTGGCATAGCCTGCAATTTTATATATTCTTCTTCCACACAGACTTCCCAAAATCCTTTCTGCATCCTTCGAACATCCGTCACAGCTCTCCAAGTATCACTGGGGCAGCCCTTGAAGAGCATTCGGAGACTTCAGCTCATCCAGAATGCAGCCGCGCGAGCAATCGTGGGTGCACCTCAGTACACCCACGTTATACGTATCCTCTGCGAGCTGCACTGGTTACCGATTGGTCTCGGATACGATTCAAGGTGCTAGTCGTCACTTATAAAGCCCTTCATGGTATTGGACCTGGGTACTTGAGAAACCGCCTGCTGCCAATTACCTCCCAAAGACCCATTAGATCACACAGATTAGGCCTCCTCGGGTTCCGTCTACTAGCCAATGTCATCTGGCCACGACCCAGGGGAGGGCCTTCTCTGTGGCGGCTCCGGCCCTTTGGAACGAGCTCCCCGCAGAGATTCAGACCCTCACCTCTCTCCACGCCTTCCGAAAAGCCGTTAAAACCTGGCTATGTCAGCAGGCCTGGGGTCGATGAGTTCCCTTCCCCTCTCGAATCGTGTGGCTGTTGGTCGTTTTATATGCCCTGTACTTTTTGTGTAGTTTTTGTGTTTCCCTTCCCCTCCTTGGCTTTTGTGCGCCGCCCTGAGTCCCGCTGGGAATAGGGCGGCATATAAATAAAATGAAACTCAAAACTCGAAACACCGTCTACAGTTGAAAACTCAAGAGTACAATGGATAAAGAGGCAGAGTTTGCAACCACAAACAAAGCTGAATAAGTATTATATTGCATGTGTAATTCACGTGTTCTCTAAGAGCTCTAAATGGTACTCACATAAAGTAGATTCACTCAATAAAAACCTAAACGTGGATCTCCCTTGATCCAGTCCAATACTATGACCAATTAGTTTCTAGTTCTCATGTTTCCCTGGCTTACTCAAAAACAGCTTGACTAAAGAGGTGAAGAAGTTCCTGGAACCACCATTGATTAAGGAGCACCAGTACTTTTACTGATGCTTCTCCTGTTATAAAGTAGACTATGTAGGTATGCCCATCCATGATGTACGAACTCTTTCGATTAGTGGAGTAAATCACTCACGAGACTGCCACTGGCAATTCTCTGAAAACAACTAATGCAAAAAAGGGCCAGGAAAGTTTTAATAAGGACTTATTTGACACTTATTGTGACATATTTATATGGCTCCCCTGTTCATTTCTGACAATCATTTGAAGTGTTAGTAATGCTTTTAATTGTTTGCAGTCAAATGATCTGCCTCATCCTATTTTAGCACCTCAAGTTCGTCTTTTAAGGCTCTAAGGCAGTGTTTCTCAACCTTGGCAACTTGAAGATCTCTGGACTTCAACTCCCAGAATTCCCCAGCCAGTGAATGCATTCGCTGGCTGGGGAATTCTGGGAGTTGAAGTCCAGACATCTTCAAGTTGCCAAGGTTGAGAAACACTGCTCTAAGGCCATAAGCATAGAAGAAGCTGTTAGAAACAAGAACATTTCAGAGGTGAATCAGTTATGAAATCTCTCAGGAACATTTGAATGGAGCCAATACTGTTTTCTTTCAACTTGTCAGAGCCATATATTATTAATCTCCCAATATATAAATCCTTTATCTTAAAGTCTCTACTCGATTTGTTGGTTTATGTTTAATTTTATTGCCTGGATAGTTTAATTTTTTTTATTTTTCATTTGATTTTACTTGTATTTTAGCAGCCTGACATTGTATCAACTTTTTATTTTAATATTTTTCATTTATATCTGCATTTTATCACATTGCTTTTTTGATGATGTTTTTGTATGTTTGCTTTGCATTGTCATGTACCAGCTGAAGGTTGACTCATCCTTTCATCCTTCTGAGGTCAGTAAAATGAGGACCCAGATTGTTGGGGGCAATATGCTGAATCTGTAAACCGCTTGGAGAGGGCAACAAAGCACTGGGAAGTGGTATATAAGTCTAAGAGCTATTGCTATACAACAGCTAAAGAATCTGTTTTAAATGTAAATAATATATAAATCTGATTCTATATAGCTAATAGTGGCTTGACCTCTGGAATAATCTGCCTCTAAGAATGATAAATACGTTTTATTAACCCAAACATGGATATCCACCCCTTATCTATACAACGCTTCACCGACAAATGCGCAAACGTCAAAAGCGCACCGACAAAACTGTGGCGAGAAAGCTGCGATGTTGAAATCACGCCCACAACATCACGCCAACAACAGCGCACCGACAAAAGCGTGCCATCAACAAACAACACGAAAACAAGGTAATAACCTTAACCCTAAACCTAAACATAACCCTGAACCTAACCCTAACCCTAACCCTAACCCTAACCCTAACCCTAACCCTAACTCTTACCTTAACCTAATTGCCCTTTTGTCGGCGCGCTGTTGTTGGTGTGCTGCTGTGGGCACGATTTCGACGTCGTGGCTTTCTTGCCGCAGTTTTGTCGGCGCGCTTTTGACGTGCGCGCATTTGTCGAGTCACACTATACAACCAGATAGAATTGCCTTAATAACATCTTCCTCCAGTTTCCCCCATTCATGTAAGGATGGAAATAAGATTTATGCTGGACAAGAAGGCTAGTGAACCGAATAGGTCTTTGTCTCTGAAGTAAGTAGGCATATAGACTCAGTATTGAGTTGCTTAATGCCCTGAGAAATCCATCAATGGACTCGAAACTCTACATCTAATAAATTCAAATTTAAGCCCCAACATTTCCTGTTAAAATCAAAACATTGCAGAGACTAGGACCGAGTCCTGCTTGAGAGGCAAGGCAATCACTCACCAGCAGCCAGAGCACCTCATTTTTAATGTATGGAAAATTCAACTTTTCAAGATAAAGACTTGCCTTGGTCGAAAATAGTTTATTTTAATTTTGTGTAGTGCAGACTTGAGTAATGCTTTTTATTTATTAAGATGTCATTTTAAACAGTGAGCTTCTTTGAAAAAACAGATGGTGTGTGTGTGTGTGTGTGTGCACGCGTGTGCATGTGTGTGTGTGCTCAAAACAAAACACCTCCAAAGAGATCCAAACAGCTGGGAGCGAGCATCCCTCTCAGCAAACACTCTCCATCAAACCACTTGCTCTGTGCCCAAAAAAGGAAATCTATGTAATATCTTTCAGTTGCATGCCTCATAATTAAAATTCACAAGCTTACCAAATATCAGGAATGGTATTCACTATATACTAAAGCCATATTCAGACATTGTGCTTCAACAAGTTTCCCCACATTCAAATTTTGCATAAATCATGCAGCTGAAATAAAAACTGGGAGACCCAGGAGAGGCATTTGAAATGGAAAGATGGTGAGTTCTGTTCAGCTAAAAAAAAATTTTTTTTGCTGGATTCAGAATCCTTTAATTCTAGGAGAATGGCTCGTTCACCTGACTCAGGTTTCTGGATCCTGGGCTTGTAAGTACTGAGTTCAGAGTCTATCCACCCTTGATTCAGGGCATCATCTTACATTATGATCGGGCTGGCTTTGAGTGAAGCCCTGCAAATTTCAGGATAGTATCAGATAATAAAATAATACTATGATAATAGCAACAGCACTTACTTATATACCGCCACATAGTGCTTTACAGCAGTGGCCTCCAACCTTTTGGGCACCAGGGACTAGTTCCATGAAGAGAGGTTTTTTCACGGACCGAAGACAGCCACAGACCCGTGCCAGTCCACAGACTGGGGGTTGGGGATCACTGCTTTACCGCGCAGTTTATAATGTCAGCATATCTCCCCCAACAATCTGGGTCCTCATTTTACTGACCTTGGATGGCTAGAAGGCTGAGGCAACCTTGAGTCCTGTTAGGATCAAGCTCCAGGTTATAGACAGAGTTTCCCTGATAAGATACTAAGATTACAAGAAGCATGGTCAGAATTTTCCTGATGTATCACTAGAATATTCTGCCATCAACTTGCTACAGATCAGTGGTGGGATTCAAATAATTTAACAACCGGTTCTCTGCCCTACTGATCAGCTGGGTAGGTGTGACTCGGTGGTCATGTGACCGGGTGGGCGTGGCCAACTCAATGTCACTCAGATCGATAGGCGCTTCGCCTTAGCTGTGACAATGTAATAAGGGTGAAATGGAGAGGCAGTTTCTGTAAGCAGGGCAATAAAGATTAGGCTAGAACAACACCCGGATGTTTCCTTCCTGCCTTCCTTACAGGATTAGCCCTGCAAAGTGGAAAACACACAAAATGTGATTTCTTCCAACAACCGGTTCTCCTAACTGCTTAGAAAGTTAACAGCCGGTTCTCCCGAATAGGCGCGAGCTGGCTCGATCCCACCACTGCTACAGATGTGGAAATCCATTAGAAATGGGATAGAGCCATTTTTTCGACACAGAAACCTGGCACAAGAGCCTAGTCTCGTATTTTGGGGTGTGCATTTTAGGGAGAATTAAGGAGTAGGGAAGGGCTGTGCTTTGATGATACAGGATACGGAAAGTAGTAGTTTCTTTATGTTTTGAAAATAATGCTATGCTTATTGTAAACTTCCATTACAGATGTTTTTTTTAAATTTTCCCCAGTACAAAATGGTGAGACAATGTCCCAGCTTTTTAGCAAAAGAAACTCCTTGAGAAGCCAAAGTGGGATTTAGGGGGCAAAGCACATTGCACGCTTACAATCTACACTTACCTTTCATCAAGAGAATAATTAAATACTTAATCCAAGAAAAGTCTTTCCAATCAGAAGACTTCTGAATTAATAACCATCTATCCCATGCCCCCACATTAGGCTGTATAGTCATTCTGTGTAGGAGATGACTAGGCTGAGCACAAGGGAAGGGGTCAAACCTATCATCAATCATGAGTCCCTTTACACAAGAGATCTAAAGCCAGCCCATCTTGAATTTCCTCTACGTTTATCCTCTGCCAATTACCTTTGGCCGTTAGTAGCTCAGATTCTTGTAGGGAACTTAAATTTGCAATAAATCTTTAAACTCATTTGAACTGCCTGGATCTCCTGATTTCTCGGGTTCTCCCAATCATATTACCCTATCACTAGTGTAGAAACTTCACTTGGGAGGCTGTTGCTCAAGTCAGATGATAGGGCACTTCTCTTGGGTCTGTCAATCAGCTGCATGATCAAATCCTAGAGAATTTAACATTTCTTTATAACTGCTACATTACTCTGTGACCTTGTGACTTTCCTTTCATGTGGTTTCTAGATATGGCAGATTGTGACATATATTTTGCATAGTAGGGCCTGTTAAAACAAACATGTGCATACATGTTTGTCAGTGGTGGGTTTCAAAAATTGTTCGAACCTACTCTGTGGGTGTGGCCTCCTTTGTGGGAGTGGCTTGCCACCCATGTGACCGGATATGAAGATGCCAACGACACTTGTCCGAACCACCTTAAATTACCCCACACACAGCACTGGCATCCATAAGAATATGATGTAAACTTGTTTTTTAAAAGACATCTTTGGTTTGTGTTAAAACAACTTCAACACACGCAATGTTCTGATTGCACAACAAACGCAGTAGTCATCCTTACCTTTCACAGAGGCACTGAGTTTTATAAATATGAGCATGACAGTGTAGAATAATCATATCCAAGGACCAGTGGTGGGTTTCCAACATTTTTTGGAACCTCTTCTGTAGGTGTGGCCTGCTTTCCGGGTCCACTGGTGGAACCTCTTCTAACCGGTTCGGTAGATTTGACGAACCGGTTCTACCGAATAGGTGCAAACTGGTAGGAACCCACCTCTGATGTTTGTGCATACTTAGATAACAATAGAAATGTATATGGAAAGAACAGAAAATACAATCTCATAAACCTAAATTCACTATGTAGTCTGTATTCATGTTTGATATTCGTAGCTTCCTGAATTTCAGAGTTTCCTTGATTCCTCTCACACAACATGCTTCAAACTCAGCTACTGATAAACAGGTATTGTTCTTAAATATATGAAAATATAAATTTTATCATATTTAGTTGCATTGGACAGTTGTCAAATCTAAATCTAATTACAAAAGGAGTAAGAGTAAGATGTTTCTTCAGCCCTATATGTGAGAAAGATAAATGCAGCACTCTAGATGTCTCCTCACGTGTTTCATCCCTCTATGTTCCTCTGTATACCATGGTCACAGAGGGGTCTACGGGTGAGGAGAGGTCACATGGGTGCAATCCTATCCAGAGCCTCAGTCACCTTCCTATTCCAAACAGTGACTAAGACAGTGTTTCTCAACCTTGGCAACTTTAAGTCCTGCGGACTTCAACTCCCAGAATCCCCCAGCCAGCACAGCTGTGCTGGCTGGGGGATTCTGGGAGTTGAAGTCCGCAGGACTTAAAATCGCCAAGGTTGAGAAACACTGGACTAAGAGCTTGGCAGGTCTGCACAGTAGATCTGCAATTATAACCCCCAGCTCCTTCTGAAACCCATCCGTTAGTCGATGGGGGCAGACCAATCTAATAGGTTCTACCTCCCTGGGGGTGGGGATACAGCTCTTGAGAAACTCATTGCCACCAGACTGTTGATGACCATGACAAGGGGACCAAGGACAGGTCTACATTACAGATCTACCCGTCTTACTCTATACCAACAATGTTCCAACCCTACCATTATTAATATAGATCATCCCCAGAAATTATCTCACTGCTTTAGCCCAATATTGTAGGAAGGAACAGACACTTATAAACCACCAAGAATGAAAGCTATAGTATTTTCTAACAGCACTTCCATATTCACTTCTGGATAATCAACCTATAAAGTAAATCTAATGCTTCATATACCAAAAATATATGGGCCACACAGAAGGCCACGCAGAAGTTACAACTGGTCTAGAATGCAACAGCACAAACAGTGTTGGGTTGTCTCTAAGCTTGTTCATGTTACACCCCTTTATGTGAATTGCACTGGCTCCCAGTTTTCTTCTGGGTGCAATTTAAGTTGCTGATTATATGTTTAAAGTCCTGCATAACCAGGTTATTTGCAAGACCGCCTCTTCCTGAAGACATCTGTCCATCTCCTCAGAGGAGATACAGTAGCGTGAACATGTTCCAGGTCCCTTTCCTTAAAAATTTATATTTTGTGATTCCTCAAAAGTGTGCTTGTTCTGTTGCAGCTCCTGCCCTATGGAATACCTTCCTCCCTGAGATCTGATAGACTCCCACCCTTTCAATATTTTGGAGATCATGTAAAACATGGCTCTTCCCTTAAGTGTTGGGATAAGGCAAGGTCAAGGTGAGACAAGAATGTGGGTGCATCAATCAAATTTGGCTGTGGCATCCAGGCCCAAAGATGAGATCCAACAGAATCCAATCCTTTATTTCATTGTGAACAGAATCTTGCCAAACTAAAGCTATAACCATCTCACCTCTTAGATATATCTTAAGGTGCGGCAACTATGAACCTCTTCCCCCCCCCACTCCCTCATTTAGCTCAGGACCACAACTGCCTTAATCTGGGCCTCTCTCTGGGAAAGCTCTCACAGCAACCCCACCCCCTTGCCCCACTGCTTCTCCAGGTTCACATTCCATCACTATTTTTAGTTTTATGGCTGTTGGTTTTATATTGTTTTATATTGTTTCATTGATTTAACCACCAGAGTTGTTTTAAGATGGGCTACATAAATCACACACACACACACACAAATCAGAATAGTCACTAGTTCACAGCATACACTTCTCATTCAGATATAATTGGGAGAAAATGCCGGGTATGAGAAAGAATTCAAAACAACTACCTTCATTTGCAAAACAACAATAAACTAAAGATCTGAACAGACCACAAACAACATGAGACTTGTATCTGAATACACATATCACACCAAGCTATACAATAATTGTTGTGCAATTAATTGTTTAGTGTAATTCAGTGCACCCAGCTATTTGATTTCTACACTATGCTTTCTACACTTGTATGAGAACAAGATAGCCTAGCTTTTTCAGCAGTCTTTTTCAACAAACCAACACTTTATGAGTAAGGGACAAAGCATTAGAACAGTGTTTCTCAACCTTGGCAACTTGAAGATGACCGGACTTCAACTCCCAGAATTCCCCAGCCAGCGAATGCTTAGAAAGTAGGCTAGAAAGACTTGGGTTGGAATTTTTACAAAGTCATAAAGTTGACTGGATAACTCTCGGGAAATCTTTGGATTATTGTGATGATGAAATAAGTCCATGTACCTTTTTGTAAACTTCTAGGGGAAAAGGTACAGCACAAATGTTCCATCTAGATAATCAAAAGAATTCAATACAACATGTATACAATTTAGAACAGTGGTCCCCAACCTTTTTATCGCCGCGGACCAGTCAGCCTTTGATAATTTTACCGTGGCCCGCTGAGCGCGCGCAGGGGTGGGGAGGCGTTGTTCGCGACGGCCCAGGAGCCTTTGCGCTGCAGCGATCATGGCCCCCGGCCGCTGCGCGGCCCGGTGCCAGGTACTCCACGGACCGGGGGTTGGGGACCACTGATTTAGAAGACAGGAAGAATTAACAAGATAGCGGCCCTTTGAAGAATGATTAAAGAATTTATGCTAAAGAATGCATTGAAACAGAGACATCAGAAATGTGACACCATAGATCAAAGAGACAACATTAGACACTTCAACAGGATATGTCATTGTATCAAGACCACTTATAGAGAAAGGTCGAAGACAACTGTTAGAAACAGCGAATTCTAACCCAGTGAAAAGCAGTCATATTTACTTATTTAGTTGATTATAGTAGTTGTCTGCCACAACTATCCCTATATGCAAATAATCTTTATCTGCCATAATAATCCTTACAGTTGAGTACACATTATTGTGGGTGGCACCAATGCCATACAGTTTCTTTCGCAGCTAAGGTAGCCCTGTTATGTATGGGCATAACTGGCAGGGGAACCTTTCACAAGTAGAGACTCACCCTCCAGTATGAGAATTTAAGTTCCCATGGCAGCTTATAAATATAAGCCTAGCTCACTCATAATGCTAAAGATTGATGTGGTTTGTTGATAGATTAACTACAATATTTTAATATGTGCACATAATCCAGGATTTGTTTTAATTACAGTTTATCAAGCAAGGAAAAAGCCAGGCAAAGTCAGGATTAGGCTTCGTCCATCACATTAGGATGGATTTTGGTTTACCATATTTGAGCAGTTTTTTCAGAACAGCAAACTATTCACTAATTGTTTGCCCAGTTTATGTTTTGTTTCTTTTATTTATTTTGTCAGTAGCCCCCAAGATTGGCAGCTTCAAAAAACAATCAGGAATAACCTTGATAGTTTCTTCGTTTAGGGTATTGTTTTCCGCCTGATTGTTTGTCAGGCGCTGATCCTGGTTTTTCTGAATGTGGATTGCTGGAAGGGATGGGTTGTGGTCTTTTTGTTTCCTTCCTTGGCTTTTTTTTAAAAAAATTTCTTTTGAATTTGATCTGGATTTGGATTTAATTTGGATTTGACTTGGTGAAAGATGCTAATTGAAAAGAAGGAAACCATGTCCCCACCAAAATTGGCAAGGCAAACTACAGTACTGCATATAAACAGAGAGCAAGTTCCACACCAGTGGTGGGATTCAAATAATTTAACAACCGGTTCTCTGCCCTAATGACCAGCTGGGTAGGTGGGGCTCGGTGGTCATGTGACTGGGTGGGCATGGCCAACTCAAGGTCTCTCAGATCGATGGGCGCTTCGCCTTAGTTGTTACAATGTAATAAGGGTTAACTGGAGATGCAGTTTCTGTAAGCAGGTCAATAAAGATTAGGCTAGAAACAACACCAGAATGTTTCCTTCCTGCCTTCCTTACAGGATTAGCCCTGCAAAGTGGGAAAAAAACAAAAGGAGATTTCTTCCAACAATCGGTTCTCTGAACTACTTAGAAAGTTACCAACCGGTTCTCACGAATAGGTGCGAACTGGCTGAATTCCACCACTGTTCCACACTCACCTCCACTGATGATGTTGCCTATTGGTTAATGAAATATCTGAAAGCTCAGAGAGAACCAAGGGCTCCACTTTCTGTCATGTTGTGGAGAATGTCAAGACTCCATATCCCCAAATTTCAAACAAACTCTTGCTGATCTTATAATAACAATATACCTATATCTGAGAAGCATTTTTTGGCCCTTCTACATGTTGCTCTTTCACATATGGCTATTTAAGGTATATATAATTTCATACATTCATTTTAAAAATTTAGGCGCAGGACTAAAAAACGTGCTGTAACTTATATACTCTGTGGGATGCATATACAAACATTTCAGATATAATTGTTTCTCCCTCATTCTTTTTCATTCATTCTTCATCATCGTTTATCAGCGATTCATTCTTTTTATCAACAATATAAGATAAGGGGCAAAACATATTATGAATGAAAATGAAGAGCACAATTGATTGAAGTATGTGGATTCTGATACACACACACACCCTTCCCTGTCTGTGGGTGACACGTGTCTTCCTCATTCTTGGGTTAATTGCCAGAGGCAGTTTGAGGGTTCTGCAGAGTATCTAAGCCTGTGATGGCGAACCTATGGCACGTGTGCCAGAAGTGGCACGCAGAGCCCTCTCTGTGGGCATGCACACTATTGCCAGCTGCTCTTCCAGGTTCCATCGCACACTGGCTGGCACGCATGCAAAGACCAGCTGGCTGGCATGCATGTGCGCAACGGAACCCAGAAAATAACAGCTGCTCCAGCCGCTCTCTTCCGGGTTCCGGCACACAGGAGCAGCTGCTCTCTTCCGGGTTCTAGCGCTCCAGGGTGCGCATGTGCTCCAGTTTTGGTACTTGGTGCCAAAAAGGTTAGCTATCACGAATCTAAGCTGTTCCTTGCATGGCTCTACATGGGGCTGCCCTTGAAGAGTGTTCGAAGACTCCAGTTAGTCCAGAATGCAGCCGTGCGAGCGATTGTGGGTGCACCCAGGTACACCCACGTCACACCTATCCTCCGCGAGTTGCACTGGCTACCCATTAGTCTCCAAATCCGCTTCAAGGTGCTGGTCGCTACCTATAAAGCCCTACATGGCATCGGACCTGGATACCTGAGAGACCGCCTCCTGCCGATTACCTCCCTCAGACCGATTAGATCTCACAGGTTAGGTCTCCTCCGGATTCCATCTGCCAGCCAATGTCAGCTGGCGACCCCCAGGGGGAGGGCCTTCTCTGTTGCAGCTCCAGCCCTCTGGAATGATCTCCCTGTTGAGATCCGGACCCTTACTACCCTCCCGGCCTTCCGCAAAGCCACCAAGTCCTGGCTGCTCCAGCTGGCCGGGGGGGCTGTGAAATATCCAGCCCCACGGAAATTGTGAATGTTGTGGTTTTGTTTTTAAAGTGTTGTCTTTGTCTAGTTTTCCCCCTTTCCCTTGTCTATTGTGAGCCACCCGGAGTCCTTCAGGAGTGGGCGGCATACAAGACAAATAAAATCAAATCAATCAAATCAAATGGCTCTCTTCTGGACCAAAGGCTCTGATGCTGTTCCTGAGTCTGCTGGAGCCACTCTTCCAATTTAGGAGTCATAGCCTCAAATGGTCCCACAACCATTGGGACCACTTTTATATTCCACATTGTCTCTAGTTCCTCCTGGTATTTCTCCAGTTTCTCATATTCCTTCTACCGGTACTTAATGTTGCTGTCACTTGGCACCACTACATCTATCACCACTGCTGTCTTTCTGTCCTTATCTACTATCACAATGCCTGGTTCACTGGCCAAGACCTGGCTGTATTTATTGGCAGGAATGGTCACTGAATAAAAAAAGTGATTGTTACCTAAGGACTGTTTGTAAGTGGAATATAATCTAATGCAAGTATGGTCAAAGCTGTATGAATGCATACTACAGAACAAATCTATCATGTTTTCTAGTTCAGGTAACAGAGTTTGGCGTAAGTTCTCCAAGACACAAATCAAGGTCAGGTTTATGTAATACTAGACCATGCTCATGTTCCTCAATGGGTGAACAAGAACTCCAGAGAATGCAGTGACAATGGTAGGGGCAAGACAAATAGCCTAGTTCTGATACATTTGCTCAGTTTTCCACTCACCCACGTTACACCTATCCTCCGTGAGCTGCACTGGCTACCCATTAGTCTCCGAATCCGCTTCAAGGTGCTGGTTGCTACCTATAAAGCCCTACATGGCATCGGACCTGGGTACCTGAGAGACCGTCTCCTGCCGATTACCTCACATAGACCGATCAGATCTCACAGGTTAGGTCTCCTCCGGATTCCATCCGCCAGCCAATGTCGGCTGGCGACCCCTCCGGGGGAGAGCCTTCTCTGTTGCAGCTCCAGCCCTCTGGAATGATCTCCCTGTCGAGATCCGGACCCTTACGACCCTCCCGGCTTTCCGCAAAGCCACCAAGTCCTGGCTGCTCCAGCAGGCCGGGGGGGCTGTGAAACATCCAGCCCCGCGGAAATTGTGAATGTTGCGGTTTTGTTTTTAAAGTGTTGTCTTTGTCTATCTTCCCCCTTCCCTTGTCTATTGTGAGCCGCCCGGAGTCCTTCGGGAGTGGGCAGCATACAAGACAAATAAAAACAAAACAAACAAACAAAGAAACAAACAAAACAAAACTCACAATTGAGAAGTGTTAACTTAGGTTCAACCATTCACTTTCCCAAGACGATGTATGTGACTCAGTGAGTCTTATGCATGATATGAAACAAAAACATAAACCATAAGCAGATGGACTTTCCTTTGTTCAAGGTCGGTGAGATATTGTACATAGCCTTTCCCTTCACAAAATCCAGCAGCATAGGGGAATTACAGAAGAAACCTAATGAAGAAATTTTTTCGTTAGTTATGCAACCGTAGTTGAACAGATACATACAATTCCCAAAAATGCTGGTCAGCTGTCACAGTGGTACCAAACAACCCGGAATTACAGATACTTCCATGAAAGTCCAGCTTGATAAGTGAGATTGTAAAATCCAGCTGGTTGAAGTAACATCAGAAAATCATGGTTCAGAGGAATTTCAAACTTGAAAAAAAACAATACAACAACAGAAGAACAGTAAAACAAGAGCAGTCTTGTTGACTAGCGAAGCAATGAATGGAAATGTTAAAATCTCACCTCCATCATGAATCTACAAAGAAAGACACACCTTCTCTGCCATCACCTGTACCCATATAGGGAATCATTATCAACTGCCCCATTGAAAAAAACCCAAGGCAATGCATGTGCTCAATGCAGAGATGTTAAGAATAATTATTATGAATGATAAAAACCTAATGTTTATTTATTCTATTATCTGCTATTCAGTACCACATCAGTCCGTAGTGGTTTCTCCAGCTAAGGTTAGACAAAAATAAGTCTTGTTGATCTGAGGCCAAGAAAAACTGAAAAATTGCAGTTTGCTCAAAAATAACATGGATGGAGGGCAGACTAATTATCTCTTTCCATGTCAAGCTGGAAGAGATTACTAGGCTATTAGGTGAAGACTAGTAACTGCACTAGTAGATGCCTGAACCTGCTAAATTATTTTCTTCCGTGACCCGTCAAAACCGCTCTCGACTAAACCGCATTGCTGACATCATCAACAGGGCGACAACAGCCAGCGCGGAGAAAGAAGGGCGCTTTAAATAGCGCTTTGAAAGCAAGCCGATTCAACTTAAGGTAAGGGTTAGGTTTAGGGTTAGGTTAAGGGTTAGGGTTAGGTTAAGGGTTAGGTTTAGGTTAAGGTTTAGGGTTAGGTTAAGGATTAGGGTTAGATTTAGGGTTAGGTTAAGGGTTAGGGTTAGGGTTAGGTTAAGGGTTAGGGTTAGATTTAGGGTTAGGTTAAGGGTTAGGATTAGGTTTAGGGTTAGGTTAAGGGTTAGGTTATGGGTTAGGTTTAGGATTAGGTTTAGGGGGGTTAGGTTTAGGTTTAGAGGTTAATTTTAGGTTTAGGGTTTACAGCGTGCTTCTGTCTCCGCGCTGTTGTCGCCCTGTTGATGACGTCAGCGACACGGTTTAGTCGGGCGCGGTTTAGTCGAGCGCGGTTTTGTGGGTGAACCATTTTCTTCCTCCCTCTCCGCTAGTCAAGGTGGGAAGGGAGACAGCTAGGAAGAATAGAGCATATGCTACTGTTTGGAGGAAAGATTCATTATTGACACTCTGGAAAGATATTATTAATATTTGATTTCATTAACTGCACAAGCCTTCTTAATAGGCCCACTGAATTCAGCTAGGCATATTTCTAGCCAGAAAGTTAGTACAAGAATGCAATCTAAATATTACAGCCTTCTAAAAGCATGCATTAGATCACAAGCTGAATGAAGGTCAGTTTGGTAATATATGCAGTTTGGCTACAATCCCACAGTGAGATGTGCATACAGGTCCTTCAATTGTAGGAATCCAAGCCAAATCCTAGCTTTGCCATTTAACATTTAGCCCAGTAGTTCCTTAGGTCACTGGAGGAAGTTCCATAGCTGGGGATAATGTGGAAGTCAGTAATTCAGTTTCCAGGTTCTTTTAATTCACTGAACCCTCACAGGATGGAGGTCACAGAACATGCTAAGTTAAAATATGGTTATCCAGTCGGTGATTAAACGTATTTGGCAAATTCTATAAATCAAGTGGAAACTCCAAATGCCTCTTATTCCCTCATGTTCTTCAGTAAGACATGATGTTTCGGGAATATTTCTAAGGAAAAAAAGCACATTATTGGGACCGGTGACAGAGCAGGCAGGTGCATAGCTCATTCCAACGGGGCTGGCATAGGAGAACTTCGGGGAAAGGAAAAGAAGAACTGCCGAGCCCGCTCGCCGGTCCCGACTCGGCCATCCGAGTTGCCTGCAGCCTACAAGGGATGGCTCCCGCAACGCCCGTTCCCTGCCTGCAGACCGGAGTCACACAATGGTACCTGTTAGGAAGGGTGGCGGAGGGGGAAAGAACCCGAGGACCACCACCCCAAGGACTGTGGAGGCAGGGACAGCTCTCCCCACCCTTCCACCTTTGGAAAAGGGCGAATGATCCCGCAAATTGACGCCCCCCTTGAACCCAACCCACAAATTCGAGCAGCAGGATTCCTTTCATGCGAAGGACAGTAAGGGGGGTGCCAGAGAGCGCGGCGCTTCACGAGCAAACCCCCTAGGTAGGACGCCCGATCACCGAACCCACAGGCAGGTATGGCCGCAGCAGAGCCACCTCTACGCTGCCCGGGCGGCTGGTATCTCCCCAACGCCACGTCGCGACCCCTTTCGCAGCTGCCGGAGTCGCTTCTTCGCCCCCCGCCCCCTCTGCGCGACCCCGCAGGTTCACCCTCCGCTTCTTCTCACTCACCGGCTGCGGCGTCTGAGCGGCCAGCCCGCTGGCCTGCCCGGGCGCACGCGAGCAGCACGAACCCCAGCAGCGAGGCCAGGAGGCACAGCTGCCCCGCGCGCAGCCCCTTCCTGCGCCGCCAAGCTTGGCCTCTCTTCGGCGGCAGCATCTCCACGGACGGCGCGGTGTGCAGAGCGCCACGAAGGATGCCGGCGGCAGCTCCCGGTGCGAGGCGAGAAGCGCCCGGGCAACCCCCTCGGCCGATCAGGAGCGAGCCAAGCCTCCTCACGCCGAGCCGCTTCCCAGGGCTGCTGCCGGGAGGGCGCGCGGCTGCTCGGCGAGGGCGAGGCGCTGCGCCATAGGCAGGGCTGCCCGGCTGGTGGCTGCTACGCTTAGCGCTCTAGCCGGCCTTGGCAGCGGCGGAGATCCGTCGATCGGGGGGCCCCTCTCGCCGATCGGCTCCGCCCCCTCTTCGAGGCCCGGGGCGGGGTCGTTTTCGGGGCCGTCCCGCCTGCTGTCGTCGCCTCTTCCAGCGAATCCCGTTCTTGGGGGAACCGGTGGACCGGCTGGGGAGCCCACGCCCCGTTGCCGCCGCCAGAGCCCGCTTCAATCCCGCTAATGGTCCAGCCTGGAAAGCTTCGCGTGGCAAGCGACTCCGGTCTCTAGGCAAAGCCTAATGGGGGACCAAAGGAGGTTTGGGCAAATTCTCCATGGCTCCAGCCCTTAAATAGAGCGCGGTTTCATTTGTCTCCAGGTTTCGCTTCCTCGTCTGTTGAAGGCAGCCAAAAGTAACCCTGAGCATGTACAGAGTACTTGACCCCGATCATGGAAGGATGGCACTTGATAGGTGGCTTAATATATATTTTTTAACCAACATCTGTTGAGAGAGGTAGTTGAATATGTCAACTCAGCTGGCATGGAAGAAAGAACAGGGAGGAAACAAAAGCTGAATTAAGACGTGAATGGTGGTAAGGATGTTGGCATCCTGTCTGCAGTGTTAGGTCATAGCTCATTTCTACATAAGAGTCATCAGAAAGTCATCTCAAATCATCTTGCCTGAACCAACTCTAAGGTAGGCTGCCTTGTCCCTAAACAATTGTGATAAATGCGGCTTCCAAAGATGAAGAGTTCTGCTCCTACCTTTCCCCTATTTTAGAAAAAGATTGTATTTTACTTTTGCATATCAGCCCCAATAATTCTATCCCTCTTCCCGGGTCATTGGGGGTAGGGGGGGGCTTTTTAAGCAATTTAGTCACCTAATTGTAGTAAAGATTCTTGAGATTATTTTACAACTCTACCTTGGCCTATTAAAGTTCTTGCTTTAATATGTATTTGTGATTAAAAAGTGAGGGTGTTGTTTTCGTTTTATTGCCCCACTCATTCAGTTTGCATAAGCAACACACGCAGCGAGGTGAGATCACCAGCAGCATGTGAGATCCAAGAGGAATGCCTAGGAATCCTTTAGTGTATCACAGAGAATACCAGAAGCACCACTTCTAGAATGCACACAGATCTTACTTACTCCCTGACATTATTTTTATGCCGCTGTAAGGGAAAGTGAGGCTTGAGGGTGTGAAATAGGGGCTTCATATCTCCCTGTTTGTCTGCCCAAAGGATCCATCTGCAACGAAATATGATTTCCCATAAATCCCCTGGGAAATATATAACAGGCATTTATGGTTGAATGGCACAGATAGTGACACAAAGATGACTACTAGCTATAAAACTGAAATTTGTTTCATTTGAAATAATGGGCAGCAACAGAATTATCTTTCCCCTGACAAATTGGTGGCAACTGACCATAAAGGAATAGGGGGAGAGATTTCTATTACCAAAAGAAATTGAGGTAAAGCAGTCTTTTTTGTAAGCCGGGATTGGGCGGCATATAAATTTTAATAATAGATAGATAGATAGATAGATAGATAGATAGATAGATAGATAGATGGATGGATGGATGGATGGATGGATGGATGGATGGATGGATGGATGGATGGATAGATAAATAAATTGCTGCAATTATTTACAAAAATACAAACGCTTTAAGTTTATTTCTTCAAGTGTTTCTAAATATTTAAAAGCACATTTCTTCTCAGAGGCTCTCCATAATGAAAATACATCATTATAAACCAGCGTTTGCCCACATATGGTTAAAACATGTCTTCAGAATTTTCAGGATTACACTTACATTAATAAATGACACGGAATCGCTATTGAGAGCCAACTATCTGACATTAAAATAATCAAAGATAATTGGTAGAATAATCTTTCCCGGGATGGAACAGAGAAACAGATCCATGCAATGGGAACAATTGCCAGAACACATGGGTTCTCAGCCCGAGAAAATGAAAGTATAATTCTTTAAAACATGCAAAAGTGACAGAAAAATTACAAAAATGCATTCAGCCTGGCTGGAAATGCTGCCAGTGACCTTTTATCAGAAACTTCTTGCTATTGCATAAATAGCTGCCGAAGAGAACCAATGGACTCTCAAGGAGAGACACCTCTGTCTTACCTTTGACATGCCAATAAAAAGGTTTTTTGTTCCCTGTTTCAGTATTCAAGCCTGCAGTAATCCTGCTGTGTCAACAGGCATCCCTAATCATAGGCTTTTAAGTAATGGCATTTCAAATTGGAAACATTGCAATTTCAGTTCTCAGCAGCCATTCCAGTCTTGCCAGAAGTGCTCCAGGGTTATACCAACAACTGACTGGGCAAGTAAGGTCATAATGCCCTATTTTCAAATCAGAAATATTTCCTGCATTCTGACTTTTAAGTTCCCTTCTGCATTGAAAATTCCTGATACAGGTAGTCCTCAGCTTACAACCACAATTGAGACCAGAAATTTTGTGGCAAAGCAAGGCAGTTAAATGAGTTGCACCCAATGACTGTCAAAAGAATCACTGCAGTTGTTAAGTGAATCATGAAGTCGTTAAACAAATCTGGTGTTCCACCGTTAATTTTGCTTGTCAGAAACCCTTTGGAAAGGTGGCAAATGGTGATCACATGTGCCAGGGATGCTGCAACTGCCATAAATACATACTGGCTGCCATGCACATAAAGTTTGACCACATGACCGCTTCAACAGTTGTAAGTGTGAAGACTGGTTGTAATTAATTTTTAGTGATGTTGTAACTTTGCACAGTCATTAAACAAATGCTTGTAAATCGAAGACTACCTGTATGTGATGAAATCTGCCAACATAAAGATTTTCCTGTACCTTTAAATGGTTGTACACAGGGGTGGGTTTCTCGCCTCGTTCCAACCGGTTTGGTTGGAACGGGGCCGGCGGCATCCTTGTGCACGCGCGCGGTGCACGCATGCGTACTAGCGTCTGTGCGATGCTCCAGCTGCTCCTGGAGGATCGCGCAGGCGCCGTATGCGTCCTGCACATGCGTGGAAGTGCAGAACTCGTCAAAACCGGGTAAGGAGCGCGGGCGGCCGGGTGGGCCCTTCGCCGTTCCCGGAAGTTACTTACTTCCGGGTTCGCCGACCAACCGGTTTGCAGGGAGCGCCGCGAACCGGTTGAAACCCACCCCTGGTTGTATACTACCAAGGACTATGGTATCCTTAAGGATAAATTACCTAAGTTGGTTATTAAGACAGACTGCATGCCTCCTTGGATGGGTGATTTCAAAAGCTGATGCAGTGCTGTGGTGGGTTTCAAAAAATTTTAGAACCTCTTCTGTAGGTGTGGCCTGCTTTGTGGAAGTGGCTTGCCAGCCATGTGACTGGGTGGGAGTGGCTTGCCAGCCATGTGACTGGGTGGGAGTGGCTTGCCAGCCATGTGACTGGGTGGGAGTGGCTTGCCAGCCATGTGACTGGGTGGACGTGGCCAACTTGTGGTGAAACTCACTTAACAACGCTCTTGCTTAGCTCAGAAACTCTGGCATTTGAAGCACGCAAGTCTTAAAGCTGTCAAGTTGCAAGACCCTTGCACCCCTAACCCTTTAGGGAAAAAACCCAGGGGCGTTCAAATTTGACAGCTTTAAGACTTGTGGACTTCAACTCCCAGAATTCCTCCTCTCGCTCTTCATCTTGATGATGTGCGGAAGGGCGGGAGGAGGGAGCTGGAACCGGTTCTAAATGGCACTGTAGATTTGTGGAATCTCTTCTATAGAAGAGGTTAGAACTGGCAGGAACCCACCCCTGGTGCAGTGTGACAATTGCTCCATAGTATGGCAAATTGTACTGCAAAGTTGCACAGGACTCTTTTTTTAATCGTTTCTAATATTTAACATTTTCAGTGAAGCTATTTTAAGAGAAATCCGAGATGTGAAATTAAAATGGGACTGAGTTTGAGTTTTGAGTTTGAGTTTATTGCTCTTGTATGTCGCCCACTCCCGAAGGACTCCGGGCGGCTTACAATAAACAAGGGAAGGGGATAAATACACAAAACAACACTTTAAAATACACAACAGTCACAGTTTCCGTGGGGCTGGATATTTCGAGAGCCCCCCGGCCTGCTGGAGCAGCCAGGACTTAACGGCTTTGCAGAAGGCCGGGAGGGTAGTAAGGGTCCAGATCTCCATGGGGAGATCATTCCAAAGGGCTGGAGCTGCAACAGAGAAGGCTCTCCCCCGGGGAGTTGCCAGCCGACATTGGCTGGCAGATGGAATCCGGAGAAGACCTAACCTGTGAGATCTAATTGGTCTATGGGAGGTGATCGGCAGGAGGTACCCAGGTCCGATGCCATGTAGGGCTTTATAGGTAACGACCAGCACCTTGAAGCGGGTCCGGAGACTAATGGGTAGCCAGTGCAGCTCGCGGAGGATAGGTGTGACGTGGGTGTACCTGGGTGCACCCACAATCACTCGCGCAGCTGCGTTCTGGACCAGCTGAAGTCTTCGAACACTCTTCAAGGGCTGCCCCATGTAGAGCGCGTTACAGTAATCCAGTCTTGAGGTCACAAGGGCGTGAGTGACTGTCTGAAGAGCCTCCCGATCCAGGTAGGGTCGCAATTGGTGCACCAGGCGAACCTGGGCAAAGGTCCCCCTGGTCACAGCCGACAAATGGTGTTCTAAAGTCAGCTGGGGATCCAGGAGGACTCCCAAATTGCGAACCCTCTCTGAGGGGCGTATGACTGACAGCCATCTCTCTTCTCCTCCTTTTTCGCAAAAGGAGATGTTCTGATCAGTGGCTGGCTGCAACAATGAACTAATTGACCTGAAGCTCCATAAGTCTAAAATACTGTTGATATATAGTTCATCTGCCCATCTGCATACACTAAAGCTGCTCTGAAGGCCTTTTTACTAGGCACGTGCTTTTGATCCTCAGAAAAGCTCAGATCTACCATGGATTAATGCAATTCAGAATAAATATTTATTAAGGTAATTGAAAGATCTTACTTATTTCTCACCCTGTTCAAGATCCCCCATGAAGCATACAATACGTCTTTTGATGCTGCTCTGGAAATCTGTCTTTCTACAATTTGCTATCATGACTGCCACATCAAAAATTAAATCAAAAAGTGGGGAGGGAGAATTGAAAAAGCAACTGGTGGCTGCTTATGAAAAACTCCTTGATTGAAGATGGGAAAGAAAGAGGAATATGGGATTCCGTGACTAATAAGCTTGTCTAAAACTGAGAATGCCTTTGTTATCAGACCACAATTGGTCACTCCTTTCCAAGCTTTTGATACAAAACTTTTTAGCACTGAATGGAAATCCAAGTGGCTGGCCAACTACACTCAGGGGGGTAAAGAGCAGGATATTTGTATAACATTGTTCTCAAAAAGCGCTTTGAGGAGGTTGCAGAAGTGACCTCAACAAGCATTTGCTAATAGGAGGAGTTGAAGAGCAAAACTGTATTTAGAGTCCTCATGTTGAATCCTGACCTGGGAATGCAGTCTTGCTTGGGATGCTCCAAAGTTGTTATACTGTAATTAGAAAAGTATTTTCCATAAATTTAAGCTTTCTCTGAACTGTGGTGGCTGTCATGAAGAGATGAAAACAGCTATGGCTGCATTGTAGTCACTGGATCTTGACCACTTTCTTGATTCCTCCTGTTGGAAGAAATGTCCATCTGGGTTCAGTTCCAAGTGGGGAGAAAGACACTGGAAACATGGAGACTGTTTGGAAATATGGTTTAATGATGGACAGGACTACATGGTTTGAGGTCCTGGGCAATGGAGCACATGGGTGAGAGAGAGATTTATACCCTCTCTTGAGCTTTGAACTTGTTTCAGAGAGATTTGATGGGTGCTTTTAATTTTTCTGATACAAAAGGGAAGGCATTGATAGAGGGAGCAGAGAAGGATTCCTTCAGTGGCTCCCAAAAGGAGACCTTTCAACCATGAAGGTCTAGCCGCCAGGGCAAAAGTTTTGGAAAGAAATGTACAGTATTAAATTTTCTATGCCAATTAATTTCAGATGTCAGATATCCCTTTCTGTGAGCTTCCAGTCAGATTTCAAGCAAACACAAGCCCCACAATTCTTTATAGCCATGATTTTGCTTTAAATTACAGACTGCCCATTTCGAAGGGTTGTTTCTTGAACCCGCCCTAGTTCTTACTTTAAGGCATCCAGGATCTGTGAGTCCAATTTGAGATTAGCCAGTGTGCAATCCAGACTATTTAGTGTTTTTAAAATTACACACAATGAGCCTTGGGACTCCTACTAATGAGGCCACCAATGCAACATATCCTGCTTTACTGGGCAGCATCATTTGTGAGTCACAGTCAGGCCTTGGGTTTTGGAGATCTCTTTCCTGCTATCTCTTCAAGTGACAGAATTGCCTGAGGGGAGCCCTCCCCCATGGAATTAACAGGGAGATATGACTGATTGAGCCTTAGTGCCACAGAGCAAAATGAAGAAGCTTTGTGAGGAGGTAGGTAAAGGTGATAGTTTCATTCTAATTCTGAAGGGTGTGTGTGTATGTGTGTGTAGCTACTTCTAGAATACAGGCAATACAATCAAGCTGGACAAACCTCTCCTCCCACCAGACAGAAATCCAAGGTGTTCGGAACTTGCTGTGACAACCATTCCCAAATACAATCCTCCAGAGTCCATTTAACTGATTACAACATACAACATTGCAATGAATTTCCACCCTCCCCCATAGTCTTTACAGCTGTCTTTTGGGGATTGCAAAGAGTCTTTAATCTTCACTGGTCAATCTCAGGGTCCTCTGTTTCATGTCTGCTGGATGGCATTAGGCTTGGCTTGGTGGTAAGGGTGGTCAGTCAGGCTTGGGAAGGTCTGATCCACTCTGATTGCTGTGATGAGCTTCTAGTGGAGGGCTGGATCCAAATCCTATTCCTAGCTCAAATGGGCAAACCTAAATACAATTAATAGCTTTGACAGATCTTTAACCTATTGACCCACCTGCCCTCATTGTCAACCTAATGAAAGCTTACCAAGATAGGGCCAGGGGGTGGAGTGCCAAGGTGGCGCAGTGGTTAAATGCAGCACTGCAGGCTACTGCTAGATCAGCAGTTCAGCGGTTCAAATCTCACTGGCTCAGGGTTGACTCAGCCTTCCATCCTTCCGAGGTGGGTAAAATGAGGACCCAGATTGTTGGGGGCAATATGCTGACTCTCTGTAAACCGCTTAGAGAGGCCTGAAAGGCCTATGAAGCGGTATATAAGTCTACTGCTATCTACTGCTATAAAAGTATGTGGGAATGACCTGGGAGACAGGAGAAGGAGCTGCAGCTGATCTGATAAGCAAACTTTGAAGTATTGGCTAACGCATCTCAGAAGCAGGGATGGGTTCCAGCAGAGAATACTACCGATTTGCTCCAGTATGCACTGTATGTGCGTGCGCTTGATGTGCATTGCGCCCCATATGCAATAAAACTAAAATTGCTCTGAGCATACACAGAAGCAAAAAACAAGATGGTGCCACTTATGGAGAACCCGTTCGTCGGCGTGGTAGCCCTGGGTCGCTGCCGGTTCCAGCGACCCAAGCCACCAAGCTACTACCGGTTCAGCCAAACTGGTAGGAACCCACCACTGCTCAGAAGGGACCCTCCTTAGTTTTCAAGAGAGTAAAGGAGAAGCAGGAGGGGTACTTTCAGATGGTTCCACCATAAAACCGCGTTCGACTAAAGGGTACTCGACGAAACCGCGTAGCTGACGTCATCACAGGGCGACAACAGCGCGGAGACAGAAGCACGCTGTAAACGCTAAACCTAAAATTAACCCCTAAACCTAAACCTAACCCCCCTAAACCTAATCCTAAACCTAACCCTTAACCTAACCCTAACCCTAACCCTAAACCTAACCCTTAACCTAACCCTAAACCTAATCCTAACCCTTAACCTAACCCTAAACCTAACCCTAACCCTAACCCTAAACCTAAACCTAAACCTAAACCTAACCCTAACCCTAACCCTTACCTTAACTTTCAAAGCGCTATTTAAAGCGCCCTTCTTTCTCCGCGCTCGCTGTTGTTGCCCTGTTGATGATGTCAGCGACGCGGTTTAATCGGGTGCGCTTTAGTCGAGCGCGGTTTTGTCATGCCAAGCTTTCAGATTTTGTAAGGTTCTGTTAATATAACCTTACAAAAAATATAGAGCAATAGAGCCATTACTCCCGGTTGTGCTTTTTGTCTGGATTATCTCACAAGGCTAACAGGAGTAACATTTTCCTCATCCTTCTTTTGCTTTATAATCAAGATCATAATGACAATATCTAACTTGTCTCAATTTACACTTGTCTAATTTACAGCTGTTGTGGGGTGAACAGGAATTTGCTTTTCTGTGACATGTTTTGCTTAGCTTGTAACTCATAGTCTTGAAGACAACTTGCTCTGCCTAGGAGGATTCCTCATCTTTGCCATCTCATCAGCCCAAGGATTATGAGGGAGTAAGAATAGCCTCTCCTAACTCATTAGAAGGAAAACACAGGCTATAAGCATACGTATATTCCACCTTTTTTTCCTATCACCTCTTGGAGTTTGACAAGATTAGAGTTTTTTCTCATATATTGTTCCTAGTTGTATTTTCTCAGATTTCATCAACATATCAGCATATACGTTTATGTCAAGTATTAAATGTTTAATTATTAAAGAGAAAAACTATGGACATTATGTCATCCATATTCTTTTTTTAATATATTTTTTTATTTTTAATTTTCAAAACAAACATCCTTCTTTACATGCTGTAGAAAGTGTATCAGTTGGTTACAAGAAAACTTTCGTGCATCTGTTCCACAGTCAACAAACATAATTCATATTAACTCAAGTATTTTAACTCAGATATTTATACATATTACCATCATCATATCTCCATTTTCATTTCACTATAATTATTTAAACGTTCTTCATCATAAAATATACCAAAATTTAATACATAATCACATACTGGCCTTTCAGTTACTATTTCTAAAATCCTCCACTAAGACTAAATCCTTATGTCCTATTCTAGCTAAACATCCATAATATTTAATAACAAAATTTTCTAATCCTCCTTTCCAAATCACTGTTTACAATTTACATCCAGTTTCTTTATGTTATACCCATATCTATATGCACATTGTTATCCTTATCCCTCCTTTATTTAATTATATCCTGTATCATAACATTTCCCCCTAATAATCAAAGCTTTAATTGTATCTAACATAGTTCTTTTTTATTAACCTTTATATATAATCCAAAGGGATTTCTAATCTTCCTTTCATGGGTACCTCTTCTGTCCCCCCTTCTCTGCTCGTTAACAAACGGCAGGCAGACAAACTTAAAAGGAACTCTCTTTATCAGTTCTCGACTCAGACTGGCTGCGAGCCTAAAAATAACATAAATACAGTCTCTGACTAGATAACAGAATACAAAACAAAAACTCTTACAACGCAATGCACTTCTCCAAGAGTACCCTTGAATCAGGGTTACAGAAAACAAAGCACTTTTCCAAGTGTATCTTACATAAACCACGACTGATGATCAATCAATGTTGTACGAACCAAGGAACGTTGACTCCTGCAACTAGGGCGTGGCACCATCCATCCTTTTATCCCCAAAACCCCACTAACGAGCCCCAGCTGCATCGTTAATCTTGCATTCCGAAAAGACTCACAGAAGACTGCTGCTGAGTCACAACAGGTACCATTCAATATTCATATCCAATTATTACTCATCATAACACTACACATTGTATACAGTAGTAACATTATCAATTATTTATTTGACTATATCTATTATCATTAAGTTCACTAAGTTTAACTAGTTTTGAATTATACTCTTCCATCTATCAACCTGTATCTTTTCAATCGCAAAACAGTCTCATATCGTCTGCCATTTGTGGTGTCAATCTTCTAATCATCTCCTTAATCAACTTTGTATGGACTCCCCTTAGCAATTCCTTGCTTATAAAATCTCTCATGTAATCTCCATGCCCTTATTCTGTTTCCTTAATCACCTTATCTTTGATTGTCAGTGGTGCTATCAATAATATTGCTACTGCGTTTCCCCAAAAATAAGACAGGGTCTTATTTTCTTTTGACCCCCAAAATAAACACTTGGCCTTATTTTTGGGGAGGTCTTCTTATTTTTGAGGTACATGAGGTGGCGAGCGTGGTCAACTCATGGCTGCTGCTATGTTGCAATATTTTCAGGGAGGGCTTATTATCTGGGGAGGTCTTATTTTCAGGGAAACAGGGTACTAAAATTTCTCTCTTTAAGTCCATAAATTCTTTTGTTTTTTCTTCTTCTGTATCTTGCCATCTGGGATAAATTTTCCCTCCATTTAATTCCTCTTTCAGTATTCCATTCTTTCCATTTTCAGAGACAAACAAATCACCATAAATATCAGCAAAATTAATTTCTTTATATTCATTTTCCACTTCAATTTTTTGGGATTTAACCACCACTTTTTCCACTTGATAGACATCCTCCATTTCTTCATCATATTTTGCTGTTAAATGCTCTAAGTCTTCCAACTTCTTCTCTATCCTCTCATATGTATTTGATAATTTCTGTATTTCTGAAAATATCTTTTGCAGACTTATTTCTTTTTGCTGTTGAAATTGTGCCATTATCTCCAAGTAACAAACACAGCTGCTTTGGCTTGGAAAGTTAATAAAATTAAGCATAGATCCACAATAATGTTTTATTTTCACTTTTTTTCTGGTTAAAGATATACTTCAAAGGGACATCTGTGTGCTTTCCTTCTTATCACTCTCTATAACCAAGCAGTGAGACCTTGTAGTGCTAAACCAAAATAATCAGTATTTCCAATACACAAACCTTCCAGCCTCCAAGTAGCAGTATTATGTTGCAATTTTCCTTGTGTCTTTTTGTATCTTTTTTGTATTTCAAGTTTTTTTTAAAAAAGTCTGATTCTTAAACAAGTTAGGAGAACAGCCACAGTAATGAAAGAGGAAAATTTTAGTCCATAGGTTACAGAGAATAATAAAAGAAAAAAATAGAAGAAGAAGACTTAATCCATTCGTTTTAAAAGGCTTGCATAAATTCCATCCATGAAGATAGCATTTAAAAAGTAAGATAACCCCCTGTCCAAAGTCATTCCTAATTTAATTCCGCCGCTTATTTCTTCTGTTCTTCAATTTAAATTAATTTTAAGTTTTTTAAGAGGCAGTCTCTTTTTAAAACGGTAAAAGTTCCTCACCAGCTGGAAACACTTTCTCTTTTCGTATCCTTCCATTTTGGAGCTTCCCTGACTTCGTCAGCCTTGGCTGGATTTTTTGTCGCCAGCTTGAAGAGCTTCTCTTGCATCGATCAGGGACTTTGTGATGTCCCTGAGGTCAGCAAGATGTATTCTTCCTGTTCACTGTCTCTTCGGGACGGTTTAGGTCCGATTGGACCACATAGCTGCAAAAGTATTGGCTGCGGTCTCGGAGCATCGAGACCACAAGTCCGTATTGTCGTGACGTTGGATCCTCCATACCATTGATTCTGCCCATGTTTTAATTCTATTTTATTTTGATTGTGGAAAGTGGACCTCTTATCATTCATTGAGGATGTGTCCTCACAACAAAGCAAACTTCTAGTTGTCAGCCCATTCCTGAAGTAGGTTGATGCAGGTCCAAGATGATCTACACGAAAGTAAGTCAGGAAAATTTGGAAGAAGTGAGCCAGCAGCCATGCAGACAATCCAGGCACCATGAAAAAGGAAGTTTAGTGAACTGCTGGGCTTCAATAAGCTCCTTACAGGATTGGATTGCCTACCTCCCATCCTTTTCAAGGGTCTCTTTGGCGCCCAGGGAGACAAAACATTCCTTGCATAGTTTTTCTTTCTGCTATTTTGTTTATGAGTGTATGAGTGGAGAGAGGGCTGTATGGTTTGGCTACTGGGAATATCAACCTCACAGAAGATGAAATGCAGGATTTCAAGGCTGATACTCCCAGTTGGAGATCTTGCCCGGTAAAATATGATGGAGTACAGGAGAGAGAGAAAAAAGAAAGCCAGATACCAACTGTAATTGCTGCAACCTGGGCCATAACACACCTCTCAAAAGGTTAAAATATGCGTCTCCATTTTTTCCTCCTTCTATGCTTATCTTTTCAACATCCTTTTAACAATCAAATCTATCCATTCTGTAGGATTTTTTTTTGTCACATGTACCTGATTGTTTGCTTGTCTCTCCTCTGCTCTTATTCTTTATTTCTTTAGTCCGAAATTCTTTCCTCTACTTTATATCTTCCAGTGTTTTCTTAAAATTGTTCCTCAGCTGCACAACATCTTATCAGCTGGTTTGTCTTTTCTCCTCTTTCTTAAAAAAAAGAGGCTAAAATGCATAGGTCTCTCCCAAAGTTTACACACTGTCAGTTTTATGTTTAGACTTTTAAAATCCTGCTCAAGCAGAATGCAAGGGTTTTATTTAGGAAAGCAGTAAGTATTCAGCCCTCAACCAGTTCTCTGGAGTTCTAAGAAGAAAGGCAGCTCCCTCTTCCCAAATGCACACACATTTTTCAACAGCAGATTAAGAACCCTTCTACAGAGCAGAATTCCATAGAACTGGATCTTTCATTCTTTTTTTTCTAGAACCATTGTATGTAAAGATGGGAGATGTAATACAGCTCTTCAGAGAAAAAAGAAAAGAAAAGAAAAATGTTCTGTCCTTTAGCTCCCGTCCATTATTTGCTTATGGAAAGGTGATGGATGGGGGGCATTTGCCCAGGTTCGCCTGGTACTCCAGTTGCGTCCCTACCTGAACCGGGAGGCCCTCACAACAGTCACTCGTGCCCTTGTGACCTCTAGGCTGGAATACTGCAATGTGCTCTACATGGGGCTGCCCTTGAAGAGCATTTGGCGACTTCAGCTTGTCCAGAATGCAGCCGCGCGAGCGATTGTGGGTGCACCTCGCTTCACCCACGTTACATCTATCCTCCGCGAGCTGCACTGGCTGCCTGTCGATCTCCGGGTGCGCTTCAAGGTGCTACTTATCACCTATAAAGCCCTTCATGGTAGTGGGCCTGGGTATTTGAGAGACCGCCTACTGCCAATTACCTCCACTAGACCGATACGATCGCATCGATTAGGCCTCCTCCGAATTCCATCTACTAGCCAGTGCAAACTGGCAACTACCAGGAGGAGAGCCTTCTCGGTGGCTGCTCCGACCCTCTGGAACGAACTCCCCGTGGAGATTCGGACCCTCACCACCCTTCAATCCTTCCGCGCCGCTTTAAAGATCTGGCTGTCCCGGCTGGCCTGGGGTTAAGATTTCAACCCCACCCGAATTGTGTGACTGTTGTGCTTTCTTTTAATATGTTGTATTGTTTCCATATTGGAATACTGTTTGTCTTTCCCCCCCCTCCCTTTTTGAATTGTGAGCCGCCCTGAGTCCCCCCAGGGAAAAGGGCGGCATACAAATAAAGGAAATTCAATTCAATTCAATGGAAAGTGAACGGTACAATACCAAAATAAGGATGTGATCAAGATGAATGAAAAGCAAACACCTTTCAAAAAGAAATTTGTCTCAAGAATTTTCTCGGGCAACCTGTGTCTCCGCAGATACTGCTCTCCACAGGATCCCTTTATCAAAACATTTGGGTCATGTGTTACTTTAACAGAAACCATGGCAACAGCACCATGTAAGCCAGTCCTTTTTCATATCTGTGATTACATTTGAGGGGTGCTATCTAGCAGCATTTTCCAGTTAATTTGCAGCATTTTTCACATGTGCTCTGTGCTGAGTGCAAAGGAAATCTTGAGGCACATTTTATTTAACTTTTTAAAGATAAAGGGGCATTTCTTGGCCCGCTAGTTCTGCAATTCAGCAAGCTCAGCATTGTCTTCTCTTGTTTTATAGGATGCATGTTGTTGAAGACATGGACAAGTGATTTAGTGAAATTTGGCCAACTGAATGTTTGTTTGATCTTTGTCCTCTTCACTTTGTAAATGTAGCTGAAATGAATTTCTCTGCTAACTAAAATAGATTTCTCTGGTCATTCCAGGGAGTAATAAATTCCTTTATATGAGAGAAAGCTGTCTGAATAATTCCGGTACTTGAGAGACCGCCTGCTGCCAATTACCTCCCACAGACCCATTAGATCTCACAGGGTTGGCCTCCTCCGGGTGCCATCTACCAGCCAATGCCACCTGGCTATTACCCAGGGGAGGGCCTTCTCTGTGGCAGCTCCGGCCCTCTGGAATGAACTCCCCGCAGGGATTCGGACCCTCACCTCTCTCCAGGCCTTCCGAAAAGCCGTCAAAACCTGGCTTTGCCGGCAGGCCTGGGGGTGATGAGTTCCTTCCCCTCTCGACATGTATGGTTGTGCGACTGTTGTTTACTTTTATTATTTGTATTTTGTTTTTTATGTTCCCCTTTTTCCCCCTTGAATTGTTCGCCGCCCTGAGTCCTCCCAGAGAAGGGCGGCATACAAATAATAAAATTCTATTCTATTCTATTCTATTCTATTCTATTCTATTCTATTCTATTCTAATTCCAAGACAGGAAATTGAGACTACTCCTGAGCAGAATTTTCTTTGCTACCCAAGTGTTGGCTTGTCCCAAACATCATAGATTATTCACTTTGATCTTACTGACGATGAAGATTATAAAGCAAATCAAGTCCTTATAAAATAGAATGCCTAGACATTGTTATATAAATAAATAAATAAAATTAAAATTAAAATTATCAGGAAATTGAGAAATTAGGATTAGGAAAAATCCTGTAAACTATTCTGAATCTATGCAGCACAACAAAACATAACATAAATAAATGAAATTGCCAGGCAACTTCAGATTTCTTGGATGGGTTTCATTATTTCTATATTGTTTCAGACCTCTCTAAATCCTATTGATGAAATGTCATTAGATTAACTATTTTAATAGAAGAGTAGTACCCATGAAGTCTTGATAATTCTCCTAAATGTCTCAGCAACTTTTTTTTGGTCAAATATGACTTTTCCTTTGTCAAGAATTCCTGTTCAAAGACCAGATTTTAGAAAATACTATTGCTCAGGAATGTGATATTAACACTAGGAATCTTGCAAACTTGCAATTTATGCTACTAGATTTTTGTGGATCCACATAAAATTGCTAAGTGAAATAATCTGGGACTATGAGCAAAAGGCTTATCACTTAGCACCTCTGTGTGTGTGTGTGAGTGAGAGTGAGTGAGTGAGTGAGTGAGAGAGAGAGAGAGAGAGAGAGAGAGAGAGAGAGAGAGAGAGAGAGAGAGAGAGAGAGAGAGAATTAGGCTGGGAAATAGGGCTGCTATTTTTTGGGTTGATTTCTTGGGAGATGAATAGAAGTGGAGGAATCTGTAGAGATTTAAGACATTTATTTCCACTCTTATTATTGCATGACTAAACTGCTCCAAATCAGCCATTTTACTATCAGATATTTGACCTGTGGCCTGAGAAATATTCTTCAAAATGGGGACTGGGGAACTGCAGGAAGCCTGAGATGGAGGATTGCTCATCTCTATTGATATATAGCTTCCTTCCTCTTTCATGGGTGTCAAATGCAGAGCTAAATGTGAATTCAGTAATGAAAATAAATGTATTATTATATCCTACTTTGATTATTCCCGTATGCTTATAATTGTACATATTGGCTTTGAAACATTGTGCATTTTAAAATTTATCAAATGGGCAAATGAAAATCCATTAGGATGAAACAATTTCTTGCATTTGGCTGTATCCCAATTGTTCAGTTGCAAAAGGTTCGTTTCGCTTTGCAGATCTTTCATCCCTTCCTTTAGAGAAACCCAGTGATTCACCAACAAGATTTAAATTAACAAAATAGGAACTATAGGATTATTTCAGTGTTCCTGACAGTATAGTCTGTCAGACTAAGTGCATCAGACTAAGAGTTATCTATGTCAGTGCTCTCTTTCAAAATTAACTGTTCCTAGACAATGGACCATAGAGTAATTTTCTATCTTTTGATCATTGTTCTTACACCCTTTTATCAGGGTAATAAACATAAAGCAACAAGAGACAAACTCTGCCCAACAATTTTATTATCTGAACTTTAATTAAGGAAATGAATATACAAAGGAGAGAAGGAAACAGACGATCATTGCTACCAAATATAGTTACGGTATAAGAGAAGCTTTCAACTCCCAAGATTCTGAGAACAATCTGTCTCATTTGCTGTTGCTTGTTCTATGGTTTATGTTGTGTGGGTTACTTTATATATTACTGATGCATAGATAAATCTGACTTTAAGTGTTGGATTTCATTACTTCCTACTCTATAAACCTTTGAGCCACTGAGTCACTTTCTAAGAAACAGCAGTTATGTTGTTTTAGAGTTAATAGCATTTGTCACCATTCCATATAAAGGCAAATCCACTGATTGTCCCATCACCAGTATAAGCCACGTATTCTGTTCCAAAGCCACTGTTTTTCATCCTAAATCCTCTTACATCTTTCTGTGCAAATGATTGAAGTACTTCCTTCTGATTAATGACAGTCCCAGTCTCTAATTGGATACAGTGTTTGACATGGTCCTCTCTTTCCAGCCTCTGTCTTGGACTGCTAAGAGATTACATTTTCTGCTGGTGCCATTTTTTTATTATTTTAAAGAGCTTCCAACAATCGCCAGGGAAGGGAATGGATTTTCTTCAATCCATGTTCCCCCACTGACAATAGCTCAGTGCTCTATTCAGCCCTTACATCTCCCAGGGGATAGCTTTTAGGTTTCTGCCCAGCAGGATGAAGCATGGTTTCTTTACTTTTGCACCTCTTACCTACAATGCTGCAATATTTTTTTTCCTTCTACATTTTCTTGTAAATCTTTAAGTTGCAAGATAGACATCTTGGAATAAAGCAGCAAAATTCCAATAAGTACTACTTTGTTTTTAGAAAGCTGAACCATCAGTTTCAATGTACCTATAATCTCCTCCTTTTGCTTTGAATAATGTAGCATCAGAGCAATGATGGTACCGTAAGAAGGGGAAAGGATGGGCCAGAGGTGGGTTCCTACCAGTTCACACCTATTCGGTAGAACCGGTTCGTCAAATCTACCAAACCGGTTAGAAGAGGTTCCACCAGTGGACCCGGAAAGCAGGCCACACCTACAGAAGAGGTTCCAAAATTTTTTGAAACCCACCACTGGTCCTTGGATATGATTATTCTACACTATCAAGCTCTTATTTATAAAACTCAGTGCCTCTGTGAAAGGTAAGGATGACTACTGTGTTTGTGGTGCAATCAGAACATTGCGTGTGTTGAAGTTGTTTTAACGCAAACCAAAGATGCCTTTTAAAAAAGAAGTTTACATCATATTCTTATGCATGCCAGTGCTGTGTATGAGGTAATTTAAGGTGGTTCTGACAAGTGTTGTCGGCATCTTCATATCCGGTCACATGGGGCGGCAAGCCACTCCCATCTGGTCACATAGGTGGCAAGCCACTCCCACAAAGGAGGCCACACCCACAGAGTAGGTTCGAACAATTTTTGAAACCCACCACTGGGATGGGCCTAGATAGTATCAAAGGAGGGGATTGTAAAGTCATCTATGTATGCAAACAACTGAAAAAGCAAAGAAGGAAAAGGCAGGCAGTGACAGACCTGCCCACACTGGGGCCATCCATCCAATCATGCAAGCTTTCCCTACATAAATGGGAAGGCAAGGAGCAGGGGAATGACCAGTTAGGCCTTGAAGTGGCTGGATTCCAGGTAAACATACCTACTGAGGCTGTGTCTGCTTAGAGTTACCAGACCTGTGGCAAAAGGAGTTCATGTCCTCCTTTTTTTCCTTACGTCCTCCATCAAACAGACACAGCTTTAACATCAAGTATTGTCAGACTTTTTGAATAGGTAACTGTTCTGACCCCTCTCATCCCACACCAACACACTCTGAGCCAAAGATAAGTTACAGCATTTAATTAACAGACAGACAGGTCCTTGGCAGCAAACCGGCACAGACAAGCTTGGGCAGCAATCCAGCACAGATAAGCTGTGGCAGCAATCCAGCCTGCCAAGCTCACAATAACGTTCTCTGACATTAGTTCTTGCGTTGACTTCTGCAAAAGGGACGTGTGCACAAGCAGTCCTTTTATAGTCTGGAGAGGAGCCTAATTACCACCAGCTGAGTGCAATTACCTCCGGTACTTGCGCAACTGTTCCTGACGCCTATTAGCTCTTCGGTGCCGGGCACACAGGAACAACTCACTGCTGACGTCGGGATCACACTCCCTTGTCTCCTCCCCACTGGTCCAAGGCTCAGGCGCCTCCTGGTGGCCAACCACCTCTCTGCGCTCTGCTCGGAGTCGGAACCCTATCCAGGGTTCTCCACATCCTCCAGAGCCGACTCATAGGGCCCCTCGTTGTCAGAGTCTGGTGGCAGCTCCAACGGCTTCTGTTGGGCCACAACAGGTAACTGAGCAGTTTATCTCCATGTTCAAGGAGATAAGGTGCGGCACTTCCCTAATAAGTGCTAATCACAAGTTAACAAGTTGGTTCTGAAATTGACAATATGTTAATCAGGCTGTTGACCTCTAACCAACTTGCAACCTAAGCAAACTAGACAAAAAGCTGGCACTGGCACATTCCTCTCAATGTGCATTCCCCCATTGCACGCCTGTTTACTCTCTGCCTCTCCATTGAATGCAAATACAAATATTAAACAGCTTGTGTGGTCCTCCTTTCCTCCACTTTTGCCCTCCATTCCAGTAGTCCCTGCACTCTGTTATGGTGTCCTTGGTGCTCTCTGGGCTTGGTGGTCTTCTTGCCGATGTTTCATTACCATGCCAGGTGACATCATCAGTGCTAGAAGGTTCCCGTCTAGCACTGACAATGTTACCTAGTTTGGTAATAAAACATCTGCAAGAAATCTACCAAGCTCAAAGAACACCAAGGACTCCACAGTTTGACCTTGAGCTACAAATATTCTATCTGTGCCTGCCCTCCTTTGCCTGTTCAGATATCTGTTCATTCTACATCAGCTACACTCACCTGAGGTAGCTTGTTTCTACCTGCTATTCCACCCCTACGTAGGTTCATACACATGACTAGGTTCTTTTGTGGATATGCACACACTAGCCACACAGTAATCACGATCAGATTTGCTTTTTGCAAGCCTATGCCTGTGCACGTCCAGAGAGCTACTTCTGTATCGACGTCAGTACACCATTGGCTTTCCCCTCTTGCATCTTAGCGGAGCATATCTGTATCTAGCAACCTTTTTTTTTTGCTCTGTCTCCATGCCTCGTCTTCATCTCACCCTTAGTCCATGAGTGAGGCAACCTTGAGTCATTTTAAGCCATAGGGATGTTAAAGAATGGCTTCCCTTTATTCAGACACAATCCAAGAGTAACTAGAAGGTGAAAGATAGATAGATAGATAGATAGATAGATAGATAGATAGATAGATAGAAGTTTATTTATATGCCGCCCTTTTCCCTGGGGGGACTCAGGGCGGCTCACAATCCAAGGGGGAGGGGGAGACAAACTTTTTAACATATAAGACAATACATAATTAAAAAACACAACATTCATACCATTCGGGCGGGTTACAGTCTTAGCCCCAGGCCTGACGGGATAGCCAGATTCTGAGGGCTGTGCGGAAGGTCTGGAGGGTGGTGAGGGTACGAATCTCCACGGGGAGATCGTTCCATAGGGTCGGAGCTACCACCGAGAAGGCTCTCCTCCGCGTAGTTGCCAGTCGGCATTGACCGGCAGATGGAACTCGGAGGAGGCCTAATCGATGAGATCTAATAGGTCGCGTGGAGGTAATTGGCAGTAGGTGGTCTCTCAAGTACCCAGATCCACTACCATGTAGGGCTTTATGGGTGACAAGTAGCACCTTGAAGCGCACCCGGAGATCGACAGGTAGCCAGTGCAGCTCGCGGAGGATAGGTGTTATGTGGGTGAAGCGAGGTGCACCCACAATCGCTCGCGCGGCCGCATTCTGGACTAGCTGAAGTCGCCGAATACTCTTCAAGGGCAGCCCCATGTAGAGCACATTGCAGTACTCCAGCCTAGAGGTCACAAGGGCACGAGTGACTGTTGTGAGAGCCTCCCGGTTCAGGTAGGAGCGCAACTGGTGCACCAGGTGAACCTGGGCAAATGCCCCCCTGGTCACAGCTGACAAATGGTGTTCAAAAGTCAGCTGTGGGTCCAGGAGGACTCCCAAGTTGCGGACCCTGTCTGAGGGGTATAATGTTTGACCCCCCAGCCTGAGAGGTGGAATACTTGCCGGATTGGTGGGAGGGAAACACAACAGCCACTCGGTCTTATCTGGGTTGAGCACGAGTTTGTTAGCCCTCATCCAGTCCCTAACAGCTTCAAGTCCCTGGTTCATCACGTCCACCGCTTCATTGAGTTGGCACGGGGCGGACAGATACAACTGAGTATCGTCCGCATACTGGTGGTATTTTATCCCGTGCCGCCGAATGATCTCGCCCAGTGGTTTCATGTAGATGTTGAAAAGTAGGGGGGACAAGACCGAACCCTGCGGCACCCCATACGTTAGGGGCCTAGGGGTCGATCTCTGCCCTCCAACTAACACCGACTGCGACCTGTCCGAGAGGTAAGAGGAGAACCACTGCAAAACAGTGCCTCCCACCCCCACCTCCCGCAGTCGTCGCAGAAGGATACCATGGTCAATGGTATCGAAAGCCGCTGAGAGGTCAAGGAGAACCAGGATGGAGGCGAAGCCTCTGTCCCTGGCTCTCCAAAGGTCATCGGTCAATGCGACCAAAGCGGTTTCTGTGCTGTAGCCAGGCCTGAAGCCGGACTGGAATGGGTCAAGATAGCTAGCTTCCTCCAAGGACCGCTGGAGCTGAAAGGCCACCACCTTCTCAACAACCTTCCCCACAAAGGGGAGGTTGGAGACTGGACGATAATTGTTAAGAATGGCTGGATCCAAGGATGGTTTCTTCAGGAGGGGTCTCACCACCGCCGCTTTAAGTGCAGGGGGAAAGACCCCCTCCCGAAGGGAGGCGGTAACAACCGCCTGGATCCAGCCCCGTGTCACCTCCCTGCTGTTAGCAACCAGCCAGGAGGGGCACGGGTCCAGTACACATGTGGAGGCACTCACAGCTCTCATGGCCTTGTCCATGTCCCCAGGGGCAACATCCTGAAACTCAACCCAGGGGTGGTCTACCAGATTATCCCCTTGTGCCTCGGCTGGATCTGCAGAATCGGAGTCCAACTCCGACCGAAACCGAGCAACTTTGTCCGCTAAGAACTGGACGTAGTCCTCAGCCCTACCCTGCAGGGGATCCCCCGTGTCCCTCCTGTTTAGGAGGGAACGGGTTATCCTAAACAGGGCGGCTGGGCGCGACTCAGCGGAGGCGATCAAGGTGGCAATATAAGCTCTTTTCGCCGTCCTAATTGCCCTGATGTATTCCTTGATGCACGATGTTAGAAGTGCTCAGCTCGATTCGGATTTGTTGGACCTCCATAGGTGCTCTAGGCGTCTCTTCCGGCGCTTCCTCTCCCGGAGTTCCTCGGTAAACCAAGGAGGCCTCCTGGATCCACTGCCTCGGAGCGGCCGTAGTGGCGCAATCCGGTCAAGAGACTCCGACGCTGCCAAGTTCCAGGCAGCAACCAGAGTCTCCACCGGACTGTGGGCGAGAGTATCAGGAATAACCCCAAGCTCCGTCTGGAACCTCAAGGGGTCCATAAGTCGCCTGGGGCGGAACCACCTGGTCGGTTCCTCCTCCCTACAGTGGAGGTTTGGTCTCCGAAAGTCAAGCCTCAGTAGGCAGTGGTCTGACCACGACAGGGGTATGATCTCACTACCCCTCAGACCAAGATCACAAGTCCACTGCTCTGAGAGAAATACGAGGTCGAGCGTGTGACCCGCTGAGTGGGTTGGGCCCCGAATTACCTGGGTCAAGCCCATGGCTGTCATGGAAGCCATGAACTCCTGCGCTCCATCAGAGTGTTCACCGAGCGAAGGCAAATTGAAATCCCCCAGAACCATAAGCCTGGGGAACTCAATTGCCAGCAATGCAATTACAGCAATTTGGAAAAGAGTATACAGATCAGGAGTCGTGGCAGTAAAATTCATAGAAGAAGGGAACCTTATCATTGGGAGGGGGCTTTAAATCATCTTCACTCCCCATCTCATGACAGGAATACATCCCTTTGATCGTGGCCTCTGCTCCTGGGTAAAAGATTACACACCTCTACATGTTTAAAAAAAAAAAAACTTACAACATTCAATCAGAATCTGTCTTCTCATAACTGAAATCTACTTTTCTATGCAATATATTTTGGAAAAAAAGGGAACAGATCTTAACCTCCTTCTATGTAATTTCTTTTGGGGGATGTAATATCCCCTTAGTAATTTCCCCCTCCCCCAAGCTACATTTACCCAGTTCCCTCTGTCTTCTTGGGTTTAGTTTCTAGATCTGGATCCTTTGTCGCCCTGTTCCAATTTTTTGGAAGCTTTCTTAAAATATAATACTGAAATTTAGCGTTGGTAGTCAAAATGAGATCTTATCAACATAGAATAAATCGGAATGATATTGTCCTATGATTTAGAAATTATATGTGACGTGACCTAAAATCTTTTTTGCAGCTAGATTATGCTGCTACTTCAATTTGTAATCAGCTACTATTCCACAATCAATCATCATCCAGTCATTTACCAATCATTGCCAAACCATGCATTCCTCATCTTATACATGAACACTTGATTGTTGCTTGCTACTGTCTCATTTAAATTTCATTCCCTTTATTTCAGCCTATTTCTTGAGCTTGTTAAAATTATTTTTAATTTTCTTTCTGCCTTTTATGGAATTGGCTTTTCTACCCAATTTTGTGTATCTCAAAATCTGATAAACATTCTTTTAATTAATAATAAAAATGAAAGAATAGACCATCAAGGCTGAATCTTATGGTGGCATATTCAATACCTCTCACCATATGGAACATTATACAATTTTCAACCTCACTTTCAGGCATCTGGCACTTTATCACTTTTCTATTATGTCTCAAATATAATATATAAGGTTTTGTCCAGAGAATCAGCTGGTACCTTAAGCACCATAGGATGCAATTAAATTTGGCTTGGAATGATCAACTCACTCAAAATAAAATAATAAATGGGTTTTTCTTGACTATATTTTTTTGACCTTAAACTTCAAACTGCCCCAGGATCCCGCTTTTCACAATTGTCAACATAAATGTTGAGATGCTTTTTCTTTGTTATTGGCCATAATTTTGTCCTTTTCACTGAGCAACTGAGATACCAATTCTTTTCTTTTCTTTATTCTGAACATATCAAAAGAAACTCTTTGTGCTATTTCTAGCATCCTTCATTAATCTCAGTCTGTTCTGAACTTTTGCTTTTCTGATATCAGGTCCACTATTTTGGAATATCCACCTGTACTCCTCTTCAGTGACCTGATTTTTCCCCCCCCATTTCTGATACGTGTCCTTTTTTGTTTAGCAAACTTCACAAAGCTTTTTCTGCAGCAACATGGACTTCTTCCACTATCCTCCCTTTTTCCCTCATTGGAATTGTTTACAATTGTACTTTTAGTATCTCCTTGAATAGGAACTCCCATCCTCTTTTTCCCACCTTCCCTTGCCATGAGATCTGATTTATAATTGCTTTCAGAGTATTAAAATCCATTGTTGTAAAGTCCCAAAATATGCAGTATATTATCTCTATGATGATATGAGTTTTAAAGTGTTCTGTACACATCCTTTGTTCTCAAATGTAGTTATTAACAGAAATGAATAACTGGCAGTAGACTTTATAAACCTCATCCTTCATCCCAGATTACAGTCTTCATTCCTGTACTTTTATATAATTGTGTTAGTTTTGTGTTTACAACAGTTTCTTAGGCCATCACATTTGAATTCAGCCCCTAGAAATGTTTATTAATTGCACAACCATAACATATGGAATCCTTTAGAAACTGACCTTTATAGCACAAAATTGAACTTGGACAGCATTAACTTCAAATGAACTTTTAAAAGATGGGAAAAATTAGCACTACCTTCATTTATTCTAGAGACAACAGTTCATTGTGATACCCATAACCATATATCCAGTTATTGCTTTATTTCTTATATCTGTTCCCAAGCCCAACAGTACCGAGCAACAAGCAAATTAAGACAAAGGAGTAGAAATATTGGGAAAATGGAGTGAAAAAGTGGAAAATCTCCTTCAGTTGGGTTTTAATTTGATTTAAGATATGATTTCTGGGTCCTTACCTCTTGTCTAATGAGGATTTTAAGAGACTCAAAGTTCATTTCTGAAGCTGATTCAAGAGAATTATCATATGTCTAATCACTAAGTACCAGTAATAGATTCCAAGATTTTATTCTTTTCCACTTTGCTCTTCTGCTTGATATATTCTAGGTTGCTGAATGTAATCAACTTAGGTTTATCCTGTACTTCTAACATTGAAACTGCTGGCAGCTTTCTCAATTTTGGGCATTTGAATTGAGAATACTAGTAAAATGTAAAGATCTTTTATATAAATATGCACTAGATCAGGCAAAGCTGCAATCAAGACTGCCATCCCTCACAAACATTGATTAAAATCATTCCTCCTTAATTACCAAATCACACTAATGGGTATTGCAGGACAAGTGAATTTTGTAAGGATTGAGATGGACAACATAGTTTTTTAATTCATTTAATACGCCCTCTCCTTCAATAGAGCTACGTATCTCTTTATGTTTCCTTACAGATCAAAGTGTGGTGGTTACTTTCCTTCTTAATTAAGATTAGTATAGCTATGCATCAGTCTTCCTAATGGAAAACCTCATTACAACTACTTAAACATTTGAACCACATCTCAAAAAATTAACTAGGGAGTATAAGACACTATTATGGCAATTTATGTTGTGTCCTTTGCTTCCATAGAAACTATTCAGAGGAAATATTAGTGAGAAATGGATCTAACCAGAAACATAGCCACAACTATGAGCAATCTACTGTGGCAACATTTTCCCACTGATGCCCACATGAGGCACTGCCAAAGGCACTATGCCTGGCTAAAGTCAAATTATTTGAAGTTCTGTTGTATCTTAAGGTTCCTTTCTTGTTTAGTATTTTTTTCATTATAAACCCAATATTTGTGATTCAAAAACCCTTAATTCCCCAATGCTTAAGTCTGAGATAAAAGAAATCCTATAGTACAAAACAGCATTCCCAAAGATAGTATCATCCCTATCTCCACTTCCCAGATTTTCCATTAGACAGGAGAAAACTGAAATAGGCAAACAATTTTCCAGTGCAAACTGGGATGTATAAGCAAGAAATGCCAGCAGATCACAAACATCTGCACATTTGGCCTCACATGAAGAGAAGCAAAAAAACAGGTGAGAAGATATGGAGACAACTAGCTTATTAAGAGTGTGTTTCTTTCTATTAATATCTGTTTACTTAGTTTTATATACATAAATTGTATAGCAGCATAAAATAATTGAAATAAATAAAAATTATAAAGAACCATCAGTAGATCAAGATAAAAATAATCCATGTAGCAAAGCATCCATTAACACAGCCACCATAAAAGAAATAAACATTTAGAATTAAAAAATATGGACTTAAAAGAGAAACGGTAATTTGAGACTTCTACTTGAGCCTTTAGTGTTGCTCTTAATGGGTACCATATAGAGGTGGGTTCCTACCGGTTCGCACAGGTTCAATAGAACCAGTTGGTCAAATCTACCAAACTATTGAGAGGAAGTTTCACCGGTGGACCCAGAAGGAAGTTCCGGAATGCCTGTAGAGGGGAAGGCAAGGATGACGTTGATTAGTGAAATATGTAGTGGTCCATGCATATTCTATATAATCCCCCATTAGTGTATATGGGTTACAGTGAGTTTTTTTCAGAATAATAAAAAATAAATAAATTGTAAAGGAAATCTCACTAAGCCTATATCTATCCCAAAAGATGTAAAGGAAAGTTACAGACTAGCAGATAAGACTGTAAATATAGTGCCCCACCCACAACTCTTTAAAGTAGATATTTCATGAATCCAGGAAAAAGGTGCCGCTGCTTTAAAAAGTACCAAGTAGATGCTGTGGGGCTTTACATTCCTATATTCAAAAACAGTGCATAGCCCTAACAAACATTATTATTTAATGAATTTAAGTTGTTGCCACTGCTTTGAAAATAAATTCAGATGTATGGATGTCTCTTTCTTTTCTGTGTAATTTATACCTCTTATCTTGACTGGGAATGCTGACATCATCTTAGCCACTCGCACTCGGTCACATGGATGGCAAGCCACTCCCACAAAGCAGGCCACACCCACAGAGTAGGTTCCAAAATTTTTTGAAACCCACCACTGGTACCATAACCCTTGATTTCCAAACTGGTGCTGATTTTAAGCAGCCAAACTGATTTTCTTCAGTTCCATTACCCAAAGTCTCATTTTATAAAAATGCAACTTTATTATTTGAGACATTTGAACCCCGTAGCCTTGGGGGTGGGTATATTTGTAATCGTTTGCCGCTGCTGACTGAATGGCTATTCCTTCATCTTGAATGTGATGTCTCTGGAGTACCACAGAGTGCTTTTATACTATGCTATAGTGCTTTTTAAATTACCCAGATTCTTTTTTTTGTCCTTCCTTATCATGATGTAGCAAGCCGTTACAATACAGGTGAAACTCAAAAAATTAGAATACTGTGCAAAAGTTCATTTATTTCAGTAATGCAATTTAAAAGGTGAAACTAATATATGAGATAGACTCATTACATGCAAAGCAAGATAGTTCAAGCTGTTATTTGTCAAAAATGTGATGATCATGGCTTACAGCTCATGAAAACCCCAAATCCAAAATCTCAGAAAATTAGAATATTACATGCAATCAATAAAACAAGGATTGTACATAGAACAATATGGAACCTCTGAAAAGTATAAGCATGCATATGTACTCAGTACTTGGTTTGGGCCCCATTTGCAGCAATTACTGCCTCAATGCGGCGTGGCATGGAAGCTATCAGCCTGTGGCACTGCTGAGGTGTTATGGAAGACCAGGATGTTTCAATAGCAGCCTTTAGCTCTTCTGCATTGTTCGGTCTCTGTCTCTCATCTTTCTCTTGGCAATGCCCCATAGATTCTCTATGGGGTTCGGGTCAGGCGGCTTTGCTAGCCAATTAAGCACAGTAATCCCATGATCATTGAATCAGGTTTTAGTGCTTTTGGCAGTGTGGGCAGGTGCCAAGTCCTGCTGGAAAATGAAGTGAGCATCCCCAAAGCTCGTCTGTGGAAGGAAGCATGAAGCGCTCCAAAATCTCCTGGTAAATGGCTGAGCTAACCCTGGACTTAATGAAGCACAGTGGACCAACACCAGCAGATGACATGGCTCCCCAAATCAACACAGACTGTGGAAACTTCACATTGGACTTCAAGCATCTTGCAGTGTGTGCATCTCCATTCTTCTGGGTCCTTGGTTTCCAAATGAGATGCAAAAGTTGCTCTCATCAGAAAAGAGGACTTTGGATCACTGAGCAACAGACCAGGTCTGTTTTTCTTTAGCCCAGGTAAGATGCTTCTGACGTTGTTTGTTGTTCAGGAGCAGCTTGACAAGAGGAATACGGCATTTGAAGCCCATGTCCAGGATCCGTCTGTGTGTGGTGGCTCTTGATGCAGTGACTCCAGCCTCAGTCCACTCCTTGTGAAAGTCCCCAACACTTTTGAATGGCCTTTTCCTGACAATCCTCTCCAGGCTGCGGTCATCCCTGCTGCTTGTGCACCTTTTTCTTCCATACTTTCCCCTTCCACATAACTTTCTAATAATGTGCTTTGATACAGCACTTTGGGAACATCCAACTTCTTTTGCAATTACCTTTTGAGGCTTTCCCTCCTTATGGAGGATGTCAATGATGGTTTTCTGCACAACTGTCACGTCAGCAGTCTTTCCCATGTTTGTGATTCCTACTGAACCAGACTGAGAGACCATTTAAAGGCTCAGGAACCCTTTGCAGATGTTATGGCTTAATTATCTGATTAGAGTGGGACACTTTGAGCCTAGAATATTGCACCTTTTCACAATATTCTAATTTTCTAAGATTGTGGATTTGGGGTTTTCATGAGCTGTAAGCCATAATCATCACAATTATGACAAACCACGGCTTGAAATAACTTGCTTTGCATGTAATGAGTCTACCTCATATATTAGTTTCATTTTTTAAGTTGCATTACTGAAATAAATGAACTTTTGCACGATATTCTAATTTTTCGAGTTTCACCTCTATAAGAATGGTAGGAGTGCTTGCTGGAGACAGATCTCTATTATCTGTATTGCTTGCAAGGAATAGCTGCAAGTTGTATGGTTACTCTTGCAATGGTTATGGTGAATACAACTTTGAGCTACTGCATGAGCTAAACAGAGGAGTATCTGAGAATGTTGAAAATAAATTACTATAGGAGAATTGTAATAGAAACCTAGACTGTAATGAAAAAAAGAAAAGAGAGAAAACAGGACAAATTCTACTAAAGGAAGCATCTTTAATCTTTTTGCTAGTCACCAGGAGGACATGGGACTCCTTCATCAGTTCTTTTGTTCTGCTGCTTTGTAGAATTGAAATATCTTCTAATAGATGGGTTTAATAATTTAAAAAATGACTTGGAATAACTTGTTTGGCTTGCTCATATCTTACAAGGGCAGTGGTGGGTTGCCAATTTTTTTTTTTACTACTGGTTCGGGTGTGCTCCCGTGCACGCAAAACTTCTGTGCATGTGCAGAAACGTCCGGGAAGGTGGGCGGAGCCTCCTGCCACCGCTACTACCGATCCGGGCTGAACCGGGAGCAACCCACCTCTGTACAAGGGTAAATCTATGAACACTCAGAATACTGAATATAGTTCTCATTGCTGCACCTCAAAAATAATACTATAGAACTGAAAAATGTACAGAGAGGATCAAATAACAGTGTTGAGGGCCTAGAGCGACAACCCTAGGAGAAAAGGTTGACTTCATTTTGCATGCATGTAAGTGAACCTCTGAGCAACACAGCATTCTGGGCTAATTGACATTTGGCCTGTTGGACTCCTCTTATTGTACTAAACTTATAGGAAGCAAGTTATTCCTTGATAGCTACGTATTTCTGGACCACAGACCCCCCTGCTGTATGTGCAGTGAAAATTAACTGCTAAACTCCCAAAAGCACAAACTGTTTTTCTAAGAGATATCATTTCACCACAAGACCTTGGATGACACTCAAGATTTCAAACAGTTCATCATTTTGTTCATTCTTGGATAGCTGTCTATAAAAGGAAGTGTAAAGGGATTTCTCCTAAGACTGATGGAGCTCTTTGTTCCAAACACTTTTACCCCGTGTTCCATTTAATGTTAGTATGAGATACCTGAGTGAGATCATTTGGAGATGTAGATCAAAGTCTTATTATCAATGCAATATGCTAACTAGATAGGAAAAGTAATCACTCCCTGGTTGCACCAATAGGCTGCAGGGGGATGGAAGAAATGAATTTCTGTCTGAACAAGAAATACAATTACCTGACAGCATTCAGCATGTTCTAGAACAGTGTTTCTCAACCTTGGCAACTTGAAGATGTCTGGACTTCAACTCCCAGAATTCCCCAGCCAGCATTCGCTGGCTGGGGAATTCTAGGAGTTGAAGTCCAGACATCTTCAAGTAGCCAAGGTTGAGAAACACTGTTCTAGAAGAATTTATATTCATTCTAAATAAACTACTTAATAGCTTGGGGGCCTTCTAGTTCCATCTCTGTCATCAGTGGTTGAACTGTATCATGGCGGTATTTTTGCCATATCAGGCTAGAGCACTAGATGTTGATGTTTGATGTTTAATGAATTTATAGGCCGCCCAATCCCGAAGTACTCCGGGTGGCTTACAACAATAGATTTAAAAATAGAAAAGTTAAAACACAGAAACATAGGTTAAAAAAGACCACAACATACACCCAGTCTAATCGGGGCTGGAACTCAGTCATGAGTTCAACAGCCCGGGTGCCTGCCGGAATAGCCAAGTCTTAAGAGCCTTTCGGAAGGCCATGAGAGTGGGTAGAGTCTGGATCTCTGGGGGCAGTTTATTCCAGAGGGTCGGAGCGGCTACAGAGAAGGCCCTCCTCCGGGTGGTTGCCAGCCGACATTGTCTGGCTGACGGCACCCGGAGAAGGCCCTCCCTGTGCGATCTTATCGGTCATTGGGAAGTATGTGGCAGAAGACGGTTTCACAGATATCTGGATCCTAGGCCATGTAGGGCTTTAAAGGTAATGACCAGCACCTTGAATTGCGCCCAGAGACCAATAGGATATGGCACCTAATAAAGGTGACCTCATTTCAACAATCCATGAAGTGCTAACATCTTGATTACTGCAATGCATTGTAGTCTAAGCTGTTCCAATAGAAGAGAACATATGTAGCTCAACTAATATGTAACTAGGTAACATTAGCAATATGAATTGCTTTGGAGAGCTTTAGTTGGTTTGTGAGCTACACTAATGCCATGTAGTAATATAATTGCACTAATGATGTTACCTAGTTCAGTAATGAAATCTCTGCAGCCAACAGTCGAACTCAGAGAGCACCAAGGACTGTAAGCTATCTTAGAAGATGGTCTGGGAAAATCCATTACTGCAAAATATTTCAGAAAGTAGACCAAATGAAACTTGGTATTACTGCCATACCATTCCTCAATCTTTCATGACACTGGTAGTTGGTTTGTTAATATTCACCTCTAAAGGATTTCACATCTAGAAATCACATAATTTCAGGAAAAGCCTGAAATGTTCGGCTTATTGTTCAGTTTATTGGGAAATGATTGAAAAGTTGCAAGCAAGAGCCTGTTTGGTTGGTGTTTTCCCCTGTGCTTGTGTGTGTGTGTGCATGCCAGTGATGGGATTCAGCCGGTTCGCACCTATTCGGGAGAACCGGTTGGTAACTTTCTAAGCAGTTCGGAGAACCGGTTGTTGGAAGAAATCTTATTTTATTTTTCTCCCACTTTACAGGGCTAATCTTGTAAGGAAGGCAGGAAGGAAACATTCTAGTGTTGTTTCTGGCCTCATCTTTATTGCCCTGCTTACAGAAACTGCCTCTCCCGTTAACCCTTATTCCATTGTAACAGCTAAGGCGAAGCGCCCATCGACATGAGTTGGCTAAGACCACATTGTCACATGACCACTGAGCTATGCCTACCCAGCTGGTCATTATGGCAGAGAACCGGTTGTTAAATTATTTGAATCCCACCACTAGTGCATGCAGTGTTTATAACTTTGCATATGTGAGAGATGGAGACGTTGGGTTTAAGCTCCATGAATTGTTGTCAAGTAGCTGTTTCTAAAAGTGTTCCCCCAGGACAGTAGTGAAAGATAGGAACCAATGCTCTGCTTCAATACAAGGCAGTTTATTATAGTCTCTTAAAAGGTAATCCTTTATAGCCTTTCTCACCTAACCTCATTGTGCAATCGTATCAAAGATGGATTGCGGTTTGAAGTATTCTCAATTTATGTAAAGGTCCCTGTCTGTGTATGCAAAATCACCATGTTTCCACTGCAAAAGTCCTTATGAACCAGAATGGAAGAAAATAATACTTTCTGCTACCAAGCAGTTGCTTGAAAGCCAGTTTGGTGTAGTGGTTAACCAGGGGAGAAAACAGGGGAGAAAACAGAAGACTCTGAGTTCTAGTCCCATCCTAGGCACAAAGCCAGCTGAATGACCTTGATCCAGTCAATCTGTCTCAACCCTAGGAAAGAGGAAATGGAAAACTACTTCCAAAAAACTTTGCCAAGAAACCCCAGGAAGAGGTAGTCATCAGGTAGTCACTTTGTGTGCATAACAGAGGTGGGTTCCTACCAGTTCGCACCTATTCGGTAGAACCGGTTCGTCAAATCTACCGAACCGGTTAGAAGAGGTTCCACCAGTGGACCCGGAAAGCAGGCCACACCTACAGAAGAGGTCCCAAAAAATTTTGAAACCCACCCCTGGTGCATACACAAACAAAGTACTTAGGTTTTTACAGATCCAATAATAGTATTCCTAACTTGAAAAGAAATATCATTTCAAAGAAAATGCCCACTTCAACCAAACCCACCTTTTTGTTTCCAAAGGAAGCAGGGGAAAATGCAACTTGGTGAAGACCAATTTCAATATTAATAACCTTCAAGCATCCGGAATGATGCCAATGACTCACTGTCCCCAGATACATTTTGCTTTTAATTAAAAAGACCATAAACCTAAAATAAGCACAAGGGTGCCAGAAAAAAATTAATTGCACTATCATGGCTACAGAGAGCAAGAAGAAATATCAAAAATCACAAAATGCAAAGATATACAGCAACATTTGTTTAATCAGAAAGTGTTTCGTGATGCAAAAATGACAATGTTGGCAGTTATGAGATTATTTGTGGCAAACATTCTTGCTATCCACTAACATTATCTGGTCAGCTAATTGTCCTTAATAAGATTACTTAATGAATGTTTATTAAGAGTTTGTTAGCTTTATCTCTTAACAGCCTCCCAAGTGATCATAGTGAAAGATTATAGATTACAGATGAATATATTATCGATTCTTTTGCCTATAGGATATAGCATAATTATTACCACACACTTGCATAGTTCCCCTTCATTTTGTACAGTCTATTTGGAGAAATTTACATTCGATTTCAGCCTCTATGATGTGGAATAGATACATTTATTAAACGTATTTATTTAGAGAGAAAAATAAAATAAAACTGGTGTACAATAAATGAAAAACATATAAAAATGCTCTACATAAATTGTCTTGGCTTCAGTTACTTTGTTCTAAGGGAACATCTGGAGATATATTCCTCAGAGGAATAGATTTGAGGTCATTTCAAAGAAAATTAATGGGATAAATGCTTTAACCCCATTAACTTTATTGTATCTTTATGACTATATTATTGTGAATAATTGTGCATTTAATTCCTTATTATATTGTCTCCATGAATTATTGCTATTATCAATAGCCTTTCAAAATGATAGGAAGCAAAAATTTGTTCGTAAATCATGCATGTTTATTAAAAAGCAAATAGTGCTGTAGTGGGCACAGGTTTGAATTCTACCTGACATTTTTCCTGAAGCCCTCTTGAGATACAGTATCTTTCACTCTTTCATAGTATCAACAAATACAAGCCATATTTAAAAAAGATAGAATGTTGACATTGGCATAATAGTATGTTGATAGGAAAACATCTAAAATTTGGGGCTGAATGCATGTGAACCCTCCCTCAACTTTTTTTTTTTAACACCATGTGGAATTTGACCCAGGTCATCCTAACGTTGGAATCATTGCAGTTACAGGCCCACATTTTGTTGGCTCAATACTCCACATTTTCCCCCCAAGGGGAATAAGAGAATTCAACTGGGAAACTCCAGCGGAAAACTGAATTAGTTTCATTAAGATGTTCGGCTCTGTTACCAGAATCAAATTTGGTTAGTGTTGTGAATAAGAGTGAAGACCAGAGTGTGGAGAAAATTAATTTAGTGGAAGAACAGGCCAGATTCAGAATTGTTTTAATCTCTGTGAAAAACATCTCATTGAAAAATATGTAACTGAAGGTAAACAACTGTTTGAATCTTTTATGGATCTCATAAAAGAGATACTTAGAGGAAGTAAGTATAAATATGGAAATTAGATAAATATGGAACCTAACTCCTGTATTTTGTTACATTTCTTTAGACAAATATATATTTGAAAATCAGTGATGGGTTTCAAAAATTGTTCGAACCTACTCTGTGGGTGTGGCCTCCTTTGTGGGAGAGGCTTGCAGCCCATGTGACCGGATGAGAGTGGCTTGCTGCCCATGTGACCAGATATGAAGATGCCGACGACACTTGTCAGAACCACCTTAAATTACCTCACACACAGCACTGGCATGCATAAGAATAGGATGTAAACTTGTTTTTTAAGAGGCATCTTTGGTTTGCATTAAAACAACTTCAACACACGCAGTGTTCTGATTGCACCACAAACGCAGTAGTCATCCTTACCTTTCACAGAGGCACTGAGTTTTATAAATATGAGCATGATAGTGTAGAATAATCATATCCAAGGACCAGTGGTGGGTTTCAAAAAACTTTGGAACCTCTTCTGTAGGTGTGGCCTGCTTTCCGGGTCCACTGGTGGAACCTCTTCTAACCGGTTTGGTAGATTTGAGGAACCGGTTCTACCAAACTGGTGCGAACTGGTAGGAACCCACCTCTGTTGAAAATTAACAATGAAGTCAATAGTTCTTTAAAATGGAACACATTATCCATTAAAAAATCAGACAAGAGTGCACTTTAGCTCAATTTCTGTATTCAATTTTCTGTCTTAACATTCCAGGTGTCCTGTCTTTTTTGGATGTCCAAATGTCAAAGATCTCTAATAAATTAATTAATGTTCTTTCGTATGCAGACAGTATTTCCAAGACAGCTTGAGAAGACTGCAGTAGAAATTGTGCCTATTTGCTTCCAACTCAGTGAAGTTCTACACAGCCAAGTCCAAACTGGTAGTATTCAATGGGAAACATGTTAAATATAATCGGCACCTGAGGAGCCTACTGAGCAAGTTGAGTCCTCTCCCTACTTAGGAGTGTTTCCTACTGACAAGCAACCTTGGGTAAATCGCTTCAAAAGAAATCCCACAAGGATGGGAAGGAATACCAAAACACTATTTAAATTAATTATAAATATCCAGGTACTCTGGCCCCCTTAATAAAAGACAAAAATATATCTTGTGTTAATCTTTGTGGAGAATTGAGGTGCCTATTAATGGTCCTTATACTTAAATAAAACCAGATCCATTTTTTAAGATTGTGGGAATCAACAATATGCTGGCCCATGATTAGAACCAAAACAAGAATTGGTTCTTTATATAGCTAACTGTTCTGAACCCTCTCGTCCTACACCAAAGCACGCCGAGACAAAGATACTGCAAGGATTTATTGACATACAGACAGGACCTTGGCAGCAAGCCAGCACAGACAATATGTTGGCAGCAATCCAGCACAGTCCAGGCCTTGGCAGCAATGCAGCCTGCCAAGCTAGCCCCAAGAGTTCTCCAGCTCAAGTGAATATGTTGACTCCTGCAAAAGGGCGTGTGCACAATCATTCCTTTAATAGTCTTGAGAGGAGCCTAATTACCACCAGCTGAGTGCAATTATCTCCTGTAACTGTGCAACTGTTCCTTACACCTATTAGCTCTTCGGTGCCGAGCATCCAGGAACAATTCCCTTGGCTCCTCCCCACTGCTCCAATGCATGACGTTTGGATCACACTCCCTTGTCTCCTCCCCACTGGTCCAAGGCTCAGGCGCCTCCTGGTGGCCAACCAGCCTTTCTGCGCCCTGCTCGAAATCGGAACCCTGTCCAGGGTCCTCCACATCCTCCAGAACCGACTCATAGGGCCCCTCACTGTCGGAATCTGGTGGCAGCTCCAACGGCTCCTGCTGGGCCACAACAGCTAACTAATTAAAGTTAAACTAACAATCACTGACAGAGTTCCCTCAATGGACCATAGTAGGCTACCTCCAAGTGTACTTAGAATAAATAGCAATGGTTTAATCCAGCATGTTGATAGATCAATTTAGCCAGAGGGCAAGTGGGAGGGACTAGACATCTTGGGACCCCAATCCTTTCTTGTTTATCAAGGGAGCTTGAGCCAATCAACTTCAGCCTAACTTCCCTCACATGATTATGATGAGCATCTGCTGCTCTAAGTGCTTTGAAAGAAAGGTGAGATAAAAATATAATTAATTGATCAATTAATATGCATTACATCAATATGTCCTTGCCTGAGCTTGAATTATAGTATTGCTTTCTTTCTTTTTTTGTTGGTATCATTCTTTTCTATCCAGAGGCACTCAAAGCAAAGCAGCTAACAATGAAAATTTATAAATATTTAACATTTCATAAAAAGTTGCTGTTTAGGTTTAGGTTTAGGTTTAGGTAGTTTATTTATATGCCGCCCTTTTCCCCAGGGGGACTCAGGGCGGCTCACAGTTCAGAAGGAAGGGAGGACAAACGGATTAAACACATAAGACAGTACATCGTTAAAAGCACAACATTCATACAATTCGGGTGGGGTTGAGATCCTTAGCCCCAGGCCTGTCGGGACAGCCAGGTTTTAAGGGCTATGCGGAAGGTCTGGAGGGTGGTGAGGGTACGAATCTCCATGGGGAGTTCGTTCCATAGGGTCGGAGCTGCCACCGAGAAGGCTCTCCTCCGCGTGGTTGCCAGTCGACACTGACCGGCTGATGGAACTCGGAGGAGGCCTAATCTATGGGATCTAATTGGTCGAGTGAAGGTAATTGGCAGTAGGTGGTCTCTCAAGTGATTGTTAAAGAACTTTGCTTGAAAATATACAACAAATAAGATATCAACTCCTTTCCTAGGACCTTGTTTCCCCTTAACCTAGTTACCCATTCAAATGTTTTTTACAGATTTGACCTTAAGTGGGTCAAAATCACTATTTGGAGAATATAAATCCTTTTTTTTTTTTCAGAAAGTGCGTAGTGTCATGTGAACTCCTTCATTCAAGAATACGAACCCAATATATTGAACAAACTAGGATACCCTGCAAGGAAGATTCATTTATCTGATTACTGTCTCTTTGTATTAACCTATTTGCAAGTTATCACTTTATTTCCTCCTATCAGTCTTATTCCAAAATAAGACTATATGCTGTATTTCTTTATTAATAAGGTTGCAAGACTAATCAGTCAATAAACAACTACATTCAATACTGGAAAGTTTTCATTACATCACTACCTGTTGCTAGTTCTGTAAGGCATTGCTTTGGGGCTGCAGCTATTATACGGTATATGTGGAGAGGGAGATTTCTTTTGAGTGGGTATCAGATTTTTGACAATACATTCTATGGGAGAAAAAATTGCTTTTCGGGCAGCTCTCTTTTTTGGTTGGATAACTAGGTAAGCATAGTGGAACCACAACATAGATAATTTGAATTATGCAAATCTGGGCCTACTTTGCTATAAACCTAACTCCTGAAGCTTGGTTGATTGGATCTCTTGATTCCTTTCTGATACTCCTGTAACAATGACTGGTCCCCCCAATTGGTCCCAGCAGTGTGCTGTGAGAAAAAGAGTTGTAAACAGAATGAATGAAATCTGAGCACAACTCCTTAAAAAGTACATTTCACAGCTTGGGAGCCACACAGGAGATGGACTATGTGCCCAACAAGTTAGAGCTATCAGAAGCTATTTCCATAAGTAGCAAGCAGACAGGGAAGAAGTACAGTGCAACATACTTTTCTCCTTCCTATTGTCTGTCTCTGTCAGGTAGTAAATTTTGCAACCTCTACTAAATAAGGACTGAGATGATGTAATGACAAAAGTTCCAAGATAACATTTCTTTAAAATGTCAGAGATTGGAAACTAATGCAACACTGGGTAGATTGTTCCCTATGGGAGGACACAATCAAGTTTGTCTTGCATTATTTTTTATATTATCTGTCATTCGGTTTCCTTGACTTCTCCTGCACTAGGACAATATGGGCACTGCATTGTGCTGTTATTACTAAGACAGAACAGGGATGGGCAATAAAGGTGGCAGAATTAATGTCAGAAAACATTTTATTTTAGTTCATGGACTGGAGGAAACCATTTTGCTCTGAAATTTCTTCACTACAGATCATAAAGAGTTGCAAGTGGCAATCTGCAATGAAAGCTAGCCCTGCGGAAGTATTGAACACTGAGGCCTGTACCTGAATTAATAGACTAAGTGACCAACTGCACAATTCAGAACTTTGGTGGGAGGTTGATAGGGAAATGGGAGTGTAGATCTTCCTTTCCCAATGCAGTTCCCACCAATTCCTATCAATTGCAGTCAGTAGTCTTGGCTGAGTTCATAGGAACTGCAGTATATCGTGTGTGGAAGGTATACTGTACCAGTGGTGGGTTTCAAAAATTGTTTGAACCTACTCTGTGGGTGTGGCCTCCTTTGTGGGAGTGGCTTGCCACCCATGTGACCGGATGGGAGTGGCTTGCCGTCCATGTGACCAGATATGAAGATGCCAAAGACACTTGTCAGAACCACCTTAAATTACCTCACACACAGCACTGGCATGCATAAGAATATGATGTAAACTTGTTTTTTAAAAGGCATCTTTGGTTTGCGTTAAAACTTCAACACACGCAATGTTCCGATTGCACCACAAATGCAGTAGTCATCCTTACCTTTCACAGAGGCACTGAGTTTTATAAATATGAGCATGATAGTGTAGAATAATCATATCCAAGGACCAGTGGTGGGTTTCAAAAAATTTTGGAGCCTCTTCTGTAGGTGTGGCCTGCTTTCCGGGTCCACTGGTGGAAGCTCTTCTAACCGGTTCGGTAGATTTGACGAACCGGTTCTACCGAATAGGTGCGAACTGGTAGGAACCCACCTTTGTACTGTACCCTTGAGAAAGGCTGGCATACAGTTCTGCAGCCTTTTAAATTCTGTGCTTATTTTTGTCATAAGAAAAAACAAGTGCTTTTATTACAAACCGTCACCCACATTTGCAAAAGTAGGTTGGCAGATGTAGACAGCCGTGTCAACTTAGGTCCTGGCATTTCTGATATCAAATTTTGTTATCAAAGAGTGTGAGATGGGAAAAGAACAATGTCTCTTCTTCTGGAACATTATTACATCTGCATCTGAAAAAAACACCTGATGTGCCCTCTTTCATTAGCAGTAAATTAAATTGAAAGCTATTGCTTTTGTGCTCTGTGTGAATGAAAAGTGTACTGTTCTCACACATGAAGTGTTTATGTAGACCTGAACATATCCAGCCATGAGTGAACAAAGGGGAATAATAGAGTATAGTCATCCTGAGGTTAAGCCAGCTATTTTTCCTCCTGCATTCAGTTATTCTGTGGATGAAAGCAGCTGAAGAACAGTTTTGCCTGTCTTGGACTTTTGCCAAACTCAAGCCAGGGAAGATATGGGAAGGCAACTGTCAGTATTTGGAGAAACACTTTTTAAAAAGTTATCTCTATGATGTGAAAGAAATTCTGCTTCAACTTTAGTGTTCAATCTTCTTTTATTTGGAAAAAAAAATCTTTCAGGACATCAGAAAAACAGCAAAGGTCCATCTCTTCTGTCTGGGGGAAAATCACACATATTAAATGCTCTTGTAATCCAATCCTCATTGGAAGAAGAAAGAGAAGTTCCTCAGTCTGACAGCAGTAGACTTCCTAAATCTTCCAACTCCATTTTCAAGTGTCACAGGGAAATAGAACTCAGTTGCATACTTGGACAGGTATGATTTTTGACCAAAAATGTGATCTCTCACACTCTGGGCTGGGAAATTCCCATAAGTCACTGCCTCGGCCTCCACCTAATTCTGTCCATCAGGACCACCGGACTGCAGTAGTTCAATTAATCCCAAGGGAGGCTGCTGCCACAGAGACATTTTTATATGCTTGGCCATAATAAATGTATCCAATTCTCAGAGATATGTTTCCAGCCATCCTCCTGATTAGCTGGTGCACTACAGAAAGCCTGTCACTGACTATGACCAGAGGACCCTTGGCTCCATCTAACTGGCTGCTTTTCAGGAGATTGGGATGGGGGTTAAAGTGAGGATGGGAAGCATTTTATTGCACCCAGAAGCTTTGCTCCCCAATTCCCATTGCATTATACTATTTTGAAACCTAGGAATTGCACTTTTAAAAATGTGCACTATGGAATCCTCTCTGAGTTTGGTTGTTTTTTTGCAGACATTTCATTAGCCACCTAGGTATTATTGTCAGTGCTTCGTCCAGTTTTTCCCTCCTACCATCCTTATCCTTTTTCCATTTTTTGTCTCTCTTATTATTTTGAACAATTTGTAAACCAGCCAGAATTGGTGGGAGCTGGTTAGCATATTGCTTCCTTTTGCCTCAATTCCCAGGTGAACTCAGGAGAAACCCGAGGAGAATTTCGTCAGAACAACCACAAAATGGAAGATTGGAAAGTCTATGCAGATTTATTAGACCTAACTTTATACCTTTTTGCTGCTATTCTGATCTACAGAATTTAAACAGCACTTTCTGTTCTATGCTAGAACTTGAGAGCAGCACTTAGAAGTAGTACTGAATATTTCTATGGTGCCCTGAGATACTGGGAAAATGAAAGCATGACATATGTAATATCTTACATCTTCATTGATTGACTTCTAACATTTTTGATCCTCTGACAGTGCAAACCCATACACGTCTACCTAGAAGAAAGCCAAAATGACTGTGAGCTTGAAACCTAAATCAAACTGACCTTATTTCCTTAGGTTTGAAAAATAAATGCTTAGAGAAATGTTTTTAAACAATCATCCTCCCCAAATTGTGAACTCCTACACTTCTCTGGACCCAGTGTTACCCTGATTAGCAACCTAGCCAGGGACAGCATTACCGTCTGTACTTTAACAATGACTGAATCAACCCCTCTGTTAAATAACACCTCTGTTCTCATTTTTTTTAAAAAAAAAACTTTTAAGCTAGAGCCCTTGACAGATGGTCTACAGTATCTGACCTCCTGACTTTGCTTTTGGTGCTTTGTTTTCCAAGAGTTAAAGGCTCATCTATGGAAGAAAAATAAATGACTTCAGCTCATTTGTTTTTCCATCGCCAGTAGGCATTGCTGGAAAAGTCTACAGAAGAGATTAAAGCGATAGGGTTTGGAGGGAGACTGTAATCGTTTATACCCTGTAAAGGAACACTCAGCATTCCTCTGCTTCAGGAGGAGATTATGGCAAATGTGCAAAACACATTTACTTGGGAGTAAGTCTAATCAATTCCGTTGGATTTACCTCTGAATAAACATCCCTCAGACTCTCTGGGCTACACAGAATAAACATCCACTCAAAATAAAGGCTTTTAATTCATACCATAAAGCAGTGTTTCTCAACCTTGGCAACTTGAAGATGTCCGGACTTCAACATTCGCTGGCTGGGGAATTCTGGGAGTTGAAGTCCGGACATCTTCAAGTTGCCAAGGTTGAGAAAACACTGCCATAAAGAGTACATTAAATCTATTTTTTTTAGAAATAAACTGATAACTTCCTTGACAGCAAGCAGATCGCAGTGATTGAATATTCCAGACTATGTAATGATAAACCATGTGCAGAAGAAAGCTACAGTATTTTATACACAAGCACAATATTGAGACATCATACAACAAAGTAACTGAGCATGTATTTTCTCACAACATGCTTGAAAGTTCAGACTTCCTGGGAGGAGCCTACTGGTGGAAGCAGCAAAAAATCAGCTGCCTCCGAATTCCTGGCTACGTACCTGATTAGAGGATCTTCCATCTGACGTCTTATCAGGTTTTCTTATCCTTCAGGCAAGAGGGAAAGAAGAAACTGTTTTGCTGGCAAATGCTCTTCGATTTTTGCAGCTTTTGTGCTTGCAAGGAAAGGGGGGCTAGCCCAAGGCAGAACGGCTGTCCGTGCTGGGAACTTCCAACTGCCTTGTGCAGGACAAAGTAGGTCTCTCCCACTCTGCTCTAAGTTTTGTTTGATTTAATCTTATCACGAGCTGAATCCGTTTACTGCGAGGACAATAATTGCTTATCAATATTTTAGCTTCTTCTCTTTTTCTCCTCCGAAAAATTATTTACTCAGAGGCTTTTAAAATGGCGCCGAGCAGGCTGGTTTCTCCGGTAATAACGAACACTTTTTGCTAATTCTCACAAGACTTCAAAAGAATTCAAAACAAAAGAGATAGCTTATCACATGTTTTGGTTTCACAATAGAAGAATTTTACTCCTTCATTAACTTTGCTTATTTGGAAGTTAAATGGTGATGAATCTGTTGAACGGTTTTGTTACAATGTTTACTCACTGAAACTTTTGCCAAGCCTTAAACTTCAAAATAAAAGCCTCTTTACTTAAAGCTACATATTTAGGCAATAGAGTTTTATTAACTGCAGGCAGACAAATTTTGAAATGGCCTCAAAACCAAATATTAACTTGAAGTCGTCACCCTCTACTTCCAGGGGCACATCCTCAGTGCCTGGTACAAAGCTGCAGCCTCCGCTTCCTACGCCCCCTGCTGGGGATGTGTTAACGAAAGAATTTTTTCTGAGTAATCTAAGCGAGGCTCTTAATGCACAGACAATTAAAATGGAAGATAAATTTAGAGATAATAGAGAGGAGAGAAAAGAGGAAATAAAAGAAATGAAAGAAGAAATTAAAAGTGAAATTAAAAGTGAAATAAAAGGACTTAAACAGGAGTTGTATGAGAAATTTGAGGCTAAGGTTGATAAAATTAGAGACGACATGCTGAGTCTTGTAACTGTATTAACAGAACATATTTCTGGAGTGGAAGATACTCTAGAGGTTCTTAATGATGCCAATGCTAACTTGACATTGAAAACAGAGGTGGTGGAACAAAAAGTGGAAAATGCTGAAAAAGAAATTATTATGATACAGTACCGACAAATGGAGTTCGCATTAAGAGTAAGGGGGCTGCGTGAGGAGAAACAGGAGAACCTGAAACAGATCCTATCGGAAGCTTTTGACCGCCTGATGGGAAGACCAGGGACCAACCAAGGCTGGCAAATTGACAAAGCTTACCGCGTTAACTCCTGGCTGGCAAAGCAGAAGCAGCTTCCTCGAGACATCGTTATATATTTTACTACAAGAGAGTTCAGAAATATGGTACTGCAAGCGTCTTATAACACTAAGCTTCAAATTGGCGGTCAAGACCTGGCTGTTTTGAAAGAGATACCACCTCAAATGTTAAGAGCCAGAAGAGACTACACTTTTTTGGTCGAAGAACTCAGAAATCGTCAGATACAGTATAGATGGGATGCACCATTTGGCATCATATTTACATTTGATAAGCAAAGGTACCGCCTCAACTCTGTATGGAAAGCCCGAGATTTTTATTATAATATATTGAAGGCCGGACACCCTGCACCATCTGGACCTAGAGAAAGACCACAAGAAGGACAGGATAGACAGCAAACTACACAACCACCAGACAAGATGGAGCATCTCTCTTCTCTAGAAGTGCAAGGTGCTATGGAACCAAGACCTAGCCGCATGACTACTAGACGTATGGAGAAACAAGCTAAGAGGCAACAGCATCAACAATCATCGGCCATCGATCAAGGAACTACAACAACAAATCTGGAAGCAGTGGGAGGAGCTAGACCTAAGGTTAAACAGGCCGTGCAGGAAGCTCTAAAAATGCTTCAACCAACCAAAGATGACAACTAAGATTTTAACATGGAATGTCAACGGACTGAACTCTCCACAGAAGAGGAAGAAAATATTTCATTATCTTAAACAGTTTAAGAACGATGTAATTTGTTTGCAAGAAACTCATATCAAGTCAACTGATCAAAAATATTTGATCAACTCAAAATTTGGTCAACATTTTGCAGCTTCTGCTATGGAAAAGAAGAATGGTATAGTTGTATACTTAAGAAAAGATATGAAAGCTGAATTAATAGAAGCAGATCCCTTCGGAAGATATATTGCTTTAGACTTAATCTTAGAAGGGAAAAAGACATTACTTTTGGGAATTTATGCTCCCAATCAACAGCAAGATAGATTCTATAGAAATCTTCATGCTAAATTAGTACAGTGGGACTATAGTTCCTGTATACTATTGGGTGACTGGAATGGAGTGATAGATACTAAGAGAGATAAGAAGATTTCCCGCCTAAATACCAAGATGCGAGCAAAGTTACCCAAATCTTTCTTTGACATTATGGATGATTTTGAATTGAGAGATATCTGGCGAGAAAGAAATGCAGAGGAATATGACTTCACTTTCTTCTCGGACAGGCATCAATCCCTTTCAAGGATCGATTTTATTCTAACCACTAATGATTTGCTTCCTAGGGTCAAGAAAACAAAGATTGCAGCTAGAGTCCTTTCGGACCATAACCCAGTTTGGATGGAGTTGGGAAGGGTAGTGCAGGCAAGAAGGTCTTGGAGACTGAATGAAAATTTATTTAGATATGAAAACTATATTAATGATTGTAAAAAATTACTATCTGAATATTTTGTTTTGAATATGAATAAGGGTACATCTATGGAATTTGTATGGGATGCAAGCAAAGCGTATATGAGAGGAGTTTTGATGAATATAAATAAAACACATAGAAATAAGCAAGGGCTAAAACGAACAGAACTGGAAGAGGAAATTAAGAGAAAAGAGCTGGAGTTAACAAGGAAACCAGACGATACAAAGGTTAAGGAAGCTATTAACATATTAAAATCTCAATTTGACATGTTGATCTCTGACCAGGTAGCTACTAATTTATTATATGCAAAACACAATACTTTTTGTAATGCAAACAAACCTGGCAGATGGTTAGCTTATCAGATTAGGAAAAAAAGGAAAACTCGAAATATATCTAAACTGATTTACAGAGGGAAGGAGGTGTTCCAACAGGAAGAGATTCAAAAGGCTTTCTGGGAATTTTTTACAGAACTGTATAAAGGGGATAAAATTAATGGTTTAGACATAGACAAATATTTAGACAAGGAGAAAATACCTTCAGTTAGAGAAGAACACAGGCAAAAATTGAATCAACCAATAACCTCGGGGGAAATCCTGCAGGTAATTAAGCAATTAAAGCCAGGGAAAGCACCAGGTACAGATGGCTTGACAGCGGTTTACTACAAAAATTTACAGTTAGAAATGGTAGAACCTTTTAGAGAATTATTTAATATGATTCAAACGGAAGGTAAAGTCCCTCCATCTTGGAAGACAGCGTTTATATCTTTGATACCCAAAGAAGATCAAGATACTACTCAACCCAAAAATTATAGACCCATTTCATTACTGAATGTAGATTATAAAATTTTTACTAAAATATTAGCAAATAGGTTAATGTTGGTCATTCAACAATTGATACATACGGACCAAACAGGTTTTATACAAGGGAGACAGATGAAAAGTAATGTCAGATTAATTATTAATGCATTAGAATATTTGGGAAAGAACAACCAGATCCCTGCTGCGTTTATATTTTTGGATGCTGAGAAGGCCTTTGATCGAGTTAACTGGCAATTTCTGCTGAAGATATTGCAAAAAATGCAGATAGGAGATAATTTTTTACAGTCAATTAAAGCAATATACCAACAGCAAACAGCACAAATCATAGTCAATGGAAGTTTAACAGACTCTTTTCAAATTGGAAAAGGTACAAGACAGGGTTGTCCTTTGTCCCCATTATTGTTTATTATAACTTTGGAAGTATTGTTGAATAAAATACGGGGCTTGGATGGTTTAAAAGGGATCAAGATTAGGCAGCAAGAATATAGAGTCCGCGCTTTTGCGGATGATTTGGTCATAATATTGGAACAACCGCAGGAATCCAGTATGGTTTTAATGAATACGATTAATCAATATGGTCAAGTGTCTGGCTTTAAAATAAACTTAGGAAAAACCAAAATATTAGCTATAAATATGAATATTAAACAAAAGGAAGAATTAGGAGTGATGCTAGGATGTGAGGTAGTTAAAAAAGTCAAATATCTTGGAGTTAACATTTTAACTTCAAATGGGAAATTATATAAGCATAATTATGAACCACTTTGGCATAGCATACAGACAGAGATGAAAAAATGGGAGAAATTGCACTTATCTTTGCTGGGCAGGATAGCGGCAGTGAAAATGAACATTTTACCAAAATTTTTATTTCTTTTCCAAATGTTACCTATACTTAAAAAAGATGCGAACCTTTTAGAATGGCAGAAGGGTATCAACAAATTTGTGTGGGCAGGAAAGAAGCCGAGGGTAAAGATGAAAATAATGCAAGATGTACGTGAGAGAGGAGGATTGAAACTACCTAATTTAAAACTATATTATGATGCAGTGGCATTATCTGTAATTAGTGATTGGATTCATTTAACCAATGATAGAATATTGAACATTGAGGGACACGATCTGGTATTTGGTTGGCATGCTTACCTGTTATTCAACAAAAAATTGGATAAGAACTTTAAAAGTCATATTTTGAGAAATGCTTTATTGCGGGTTTGGAAGAAATACCAATATAAATTAAATGACAAGATACCCATGTGGGCAATTCCTAGACATGCAATTGAAAATATGAATACAGCACAAAAACAGGATAGATTTACTTACAGACAGCTTCTTACCTCGGAAAGGGGGGTATTACAATTAAAATCTTTAGAGGTATTAAAAGAGGAGAAGGTAGTTCAAACATGGTTCCAGTATGGGCAATTACAGGCTAGGTGGAAAATAGATCAAAAAATTGGCTTTATTCAAGTTGAGGATAATCTGTTTAAACAAATAAGAGATCAAAGCTTAATGCATATAAAGAGGATATATAATGTATTAATACAGATGGATTCGGAAACAGAATTAGTTAAAGATTGTATGATAAAATGGGCTCAAAATATTGAGGAACCAATAATGTTGGATACATGGGAAAGAATTTGGGTAAGAAATGTGAAATTTACACAAGCTCAAAATCTGAGAGAAAATTTTTACAAGATGTTTTATAGATGGCATTTAGATCCTAAAAAGTTGGCTTCTATGTATCCGAATGTACAGCCTAAATGTTGGAGGTGTGGTTCTCTCGATGCTACATATTATCATATATGGTGGACCTGTCAAAAGGTTAAGGCATTTTGGATAAAAATATGGTGGGTCATGCAAAATGTTTTTAAAAAAAGGATAAAGTTTATTCCTCAGTTATTTTTACTAGGTATATGTACTGATTTTACAGTGGTAGAGACCAATTTGATTCTGCACCTGATAACTGCAGCAAGACTGTTGGTGGCGCAATATTGGAAGAAGGAAGACTTGCCTACAATCCAAGAATGGACATTGAAAGTAACAAACTTAGCTGAAATGGCTAAAATATCGGCATATCTTAAAGATCATTCAAATGAGAGATATAAACGAGACTGGAAAAAATGGATTGACTATATACAAAATAAATACGGGACTAAGAAATTCCAGTTAGCCTATGCTTAAGATCAGAAATGATTTAAACTGTTAAAAGTTAGTTCAGTAAGAAGAAGCTAAGTTCAATCTAGAATGTCATTAATTTCTTTATTTCTTTTTTCTGAATAGATTTTAGACTGTGTTAGTTAAAAATCCATACCGTGTACGGGTTCTGGGAAGTCGGGGGGGGAAGGAGGAGGGGGGATGGGGGGGGTGGAGGGAGGGAGGGGTACACACAACAAAAAAAAATTGTATTTCAATGTCTTAATGATTGACAAATGATGATATATTTGTGTTTGTTTTTTTTTAAAGAAAGTTCAGTCTAATTTCATTGGGGGAAAAAATTAAAGCTGACAGACAACCATGGACCTCCACAGTGATCATCAGAATGGTGGGCATGATCCAACACCTGATGTCTTTTACATGTGAGTAGTATCTGACCCTTGACTTTCATCACTGAATCTGCCAAACCTTTTGAAGCTAGCCACCATTGCTGAGAATGTTCCTAAATACTGTACTTATCAACAAATATAACACCTGCAAATCTGATTTATTATTTCACGTCATGCAATCCTCATTTTAGCCCATCTCCATAGTTTCAAGATGAAGCATTTGTGGACAAAATAGATTGCAATCAAGTTTCCCGCAGAACTCTTTTTTTTTAATACAGAAAAATAGATTGGTCTAATATGTACCAAACAAATTAATGCAGGATACATCTATCAATCATTACTGGTTTTCATATTGTAGTTATATAAACTCTTTGTATCCAATGCAATAGTAACATACTAAAATAAAATATATTTTGAGTTGGGACTCCTAGCAGTACAGTAATATATATATTTTTCCTTAAGATTTATGTCACTGAGGCAATGAGTTTATCAAGGATGTTTCACACTGAAAAGACTACTCAGAAGTACCATTACCTTTTACCAATTAGCACCCAACCAGGTGACTCAGGAAATCAACTTCACCCGATGCTATGAAGAATTTTTCCCAAATGAAAATTGACTATTGTAGTAATTACAACAGGAAACCTAGGGAGGTTCTTTATTCAATCCATAGCATCATAACAATTCTGTAGTACACGGCAAATAAATGTATACCTAGAAATGCACATTTCCATTAGAGATCTGTCTAGGGATCTTAGCACTTTGGGAATCATTCAGAAAAGAAGCTTCGGTGTATGTTAGAAGATGAATGTGGACCCCTTAAATGATACACATTTTCAGAATCAAATCTAAAGCAGTGCAAGTCCTAATACTCTCTTAACTTCATCTCATAAACAGAAGATAGGAAGGCATCAGCTGTCACATCTAGTCAGCCTTTGTGACTCAACATGGATGTTTTGAGGGCTGACGTACCAAGAAGAAAATCTCTGATTAGTTTGTTTGTTAACAAGCTCATCTTGGGTAAAGGGATTCGTGTATATGTGTGTGTACATGCACACAGGTGTCATTGAATCATGAAAGTCCCCCCCTTGCAAGAAAAATTAAAAGGTATGAAAGGTACTTAATGTGAATGTAATAATGTAATAAGGAAGCAAGTAAGCAGTCGCTTGTTGGTAGAATATTCTTGGATGGGCATGGTCTTTCATTGTTGGAGATAATTAAACGCTAATTGGACAGATTCTGTGTTTGCATCTTGCATTGCAGATCTTCCATTGGTCAAGGGTGCAGCACAGTTGTGAGTTCTGGCATCACCCACATGGACGCCCGTGGTGTCCTACTTGCCTGCGACGCTTCCACAAGCCTCCAGCTGCTCGGCGGAGCATCGCGCAGGCGTTGTATGCGATATGCACATGTGCGGAAGCACCAAAGCCTTAAAGGACAGGTAAGGAGATCGGGTGGGAGTGGGCCCTCGGAAGCACCATACCGGAACGATACCTGGGGCTCCAGGCAGGCTCCGGTATGCCCGGACCAGGGCGTACCGCCTGCAACCCACCACTGGTGCAGCAGCTACATGATCTCCTAGTCCTTGTCAGCACTGCACTTCCAGAAATTTGAGTGAACTGGATGGATGGAAAGATGCTATATAAATTATATCATTAAATATATAATAAATTGTATATTATTGAACGGCACAAATTCAGTACTAAATACGTAATTTAACAAATGACTATACAACTTATTAAATTCAATAATATTGAGTAACATAGATAGGTCAGATGATCTATTGTCTTGCTTTCTTAGTTCAGCACCTGTTAGATGTAATTTATTATATTTTTAATATTATTTTCTCTAGTATTTCTTGAGTGAGGTCAGGGCTGGCATGTGTTATTTCTTCCTTTCCCTGCCACTAGTTTTTTTTTTCTTTGCAACTATGTGGGATAATTTAGGTTGAAAATTAATGGCTGGTTCAAGGTCAATTTGTGAGCTTTGCTGCTGAACAAGTATTCAGGTCCCAGTCCTTGCAATGCTGTTCTCATCTGCTTACTGCACCACCCTGATTTGCGAAAAAACAAAATACTCCACCCTCTGAATTATTATTTTCCTTTTCATTGTGTCATAACTGTAATATCAAGAAGCTCAGCCACCATCAGCATATGCAATTGCTTCTGCCCAAAGACTTTGGAAATATTTCCTAGGGGAGGCCTAAGGCAAACATGACAGAATTAAAGCAATTTGTACGTAGATTTCAAATACCTCTTTAATTAATTGGTAAATAATGAAGTTATATGCTTATATTAGTTTATCATAAACATGCATCTGCTTGATTAACAATGGATATAGGTGAAGTCAAGATTGACTCCTAATGACTACATCGGTATAACTATATGGCTTTCTTAGCAATGGTACATCCTATTTCATTCTCCAAGGAAGAGCTGTAAATGCCCAGCCAGGCAGGGAGGAAAACTCAATCAGGGAATTCGCCTTGAAACATTGTGCATCTACAAGGATACACAATGACTGACCCTCATTCTCCCAAGTTCCATGGAACCTTATTTATCTGTTCCCAAGGGAGGGCAAGCACCCTGGGGAGATTTCTGTAATATAGGCAGATATAATAAAGCCGCTAGTTTGAATTCTCTACATGCGGATCTGTTGCTTCTGGTTGTGTCTGCCTGACACAAGTTTCCCAAGTATTCACAGACTTGATTAGGCTTAATTCCAAGAGATCAGCCACATGGTATCATTTGTTGATTCAACAACAAAAAGTATGCTTGAGGAAAGCAAAAACTATAGAACCCTGGTAGTATTAGGATTAGTACTGACTCTGCCTAAGATTCATATAGTGTAATAAAGAACATACGTTATTCTTTTTGCGATGATACTAAGTTATCTCACTAGCTTTTGAGAAGGTACAACTGTATATTTTTTTTTGCTTTTATGAATCTATCACTTAGCTTTAAATGCAACAGCAATCTTCTTTGGTAGCTCAGCAGGCATGAGCAACAGGTTCACCGACAAAAGGGCGACCGACAAAAGCAAGCCCGACTAAACCGCAGTGACAAAACCGCGAGTTGTGAACCGTGCCGATGAATGGGTGCTGAATCGCGCCGACAACAGCACGCTGACAGAAGGGCGCTGTAAACCTAAACCTAACCCTAACCCTAACCCTAAACCTAACCCTAACCCTAAACCTAATGCTAACCCTAAACCTAATGCTAACCCTAACCCTAACCCTAAATGTAACGCTAACCCTAACCCTAAACGTAACGCTAACCCTAACCCTAAACCTAAACCTAATCCTAAACCTAACTCTAAACCTAACCCTAAACCTAACCCTAAACCTAAACCTAACCCTAAACCTAAACCTAAACCTAAACCTAACCCTAAACCTAAGCCTAAGCCTAAGCCTAAGCCTAACCCTAAACCTAAACCTTACCTTAACTTAAATCACCCTTCCGTTGACACGCTGTTGTCGACGCGCTGTTGTCGGCGCGTTGATGATGACGCGGTTTTGTTGGCGCACTTTTGTCATGCATGCTTTTGTCAGGTCACGGAGCAACAGTCCTCTAGCCAACATTAGGGAGATGCCAAATTCATTTTGGCTCCTTGTAATTTTGTGCACATAAAACTATGGAGCAATCATGTAATAACCAAGAGCAAATAATCCAAAGCATGATAGTAGATGCTATCGTACAATTTTAAGTGACACTGCAAGCACCAAAATCAAAATAATTAAAATTGTTATAAAATTAATAAAGTTTCAAAAATTTAAAATTAAATTTAAAAATACTAACAATTATGGTCAACATGCTAAGATTAAATTTTGGGCACTTGAACTTTTTTATTACAATAAAATGATTAATAATATTAAGGTCAGTAGATGCCAATTCATGGCATTAGTGCCGTAGTGCCATAACTCCAACAAAGCTGAACTTTTTGTAAGACTTAGTGATAATTGTCGCTCTCACAAAATCAGAATTTGCATTGGTGGGTGTTTGGTGGGATGGGAATCAGGCCTAAGGTCTGGGAGGACCCAATGACAGTGGGAAAAGACTCAAGGCATGGGAAGTGGAGCATGGCGCATCTTGGGGGTGGGGGGAAGCCTTGGGGAAAACCTGGGCAGGTGAACCTGGCCTTCTGCGCGTGCGCCATACTCGTGCATTGCGTTGGGCTGGGTGGGCAGAGCCTCCTTCAGCCACCACTACTGGCTGAATACCACCTGTCTGTGGCACGTTCCACCTAATAACTGCTGTGACATGTGACTGTAGTGGACAGACTATTACAGTCATATCTGGAGGACTACCTGTATTTAATTGGTGTTTCCAATACACAGCATGAATTCAACAGGACTAAAAGTGTTTTGCTGCTGATTGTTCTTGGTATTCAGTATCCTATGTATCTCACTGCAGTGACCAATAATAGTCAGCCAGCATTGATGGATTCCATTTGCCCTGATATTGTTTTTCAATTGTGGCAATGCCTTGTGAAAACTTTCACCATATTTGTCGCTAACTGTACGTAGAGTTTGGGGAAAGAAGTCCAAATGTCAATGCAGAAAATGAATCTTCAGTGACATTTCATAGTCTTTTATGCTGTGAGAAGTTTGTCAACCAGCTGGATGTAATTTGTTTTTCTGTGGGTGTCAAGAAAATTTTCAACAACATTCTGAGTGCTTTCCAGGTGATTTTCTCTGGCCTCGCCAACAGATCTTCGAACCAGTTGTCATTGATGACATATCTGATCTGTTGTTTTCAAGAATAACTGATGCCTTCCTTAATCGTGACATCAATTATTTTTGGAAACATCTGTCTCAAATAACGAAAACTTTCCTTGCTGATCACCTTCACAAAATTTTCCATCTCTCCGAGTTTTATGTGAAGCCGAGGCAAAAATATGTTTATCAGATCAAAAAGTGGTTCATGTGCCATATTTTTTCTGACATCAAATTAACTTTTTTCAGAGTGGCCATTTCTTTTTAATGTAATGAAACTCTCTTGCACTGCTGTCCAATTTGCATATTTGACAACAGTAGTTGATATAGTGGAGCTGCATTCTAAGCAACAGAGCCATTACTTTTAGATCTCCACAGATATTCCAGTTGTACTTGATCTACTGGATGTGTTTCAATCACAGTTCCATGTTTTTGTATTTTTCTTGTGTGTAGCATAGCCAATGTGTAAAAACAGATGATTTTTATAAAGCAATACATGATATGTTAAATTACAGATAGTTTTCGTGATTAGCAGCCAAAAATCCATAAGATACAGCTAAGAGAGTTCAGGAAGCAAAATCTTTGTTGTCCAGTGAATTAAAGAGTTTTCATCATGCCTTTTGACTACTACTGTAGTTGGCCAGAAGACCCAACTGGTTGTCAGAAGACAGAGTTGGACCAACAGGCAGTCAGAAGATACAACTGGATTAATTAGCAGTCAGAAGACGCAATGAAATCTCACAACAGATGGATAGAATCAACCATAGTTTCAACTGGAAAACTATAAATATCATAGACCAAACTAAATCCAAAAGTGCAATTCCTGAAAATGTGACATTCAGACAAATCAGTCATCAATTTATACATAGAGATATACCATATTTATACCCCGTTCAAAAATGACAATTAAAAAAGCTAAGTTCGAAATAAAAAGAGTAGAGCATATCCTCTCAGTGATCAATCAACACCCAGATAAATAAGGATTAACAATCAAGCAGAAATCATACCCTAATCAAGGAATTCCGAAGAAGAAAACTACACACACACAAACACACAAAACACACACGCACACATACACACACAACATTGGTAGGGCAAGCTACTGTATATAAACAAACCTCCAATCTCTAGCACGGATAATGTTTCCTAACTGTATAAGGAAGCATCTGCAAGCAAGTGACCAAGTTCAGAGAGTATCAAGAACTCCATATTGCTATGTTTTTATCATATATTTTGTTTCAGTTTTATAGTTACAATAACTTTAAGAAGTAAATCCTCTTCTCATTTTCCTTTGTTTTATCTATGGCCATCTTGAGTTTTAGAAAAGGACAAGCCTGCCTCTATTTTCTTCCTTCTGTTGTTCTACAGAATTTCATCCTTGTTTTTCTATTATCATTCCATTGCATTGTCAGTTTTATTGGGCTTCTCCCCATTATGCCATTGAAGATATTGAATGTTGACACAGTTAAAACTGACCTTTATCTGACCATAAGCATATAGTGTCAGAAATTCTTCCTTTTACATTCTTCAAAGCTTTTTTAAAAATGTTTTTAACTCAATAACTAATACAAATAATTGCACCTATGATCATGATATTGCAACCTCTTTAACATTAATCCTCATCAAGATAATTCCTCTTTAAATCCATCTACTTTGTTTGAATTGTTCCATTGTCTTTAAACTTAGCTAGGTACAAGAAATGTTTTTAAAATTTGTATCAAAATGCTATAAGGTGTTAAGCTTATGGAAAGGTAAAAAGAGAAGAGTCTGTGTTATACTTCTCCCAATTCCATAATTTTAAAAGTGTGATTGCCTTTTGCCTTACCATTGGTCCATTCCTGCAGCAGGAGATTCCCTGTATGTAGTTTGTATGCTCAGTCATGGCACCAGATATGCCAATTGATAAAACATATTTATATAAGATCTTGTCAGTTAGTCACCCAGTGAACTGTGCCCCAAAGTGAATAAAATGTCTCACTTATAGCCAGTGTGAATTTGAGCAATGACAAGGATTGTTCTTCTTAGGGAACAGAGCAGGAACAGCTGAAAAATCTTTCCATAGTTTAAAACTAATAAACTACATACTGAAAAGAAGAATGACTCTGAACTTAACATTGATTCCTTCAGAAAAAAAAGGAAAATTACACATAAAAATTATTAATATCTATAAATATTCTGTGCAGTGTCTAGCTTTCCTATCTTATGAACCTTGTAAGGGAACAGGCAGTATGCAAATGTTTAAATAAGTACTGGTAATAAATTAGCAAGGATTTGCAGCGCTTCTAATTCAAACCTGAAAAACTACTTTAGAGTCGGTTGGATGTGCAAGCCCCAGTTATTGACAGAGTAGCTACACAGTCCCAGGAAAACATGCTGCGTAAAAGAGGTGCTACCAGCTCGTGTTCCCATACATTCTGAAGCATGTGGCTGTCCCTTTCAATACAGTGCCTGGTTAGCTGGACTTTTAGGATAGGAAACTAGCTGTTACCTGAAGAATGGTGATAGAAGAAAGAGGGGTAGCGAGGGTGGGAGAGAGGACTGGAGGGAGGGGGAGAAGGAAGGGAGGGCGTGTATCGAGAGAGAGGAGTGGTAGAGGGGGAGGGGAAGTAGGGTAGAGGGGAATGATGGAGGGAAGAAGGGAAGTTGGAGGGGGGCGAAAGAAAGGGTGTATGGAGGGTCGAAGAGGTACATTGGGTTTCTATTTTGGGGGGTATTGCCAACAAGAGGAATGGCTGTGTTTATTGTTTAATGTTATATGGCCCCGGTTATGCACAGTATATATGTGACTGTACGAAAATGAAATGGAAAATAAAAACACATTTAAAGTTGAAAGAATGGTGAAGAGGGCCATCGGTTCTTATCTTTTGAGTTTTGTTCCTGTATAATGTGGCGAGGTCAGAAGATTTGATCAAGTGAACATTTTATTTCTAGCTTGAAATAAAATGCACTTCCAGTTTGTGTATACCTAGTTGCCAAATCTAACTAAATAATCCCAGAGGATTTTGCTCCCAATAAAATATATGCATATAACAAATGTATATGTGTTGTTGCTGTATCATCATCATCATCGTCATCATCATCATCATTGTCATCATCATTATAACCTTTGCATGATGAAGTCCTCTTTATTGAAGTTTAGGAAGCATAATATTCCAAGCTGGTCCAGTGTAGGTTAGTAGATAAATATTTTATTTCCCAGTCTAGGGCTGAAAGGCAAAGAGAGGCCCCAAGTCATCCATCCAGCTTTCATGACTAAGGAGGAAATACAGGTAATTCTTGCTTAATTATGCTAATTGGGACTGGCAACCCTGTAAGCAGACCTGTCACAAAGCATGATGTCATATGTCAATGCTAATTTACAATGACAGCTGTGGCAGTTATGGTTGCCGGTTAAGTGAATCCCTTGTCATTAGTCAACATCACATGATCGTCATTTGCGACTTCCTGCTGGCTTCCCCATTGACTTTGCTTGTCAAGTGGCAATGAAGATTGCAGATGGCAACCATGGGACACTGAATATGGGATGTTGTCACCTTCTGAGAAGCAAAGTCAATGGGGAAGCCAGATTCACTTAACCAGGTTACTAACTTGATAACTGCAATGATTCGCTTAAAAATTGTGGCAGGAAAGATCATAAAATGGGGCAGAAGTATGATTGCTTTTCCAACTGAAATTTTGGGTTCAATTTTAGTTGTAAGTCAAGACTACTTCTATACAACATTGGTCAAATGTGTACTCCAGAAAGAGCAGGACTAAGATAAAAATTAACTGAATACAGAATATAGAATAACAGAGTTGGAAGGAATGTTATTATAATTGGAAGGAACTGAATGGATAAATGGTGATTAACATTGTCTATAAAACATGGCAAAACACACACAAATACCTCCCCCTGCTTTTAACAGAAACAACAAATGGGGAAAAAACAGAACAGAGTTGGGATGTGGAGAAGGAAGAGTTGTATATACAAGAATAATTGAAATGAGGGAATGAAAGAAGGGAAGGCAGAGAGATTGTGGAAAACTCCAGACATTTGGGGCTGAGTTCAGCAATCATAATTTTTTTTATAAATCTCTCTGAGTTCAGTGACTCTTATTCATATAGCGAGAGGATTTCTGGAAATACCTAGGCATCATAAATTCCTAAAACAGTTGTCTCCAATTGAAGGGGGGATGATATGTTAGTTTCACATTCACTCCTTCACCCTCTGGTACCTGAAAAGGATGTCTTCGGGAAAATTGTGGAATTACGGATAGAGAAATCTTTCTAAAATCTTTCCTCTCAATGAGGCTGTACAGGAATGTGAGAATTCCCCACTTCAAAGGTAATTTATTTGAGGGAGAAACCTTCTCTGCGCTTTAACGCTGGCTAATCACAATACATTTTAAATTAGTCCTAAAAATATCAATTTGGTACTCGTGTGTAAAACACAATATTTATAAAGCTAAATCCAACCATGTAATTAAAGCTGTGTGTCATTAGCACTTGCAAATGAGCTGGAAACTTACAAAAATGCAGTACTAAATTTATGGTTTGTACTGCATTAACAAGTTACTAGAGAATAGTTCAAGCCTTTATGTATATGTGACCATAGAAAGCTAAAAATCCAAAGACAGCGAAAACTTTAATATTACAGCATTTTTCCTGAATGTGAATTCATTGATTAAATGATTAAAAGCTGCTTTTCTCCTTCACATCTTACATCATATCATAATGGAAGGAGTTCTATATAGCCATACATATATTAAAGGAACAAAAACAATAACAGCAAGTTGGCTTTTTAATTAATCTCAAACTGTTGGGAAGTTATATGGTATAAATTAACAATTAAATGTATAAGCAATCCATCTAGCTCTACAACAAAAAAAGTAACAATAGACTTATAAAAAGAACTCCAGAAATGTGGACTTGTTCCTCTGTGTTGAAAAAGATAATTAAAATATTAATGAACAATATATATTGGAAGCTCACTTCTGCAAATACCATGCAAGTGTCATGTTGTATACTTCATTTCACTGACTCATCTCTTGTAAAGAATCTGTTAGCTACTCTCTCTTCATCCCCATTTGTTGATAACTTGCTTGAGAAACTTGGAGAAGCCTAAGGGATTGATTTCAGCCTTTTGAGGAAGGCCAGGAGAAGAAGCAAGCATGGCTGGGATCTCAAGAATACCACTTTATTGTCATGTAGGCTATAATAACGGAACTTTGAAAGCCTGTCCAAATGTTTTTCTGACTCCGCTGATGTTAGCAAAATCAAGGTCTGAGTGTCTTTCTCATGTTTGCTTCAATCTCTGGAATATGTAATTGCTTGTATAAGTTCCTCTTTAGTGGTTCTTTCACTCCAAGATCATCTTTAAATCCCTTCACTTCACACCTCTGCAGGGAGGAAATCACCAAGTGGGTCCTCTCCATGGATTAATGAATTGGGAGAATTTGATCTGACAGGTAGTTCTAATTATTTCCTGGTTAGTCTTTGCCAATAGGTGGTGACTAGGGCTCTCGATGAAATCGTGCAACCTGTTTCTTTGTGCCAATCCCATGATGTGTTTTTGTTTATTCGAGAACTTTGGGAGGTGAAACAACAGAAATAATGCCCTGGAGCCCCGTGGAAAAAGTCCAAAAGTGAACTTGATCGAGCACAAGTACAAACTTAATTCTGAGCTTTTGTTATATTAATAAAGGAGCCAAAACACCAATACTTCTCCTTTATGGGCTGTTTGACTGTCACTTATTCCCGAATAGATGTTTGACACCCGATTGTGCAATATTTTACCAACCAAATTGCTCAGATTCCCAGAAATCTTGAGTCCTGTGCAAAATCTATGTGTTAACTTTGGCATTACTTAACTCTGTTATGAGGGACTCTCTTGGTTTGTGGACTCCAAGAAATAGACTACTCTAGGTATAATCCCTACCTTGGGAGTGGGGAGCCCTCCTGTCTCATCTGCAAAGCTGAGTGTATGTGTGTGTGAGATGAATGCAAGATATTATCAATGCCACTTTTCTAGAAAGGGTGATTTGAACAGCTCTAAAGAAGTATGGTGTATTCAGGGGTGGGTTTCTCGCCCCGTTCCAACCAGTTCGGTTGGAACGGGGCCGGCGGCGTCCTCGTGCACATGCGCAGTGCACGCATGCGTACTAGCGCCTGTGCGATGCTCCAGCTGCTCCTGGAGGATCGCGCAGGCGCTGTATGCATTCTGCGCATGCGTGGAAGCGCAGAACTTGTCAAAACCGGGTCAGAAACGCGGGCGGGTGGGTGGATCCTTCGGCGTTCCCGGAAGTTACTTACTTCTGGGTTCGCCGACCAACCGGTTCGCGGGGACCGCCGCGAACCGCCTGAAACCCACCCCTGGGTGTATTCCACGCTTAAGAGGGCTGTTCTGGATCCAACAGTTTATGGACACACATGGCAGGGATTCAATTTTTTGCATGCTGAACTGGCATTAATGCCGGCAGCTACCCACCCCTGGATTGTGTTTGTGTGTAATCAGAAAATCTTTCTATCCCCATTATTTATAGCCAATCTAAAAAAAATTCCTATGATCATAACATATTTTTAAGCATCCCTCAGTACATGGTCTTGCAACAGAGAAAAATACAACTATATAATCAAAACATTTTAAAGCTACATTAAATCCTTCATCTTGTCATCTAGTATTTATAAAAATGACAGCACAATTACCAAATCATGCATACAATACACAAGAATAATTTGTAATGGGGAATGAGGGTGGTTTTAAACTTTGCAAAGGAAATTCGCTGTCCCCCTAGCTTCTGTTTCAGTTTACTATTAAATCTACATGCACTTCATTCAGTGTCTTTTGAACTTCTGTGTTTTCAAAATTAAATGTGGAAGTACACTTTATTCTTACTTTCTTTCACGTTTTAGAGTGCCATTGTTTGGGAACCGAGTTTAAATAAAAGGAATCATTCTGATCTGAATCATAGAGCCGAGGTGGCGCAGTGGTTAAATGCAGCACTGCAGGCTACTTCAGCTGACTGCAGTTCTGCAGTTCGGCTGTTCAAATCTCACCGGCTCAGGGTTGACTCAGCCTTCCATTCTTCCGAGGTGGGTAAAATGAAGACCCGGATTGTTGGGGGCAATATGCTGACTCTGTAAACCGCTTAGAGAGGGCTGAAAGCCCTATGAAGCGGTATATAAGTCTAACTGCTATTGCTATTGATCTGAAGGGGGTCATTCTGCTGCTTCTCTAGAAGCAGGAACAATTTGTAATGAAGTATCTGTCTGATCTCTAACATTAACAATATTTTAATTATTCTTGCAGAGGTACAGTAGGCAACTTCCACTGAAAGAAATTAAAAAAAAAATTAAAATACTTGGAAATTTTAATTCACTAAATTAATCCATATTATCCAGACCAACAATACTTTGAGAATTTTAACCTACATGAATGTGTATGAAAATTTGAAATAAAATCAGTAGTCTATCGAGGAGTTAACTCCATATTTTATATTCTCAAGAAATAACCAGGGTGGAAATTGTGGGGCAAATTAATGTCATGATACATGAGATATTATTTCCCTTTATTCATCATTTCCCTTTGTTTGTTATTATAATTTTTGTTTGTATTTTTGCAGATTGTTCTCTGCCTGCCTTCTGGTTTTGATGCACCATATGTTCAAAATTCTGTATTTAGAGAAACAAGCCCATAAAGTGTTCTCATGAAAATATCAAATGCTGCTTGGAATTATAGACCCAAGAAAGCTTCAACCACTGCTATTTGCCTTTTCCATGAAATATTATTAGCTTTGAATTTCAGAAACAAAATAAAAGCCAAGGACACCATCTGGTGCCTTTTAAAAGTGACAAAATAGGAAAATAATAATAGAGCCTTTGTGCAATGCACTGTTTTGCATTGGTTTAAGCTCAAGAATTTGGAGCAGTTACTATGACCTTGTTGTCAAAGCACATTCAATCTTTGCAGCTGAACATTTATGCTGTCAGCAACTGATTCATTGGGAGCCAATTGTTTCATAAGGTACTGTGGAATTTTTAGCTTTACCAGGTACATTATTTATTATTTATTTGATTTATATCTATCTTTCTCCCAGAAACCCAAGGGCCTTCTCCACTGTGGTATTCTTGTTCAAAACTCTCCTTATTATTTCTGTAAGCTGTGTTCCATCGTGGCACGACAAAACCGCGCTCGACTAAAGCACGCCCGATTAAACCGCATTGCTGATGTCATCAACAGGGCGACAACAGCGAGTGCGGAGAAAGAAAGGCGCTTTAAATAGCGCTTTGAAAGCAAGCCGATTCAAGTTAAGGTAAGGGTTAGCTTTAGGGTTAGGTTTAGGGTTAGGTTTAGGGTTAAGTTAAGGGTTAGGGTTAGGTTTAGGGTTAGGTTAAGGGTTAGGTTTAGGGTTAGGTTTAGGATTAGGTTTAGGGGGTTAGGTTTATGTTTAGGGGTTAATTTTAGGTTTAGCGTTTACAGCGTGCTTCTGTCTCCGCGCTGTTGTCGCCCTGTGATGACGTCAGCTACGCGGTTTCGTCGAGCGCCCTTTAGTCGAACGCGGTTTTGTGGTGGAACCGTGTTCCATGCATCTATTCACGTTTCACCAGCCTTTTGTTGTCATTTTTGTCAACACATTTGCTATTCTGCTTCTTGTAAATTTCATGTATTCATGTAGTTTCATCTCATTTAATCTGTTATATACCCCAATTTGGGAAATATTTCATTAATAGTTTGTAACTATAGGAGATCCTCACTTAACAATAGTACTTGGGATTGGGATTTCTATTACTGTGCGATGCTAGATTACATTACTGCATCCTGAAAACAATCCTGGCAGTCCCCATTGGGTTGTTAAGAGCGGGTTGTGGGTTGGAGCAGCTTTCTTGTACTAGATCCCTGCTTTATGGGGACCCACAAGGCTTTCTTTTTTCCATTCTCCTTCTTAACATATGAATATAGGTACTGGCAGAGATTAACATCAGCATGGCCATGGTATCATTACTATGTTGATGATACCCAACTGTAGATCTCTATCCCTGGTCACCCAGATGACATTGTCAAGGTTCTTTTCTAGTGTCGAAGGCTGTGGGGATCTGGATGGGGAAGAACAGGCTTTGGCTTAACTCTTCCAAGATTGAATGTCTATTTGATTTGGTCCAACAGTCCTAGAACTGGAAATTCTACTATTGACCTGTCCTGAGCAGAGCTGCACTGCACAATTCAGATTCAGTGCACAAGTTGGGAATCCTCCTGGATTCACAGCTCCTGCTGGAAAGGTAGCACCTACGGCTAGGGGATATGGCAGAGGAGCACTTGTCACAGTTACTCATGCCTTAGTCACTCCCAATTGGGAATACCTTGTAGATCACCTGAAAGATTTAACTGGTCTAGAACACAAAAGTATGAGTAAAGTAGTTATGGACATTCCTCATCATTCCCTTTTACTCCAATTTACTCCCTTTAGATGAACTGGCTTCCAATAGGTTTCTGCTATAACTAAAAATACTGGTGATCACCCATAAAGCCCTACATGGCATAAAACTAGATTATTTGGGGGTGGGGTCAACTACTTTCAAGTATCAGGTTATTTCTCACTCAAGAGGAACCCCCCCGGTTATATCACTGAAACAATTATATTTAATCACTGAAACAATTACACTTGTAAGACCTCAGAGGCATGTCTTCTTGGTGGTGGCCCCATTTTTTAAAATGATCTGTTCCAACAATATACAGTAGACATCAAATCCTGCAGACCTTTAGAAAGTGAGTCAAAATTGGTCGCTCTTTTCAGGTTAAATTGAGTGGAATTCCAATTGGACGGACAGAACAATTTTTAGTCTGGATGCAGTGGTGGGTTTCAAAAATTGTTCGAACCTACTCTGTGGGTGTGGCCTCCTTTGTGGGAGTGGCTTGCCGCCCCATGTGACCGGATATGAAGATGCCGACGACACTTGTCAGAACCACCTTAAATTACCTCACACAGAGCACTGGCATGCATAAGAATATGATGTCAACTTGTTTTTTAAAAGGCATCTTTGGTTTGCGTTAAAACAACTTCAACACACGAAATGTTCTGATTGCACCACAAATGCAGTAGTCATCCTTACCTTTCACAGAGGCACTGAGTTTTATAAATATGAGCAAGACAGTGTAGAATAATCATATCCAAGGACCAGTGGTGGGTTTCAAAAAATTTTGGAACCTCTTCTGTAGGTGTGGCCTGCTTTCCGGGTCCACTGGTGGAACCTCTTTTAACCGGTTCGGTAGATTTGACGAACCGGTTCTACCGAATAGGTGTGAACTGGTAGGAACCCACCTCTGTCTGGATGTCAATTTACTGCTCTAATGAGTTTTAATGCACTGTATTATTTTTGTTTATTTATATCCTGCCTTTATTATTTTTACAAATAAATCAAGGAGGTGAACATATCCAAAATACCTTCCTCCTCCTATTATCCCCACAACAACCCTGTGGGGTGAGTTGGACTGAATTTTCCTTATATTTACCTTATGTTGCATAAGCTACAGAAGTTTTTTTTCTTGTACACCACCTAGAGCAGTGTTTCTCGACCTTGGCTACTTGAAGATGTCTGGACTCCAACTCCCAGAATTCCCCAGCCAGCATTTGCTGGCTGTGGAATTCTGGGAGTTGAAGTCCAGACATCTTCAAGTTGCCAAGGTCGAGAAACACTAACCTAGAGTCATGTGGTTTGAGTTGGACAGCCATATAATTAGAAACAGAATAATAAATAATTTGATTGATATATAGATAAAACAGTGAAGTAATAATATATTAACCAGTCAGTCTGGTGATACTTTCGAGACCCATCTTAACACACAAATATTAGGTGCTACTAAAAATTGAAAAGCCATTTTTTTCTGATGTGCTCAGGATTTGTTTTGAATTAGTATTCAAGGACATCTTTAGATCAGTGGTGGGTTTCTACCAGTTCGGATCGGTTCGGCTCTGACTGCAAGCCGAGAGCAAACCAGTTCTCTGTTTCCGTGAAAGTGGGCCCGCCCCCCACCCCCAAGTTATACTGGCCTTTATTTTTGCTTCCGAAGCCCAGCTGATCAGTGGCAGCAGATTGAATTACTGCCCCTCAGCTGTTTTCCTTGCTCCTTTCCTTGTTTGCAACGCGGATGTTCAATTTTTGCTAAAATGTGCATGTGCGCATAGCACACATAAAGTTTCCAAGTTTCCAAGTTTAATAAAATTTGTATGCCGCCCACTCCCATTGGGACTCTGGGCAGCTCACAACAAGACAAAGAAACATTTAAAATTTAAAAGTAAAAATACAATATTAAAATATCACATAAGAGAGCCGAGGTGGTGCAGTGGTTAAATGCAGCACTGCAGGCTACTTCAGCTGACTGCAGTTCTGCAGTTCGGCTGTTCAAATCTCACCGGCTCAGGGTTGACTCAGCCTTCCATCATTCCGAGGTGGGTAAAATGAGGACCCGGATTGTTCTTGTGGGCAATATGCTGACTCTGTAAACCGCTTAGAGAGGGCTGAAAGCCCTATGAAGCGGTATATAAGTTTAACTGCTATTGCTATTGCTACATCACCCATTCCATCTTAGTGGGGCTGGACATCAATCAACAGCCACAGGCCTGCCGGAACAGCCAGGTCTTGACGGCTTTATGGAAGGCCGGGAGAGTGGTTAGGGTCCGGATCTCGGTGGGTAATCGTTCCACAGGGCCGGCGCAGCAACAGAGAAGGCCCTCCCCCAGGGAGTCGCATTGTCCGGCTGACGGCACCCGGAGGAGGCCCAACCTGTGCGATCTTGTTGGTCGTTGGGAGGTGAATGGCAGGAGGTGGTCTCTCAGGTAGTCAGGTCCTAAACCATGTAGGGCTTTAAAAGTAACGACTAGCACCTTGAAGCGCGTCCAGAGACCAATGGGGAGCCAGTGCAGCTCGCGGAGGATAGGTGTAACATATCACTCGCACGGCTGCATTCTGGACCAGCTGTAAAGTGAACCACTTGTTCAGCCGGTAGGAACCCACCCCTGCTTTAGATATATAAACAAACCATAGCCAAACTCCATGAAATGCTTATAAATCTGGGATGCCTTTTTGTATGCTCTTATCCTTTTATATATACCCATTTGATGTGAACTTTTCTCCATTCCAAGGCCCGAATTGTAATGTCAGTTTCTCATATACTCATAATGTCTTAATTCCCCCCCAAAAAAAATTATATTGAGAGTACAAAGAAGAGAACTCAGATTGAGGATTTCCTCATTATAATTTCTTCATAGTTTTTCTGTATGGTACAAGAGGCACGAAAGTGTACTCACTCTCTCACTTGTGTATGAAAGATATATATACACACACGTACACATAAAGAGAATAAACAATGGGGATTTTCTCCAGCACATCATGACTACTCATGACTGAGCTGCACCTTCCCTGCTGCTGAAACAATGGCATGTCTTAAAAGGTGAATTTGTGAGGAAAAAAAAAATAGTATACTATTTATCAGTCTGATAACACTGTCAAATATCATTAAAGGAAACGTAAACTTGAACAGTTATGTTTTCCATTAAAATACTCCGCATTTTAATCTCGTCCTCCTCTATAACCAACATCTTGACTAAAGAGAAAAAGAGAACTGTAATTGCCAGGAAGGAAGGACTTCAGATCTTTGCATACTCTTTGAGAATCATCTCCAGTTTCTGACCGAGTAGAATATTGCCCTTCACCTTCACTTTCCCAAACAGAAAAGCCTTCTGTGGCTTTATCTTGCCCAAAGCAAGCTCCATGAAATCATGTTCAGAGAGAATAAAAACTGTGTTGGCAGGCTCGTGAGATGCTCCTGGATAGACCTGACCGGAACCAGACTTCAAATCCAGGGTCCACTGGGCCACCACCTTTCCTCCATTCATGATGTCCCACTGAAAGACAGCATTCACCTTTTTCACAAGTTGACTGCCAACACCTTTGATACGGCGCCCAATTTGCTCAAAAATAAGATCACTCTGGAGCCCAGGGCCTTTGGTTGAAGCATTTCGAGATGTCATCAGAGGTTCATACAAATCTGAAACAGCAGTTTGTTCACTTGTATTGATTTTCATTTGAAGACATTTCAGTCTTTCTTTCCACATCTTCTTTTATAAATGTTTGGAGAAGGAGCAATTGTTATCTCACTTTGTATATAAGAGCTAGGGTGTTACCATACCTCTTTTCACAAACAGTATTTACATTTCAGTAATAAAATGAAGTAGAAATCATTGTTGGGTGGACACATTGTGTAATCAGATATGACAGCCAGTCAGCATTAAGTTTTAGTTGGTTTGTATGCTGTAATCTCATTGGTGGATATACTTTATTGTGACAGGCAAGATTTCTTATAGTTAAAGGCTGTGGGTGTGTGCTGCTTTGGTGTACATAAGTTGTACATAAACAGTGTGCCTACATTTTTTTTTATGAAGAATTTTTTGTCATGCATTTTATCTACATACTCTTTGACTTTTCTTGAAGAATTTCAATTATATGAAGCCTGGGATTTGGCAAAAATAGTATTTATGTAGATACAAAAAATGTATAGCTCTTTAACATTAAGGAAAGGAAGCAAGTTATGCACTCCTTATTGATCTTTAAAAAATATCTTCATACGTTAAGAATGATAGAATGGAACAATGTGTTTTGGTATGGTCTAAATTTAGTAATATGATTAAGGTTTGAACTGATTTCATATTGATATTATTTAATTTATTTGCAAGACCATCCAACTCCAGATGACTTTGGGAGGCAAGCAGAAATAGAAATGGGGAAGACAAAAGGCGATCAACAAAAGAAATGTTAAACTCGGGGGGGGGAAAACCTCACATTTTTCTAAAAATCACATTTTCAAAGAGTCAAAAAGCCTGAGAAAAGAGCCAGATCCTAAAGGTTCATTGAAAGAAGAGCAGAGTGGGGAGGCTTTGGATTTCAGGGGATATGATCCCAGAAAGCAGGCTCCACAGAGACCTTCTTGGATGAAATGTACAGGACCCAGAATATGCCAATTCTGAGCACATGGGATGGGCAGAATCCATGGGCAGATGATGCCTCAAATAATTAGCATGTAAGGCTTTATAGGTGGTAATTAGCACTTTGAATTGCACCCAAAGCTTTTTGGTAACCAGTGCAGCCTCTGGGGTTTGTTATATGGGCTTACTAAGCTCTGCATAATGTTGCATTTTGAACCAGCTGCACAAGTGACTGTGTGGAGGTCCAGTTCAGAAACAGTTCAAATTGTGCACAACATAAATCTGTGCAAACACCCTCCTGGCTACGTCTTCCTCTTGCTCTTTGAGACACCTTAGAGCAGGGGGTGTCAAACTCAAGGCCCGGGGGCTGAATCTGCCCTGCGGGGTACTTAGATCCAGTCTGCGGGACTGCCCTGGAAACAGCAAAGGACTGGCCCACGGTGCTTCTGCCAGCAAAAACAGGCTCCCAAGATCAGTTTTCAGCTACCCCGGCCTCCTGCAAACCTCTGCCAGCAAAAATGGAGGGCCACACATGGAGTCCGGGGGCCCATTTTTACTGGCAGAGCATTCGGACCACCATAAGCATCCACGACATGAGTGATGTTGAGTTGGTCATGCCCATCTTGGCAATGACCACCTTGGCCTCCGGAGGTCAAACAGAACACTGATGCGGCCCTCAATGAAATCGAATTTGACACCCTAGCCTTAAGCCTAGGAGCCCACCCCCCACCCCAGTTTGCATACCAATCTCAAATGAGGAAATGCAAAATTGTTTAGAACTGTAGGTAGAAAGTCCGCAGACAATGATTCTCCCAGTTTTCATGCTTAGCCCCTCACTCTTGCTTAGAGTTAAAGCTGATTGTTTCTTCCCCCATTCAAATGCCAATAGCCTCAAAGTTATAGATATGATTTGGAATGCCAGAGAGTGAGATATGCAGGTGGGTACCATTAGTGTACTGACACCTGATTTTGAAACCAATATATGATCTCATCCAGGAGTATATAGGAGAAATGGAGTAAACTTTCAAAACAAATTATCGACTTAAGAAGTGCAGCAGCAGAAAAAAGATGACAGTTAATGGATCTGGCTATTTCGGTCTGTTTCACCACTGTGTCTCTTTCCTAAGTCTAAAATTTCCCAGCATAGAAAGATCTACATAGAATATATATTTAAATGATATTTTAAATGTAATTTATCAGCAAAGGTATATTACGTATTCAAAATATGTTTCTTATCTTGAAATACAAGTTGTTAAATGCATCTTGAGGCAAAAGTTTTTGAGGCAAAAGTTATTTGCAAAAGATTCAATTCATTTTGGGTTACATCTGAATTTATAATGTCAGGTTTTTTGAAATTCTCCTAGTCTGTACTTCTTTCAAAGAACTAAATGCATATATACATTAAGAGCAAAAGATTTGAAAATAGCAACTTCATAACTTTAATGGCAAGGGGCTACTTTTGTGAACTCTGGGCCATTCCAAACTTAATTTAACAGACAATAGCTATCTGCCAGACCTTCCGCAGTATAACTAATTCTGGATCATTGACAAGAACATCTATACACACATTTTTATGTATACATTTAAAAATAATATTCAGGCCATGAAGTATTAAGAGATACTTCAAATTAAGATAAAATTTACGTTTTCATACTATTCTTTATTCAAATGTATAGCTCAGGGGTCCTCAACTGAAGTCATTCCCCTCCCAGCTGTGTAAAATTGTTGTCCATGAAACTGGTCCCTGGTACCAAAATGGTTGGGGACCACTGGTGTAGCTAACCTAGTATGAAAACTCAAGGAATACTTATATTGCAACATGTATAATTTACATACAATAAATCCAACAATACCCTGCCATCATATGATCAATGTTATTAAATAGTGACACTACCAGATTACAATGGTATCTTGAACAGCTATTACTTCCTAGGATGCAGATAACCATGGATCACAGGCTAGCATAAAATCAAAAGATGCACCATTTGGAATGATAGCAAATTCTGTATCAGACAAAGATTGCAGTAAGAAAATACATTTGCTAGCCTTAATTTATAAAAATATGACATTTACAGTGAAAAACTGATACATCTATGAATTGAATAGAATTTTTTGTTTTAAAAAGGGTAAGGATAATAATGATTTTATGTATACTTGATAGAGGATTGGTGATATAACGTATAACCCTAAGAATATATTACAATGATATCTTGTTGTTGATAAATAATTCTAATAAGGGAATAATTAAAAATTGGTATATATGTAGTGACTATTTAGAATATTTTGTTGAAAAATGAAGGAATAAGATTTCTGTTTGAATGTATGATGTACAAGGATAATAATGAACATAAGCATACCCGATAGTTGATTGGTAGAATTATGCATAATTGAAAATAGTGATATACAAATCTAAATGGTTGGTAATTTTTCTTTTCTTTCACATTGGGATTATATAAAGGTATACTGTTATCAAATAGACGATCAAGAATGTAAGGGAATTATGATTTATTGGAAAAAATAATAATACTAATTGTAATTGAACATATACTGTACAATGAAAGTGAGGTATTTAGTTATACTAGATGAAAAATCTGTGATGGTAAATGTTATTCGAGAATATGGATGTAAAAACACTCGTAACCAAACGACATGCTGTATGTGATGATGCTTTTTTTTGTCTCTTTTGTTTTTTATTGTTGTGTGTGTGTGTTGTCTGTTTAATAAAAAAAATTAAAAAGATGCACCATTTGGAATGATAGCAAATTCTGTATCAGACAAAGATTGCCGTAAGAAAATAAATTTGCTAGCCCTGATTTATAAAAATATGACATTTCCAACTTTTCAGTATATCAGGGTCGTTGCTATAGGCGCTGTTGCCTCTACCATTTCACTTTGGGGCAAGGGTAAGATCAGATTGCCTTTATTAGTTTCATAAGAGGAGCATCACTGTTTCTCAAGGCCACAGTATTTATGTTGTAATTAAAAAAACCTTTTCCAAGAGAAACAGCACTTTCCAGAAAAATGGCAGCTGAAGTTCTCCTTTGCTCCAACTCTGCTCCTACTGGAGCTGTCTTTCCCATATGACTGGGTAAAAAATGCAGGACAGGGAGGGCCTGGTGTTTGAATTGCATATTTCCCATGCTGTGTGAATGCCACTCTGGTCATCAGCAGCCAGTGAACACAAGAGATGGAAAATACCTAAAGAAATTAAGAACTACCTCAGAAATATTTAAAAGAAAAGAAGGATTTCATTAAACTTTCCTAATAGACAATTTTGATATCGAACACTAAAACACATTGCGTTTCTTAAAAAAAAACAGGCTTAGCAAAGAGAAAAGTTGTTCAGGTGCTGTACTTTATTAATAAAGTTCTTCCCTTTGGAAAAATTTAACCGACACATATAAACACACACACTTTACAGGTTAAATAATTGATAAATTAATCTAACTTGAATTCAGTTTTTTTCCACAGATTGAACAGCCAGACACACTCAACACACAAACAATGCATTTTACACTTTGTTCTGAAAAGATACATTAGATCAGGGGTGTCAAACTGGCGGCCCGCAGGCCAGATGTGTTACACACAGGCCACGCCCACCCCAGCTCCACAAAGGGGGAAACCATCATGAAATGTCACATGATGGCAATGTGGCCTGGCGAGTTTGACACCCGTGCATTAGATGGACCAAAAGTAGAAGCATGCTCTTACAAGGAAAAAAAGTAAGAGAAAATGTATTTTAATGAAATGGATCATAAGATTTGTTATATTTATGCTGCTACAACTTGCACAACAAACTTTCCTCATCAGTAATAGAGGCCTCCGTGTTACCACTGGTGAGATGAGGGCTAATGCAGCACAGCTCCTTCAGGTAGGGCCAAGGAAGCATAAACAGTCTTGTGCACAGAGAAGGAGCTACTGCTGTGACTATCCCTCACTTCAGGGTCTGGAAAGTAGAAGATGCAGGAGACCCTCTCCCACACAGTATGGGCCTTCTCATATTGTCTGGCAGTATGGGAAGGAATCACAGAAAAATGTCAGAAAGGGCTCTGTAGATATCTACACACAGGACTGATTTCTAAAACAACTTTGGTAGAGTTGTCCCACTACACTAGTAATGTTTACAGTATGAAAAACATCCACACATTTCAGCTGGAAAAGGATTCTATCAGGATTTCACCCATCCTTTACTGAGGGAGGGATGTTTAATTTCAAGTAATGAGTTGAACTTTAAGAGACATTCTAAGCATCACACAGCTCAAAATACCAATGATGGAACTATCCTCTGCCTCTTCATCAGCTTGGAAAATACAAAATAGCCTGGGGATTCCTTTGAGGATTCAGATTGTTTGGGGCTGGGTGGAGTCCGCAGGAGATGGAGAAAACCTGCAGTTGTACCGAGCTTCCAAAATGCAGGAGACATTTCTATTCTGTTCCTCCAGCTGTCCTCTCTGTTGATATTGCTCATGCCCACTGGAAGAGCGGGGTGGGGTGGGGGTGGGGGGACTGTTGTCATGATGAGAGCATTTATGCCAAGAACCATATGCACTGGTAAAATAATGTGGTCATTTTACAGTTATATAAAACCTAACTATATGGAAGGGATAGTTATATAACTTCTGCAATGAAAATACTGCAAATAAGAAATGACCCAAATAGAAACTTGCTTTAAAACCTATTAACGGTGGACATTGATAACATTCCTTTGGTTGTTTGTAATACACCATGATGGAGATCCTTACTTCAGTCAAATTCTCCTTCTGCATCAAATAATTTTTCATCTAGAAATTTAACATCCTCAGCTAATGAGCACAGAAGATCACCAGTAGTGTTTATGAGCTTTCCTGTTAAAAAAGAAAGGGAAGAAAGAAAATAAATCATAATGTCACACAGGAAAAATCAACAACCTTCAATTCTCCAGATGCATGTTTAATTGCCACTGGCTTTAACTCTCAGTCTAATCATAAAAAAAGGAGACCAAATAATTTCAAGTAGCATTTTAAACATTTGTTCAAAGTTTCAAAATAATCTTCCTATATATTATCATGAGCAATTTGCCTGGCATTTCTCAGTATAAATAGTTGAGGCAGTTTTTCTGGAAAATCCTTCCACTCAATAACTACAAGTACATTTCTTAAATAGTGTCTTGAACAACATGCAAGTGATTCATTGGATTTGTGTAGTTAATGCTGCCCAGGAAATCTCTGTGGCTACACTCCCATTTACTCAGAGGTGTAATTGCCAAATTTGATGCTATAATATGGGTATAGAGTATCTAAGGTAGATGGATGATGCTACTGCCAATTTTAGTGGTGAAAGAGATAAAGAAAAAAAATGTACAGTTTCCTTATGCTTAATGGCATGAAATTGTGGATCCTTTCAACATGGAGACTTCATTTTTCAAAGTATATTCTAGCCCGGAATAAATGCCCATGTAACATCCCCATGGATTCTACTTGTTGAAAGCTAGCAGGGAGGGTCACAAATGGTTATGTGACTGCAGGATGCTGCAATCATTTAAGTGTACCTGGTTGCCAAATGCCCAGATTGCAATCATGCGACTCCAGGTGCTGGGGCAGCCAGAACTGTGAGGACTGGGAGTTAACTACCTCTCATCACCACCATAGCAACTCAAACAGTTGTTGAATGAGTGGTTGTTAAATGAGGACTAAGTATAGTTCATAATTTTATTCACTACCAATATCCCTCATGATATACAATAGAAGAGGATGCTGCATAACAGGAAACAACACCCCCCCCCCGATGTAGTCTTAAAACAATGGAATGTTAAGAATAATACCCTTGTTCTTGTGATATTGTCTTGACCATATCTGCCACATATTTATTGCTGTTTTTAATCTACATTGTTTATGTTCTGTTTTTATGTTCTGAGCTGCCCAGTTGATTTAAACTGGGCAGTGTTTAAGACAAAATAATACAGGGAATGTATGTCTGATTTTAAAAAAGCCACCAATCCAGCAAATTAATCCAATAATCTGAAAAGGGATATCATGTTTTCTGAAAACACAAAGACAACAGAAAAAATATAGTACTTACATTCATACATGATCAAAACATGGTTTTTTTCAAGAATGCAAAGAAGAATGGAAAGAGAAAAGAGAGGATAAAAATAGGGAGGAGGGTGTTAAAAGCTCTATGGATTTGTAAGCATTGAGGCAGGCAGCAAAAGAAGACAACTCAACCTTGATGCCTGAACAGCAGCCACTGAATTTTACAATCAGTAAATGATTTGAATTGTAAAAGTAATCCAGGGTATAGGAATAATGGCACTAAAAGAAAATCAAGAACATTCAGTGTGGATTGGAAAGCAAAAGAAAGCAGTAAGTTTGGCAAAAATTAGCAGGTCTAATCTTCCAAAAATTACACATGTGTCTTAATCTTCCTAAGATTCTAGTATCACTATTGTTAAGACTAATCTTCCTAAGATTCCTACACTAAGACTACCTTTCGAACCACATGCCTTCTTGTCAGAGATCATAGAATTGTAGAGCTGGAATGGACCATGAGGTTATGTACTCCCACCTGCAATGCATGGAAAACCATTTTAACCCTTCCATGAGAAAGAGAAAGCACTTTCTGAAATCTTTAAAATCTCCAGCGATGGAGCCTACACTATCTTTATAGACAGACTATTCCATTATTGTACAGATCTTACTCTCAGAATATTTTTCCTTATGTTGAAATGAAATCTAGGCAGTTGCAACTTATGCTCATTATTTCTAGTCCTACTTTATATGGCAATGGAAAAATAGTTCATGCCCTCTTCCCTGTAGTTTCTACATGTACCTATATATGGCTTCCTGAATATCCCAAGTTCTTTACTCTTCTGAATAGGACAACGTCGCGCGAGCGATTGTGGGCGTACCTAGGTACACCCACGTTACACCTGTCCTCCGCGAGCTGCACTGGCTTCCTATTAGTCTCCGGACATGTTTCAAGGTGCTAGTCGTTACTTTTAAAGCCCTTCATGGTTTAGAACCTGGCTACCTGAGAGACCGCCTCCTGCCATTTACCTTCCAGAGACCTATAAGATCGCACAGATTAGGCCTCCTCCGGATTGCATCTGCCGGCCAATGTCGGCTGGCGACCCCCCGGGGGAGGGCCTTCTCTGTAGCTGCTCCGGCCCTATGGAACGATCTCCCCATGGAGATCCGGACCCTTACTACTCTCCCGGCCTTCCGCAAAGCGATTAAGACCTGGCTCTTCCAGCAGGCCTGGGGCTGTTGATTTATCCAGCCCCATTTTATGTTATGAATGTTGTGTGATTTTAATGTCTGTATTTTTAATTTTTATATGTTCCCCCTACCTGCTTTATCTGTAAGCCGCCCTGAGTCTCTCGAGAGTGGGCGGCATACAAGTCCTAATAAACTAAACTAAACGTCCTCAGCAACTTGTACGATCTTTGTTGTCATCCTCTGAACCTTCTCAAGCCTGCCAATATTCAACTGAAAATGAGGAACTCTAAATCATACAAAGTATTCCAGGTGTGGTCTCATTAATGCCAAGTAGAGAGGAATAGTGACTTTGTGTGTCTTTGACATGATATTTCTTCAGTGCAGCCTAGAACAATATTAAACCTGCTAGTAACTGTCTCACTCTGCTGACCCCAATTCAACTTGTTGTCAATGTAGCCTTTTAAACTTCCATAATACCCAATCAGCAGAAAGGTATTACCAACTGAGAATTAAGGGACCCTAACTAGCTCATTAGACAACATATGGCTAGACAGTGCTATGTTAAACAGTTTATTGATATTGTAAATAAAATCTAAATTCAACAGAATTCTGTGAGTTGAATCCAGAAACGTTAGATTGAAAACAAGGTGATGAAAAGGGATTATAATAGGAAAGCAGAAATAAGAATCAAGAGGAAAGGAACTTGACGCATTTCAACTGCTTGTGGCCATGAGAGCAAATTACTTGGGGAAGAATAATGTTAGTTTGAGGTAAAGAAAAGAAAGAAGTGACTGTGGCTGATAACTTCAATATTTGTTACTACCAAAACAAACATTTATCCAATATAAAAAAACAAGATGTCAAATTGCTCTGTTTCCAAACACCTCATTTACAAGCAGAAAAAGTTTCCAGTCTCCGTCAGTTCTGTCTGGGCAAAAAATGTTCTGGTGGTGGCAGAAAGGAGTTAGGGGAGCGGGGAGGAGCAGGAGACAGGCACCACAAACACTTTTCGTGCCCAGGAGCTTCCATCGACTCTCCTCTCCCTCAAAGGCAAAGAAACTGTGGCAGATGAAGCTTCCCAAATCCATCAAGTCTCCCTGGCAGAGAGGAGACAGATCTTTGCAAGGTAAGTGAATCAGGCACAGCAGGGAGGGGGAAGCATGAGGTATCTTAGTGGGTTGGGGAGACCTTGGGGGCCTGTTCCATCACTAGGCCCCTCCATGGTCTTCCCCACCTTGAGATACTTCATGTGCACTTAATGAATACTTAATGTGTGGACGAAAGGAAGGGGTGATCTCGTTCAAGGTACAAGATTCACTCCTACAGATTCTTGAATTACAACTGGAATGGACAAGCTCCATTCCATTCATAACTTGAGAACTACCTATAGACCTTCATCTAAGTCCTATAAAAATATAAGTTACTAGTTAAACAAGCAACACATGAAAATGGCATACTGCATTACTTCTATATTGAATGCAATCAACATTTACTGACTACCTTTGTGGCAATAAGTATGCAAAGCCTTAGGAATAAATTAACTTTCTTAAGGGATAATCTGAGTCAGATTTTCAAGTCAATAAATTCTACTCTGAGTTTGAGACAGTCTCCCCCACAAAAACAAAAACACAGATGCACAAGTTGTCCCCTGTTCTTCACAACACAGGTCAATGGAAATAAATCAGAAAAAACTCTTTTAAGACTTCAGAAAAATGGTTATTGATATTTAAAACGGATGCAAAACCATTGTCACACTTTGGCTTCAGTCAACTCAGATAAACAGACAGTCTACAGATGGAGAAAATGCAACTTCATTCTTACTTTTGTAGAGTGGCTGTTTAACAAAAATCACTCCTGGAGAAAGGTATATAGTATCCTCTGCAGGCTACTCTTGCATTCATCAATCTATTGTAAGGAAAACACTGAACAAGAGTAATGTACATAGGAGGTTCCCCTAAAAGGGTACGGCCATTAGTCTCAAGCTTGCCAAGACTATCTGAGTTACAGGCTGCTCAAATTGTTTTGGCAAAAAACTTTGACATTAGTGTGGATGTTTACAGTTTGCAGAATGAGAAACATTACATCCTCTGGACCTGTTTGCGCAATCATGGAGGGAACAATGGATTCCAATAAAGGAGAATATTTGTATCTCAGGATGAAATGAATCCCTCACAATGGATCGTATCAGCAAATACTAGCGCAGAGCATCAAGCCTGTGAACTCAAGCTTAAATGAGTGTGGGCCATGCAATACCTTTATGATCCTGAAACACAAAAGTAAATTGAAAACAAAGTTGTGCTGAAGCACAAAAAATTTCTCACTTTGAAATGCTGAGTCAAAACTATCATCCTTAACTGAAATGTTGTGGCATGGCTTGAAGTAAGTAGTTCACACAAGAGAATCGTCACATACCACTGAGTAGAAGCTGTTATGAAAAGAGGAATAAACCAGATTAGCTCCAAGACAATATGCAGGACTGATCACCATCTGAATAAAGTCATTGCCTCTAATCTAAAGGAATAGCACCAGTTATCAAATTAAAAAGTCCAAATACTTTTACCAACAAAGAATCTTGGTCAATATATTCAATAAAGAACTGACACAATCCACTTAATTGTAGCCTGAATGAAGATGTAGCCGCTTCTACGAGTGCAAGTATACACTATTTATGGTAAAATTAGTCTGCAGGGTCACATTATTTACAAACTGGTGATTCCTAAATATTGTTAAATTCACTAATTACGTTCACACAAAGTTTCATACAAGTCCATCCATCTATCCAAGTCCTTTTCTCACTGCTTCTGCTACCCCTGTGGACAATGTGTATAATGTATTCACAATTGAAAGAGGAAATATCTAGAGAAGTAACGAACATCCCTTTCTAACATGGTTGTGATCAACACAACTTCTGCTGATACATAGTTACCCAAACTAGGATTGCTGTTACTTCCAAAAACAGAAAATAATAGAGCGGCCAACTAAACATCAGTTTCTCTCAAAGTGGTTCATAAATAATGCAGGTTTCTATATCATCTTATTTAGGCATAAAAGATCCTATATTATTGTCAAAAACACTAACCTTTATCTACATAATCAGTAGATTAAACCCATTTGTATCAATCTGAAACTTTGGGTTAGATAATTCTGTTCAAGAATCATCGCTCAATCTGCAGATAATTTCTCTGCCTAACTACTTTCTAAAGGAAAAGGAAACATTTTTGGTTCATAGAATGTTGGATGATGGAGCAAGCATACATATTAATCATGTTTAAATTTCATATACCGTATATACTCGAGTATAGGCCGACCCGAATATAAGCCGAGGCACCTAATTTTACCACAAAAAACTGGAAAAGTTATTGACTCGAGTATAAGCCTAGGGTGGGAAATGCAGCAGCTACCGGTAAATTTCAAAAATAAAAATAAGATACCAATAATGTTTTTGAATATTTATTTCAAAGAAAAACAGTAAACTAGCGGTGTATTCAATGAAATACTTCACTCACCTCATGATGCTGATGTCCCGCTGTGATGATGATGTCCCGTGCAGCCGCGGGAGCGATGTCCCGCCTCCTATGACACACGGCACAGTGATTCCTATCATTGGATCACTGTACCAGAGGAGGTGGGACATCGCTATGTGGCTGCTTGCCATAACAAGGAGGAGGTGGGACATTGTTGCAGAGCGGCAGGAGGGGGAGGAAGGGGAATCGTAAGACAGACCTGCATTACATTAGAACGTGAGGAGGGGGGATGGTGCGGTGCGCGCTGCGCGGCAAACTGACACAGAGGGAGGGGAAACTCACAGGGGCACTGGGCCATTCACGAGTGTCACCCAGCGGCATGGCCCCGCCCCTTTTTCTCCTCCATTTCGGGCAAATTTTTTACTGACTCGAGTATAAGCCGAGGCGGCTTTTTTCAGCCCAAAAAGTGGGCTGAAAAACTAGGCTTATACTCGAGTATATACAGTATGCATATGTGCACATATGTTCACACATACAAAAGTAGGTTTTCTCCATTATCGTATTATTAATTACTTAGGATAGAAAAGCCACATTGCCCATTTACCTGCCTGCTTTTGACATATCAGTTACTGCTGCTGCTAATTTTTGGAAAGTCCAGATTCTATAAAGTTTAGCAATTGTGCAGATTACTCAGAACAGAAGCTAAAATATCAAATGTTTTGACTTCTGTCATGAGAGAGCACAACAATCACTGGATTTGCAGGGCTGATTTCTAGAAGGATGGTGCTTCTTGCAAGGCTCAAAATCCAGATAGGAACTCGGTGGATTTCCAGGCAATGAAGAAGAAGATCTTTATAAAAAAATCAGTTTATTTAAGATTTATATATCTACCCATCTTACACTCACAACTATATAATCAATAACTATTAAAAAGTCATAAAACAATAAACAAAAACTCTGTGCTTTAATTATTCCCTTGGGATGGCCCACAGCAAACTCTCCTCATTCCATATTTTCTATCTATTCAATCTTATCCCACCTCTACAGTAAAGAGCCGGGTCTTATTGGCCTTCTGAAAAAGGCTTAAAGGGATGGGGACCTGCTGAATTGCTGGGGATAGGGAAGGTGTTTCACTAAGTAGCAGCAGCCATAAAAAGGCACACTTCCATGTCCCACTAGGTGGCAGGATTTCACAGAAGGAATCTGGAGCATGTCTATCTAAAGGGACCAGATTTTACGGAAAGGCAGTCCTACAAATATCCAGATCCTGTGCCATGTAAGGCTTTACAGGTGATAACTAGTACCTTAAATTCCATTTGGAAGGAATCTAGGAGCCAGTGCAGCTTGCGTGATAAAGGTATAACATGGGTAGACCTTTTGAGCATTGAACACTGTGTGCAACACTGTATTCTGGAACTAGTTGTAGCTTCCAAGTGTCTTCAATGACAGTCTCCAAGGACAATGTCTCCAAGAACATTAGTGCATTGCAATAATCCGGGAAGGGACTAAGGCAAGAATGATGTGAGCAAGGCCTCCCAGTCCAGGAAAGGGTGCAATTGGTAACCAAAATGCTTCTGTGCAAAGCCTCCTACCCAACTCAATCCCCTGAGTTACATGAGCCACCTGCTCATGTAGCAGGAGCTCTGAATCTAGGAGGACTCTCAAATTGTGTATCAACTCAGTCTGGGGGAGTGCAACCCTGTCCAAAGTCAAAGATCACAAGTCAGCAGTCCATCGTGATGAGCTCAGATTCAGAGGAGGAGACTGGAGGAGAAGCCAGCTCCATTGTTACTGGACAAACTGACTGACAATGAGTAGCCAACTCCAGAGTTATCAGACAGACTACTGTAAGAATAGGGAGATGAGGTAACCAGCGATTATTCATCCATAATCAGACCATGGATGATATGAACTGTATTGCAAGTCAAACAGGCATTAAGCAGGAGCAACTGGAAACCAGAGCCAAGGGTCTGAAACCAGGTCCTGGGACTGAACTCAGAGGGCTAGAACATTATGCTAGTATTTAACACCAGGGCTGCCTTCCCCAAAAGTGCCCTGCCCTGTACCTTCCCATGCCCATCACCTGTATAATGCCCTTCCTGCAATTTCTCCTCTCTAACTGAGAGGAGAGATTTGAGTCTTCCCCTCAAATCCCCAAGGACTATCCACATCCAATCTTAACAATCTAGACCAGTGTTTCCCAAAGTGTGGTACGTGTACCCCAAGGGGGTACGGGAAGAGTTTGGTGGAGGTACGTGTTGTATCCGGTTTTAACAGAAAAAGTCCTGAAATACATCTTGCCTTTTCCAACTTCATATTTATGCGAAGTTGCTTTTTCTGCATTTGTAGACATTAAGTCGAAAATAGGAACAGACTATTGGACGTGGAACTGCATCTCAGATTAAAATTAACAACCAGGGAACCAAATTATGATGATCTGTCATCTCAACATAAACAATTTCATCCTTCTCATTGAATCAAATAAATGTTCTTTATAATATAACTTTCGTTTATTTTGCATATGTACCAAAAAAAGAAAAAATAAATATATTTTGATTTTTATTAAAGCATATGTTTTTTATGAGGGGTACTCAGCGTTACGAAAATTATAGAAGGGGTACACATATGTCAAAAGTTTGGGAAACACTGATCTAGACAGACAGATTCTGTGCATGCTCTGGCAGTTCTGTATACACTTAAGAGCCTCACTTAAGAGCCTCCACCTCAGCAGGGCCCCCATCCAAACCTTCCTTCCAAATTCTCGAGCTCCCTGCACCCAAAGCATTTTCTCTTACCCTCCCAGCCCAACCATCCCTCACCCAGGCAGTGGAGAAGTAAACCCCACCACCACCATCAAAGGGACTGGGTGGCAGCACTCCCAACCCACCCTTCTCTCATATGAGGGGAACAAAAGAACCCAGATACACCTAGCCTGCACATCAACTATAAAACTATATAAAATTCTTGATCCACACAATGTCTTAAATCCAGGCACCATCAACTTCAATCCCAAATCTTCCCAGACAGGCAAAATGGATGCTTTAAGGGCTCCTTAAACAGTAACAAGACACAATAGAGCTTCCCCACAGGTTTGCAACCTTACTCCTACCCCGTCTGCCACAAACCATCTGTACATCTGAGCCCACCACTCCACTGGAGATTCCAACAATCAGGATCCCACAGCCACCAACGCTTCTTCGACCTCTGTCAGCTTACTCTGTCTTATGGTCTCTAAGGTGGCAGACTCAAGGAAGACAGGAGCTAAGTCCTCCAGAGTTCATTTTTTGCTGCTTATCAGCTAAAGCAAAGGCAGTTAATCCACAGCACCGCTCAGCTTTGCTGCCTGGTGCCTGTTTAATGGTCAGCCTCTGAAATATGAGAGGCCACTACCCACTTCACCCACTCGGCTACCTCTAGTTCACTGGTTCCAACATTACTGGCTGCTACCAAACCAGCCAGGACCACTGAACACCTACACACACCATCCACAATATCCTCAAAAGGGGGAGGGGGAGGAGAGATGGTAGAGTTGCAATACTGGCAATTCCAGAAAGGACAAGTAATTGAGAAGGAACTAAGGAGACTGCAAGTACCTATGCTAATACCCAGAAGCTGTAAATTCCACCTTCCATCAGTTTTATGATGTTATGCCTGGTAATGGCTACCATAACACCATATCACAGAAACTCTCCACCAATTCTTGCTGCCCTTACAAAATGTCATTTGGACAGTAATATTATTAAACAAATAATTGATTTTCAGTCATATGATTTGCATACATTTTGCAGAGTAAAAAAGTGAAATGAATTTGCAAAGGCTTACTAAAAGCAAACGTTCATTTCTATCCTCTATATCAGGGGTCATCAACCTTGGCAACTTTAAGACTTGTGGACTTCAACTCCCAGAATTCCTCAGTTCCTCAGCAAGCTGGCTGAGGAATTCTGGGAGTTGAAGTCCACAAGTCTTAAAGTTGCCAAGGTTGGAGACCCCTGCTCTATATTTTCAACCACATCCCCTCATATCTTGGGAGCAGAATAAAGTGCAGTCTTTAAAAAAATAAAAATTCCCATATCTGTCTTAAACCTATGATTGTAACAATAAATGTAAAATTTATTTAAAGTGTTTTTATATTTATCAACAATTTCATTTTTGTTTTTACTAATGAATAAATTTTCTTAACAAACAGCCTTAGATAAAATTCAGTTGCTGGACTTTTCTATTGAAAGTCTGTGCATGTTAGGCTTTGATAATGCTAGAACTGCCTATTTCAAATTTCAAATTTTGCAAGGCCTTCACTTTAGCTAGGTTGGATATTATGCCCTCAGCAGTTCTTTTTGGATGTTTTATAGGATTCCTATGAATCGTCAGTTATACTGTCCTTTATATAAAGACTCTAGACAGACCCTTATATATCCATTTCTGCCTGGAATAAATTTCCAGGTGGGGAAAGTAATTTTTATTTAATGGTAGTTCTCTCAGACTAGGACTTGAAAACAACCTCAAGTTGCCTAGTTGTGTTATCATTTGTATGATATTCTATACCACTACTTAGAATTGGAACTTTTTAAAATAGAATTTTAATTGGATTTATTTTACTACGTTCTTCATTATTTTTACACTCCAATATACTTACTGTTTTTTCCTTTATACACATATACATATAAGAATGTACTACTTCTTTTATTCCATATTTTGTTGGTATCTGGCCTTAGGGCTGTAATAAATTTGAATTGAATTTTATTAACTGTTCTTTAAGAATTATGCATGTGAATGTGCATATAATAGATTTCCCTTGCACTCTATGAGAAGCAAAATTTGGATCAAGAAGAATGATAGAAAAAGTACTGATGCTTTAGAAAAGAGTCTTGAGAATACCATAGATAGCCAAGGAAACAAATCAGTCCAGAGTTCTTATTCAACATCCAAATGATGAGGCTCGGTTTTTGTATTTTGGATACATCATGTGAAGACCCAACTCTCTTGAGAAGTTTATAATGCAGAGAAAGGTGGAAGGGAATAGAAGAAGAAAAAATTGATTAGCACCAAGTTTGATTAGTGTCATGGATACACTACTGAAAGATATGAAGACCAGACTGGGAATCAATCATTATGGAGGTCTATCTATGTAGTCACTAGAGGTGATACAGTTTCAATGATTCTCAATCCTCTTCTATCAGGAGTCTGTATTCTGATATTTGAATACTTTTCCTTCAAAATGTCCACTATCCTTTTTTCTTTACTATGTCACTGAATTTGAACATTATTTCCTCTTTCCCTTATTTGTACCAAACTTAGTCTCTTATTGAATGATTTAAAATGAAGAGACATCACGTTACCACTGCTCAAGATATTTGCTTTAAATATCTTCATGATGGGAAGTGAGAGCGCACAATTTTCAAAATGAAAACATAGGAAGCTATTTTATTGAATGACTTTCTTTCAGAGTTTTATGAAACTGCCATTGAACTCAATGAGGAAAATTGAGGAAAATATTTAGTGAGTCATTTTGAGAAAGAAGACTTGCTCCTCGACATACCAAAAATAGTCTCAGGGCTTACAGAAAATTTACCATGAAGTGGTTGTCAAATTGCTCCATCATGCAGACAAATAATTACTCAGCCCACACATTTGTTAATTAATTCCTTCACAAGGTTAAAATAAATTGTTAGATGATAGCTTTGCCGGGCAAGCAGTGTCATCTGTATTGATCTTAAGATGTTAGACTGTTTTTTAAAAAAAAAAATCATGTCAATCAGTCTTTAAAGCACTGGCTTGCTCTTCTTGGGAAATAAAAAGAGTAGATTAGCAGTTGTACAATATTTTGTGTGTTCAAAATATTTCAGATACGTTATAGCTATAGAAATTTTATGCACCACAGCACCGTTCCTTCGATGCTATCATAATGTGCAGTGAGGTCTGAATTGAAAAATTCAGACACTTGCCCTTGAATCAGAAAGTTAATTCTGGTTTGAGGGCAGGCACTAAACACAGCTTATCAAGTTGGACATCTTGGAGAAGGATGGTTCATGTTTAACTAAAAGCCGAAAGGGAAGACATGCTCAAGACAAGGGAGCCCAAGGGTTGAGGTTCTATTTTGAATCACTGTATGAATGATATATCCCCAGTCATTCTTTCATTAATCTACAGCAGGGGTGTCAAACTCAAGGCCTTTGGGCTGGTCCCGGCCCATGGGATGCTTAGATCTGTAATACAAGTAACCACCTACAGTAATGTTATCAATTGTCATTCACAAACATTTATTCTTTTCCCTTTTATAAGATCCAGCACACTTTCAATCATCCAACCCTTCTAAGAGTAAGGATTTAAACGCAATCTGATAAACGCAAATTCTGGACTTTGGTTGCGACACATAGCATGGAAACCAGCCACAACTAAATTCAAATTGTGGTAGCAAATGGGAACTTCACTTAATTTTGTGTTCTCTCTCCCTCTCCCTCCCTCCTTCCCTCAGATTAACATAATTAACATATGGCATGAAAAATTGGTGTATGCCAAATCACAAAAAATGCCACTAAAAGTTTACAATCAAGTGGAGAAATATAGCCTAAATATATAAGATATTTTAAAAAATTGTTCTTTAAATCTTTCTCTGTGATTAAGAGGTTGGAATACATAATAGCTATGGGCATAGTCCAAAATGTTCTGAAAATAAAGGAAATTTCTAATTATTTATCAGAGAAGGTATAACCGCCCCACGCAGAGGGGGGAAGTGAAAAAAAATCTCTAAAAATTGAAAGGAAAAGAGGAAACTGTACAAAGAAAATAAAACTGGGCTATATGAAATGAAGTGGAAGCAGCTTTAATTATTGAAAAAGGACATACTTATAGGATTGAAAAGCAATTAATAAATAATTTACACAAAACTTAAAATGGCAGGAAATGAATCTTTTCAACAAGAGCAGAGGCAGAAAGTTCATACCTGAAAGGGCTTTGAGACGTTAGGGTTCCCTTTCAGAAGAAACATCTCCTTCAGCCCCACTGCTTGCACTTGGATCATTTTTACTTTTAGGAAGATTTCGTTCTCTGCTTGATTCAGAAGGGACCTTCATTCTGGTTTTCTCTTTCCTCTGTTGTTGTTTCTCAAGTTTTGCTAACTGTTGCAAAGAAAAGATGGGAAAGCACAATTGTGAATGAATGTAAACGGAAGTAGCGCAACAGCACAGACAGTATCTTAGTTTTCAAAAAACTATGTTAATCTTTTGCAGCAAAACAAGACAAACACTAAAGAACAGGAAGTTTTTGCAGATTACACCAATCCTCTTCTGATTGGTGTAATCTGCAAAATATCTGGTCCTCAATCAGATACCGTATATGGGGCTATAGACCCCAAGAAAACATTTTGCATGCACAAACATATGGGAGTCGGGGAAATATAGCAGAATGTTTATGAAAAAGGCTGAAGGCAGAGAACTACAAATATTTTGGAGACTGGAGATAGTATCCATAATTTTTTTAAAAACTTACTTCTAAGGGAGTAGCTGTGTCCGTCTATTGCAATAAATGCAATTTGATGGGAGAAAGTGGGGGAGGAGGAAATCATAAAGAGAAAGTGCAGGATAGAATTGCATAAAACAAGAGGTAGACATGATGCAGACATTCTTGAAATGAATAGTTAACATACCTTGTTTGATAAGAAGTAATGCCATGAAAAAGGCTATTGAAATTATTCTAACAAATTTCACCTGTGTTGCTTCAGGCACTTTTCTTATATATCGCCACTTTGTGGTCAAAGAAAGAATGTCCCATGAAATTAGTATGTTTTCCAAGAATATTTAGGAATTGCCATTTTTATGTCAATTGAGTCCATTGACCCTGTTGCACAAAGATTGGCTATTTTGTTCAGCATAGAATATTGTGGGGAATTGAAACAGATCTCATATGCCATTGATGGTGAGCAAATATATGTACCTTGATTTGGTGGGTGATGTTTATTAGACCTTGAAATGGTGTGAGCAGACAAAATATATAGAAGAATTGACATACGAGTCTGCTATTCATTGCTCTATCTATCCCACTGTTTTATAGTGTAGTAATAGTTTAGGATAGGATGTCATCTCTAAATAAGTAAAGATTTGCCACTAAAATCATTTTGAAAGGTTTGTCCAAGATGGTATGTAAATCACCAGATATGTTTGATATGGTTGATTTGAGTTGACCAGACAAGCTACTTTAAATTGAATCAATGTAAGTTCCACATATTTAAAACACTCCAGGAAAAAGTTCAAATAAACTGACAGGAAGCTAATATTATTCAGAACTCCTAACATGTCAAAAAATATGCAAGTGACAGATCCTCACTTAATGATTTCCTATAATTAAGATCATTCTGTGATCAGTAATGAAAATCTTTAGATAGAATGCTGGCAATATATACTCATCATTACAAGACTGTTATTAGAACATTTACATATATCAACAACATTTCCAGAACAGACTCCTTGGTAATTCTACTTTGTCACAGCATATCTCAAAATGTCAATCTAATAGCACAGCCTGGTTTCCAACAAACAATACAAACATATGAGATTTGCACAATAGTTACACTGCAGAATAAACATTAAATATTAAAATGAATTTCTTTTTTTTCTAGTAATAGCATTAAAAGAGAATCTTTCTAGTAAGTGTATTAATTTTCTTGAAGTATAACAGCTCCTCACATATCACTGATGCTATTTCTCCAACTCTTTACAGATCCTAAGTACCAAGATCTAGCCAAAAGATTATTATTATTTTCTTTGAAAGCTTCTATTTAAGAAAGCAGCTTGAGAAGAAGCAAACAATTTGAGGCTATTGTTTTCTTTCAATGCTTTTATTTAGAAAGAAATTGATTAAATAACAATAGCAAGCATTTTGGAAGGTTTCTTCATGGCAATAAACTGCTCCTAGAAAGTGTAGATTAAGGACCAATAACAAGGTAAATATAAAATTTCAATATTTCCTTATTTATAATTCAACTATATCGAATACGGGTTTCAATGGATTCAACAGACTAAAGCAGTTTGAAATCCAACCCAAGATGATAATATTGTACAGATTATATGGTTAGAACTTCAGATGTATAAGTGCATGACTTCATATTAGGGGAAAGAATAGCAATCAGGGTCAATGTATTTGTTTGGGTTGTGTGAATACATGTCCTTTTCTTAACTCAAAATACAACAAACAAGAATATAAGCATCACATCTAATTAAAAGTATTTTTGCAGCAGCAAGTTCATGCAGAATAACAAAAGCAGTTTATAGTATAACTAAAGCAGTATTTTGATTATCTATTTTTAATACTTTGATCAGGTTTTTATTTGTCAATATTTGTTATATATTAATATGCACACAAATAAAAACTCTAGTATTAGCACAACTCTAATATAGCACAAGTGGATGTCAGTGAACCACTGCTAACCATCTACTCTTAGAAATGATATGGCTCAGTTAATACTATATTATTACATGAATCGGTGGTATCTAAAATTAATACATACAATGGCAGGGCAATTCACTGAAAATGTTGCTCTGTTATCTATTTGAGCAGAAAGAGCCACCAATAAGACAAATAAGGGCCAGATAAGCAGAAGACTTGAAAGAAAGCATAGAAGCAAACAGTAAATTCCTGATGGAAATAATTTTTCACAGAACATAAAATATGATATATTCTACCACAAATACCTCAAATCTACTGGATCCATTTATATATTAAATCTAACATTTCCCATTAGCTTAAATTAAACAGGAATGACTACCTCGTTTCCATTCAAACAGACTTCTGTCAGCATACATTTTTGTAGTTATCCTCTCACAATCTAGTGTCAGTAAAATGCATCAAGTTTATTGACCAATATATAAAACTATCAAACCCTCTAAGTAACTTAAGTCATAAACATAATAATAAAATAAACTCAAGATTTTGTAACAATGATTTAGCAACATGTAAAACCTCAGCTGAAAAAGAGGCAACAGCAACAATGATCCAAAAGTATCACAGCCCTAGTTTATCATTCTTCCATGGTTGTTGTTGCAGTGATATTTTCATAATTCTCAAAAGAGAAACCTCACTTCTTTTTAAAATAATTATTGACCAGAAGAGGATTAACTATTCTCAGGTCAAAATATAAAAATGAGGCCCACAGAACATAATTAAGGCTTTTAATATCAACATATGGACTATCTCAAAATAGGTAAGTAAAGAAAAGCACTACTACAACATACTTGTTTAGAGTCAACAGGGGCTGTAGGAGACTCCAGTTCAATGGTCACAGGTCCATCGTTCTGAATATGTACCTGCATGTATTCGCCAAATTTGCCATCTGAAAAATTAAAGTTGGATGGCAAAAAGAGAAAGGGTATTTGTCTATAAACAATATTTAATTTCCCTTTTGTTAAAATCACCATATCTCTACCATTAATTCAAACCAAAACATAATGAACAGCATTCAATCTTGACTTTTCATACTTTCTTTTGAAATCTACAACTTCTTGAATCAATGAGATTCAAACTGTAAAAAAAAAAGTTTAAAATGATAACTTTGTATATATCTCTCCTACTATCACATCACTCTAGATCTTACCTTTTTTTTTTTTACTGGGAGCTAAAAACACAGTCAAGGGCCATGTTTTAGCCCAAAAAACCATTTTTCAGAAGATGTAATTATATCAAACCAAATGTAAAATGATCCGAACTACTGCATGGTTCTGACTGGTCCTAAAGCACCCACTGGGAAATTGCAGGACATATCTGGGGATAGAGTAACATCACTGAGTGGCAGGAATAAAAAACATTGCTCTCTTTTTTATGAATTTTGAGGACTAGGGAGCTAAATGTAGAAATGGATGCCACTATAGCAACCATTCCATCCTTTTTTGCCTACAGATAGAAAGAAGGCACCAATGAAAATTCCACCAGTGGTGTTCTAGTGGCCACGGAATACCTTTGGATTCAGGTTACTTACTCCTGATTTAAAACAAACTCATGGTGAACAGGGGAGGGAGAATTTGAAAAAAAAAATGGTGAAAAGAAGAAATGCCTCAAAGAAATATATACCCAGAGGCAATGTTTTCTCACACCTTTTTTAAGTAAAAGGAATTGATTCACTCTTGGATCAAAGCAGGAGAAGAGAAAATTAGGCTTAGAAAACACATTAACAGAACTGAAAGAAATCAAGAATGGTCTTTTTGTGACACCCTTAGATCAGAAGTCTCCCAGGCACCAAGGGGGGGGGGGGATATGCCATTTCAGAAATCCATGTATTTCTTCATATGTTAATGATCATTCCCTTTCTCTCTTGTGATTCACATAATTTTTTCTTATATCGGCACTCATTTTCATTGCCACATACCAAAAACCAAACACACCAGTTAATTAAAAGAAGAATTATAATTTAGTGTAATAAATTACAATGTAAGTAACGTATTTTTCAGAGTAAGACACACCGGAGTATAAGACACACCAAGATTTTGAGGATGTGAATTTTTAAAAAAAGGTTTTGCACTTTGGAGACCTCCTAAAAATGGCTCGTTTTTCACGAAAATGGGCCCGTTTTTGTTTTTTTTTTAAAGGGGGGGGGGCATGAATAGCCTTTAGGAGGCTTATAGAATGCTTCTGGGGGTAGGCAAAATTGAGCAAAAAACAGCCCATTTTTTGCTCATTTTTGCCCTCCCCAGCCCCCAGGAACACTCTGAAAGCCTCCTAAAGGCTATGCACAACCATTTTGATGAAGGGGGCAAGGTTTCAGGAGGCAAAAAATGCTGTATTCAGTGTATAACACACACCCAGATTTTCAGCCTCTTTTTTGAGGGAAAATGGTGTGTCTTATACTCTTAAAAATACAGTATAGCAATTTCTGTAGGAATCTAGCTTATTGCCTGAAACATATTTCAATTCATCAGTAAATTTTGCCTTACCTTTAATTAATTCTGGCTTGTATGCTTTGCGAAGGTGCTCTAAGAAACTGTTGTAGAAAGATTCTGCTTGGTCAGAAGGCATTGCCATATGATAATCTGGTTTATTTCCTTTCAGGATACATTGAAGAGTAAACTGGCTAACACATAGCACTTCGTACTGCTTATCCATTACACTTTTAGACCAGTGTTTTCCACTTTCATCTTCAAACACACGAAGATTTAATATCTTTCGAACCCTGTATGAAAAGTCAGAGGCCTTTATGGAACTTTTCTGAAATTAAGCTATTCAATATTCTACATATACTATATACTCTACATTATATTCTACAAATATAAAGACCAGAAAATGGGGAGCAAAGATAATATAAAGAGATTTACAGTAGATGTGGATTCTATTCATAACAACTGATGCAAAAATTTAGGAAATATCATTTGTTTAAGTAAAATATATGTAAATTGCAAAGTGAAAGAAAAATTAAATCCTTATTATTACTTACATGTGCTCAAGCTCTTTCTGCGTGTCTTCCACAGAGATACCCAGGAGCACACAAATGCCACGTCCAATGGAACTTATTTGTTCCCCAGCAACTATAAGGGATATTTTTAAGAAGTTAAATGTATAGAATTTATTTTATGTCATATCCCTATACACACACACACACAAACACACGTAAAAGCTTTTTATTCCTAAATTTGGAAAGCAACTTATTCTATAGAATTGTATTCTTATTAAGTGTCAATTCTATTCCCAGTGGAGATAGATTTTTTTTTAATTTTTCAAGATTAATCTTTTATTACATTTTCCTTTTCCTTTATACAATCACTTAAATACTGTGCAGTTAAAAAAGAAGAAGCAATAAACAACTCATAACACTTCTATCCTACATACACCCTTCCTTCTACCCCTCCAACTTTCATTTCTCCCTTCCAACAATCCCCTCTTCTACTTCCCCTCCCCCTCAGCCATTCCTTTCTCCCCTTCCCACCATCTCACCCTCCTTACATTCCCTTCTCACTCCCTCTTAATTCCCCCCTCTTCTTTCCCTCTACACCTTGCTTCGGTGTATTTCTAGTATTCATTGGTCTATTTGTTTTGTACTAAAACAAAAGAAAAATAAAAGGAAAAGAAAGAAGAAAAGAAAAAAAAAGAAAAAAAAAGCAACAGTATCCAAGTGCATTCATTGTTCTGAAAATTGAGTCTATATTTCCACCCTCCCCCCCACCCACCCCCTGAACCCCCCTCCCTGACCCCCTTCCGACTTCCCAGATCCCATTCCCGGCATCGTTCTTTATCAAGCAAAGTCTGGAGTATATTGAAACCAAATAGATTAGAAGTTACAAAATAAAAAAAAATAAAAAAAATAAAGAACAAAAAAGAAAAGAATAATAAAAAGAAAAAAAGGGGGGGAAACCCCCCCCCAAGGAAGAGAAGTCAATAAACTCTCTAACATTAAACTCAGCTTCTCATTATTTTTAAAATCTTAAACAATGTCTTTACCTGCTTCCGCATATAAATTTTATACCTCCCATCCTGCCTTTACCCGTGTCCGCATATATATTTTATCCTCATCCATTGTTCCTCTCATATTTACTCCACCCTCGTGTAGACTCTCCAGATAATCTTTCTTAACCTTGTATTCAAATAACAATTTATACAAAAATCAGCTTACATTCTGGATCAAGGTAATCTAATTGAACTTTCACTACCCTTCCATCTACCCCACGCCACCCGACTCCATTCATCCCAAACCACAATCCAAGAAAACTACGATCTCCGCTCTCCTCGCCCCAAAGAATAGATCATGCGCAGTTTAAATTAAGATTCAAACAAGTCTTATATAAGTCCCATACAATATATGTCCAAATTCAGCACCGCTTCTTTCAGTCTCAATATCTCTTCATCGGTATACAGCTTTGTCATTTTATACCAGACAGGAGTCCTGAAATTTTATTCAGATTAAAAATTTAAGAAGTATTTTAAAGGCATAGCTGGATCTTTATTCTTTACTCTTCTGCCCTTCCGGAAGGGGAAAGCAACACCCTCCGCCTTGTAGCCACGTGTCCCGCTGCTTATCTTCTCCTTCTCCTTGTCTTTCTCCAAGTCCGGGTGAATCAGGAAGTCCCGCCTTCAGAGTTTTGTAGTAAAAATCTCGGGCTTCGCAAAGAGAATTGAGACGATATTTTTGGTTCTCAAATGTGACTGTGATACCAGATGGCACTTCCCATTTATATTGTATCTGAGAATCTCTGAGTTTTTCAGTTAAGAAAGTGTAGTCTCTCCTTGCTCTTAATATTTGAGATGGTATTTCTTTAAAAACAATCAAGTCCTGTCCATCGATTCGCAGCCTGTTATTGTAGAACTTCTGTATTATCGCATTTCTGGATTCTCTTGTGGTTGAAATATATAATTATGTCCCTCGGAAGCTGTCGTTGTTTTGCTACACACGAGTTCTGGCGATAAATTTTTTGAATCTGCCAATCAAAGTTAAATCCCGGACTTCCCACCGAACGTCTGAAAGCCTCAAAAAAGGTCTGTTTCAAATTCTCCTGTTCCTTTTCACGCAATCCTCTGACTCTTATTGCAAACGCAGTCTTATTGTAATTTATCATAACGAGTTGTTTTTGAGCATTTTCAACTTCCTGTTGTAACGTTTGAATTTTAGATGTCAAATTAGAATTAGCTTTTTCCAAAAGTTCCAATTTGTCCTCCATTTCAGAAACATAGTCTGTCATAACAGTCATAACTCCGATCATATCTTCCCTTGTTTGAGCAATCTTGGCATCCAGTTTATCATATAAGTCCGATAAAAGTTGTTTAATTTCCTGTCTGAACTCTTTAAGGGTTTCAAAAAGAAATTCTTGCGTTAAGAGATCTCCAGTAGAGGGCGTGGGAGGCAAGGGCAGCGATTTTGTAACTATTTCTTGAGATGTATTATTAAGGAAACGCTTAGACTGCTTCGATTTGGGAGCCATTATAAAAAACGCACAAACAAACAAGCAAACAAACAAAGTCTCTGCTCCCCTCGGTTTTAAATGGGATACTATTTATAGACTTTTAACAGTTAATAAGGAGAAGTCTTCAGGAGAATAGAGCTGATTGAGTGTGTCATATATCAAACGCAGAAGCTATAAAATCGCCATCTTGTAACGCAGCTGGATAAGAAAGCCTTTTACAAAATTGAAGCTGGTATTTTGAATAGTAATAAGAAAAAAATTTACGACTTCAAGTTAATATTTGGTTTTGAGGCCATTTCAAAATTTATCTGCCTGCAGTTAATAAAACTCTATTGCCTGAATATGCAGCTTTAAGTAAAGAGGCTGAGTTCCCCTTTTATTTTGAAGTTTAAGGCTTGGCAAAACTTTCAGTGAGTAAACATTGTAACAAGACCGTTCAGCAGATTCATCACCATTTAACTTCCAGATAAGCAAAGTTAATGAAGGAGTAAAATTCTTGTAGAAATGAAACTAATTAAAAAGCTTCTGCTGGCCTATTGTGAAACCAAAACATATGATAAGCAATCTCTTTTGTTTTGAATTCTTGTGAGAATTAACAAAAAGTGTTCATTATTACCGGAGAAACCAGCCTGCTCGGCGCCATTTTAAAAGCCTCTAAGTAAATAATTTTTCGGAGGAGAAAAAGAAAAGAAGCTAAAATGTTGATAAACAATTATTGTCCACGGAAACGGATTCAGCTCGTGATAAGATTAAATCAAACAAAACTTTGAACTGAGTGGGGGAGACCTACTTTGTCCTGCACAAGGCAGTTTGAAATTCCCAGCACGGACAGCCGTTCTGCCTTGGGCTAGCCCCCCTTTCCCTGCAAGCACAAAAGCTGCAAAAATCGAAGAGCATTTGCCAGCAAAACAATTTCTTCTTTCCTTCTTGCCTGAAGGATAAGAAAACCTGATAAGACGTCAGATGGAAGATCCTCTAAACAGGTACGTAGCCAGGAATTCGGAGGCAGCTGATTTTTTGCTGCCACCACCAGCAGGCTCCTCCCAGGAAGTCCCCAGTGGAGATAGATTTTTTAAACAATTTGTTGCAAAACATAATATGCATAGATCTACTTTCAAAGAAAAACAAGAAATATACGCATGCCTTTGGGATGCAAATATATATGACCTCCTTAGCCAAAGGCTTAATATGTAATGAGTTTGTTGCTTTCATAATTCTTCAATCAGTAATTACAACATAGTTATTATATTATAAAATATAATATAGTAACACAATTGGAAATAGAAGGCAAAAACAGAATATATCTCTGAATAGGTAAAGGTTCCCCTTGCACATATGTGCTAGTCGTTCCTGACTCTAGGGAGCGGTATTCATCTCCGTTTCAAAGCTGAAGAGCCAGCGCTGTCCGAAGTTGTCTCCTTGGTCATGTGGCCAGCATGACTAAGTGCACGGAACGCTGTTACCTTCCCACCAAAGGTGGTTCCTATATTTCTACTTGCATTTTTACATGCTTTTGAACTGCTAGGCTGGCAGAAACTGGGAAAAGTAACGGGAGCTCACTCCGTTACGCGGCACTAGGGATTCGAACCACTGAACTGCCGACCTTTCTGATCGACAAGATCAACATCTTAGCCACTGAGCCACAGCATCCCCATACCTCTACAAAATATTTAATAAATGCTCATACAACAAATTTACATATCATAGGATATCAATATTTTAATAACTAAATACCTAATTGCAATACCTAAAAGGAATCTTCCTTCAGACAAAGTTCTATCTTACCAGTAAACCTCTTCAATAGGAATTTTACACATTTACACTTCTAAACCTGACCACACAAACTAAAATATTTCATATGCTTAGGAAATACAGCCAATTTAAATAAATCCAGCTGTTTTGTTACAGAATTGTAAACCATGCACAATTTAACCAGTCTTGATGTGAGAATAAAAACTAGTTTATTAAAAGATTTTTAAAAAGAAGAATTAATCTCCTGTCCCCTGCCTTTTGATAGGCATAATGGAAGCAGGATATAATTGTTTACACAATTTATAGACTTTATAAAGAAAAGGTGTTCTACTGTCTCAGCTCTATTATTGCTGCAGTGGCAGAATTGTGGTTCATAAGGTATTTTCAAATATCAATCCTTTAATACTACAGCACCGAGCTTAGGAAGAATGAGAAACCCACACTGTTTTGATACATACAATATAGCCAGATTTTAACCAATCTTCCCCTCTATTAGCAAGGAATAATGGTGGAATCCAGGCGGGGGGCCGGCGACCTCTGCAAAATGGAATTTTACATTTGCTATTTAGTAACTTTTTATTAACACCCCCCCCAATTATTTCATCTGCTCCCTTTGAACCAAAAGAGGTCAACAAATTCCAAAGAAAATCTCAAAATTTAAGCTTATTTAGGAAAATTTCATTCTTCTGGTTTTGAAATTATCAGCCAACATTAATGGGAGCTAAGCGGGAAAAGGCTCTTTTTGGCTTGTTGGTTTTCTCTTTTGAATGCTACGTAGCTTGCCCCACTAACCCTTGTGCACTGGGCTGACTGCAGACCCCTTCCCTGCTAAAGAATTCTGATTGATGTGGTCAAGGAGAAGGGCCTTTTTCACTGTGGCCCCACCCTGTGGAACACTCTACCAGCAGAAGTGAGAATTGCTTCCACTCTTTTTGCCTTCCAGAAAGGTATCAAAAACAAAATATCTTATCCCTGTGACATGGGTCTCTTTGGTCCTAGTTATATATATAGCACTTCAAATTTTGTTTTTTATATTTATCTTTTTACTGGCTGCATAAAACACATAAGTAATACTGCTGATCCTCACAAATTACCATTCTCTATAGCAGTGTTTTTCAACCACTGTGCCGCGGCACACTAGTGTGCCGTGACATAGTGTAAGGTAAAGGTGTGCCGTGGGAAAATTACTTTATATATAGTCAATATAGGCACAGAGTTAAATTTTTTTAACATTTTCTAATGGTGGTGTGCCTCGTGATTTTTTTCATGAAAAAAGTGTGCCTTTGCACAAAAAAGGTTGAAAAACACTGCTATAGAGTACCTTGCGTATTGTGTAACAGGATAACGAATCAAAAATTTAGGGCTTCTATTCACACTTCCTTTTTGTTTCACACTTAAAAGTTGCTTCAAAGATAAAGGAAAGATGTGGACAAATACACGATCCATATGGACGTGCCACAAAGAATTGGGATTCGCTGCAATGTCGTCGTCAAGCCAAGCCAGGGCTTAACAGAACACAAGACCCTTTATAATAGCAACCAGGCGGTGGGTGGGTTTTGAAGGAACTCGCGGTGAGAAGCGGTGAAAATGGTGGGGTTTAGCTCGGCCACGGGAAACCCCGCCGGCAAGCCAGAGCTGAAGACACGGCCTCTAAACCACCGCGCCGATGGGCAGCTGACAGAAAACGGAATCGGAACATAAACGGCCCCCGCGCACCTGACACACTGGCTTGAGTGACACGTTGGATGATGGCCTTCATCACGCCGGGCTTAGAGGGATCCGGAGCGGTAAAGCACAACTTCCGGTCTGGACCGGAAGCAAAGCAACAGAGTTTTCCTGCCGTTCCCACACTGAGCTGTGGATATATATTTTCTAGAAGTGGGTGTTTCCCACGATTCTGAGTTCCCTGAAAATTTACCGCGTCCCCCACTATATCCCCTGAATGTAATAAAGCTTCTCATAAAAAGTAATGTTTCCCGAATCAAGTTTTCCCGACAGCCAACGGGAAATGCTGATGGCCGAGATGCCTTTTCGACTTCGTAATGTATTCCTCACCCGGGCCGGCGGTCTCTTTTCTATATAACTTTTCCGATTCAACCTTGTATTAGATTTGGGAATCGGCCAAGGTTAACTAATAGTTGCGATGTTTAACGTAGCCTCTGAGCGCGCCTCTTTTCCACGAAGCTGAAGATGTAGCAATACAAATCTGAGCTTCGGTTTCTTTTAAATCCTTTCTTCAGCATCAATACTAGAAATGGCAGGACTTTTTTTTCCCCAAAAGTTGCACCAGTCAAACAAATTGCACTTTTTCTTCCAGGTACTTCTCGAGTCGACATTTCTCTTTGGTATGCTCCTTCATTCATTTCCATCCTTTGCTTCTTGTCCTGCCTTCAGGTGTTTTAGAGAAGAGGTTGACTCCCTCTTCTTTGTGGCAGCCACTTAGATATTAGAACACTGCTATCATGTCACCTGCAGTTCCTTTTATTAAACTAGACATACCCAATTCCTGTAATCATTCTTTGTATGCTTTAGCCTCCAAGCCCACCATCATCTTTGTTGTATTTTCTCTGCACTTTCTAAAGTCTCAACATCTTTTTTATATCATTGATGCATTATGAAGTGGTATTAATACTTCATTTAATCTTGATTCTATCTGTTAATGCAGCCTAGGACTGCACTGCCCCCCCCCCCAGCTGCAGCACAAGGCTGGCTCATACTTAAGTGAGTAGGACCGAGGTCTGCAACCTTAAACTCAAAGAGCAGGACCAGTTTCCCACAGAAAAGAAAACACGGGGAGCCACAAAATCTGAGTGGGTGTGGCCAACTCAATGTAATTTCATTGTTCATTCACACCCAGTCACATGACCACCCCTAGTCACACCTACCCAGCCAGTCATTAGGGCAGAGAACCGGTTGATTAAAAACATCCGGAACCACAAAACCCTTTTGACATCTCTTTCCCTCCCTCCCCCTCTATATCTCTCTGCTCTCTCCCCCTCTGTACCTCTATATGTATCTCTCTCCCCGTCTCCCTCTCTATCCTTCTCTACTCTCTTTATATCTCCCCCTCTGTATCTGTCTCTCCCACTCTCCCTCTGTGTCTGTCTTTCTCCCCTTCTATCTTCCCCTCTGAATCTCTCCCCACTCTATCTCTATCTCTTTCTCCTCTTCTATCTCCCCCCTCTCTGCATCTCTCCCCCCTCTCTGTGTGTCTCTATGTCTCTCTCTCCCCCTCTCCCGCCAATCAAAAGTGGAGATGGAGTTTTGCCATTACCTGAACAAAAGGTGGACAGGGACCACAAATGTATTTCTTTAGAGAAGGCCTTCCGTATCTGGAAGCCAGACGAGTTAATCTTTTCATGGGTGCCAGAATGCATGTCCTCAAAATACTAATCTATGTATCCAGGCAGGAAATGGAAATCCCTGAGACTCTAAGCTGTTTATTACTTTCAAGGTCAACATCCTGTTAAAGGATGCTCAGCAATCAACTGGAAGTACATTTTTTTTATTACAGGCCCTCTGTGATCCCTCTCTCTTGCATTGGTTAGAAAGGTAGTTCCCACATTTTGTAAGACTGCAATTTCCAATCCCTTTTTAATGGCAATCCCATATAAAGTAGGTGTTACTAGTGAAATTACTATATAACCAAGGTGCATAAATAATTGTCATTAAGGCCAATCAGCTCAAGGATTGCTGGATGCCATATTTATCACTTCAGTTTAGTGATACCTCGAATTTAGGGAACATTCACAAACTGTGGACCTTCTAGAATGGCTTTACCTGAGCTTCTTCCTTATCAGCAACATGCTAGGCTTATCTTGATTTAGTTTGTTTGTTTAGCCCAGAGGTCCCCAACCCCCTAGCCATGGCGTATTACTGGGCCTTGACTCATTTGAAACCAGGCAGTGGAAGTGATGGGCAAGTGCGTGCATGCATCCCCCATCCCCACTCGTACAAATGGAATTCTGCATGTGCGCTTAATCTTCCAAAATGCCAATAACCTCCTCAGAATTGACAAGTGGAAATGTTTCTCCAACATACTGATGGCAATCCATTCCAATGCGCCAAATGATTTCACCGAATAGTTTTACTTAGCAAAGGGGAGAAGATAAAAACCCATGTTATCCTATTGGTAAATGACCTGGATGTCAAATAGTAATCCATACACCATCTTCTGAACACATCCAGCAAGAAGAAAAAGAAACAGTGCAAAATACTGTTTGCAAATCCACATCAGATGGTCTCAAAGTATACCATTATTAAGGTTATTAAAAGTTACTGAGAATTAGAAAGGCTACAGCTCTTACCTCTATTTTTTGCATACGTCATTCATCAAGATAATCAAAGTTAACTCCGCATTATATCCTGAGCAAAACTCTAATTGAAATTGATCCATAAATTCAGTTTCATCCAAATGTACAGTAGTCCTCAGCTTACATCAGTTTGTTTAATGACCTTTGAAGTTACAACTGCACTGAAAAAGTTTTTCACATTTATGACTTGCAGCATCCATGTGGTCATGTGATCGAAATTCAGACACTTGGCAACTGACCCATATTTATGATGGTTGCAGGGCCTTGGGTCACTTGATTACCTTTTGCAACCTTCTGACAAGCAAAGCCAATGTGGAAATCAGATTCACTTAACAACTGTGTTACTAGCTTAACCACTGCAATGATTCACTTAGCAACTGCCAGTATGAAAAATTCATAAAATGGGGCAGAGCTCAGTTAACAATGTCTTACTTAGCAACAGAAATTTTGGGCTCAATTAGTCATGTTGAAAACTACCTGTATACAAAAAAGATGTTAAGATTGTAGAAAGAGTGGAGAGGAGCAATAAAAACCCTTAGGGGACTGGAGGCTAAATGGATTGCAGGAGCTGGGTATGTCTAGTCCTTACTGGTTTTCCCAGTTGCAATGTATAGCTGTGAAAGTTGGACCATAAGGAAGGCTGAGCGCCAAAGAATTGAGGCCTTTGAACTATGGTGCTGGAGAAGACTCCTGATAGTCCCTTGGACTGCAAGGTGATCAAACCGGTCAGTCCCAGAGATCAACCCTGATTGCTCTTTAGAAGGCCAGATCCTGAAGATGAAACTCAAATACTTTGGCCAATTAATGAGAAGGAAGAACTCATTGGAGAAGAGCCTAATGCTGGAAAAGATTGAGGGCAAAAGAGAACGACAGAGAATGGGAGGCTGGATGGGGTCACTGAAGCAGAAGGCGTGAGCTTAAATGGACTCTGGGAGATGGTAGAGGACAGGAAGGCCTGGACATTGTCCATGGGGTCACGATGGGTTGGACACAACTTCGCGACTAACAAGTCCTTACCAACAGTACCTTAGGCTTATTCTTGATTTAGTTTTTTATCTCAGGCATCCCCAACCCCTGGGTCACAACCCACCACTGGTCCTTGACCCTTCTGGAACCAGGTTATGGATGTGATGAGCAAGTGTGTGCCTCCCCACTTGCACAAATGGAAATGAAGGACTAGGGGTCACACAATAGCTATCTATTGTGTTGTCTATTCTCCAAAGCACGTGAGGGCAGGATAAGAAATGATAGATGGAAACTTATCAAGGAGTACTAAGAAAAAAATTCCTGACAGTGAGAACAATTAAGCAATGGAACAGCTTGCCTACAGAAGTTGTGGATGCTCCATCACTGGAGGTTTTAGAGAGATTGGAGAACTATTTGACCAGAATGGTAGGGTCTCCTGCTTGAGTAGGGGGTTGGACTAGAAGACCTCCAAGGTTCCTTCCAAACTCTGTTATTCTGTATCTGGAGTTACAAGGTCATCCTTTCTCTTATTATTCAAGAATGGAAGATTTGACACAACTTTATGAGTTCTTTTGTATCCAAGGAAGATGTTTTCAATAAAGGTTAAAAATTCTTAATTAAGAATGTAAAAAATTCTTAATATATAAACATTTACAAAGATGTGAAATAAATAAAAAATATTCAAGGAAACATTAATCACTAAGAAATGGTGGGCTAGTCTAGCCTGGCAGGTTTTATTTATCAAACGTGTAAAACTCTAATTGTGTGATCTTAAGAAAAACAAGATTCAATCTCTGGTTTTTCTTCTTTTTTTCCAAAGTGGTAGTTTTTAAAAACTGTAAACTGTAGTTAATACAATATGAAAAACTGCTTTGAGGTCACTAGACTCCAGAGAGAAAGTTCAGTAAAGATAGCTTATAAGCAATTGTTGGAGATCCAATTTGGGGGAGCACATATGGTTTAGGCTTGCCTCATAATGCTATACTTTGTACCATCTGGCTGCCACTCAACTAGTGTTCTTTCCACAGAGCTCTGTTGAAGAAGAGTTACAACTAATATATACCATCTACAGGTTCCCAACATTTTCATCCTTTTTAAATGTTGTAATACATAGCTTTATATTAAGTTTATATTGTTTGTTAATACTTATATAACACTAAAAAATCAATTTCACATTTTCATTTTGCTTGTATCATTGTTTAAAACAAAATGTGTTTGAAGTCCAAAATACATTGAATACCTTTATCTTGAGATTGATATAAAATCTAAAAATACCAGCTTCCATCAAATAATCAAGCAAATACTCAAAGGCACAAAGGAGCCATAGAGCTCATAAATCTATCATGATTAGGCAAACTCCAGTTTTTCTAGATACATTTGCTTCAGCTTTTGCTTATGTTTAATCCTTTTACATATTGATCCTCACATCAGAGAACAGCTCTTCTGTTAATAACAAGCAAAATATCTTGTGCATATACAGCATACTAAACCAGTTAATGAAACTTTGGGCAAAATATTAAGGAGTATCTTATTTACACTTCATACATAATATTGTTGAACTATACATTGTCTTATTCAGACACAGAGGAAAAACATTTATAAACTGTTCCATTACAAGTATGTTGAAAAATGATATAGGTAGGGTTGAAGAGAACAAGCCTTCTTGAAATTCATTGTATGGTAAGAAATATGCCACTTTAGTTTTTGTTTTTTTAATCTAAAATATCGCATTTATCTTTAAAAACTCTGGTTCAAAAAAGTTGAATGTATTCCTTGTTATGAAACCAGCAATGCGTAGTATAGCTATCCTGAACTGTAGCTGGCAACCGGGAGACTTTGAAACCTGCAAGATCAAAAGTTACTTCTACCAGATTCAGAAACTATCTAACACCTTTTCCCAACTCCACATCAGAGCTAAGTGCTACAGAAATTCTCTATCCTTGAAAAGAAATATAACTATCAGAAACGCCACATGCTATGGGAAAATACGGTTTCCGCAAGGGGAAATAAGGAATCAATCACATTTACTCTTCTTTAGGATTTCAAACACATGCTAGCAGAATTTCAGGAAAAGGTATTAAAATAAATTATAAACAAAAGAAAATATATAAAATTATATTCAATATATTCCAATGCATGAAGATGAAGCAGGGTTACAGTTTCATGATAGGCAGACAGAACACAGTACTTTCCAATTACTGTTGTTTCAAAATCAGATCTCATGCAACTCTTTAATACAAGTTATAGACACTGTGATACTTTGCTTTTTTTCAATATAATATAATTTACTTTTCTTTCCCAGTATTGTAACAAAAAAGTGAAAGCATTCTATTATGCAAATGAGAAGAATGTGGCACAAAATCAGATGAAGTAGTTTTTGCTGTTAATGTGAATTCAGTTTCAGTCTTGATTTTCTGCTCCCGTCAAACACTTCTGGAATATTCGTTGTGATCTAAATGGATAAAGATAAGAATTCTAGGAGCTCAGACTATACAAGTGAGTTCTATTTTTACAAAACAAATGAAGTTTCCAAGTCTTATTAACTTCATCTGCACTGTTTTAATACAAAAATTACACATTGAAATGTACAAAAATCAATTATTCAATATAGGGTAGTTCTTGAATATGCCTAACCTAAAATTACAGTGTGCAAGTTTGCATATTAGTATTTTGAACCAATGAGATATAAACTATAATTCAAAATTAATTTTATTAATTAAACATTTTTTCCAGGAAAAAAATAAGAGTTTGTGGAGAAATTTTAAATATAAAAATACATTAATTTCCTGACCACCCTTTACTCAAGTTCGCCTTGGTACTCTTAGAACACACACACACACACACACACACACACACACACACATATATATATATATATATATATGTATGTATGTATGCATGCATGTATGCATACATACATACATATGTACACATATATACACACACACACACACACACACACACACACACACACACACACACATATATATATATATATATATATATATATATATATATATATATATATATGGGGTCACTTACACTTATTGTGCTTAGCATGTTAAATGTAGACATATGATTCATTGAGACATTTGGGTTTACTAATTTACCCTAGTCCATTTTAAATCTGTTAACATCAAAACTGTAAACTGCAACTTCAACCTTAAGATCCCTTAACCCTAGAAAAGACTCCGAGGGGAAAAACTGCCTCCCCAGAGCCCAAGATCTATATACGGCGCTCGGGATATACCGAGAGGCGACGGCGGCGGCGACTGCTCGCCTTTCTTCTTCTCCTCCAGTGGTATCTCCCTGAAACGCACTGACCGGGAAACGAAATACCCAATAATCGTCCACACTCCCATCGCGTACAGCAGAGAGAACCGACGCGACCACACGACGGCCCGCTGCGCCTTGTAATCATTACTCATCATCTCAGCGTCCAACGGCCCTTTTAGAGGCCGCAGGAAAGACACCCTGAGGCAACACCGAGCGAGGCAAAGAACTTGCTCCCCGCTTCCGCTGCTTCCTAACTTCGTGGTTCGTTTTCTCCGCCTCCTCTGATGTCATATCCTGTCTTGAAGCTTTTGGTAGCCTTCTCTCTTCCCCCCCCCCCCCCCCGGCTCCCTGCATTTAAGAAATGCGACTCAATTACCCAGGTAGAACTGACCTTTCTGAAGATGTTCCGGTGAACAAGAGGTTCTCAACCTTGGCAACTTAAGATGTCGGGATTTCAACTCTTCAAATTCCCAGCCAGCAGGGCTGCCAATCAGAACTGCGCGGCTCGAATGTCAGTGTTTTAACTGTTACTCAAGATTGGCAAATTTAAAAGCGTGTGGACTTCAACTCCCAGAATTCCCTGGCCAGCTGTTGGGGAGGAGAATTCTGAGAGTTGAAGTCCACACATCTCAACGTTGCCACGATTGAGAAACTGGTATAAACAATAGCTAAAAAACGCTCTCAGTTTCTGGCCATAATTGATTTCCATCCCAAATGAAAATCTTCAAATCTCTTTTGTGTTCAGTAGTATCAAAGTTCTCATTTTGTTAAACTTTTTGCAGATAATCTCATTGTGCATTTCATACAACCTGCTAGAGAAGTTTGCTGACCTTTCCATTCATCAACAAGACCATATACCAATGCACTCAACAGAGCACACAATAAAAATACAAGTTTTAAGTTTACAAGTACTCCAAAGTCTTTGAACCTTTAGTTAATCTAAATAATTATGCCTAGGACAGCTAATTTTGGAACCAACCTGTATTGTTCTTAACTATTGATAGTTGATTGTAAAAAGCAGAAAGGGGTGAAATTCAGCAGTTTCTGAAAAACCGGTAGCGGAAATTTTGAGTAGTTTGGAGAACCAACAAATACCACCTCTGGCTGGCCCCAGGAGTGGGGTGGGAATGGAGATTTTGCAGTATCCTTCCCCTGCCACGCTCACCAAGCCACGCCCACAAAACCGGTAGTAAAAAATGTTGAATTTCACCACTGGGCAGAAGCTATCCACCACTTTAGTATCTCTAATAGCCAGTTCTAAGCCAGAACTACCAATATTTGATTAACAGTACCTTGAATTGCATCCAGGTCATTGCCAACCAGTACAACTTGTGGAGCAGTGTTATCACATGGGCATGCCAAGCCATGCAATTTTTTTTAAAAAAAATTAAATCTATACGCTACCCATTTTTCTATCCAGTGACTCTGGGAAGCTTACAATGCAATTGCAATAGCACTTAGATACTGCCCTCCAATGCTTTACACCACTCTCCAGGTGATTTACAATGAAAGAATATTGCCCTGAACAATCTGGGTCCTCATTTTAGTGCCCTCGTAAAGATGGGAGGCTGAGTCAACCTGAGCCAGTCAGGATCAAATTCCTGGCTGTGGGCAGAGTTTGTGTGCAATACTTCATTCTAACCACTATGCCACCAGAGCTCAATTCATTTCCTGCTCCACTGGATTCTTGACCAACTGTACCTTCTAAATCTGTCTTTAAGGACAGTCTGTGTAAAGCACATTGCAATGTTCCAGGTATCAGATGATATAATGAGCCATGGAGAATTATTTGGAAGCCATTACAGGGCCAAACACCTAGTTTGATATTGATTAAAAAAACAAATGTTCTTGCTCTTTGCCAGGTAACAGCTGAACTAAATAAATCGGCCTCTCAAGAAAATGCTTCTCTATCTAGTTATAGACCTACTTTTTTGTTATATAAAGAAATGTTCCAGATATCTTCATTTTCTTAGAATTTTCTTTTGCCCATGCTTTGTTTAGCTATTGCCATTGAAGGTAAGACACATTAGCTGCTATGAAGAGATATATCACACTATGCTATATTTGTTGGCATAAAGCTTAATAGCACGTTAAAAGAAAATATTAAACTGTAACAGCCAAAGTCACACATCAAGATGAAAAGAAGCAACCCTCATTACTGCTTACCATAATAAATGTACCAACTATTTTCAAATTACTGTTAAAGACACAAAATATATACACTAGTTTAAAGTTTATGTAAATATAAAAAAGCTAAAACATTTGATTAAGATCGTCGTTCAGCCATTCAGTTATGTCTGACTCTGTCACTCAATGGAACAATACTCTCCATGCCTCTCTGTCTCTTAACTGCCTCCTTCAGATCCGCCATGGTCATCCCAGTATCATCTTTTACAGTCTTCAGCTATTGGGTACTAGGGTGGCCTTCTCATTTTTCCACTGATCACTCCCAGTAAGATTGACTTTTCAAGTCAGCTCTCATGACATAACCAAAGTATGACAGCCTCTGTTTGGCAATTTTGGCTTCAAGAGATATTGTTGATGAGGTTCAGTCTAGGAGTGTTGTTTTTGCAGTTGGGATACACAATAGTTACCTCCAGCACCACAGTTCAAAGGCATCAGGGGTGGGTTGCTAATCCCGTTCCAACCGGTTCGGTTGGAACGGGGCCGGCGGCGTCCTCGTGCACGCGCGGTTCACGCATGCGTCTTAGCGCCTGCGCGATGCTCCAGCTGCTCACGGAGACTCGCGCAGGTGCTGTATGTGCCATTCAGCTGCTCGCGGAGAATCGTGCAGGCGCTGTATGTGCCATGCGTCTGCGTGGAAGCGCAGAAGCCTTCAAAGACCGGTAAGGAGCGCGGGAAGGCGGGTGGGCCCTTCGCCATTCCCGGAAGTTACTTACTTCCGGGTTCGCCGACCAACCGGTTCGCGGGGACCGCCACAAACCAGTTGAAACCCACCCCTGAAAGGCATCCACCTATCTGCCCTTTTCCAGAGTCCAAGTTTCACAGCCATAAGTAGCAATTGGAAAAATTATTGCATTAACTAATCTGCATTTGTTGTGAGGCTGATGTCTTTACTTGTTCAGCTGTTATTCATGCCAGACCTTGCAGTTCTTCCAAGTGCTATAAGTCTTCTTACAGTGGCTGCCTGATCAGAGTACAATGAGTGAATGAGCTGGATGTGGTATGGTGGTACTCCCAGTTCTTTGAGGCAATTCCAGAGCTTATCATAGTTAACATAGTCAGATAATTTTATGTAGTCAATGAAGCACATGTAGAGGTCTTTTTGGTATTCCTTTGCTTTTTCCATCATCCAGTGTAGACTTGCAATATGATCCATGTTCCTCTTCCTTTCTGAAATCCTCATCAGGCAGTTCTCTGTTGGTGTTGGATTCAAACATTGCTGGATTATCTTCAAGAGAAATTTAGTCACTGTGGCATAAAGGCTATGGTTCAGTGGTTGGAGTAGTCTTTCGTATCACCTTTCTCTAGTATTGGGATATTGACCTTTTCCATTTTTTTTGGCCACTGATAATTCTAAACTAATTCAATCAGTGGGATAATTAGAATAAGATTGAACAATCTAACAGAATTTAGGGAGAGGTTATAACCAATCAGCACCCAATACAGGTAGTCCTTGACCTACGACCACAATTGAGCTCTTGCCACATTTCTTAAGTAAATCATTGCAGTTGTTAAATTAGTAACATGGTTGTTAAGTGAATTTGGCTTCTCCATTGACTTTGCTTGTCTGAAGATCGCAAAAGCTAATCACATGATCCCAGGACACTGCAACTGTTATAAATCTGAGCCAGTTGTCAAACTTCCAAATAAAAATAACATGACCATAGAGATGCTGCAACAGTCATAAATGGGGGAAATGGTCATAAGTCACTTTTTTCAGTGTTGGTCTAACTTCAGTCACTAAATGAACTGTTGTAAGTTAAGGGCTACCTGTATACATAGAATGATTGCATTCACTAACTAAATCTTGTCAGTTGTGTAACTATTTTTTGCATTTTTCTCTTTTTCTCATAATCGAAGAATGTATCTACTAAGGATATTTTATTACAAACAGAATCTCATGTGACTGCTTAGATTATTTTGCATTTTATACTACTTTAATATTCAGATATTTCCTCAATTTATCATACATTTAACTATTTTTATCAACCCGTAGAAAATACATAGATATTTTTGTAATAAACAACTATCCAAGCCAGAAAATTAGGAATGGTAAACGTTCCACCCTGCCCCCAATAAGTGATAGAGAACATAATACACTAAGGATTAACACTATTCTCAAATTTTATTTTGCTTAAATGTAAGAGCAGAAAAATGAACTATGCAGGACAGTATAAATGCAGATTTTAATCTTAGTATAACAACATGAAAATGAAAAATTTGTAGAATAAAGATAAGTATATCAATAAATTAAATCTAAAGTGTAAATTTCCAGTTTTTATATGGGTTAATTAAAATTCTGATTAAAAAAAGGAAAGGAATGTTATTAGTTTCTTGGTAGTCTGTAATCTATCAGCAGCATGATTCAATAAGATTATTGATTTTTGAGACTTTAGTATCAAAATTAGGATGCGCTTGATACAGCCAGCTTTTTTAGATGGTCCATGAATACTTGTAGACTAACATCATCCGTTAGTATTGGAGCACCAGATTCCTGAAATAAGAAATTATAGTTTAGAAACAAAAATTGAGCCAACATAAAATGTGGGAAAATTGGAAAAGTACAGCATAATTTAAATGATGTGTAATCATGTTGACTCCTATTTTACTTTTATTTATTTCCAAGTTCTAATACTGAATCGAATGAATAAATGAATAAATGAATGAATAAATGAATGAAGGAGGGAGGGAGGGAGGGAGGGAGGGAGGAATGTTCCAAGTCTAGTTTATGCAGTTTTGGCCCAAAAACCATATGATTTATTGTCTATCTTTCAAACACTGGAGGCGCAAAGGAATTTTCCAGTTAACAAAGTCGAAACCCCGTAAATGGTCAAAATCAACTGACAAACTCCTTCTCCTTACATAATGCATGTCATAAGTTGTGAGTGCATGCACAACAGACATAGAACCAAACACATAATTACTTACTTGTCCCCATGCGTATAGATTATTATGAGTCTGAGAAGGATTCACTTTAGATAGGAGAAACCGTGCCTGTCAAAGCCAAAAAAACAGTGTGGATGCAATATAATTAACATTTATCACATAAAATTGCCATTACTTGCATGTTTCCTTTTAATACAGCTCAGAATAAATTAAGTAGGCTTGTTTGGAAAGGAAAGAAAGTAGAAGAAAGAAAACAGGAAGCAAATTCATATTTAGCAATACTGAGTGCTTAAAGAACAGTTTCTGTTATAACCAGACAGAAGCCATTATCAGTACCGTACTTTTTGGAGTATAAGACTCACTTTATTCCCCTCTAAAAGAGGGTGAAAATGTCAGTGCGTCTTATACACTGAATACGGCCATTTCTAGCTTCCCAAAACCACGCATCCCATTTTCACCAAAAATAGGCCCATTTTTTTGCAAAAATGGGGCACACAGAGAGGTTGGGAGGCCTGCAGAGGGCTCATGCGGGGTTGGGGAGGGCAAAAATGGGATGCATGGGGAGTTGGGAAGGCCAAAATTGGGCATTCAGAAGGTTTGGGAGACCTGCAGAGTCCTCCTAGGGGTCAAGGAGGGCAAAAACTATTTATTTCTTGTTTTCCTCTTTGTAATCTTGGTGTGTTTTATAGTCCGAAAACTATGGTAGCTTCCAAGTTAGATAATATTCCAAGTAGTCCTGAGGTCGTGACCATTTGTTCAGAAAACCCACAAAGTTATAATAACTCCTGTTGCTTTTTAACCCACCTACTCACCCCTAAGGCATCCCTGCACTCTGCATTGCCTGTTCATGGCACTCCCTTATGGCACTTGCACACAACAGCTCTCATCTGCAGATCTACTTGCATGAGATTTCCACTTTTTCCTACTTCTTAGTCACAAGACCCTCACTTAATGACCTACAGTCCTGGGATTATGAAAGCTATGACTAAGCATTGAAATCATGTGAAACATGCTTTACAATTGCAATGGTCAGCAATGGAATTTCCAGTCCCAATTGTGATCATAACATGAGGACTACCTGAATTCTGCCAGCAAACAACAGCTGCCTCTCAGGACCAAAAAAAGTGGCCAGGTTTTGATTTATTCAAAAAAGTGGTAGGAAAAAGCCTAGGATTTAAAACTCTGGAGACCAATGTATACATTTGACCACTATGTACTACAGTAGACAGTACGCTGTGTATATAACTTCAAAGCTTTTAACTGAAATAAAGAAAGTAGTTACGTTATTCTTTGAGCCTTCTGCCCAGTAAACCTGTATAATGCATTAGTTTCTAGAGAACTAGATTTTCAGCTAAGCCAGTATAAATCCTAATATTAACAGATATTGCAAAATTATGGATTTTTGAATATGAACAAATGTTTAATCAAGGTTGAGAGACTGCTGGACAGTGTGCATGCATTTCTAGGCTTGTAACTGTAGCCCAATAACATTTTAAATCCTCCTGGTCCCTGTCAAGTAGGACATTGCCAAGCTCAAAATACTAGGAGGGGGAAAATCCCTCTTCTCTCAGGGAAAGATTAATGAAGCAATTAGCATTAATTGTGCTTTCTTAATAATCTTATAAAATAAATTGGGCGGAGATAATGACTGGCCCAAAATTATCCTTTGAGTTTCTGTAGCTGAGGATAGTTTAGAATCTAGCTGATCCTGATGCTAATCCATCACCTTAACCACTATGTCACCCTGATTCTCACCTGACATTATCAACTTGTGCTGGATGAAGTGAAATCTCTCCAAAAGTTCAAGACTGATAGTGTGTGGTATGATATATTACAAATACATTAAAACCAACATTAACCATAAATATAGCTATGGCACACCTTTTTTTTTAATGCACCTAGAATTTTTTAAGGTTTCTTTACCTGGCTGCTTCCATGTTCTGTGTTAACGTAGCGTGGCATTGGGAATCTTGTTTGTAAAATTTCTTCAGCATCATCCAGTGGAGCCTGCAGTAAATGCTTGAAGTTTTCATATTCTGGAATATCTTGATAACCAGCCTTACGCCACTGGGCAATAGTCTTGTGGAAAACAATGTGGGAGGAATTAATTAAAGAACTTTCATAAATATTTGTTTTTACTGCTTAATTCACATCATGTGCAAAATCCTTATATGATTTATTTCACATTTTAGAAAAAAAAATCAATGAAACCAAACAAATAATGCCAAGCAATTGTTTGGTGAAAATATTTTGCCTGAGAATATTTAAAAAAATAAGTACTGTATTTTTCGGAATATAAGACGCCCCGGAGTATAAGACACACCAAGATTTTGAAGAGGCAAATTTAAAAAAAAAATTGCACTCTGCAGACTTCTCAAAAAGGCCTGTTTTTCGTGAAAACAGGCCCGTTATGTTTCAAAAAAAGGGCACACACAGCCTTTAGGAGGCTTATAGAGTGCTCCTGGGGGCAGGGGGGGCAAAATTGAGCAAAAAACACCCAATTTTTCACTCATTTCTGCTCTCCCCAGCCCCCAGGAGTACTGTATAAGCCTCCTAAAGGCTCTGCACGGCCATTATGGTGAAGGGGGTTGGGTTTCGAGAGGCAAAAAATGCTGTATTCAGTGTATAAGACGCACCCAGATTTTCAGCCTCTTTTTTGAAGGGAAAAGGTGTTTCTTATACTCCAAAAATTACAGTAATTGTCACTTTCATTTAATCACTAACACTTTGTGCTACCGTATATACTCGAGTATAGGCCGACCCGAATATAAGCCGAGGCACCTAATTTTACCACAAAAAACTGGAAAAGTTATTGACTCGAGTATAAGCCTAGGGTGGGAAATGCAGCAGCTGCCGGTAAATTTCAAAAATAAAAAATCAGTGTTATTTGAAACTCAAAGTTATGTTTATTCAAGGGACCCGCTTAATTAAAGTATTTTATAATATCAGTATGACTTATAATACTGCAAGTCTGCAATATTAAAATACTTGTATAGGGGATCCCCGGGATCCCCCGAAGAGATCAAATCACAACCAGTATGCCACCTTCTTGGTATATTGTTTTTATTTTCATTGAGTTTTTAAAAATGAGCATTATTTCATCCTTTTTTTCTTTATGTTTGATTGGTATCTGCAATTTGTGTTAATTCTGTTCATACATATAATATAAATGAAAAACCCAGCTCTCTTAAAAAATCTTTTAAGTTCTTTCTGGTGCTCTCTTTTAGAATTGGCCAACTAATATTTCTGTTCGGCCAACTAATGCCAGGCAGAGTTAACTGAAAAAGTAATTTTTCATGAAAGGACATTTTCCTAGGATTTTAATTGTTCTTACTGTCAGATTTCTCCTTATTTCCAGCTTGAGTCTCCTTCTGACAAGTTTCCATTGCTTCTTGTCCTGTCCTCAGGTGCTATTGCTGCCGCCTCTTCCTCCTCCTCCTCCTCCTCCTCCAACAGCACCAGCACATTTGCTGCCCAGCGCTGCGGCTGAGGTGAAGCCGCCAAAGCTCCCGCTGGCGCCCCCGCAGCATTGGGCGGATATCCGGCAGTGCTGTTGGAGGAGGAGGAGGCGAACCAGCCTGCCATCGCCGGCCACCGCCAGCCCCGCCGCTCTTCCCGCCGCTCTTCCAAGCCCCACAGTCCAGCGGACGGAGCAGAAGCAGCCCCGGGGCTTCGCTGCCGCTCCCCACATTTTCTGGACGGGGATCCCTTGGAGAGGGGATTCCAGCCTGCCATCGCCGGCCACCGCCAGCCCCGCCGCTCTTCCCGCCCCCTTACAAGCCCCACAGTCCAGCGGACAGAGCAGAAGCAGCCCCGGGGCTCCGCTGCCGCTCCCCGCATTTTCTGGACAGGGTCTCGCAGGAAGGAATCCCCTGGGGCTAGAACTCTCACACAGTATCACATCAGGTCACTTCTGATTCAGAGTATTTATTTTCAAAGCGTACTGAAGAATCCTAGAAAATACTTGGTTCTGGCAGAAAAAGGAACTCCTTGGAATTAACTAAATTTGTACATCTCTAGTGAGAGATGAGATCACAGGACTTCACATCATACGAAGCCATAGTAGTTGGAGTAGTTTTGAATTAACATGATATGGAAATACAACTACTGTTAATAAACAATACTTTAATTTAGTCATTATGAATCATTTCACTATGACATGTTTTTGCCAAATCATGGTAAAAACGATGGGTTTAGCCACAGAAAAAAAGTTATTAGTTAGGGATATGCAAATCATTCCATGTAAATCTTGGTGCTTCAGATCTATGGGGACACCCATAATGTACCTGTTAGGAGCTCTTTAATGAATATTAAATTAATATCCATTAAAAGAGCTACAAATATTCAATTAATATTTGTTTGAGTACAAGAGGAAATGGTATATATCACATTTCTGCTCTTTAGTGGTTTCTATATTTTTTGCAAACCAAACCAGGTATCCTTCTCTTTCTAAAATGCACACTCATGATTGACTGAGCCTTGATATTTACCACACTAGTCTCTTCTTTTGATGCCATAAGGACAGTGTAAATGGAAATATTAATTTAGATCAAGGGATAAATTGCCAATTAGTGATTTATAAATACATAAAAAGCTATAAGACTTTGTCAGTGTGAATATGACAGCAGATTCATCGCCTTAAGATCATAGTTTGTATTGTTCTTTTAGCAAGTATATGGCTTGTATACTCTCAGTTCAGATGAGAGGTTTTAAAAAATGCAGTGGACCTGAGATATCTGAGTAACTGCCTTGCTCTGCAAGATTGCTCTCCCCGATCCTGATTATCGTCACCTGGAAAGGCTCATTTTAATGGTAGTTAAGAGGCTGGCTGACACGCGGGAATGAGTTTCTGCCATAATTGCAAAGCTTCAATGGAAGAAACTCACTAGTGCACTGATTTTTAAGGAACTCTGACAATAAATCTACAATACTTGTTTATTTTACAAATTTTAATTTTTGCCAACAAAATTATTTAATTCTATTTTAGCACAAGATTTTATAATTTTATATATAGTTAATTTCTGATATATTTTCTGTTTTGTGCATCACCTAAGGACTTCAGCAAATGCTGGTCTAAAAACCAAACAAATAATTTCCTTGTCATTCATAGAATTCATCATAACAAAGAATTAATTCCTTATTTACCTCACCAAGATAGATAACAATCTGGAAAAAAGTATCCATCAGCAGAATCCTATCAGCAAGAATGCTGCTGCTATCCAATAGTACAGGCTACAAGACACAAAAAGGGAAAGCATAATTTTACAAATAAGAAGGTAAATTTTAACCACATTTCATTTTTGATTGCAGAATTTGAAAAGATGCATGCCTAACATTTCTATTTTCTTCTTCTTTAAAAACTGTAAATTTGAAAGATTTCTTCATTTGTTTATATTTTAAAATGCTGCATTTTGAACATACATCAATTTTATTAAGTTTTTTTATTACTATTTTCAATTAACTTTCATCAGAAGGAGAATCACCTCAGGTGGTCCATAGAATGAGTAAGAATAAAGTATAGGCTGAATCATAATAAGAGACTGGGTCAAATCCTGCCTGGCAAAGTGATGACGGTAATAGGAAGATTCATCTGGACTGTTATTGAATACTTGAAGGAATGGAGATCGTCGCAAATGGAACATGAACTAAATGGAGCAGAAAAAAAGCAGAAGTCAAATTGAGTATAATTAAAATATCTACTTTAATCATTTCCTGTCTTTTTGCATGTCTGAATTATTTTGAGATACAAATACAAAAAAGGCATGTACCAAACATAAAACACTTTACTATTTAATACAGTCTTCTGATAACCATAGAAATGACTCAGAGGCAAACTGCTACTTTTCTTTTATTAAATTATTTTATTTCGTTTATTTTTGAGACAGATCTTACCTGGGGGTACAAGGAGAATGAATCAGACAGCCTAAATGAATTTGGATCATCTTTGCTGTATTGTCCAAACTTCTGACACTGTTGGAGAAATATGCAGATGTCAATAATCCTTTGAAGACAATATAAACCTTACAAAGGAACAAGGAAGGAAAATAAAGACGTCACCTGCAATATTTTTTTTCAAAAATATTGTTCATAATACGAAAGAAATAAAATTTGTCACTTTATCTCTTTTGTTTCTAATATGCCTAATAACTAAAATTAAATTTTATAAAAGGATATTGTTTCAAAATGATAAGGAGATTGAAATTAGAAAATTGCTTTTAAGGACATCAAATGTACAATATCATAAACAACATGATAGTCTGAAAAAGCCTAATGTAGACTTTGTCGAGCATTTGATGGTATCTGGTAAATTTATATGTAATTAATTGGGATTAAATTTAGTGGCCAGCTTTGATCATATTTTGGCTTAAAACAGCCTCAGGATTTAACACTGATTTATAATTTTGCATCATCTTGCCCCTGTGTAGCTGAACAACTCCATGAACTGCTGGGAGAGATCACTGTAGTGAGGGCATGGTTAGTAGCCTGTTACAGCATTTAATTCCATTATTCCTTGCCATCTAATTTCGACCCGGCCTGTGATGACCATGCACTAGACCAAACTGGACACCAAGATTTACATGAGAAGCCATTCTGAAGATGACCTTGTTTTCAGAGTTATCTTTCTTAGGCAAAAGGAAAAAGGCCCCCTCCAGGATCATTTCTAGGCTAACAAAGGTCCTTTTTTTTAAGAGCAGCATTTGGCTCCCATTCCCTGTGCTTTTAGAAGAACAGCCAAAATCTTTTTCACCAAGTTCTTAATTTTTAGTATTAGCCACTGATAGTCAAGTTGAATATCCATATACTATTAAACTTTCATGACCCTTAATTGGACAAAACAGTACATAATAGGGCAACAGTTTTCAACCAAGGTACCACAAATGATCTAACTTATGAAACATGTCCAAAATCAGAGACCCATGTCTTCCAAGGTAATGAAATTTGAGAAAGTTGTGAGTTTCCCAGCCCGTCTTGCATCCCGTGCCCCCTCCCTCATCCAGCAGCAGTCATTTGCTTGCCTGCTAAGAAGGAAAGATTCTGAAGGCTCCTTCCCAAATTCCCATAAGAATACTCAAAGGGGAAGTCAGCAGGAAGTAGGAAGTTTTTTCCTGCTCCTAATTCTGTTTCCCTGTTTAGATAAGAAAATATATCTGAAACAATGACCTAATGGGGCATGGGTTGTCTAGGCCATCTCAGTAGTACAATGTGGCCACATAAGCTTATTCCTTTCTGAACTAGCTAAATGTCACAAAACAAATCTATATGTATTGAACCAATTATTTTCTGAGAAGCAAATTAAAAAAATACTAATCAGCATTTACCCTTGGAATTTTCAAGACAAGTACCAAACCTTTGGAATGCAGGGTGGTGAGGGGAGTATGTCTGATCAAGTAATCATCTTTTTGATTCTAACATTCATAAGCTTACAGTTGATCATACTCACAAGTCTAATTAGTTGCCTATCCAGCCATCGCAAGACATCAGGCCCTTCCTCTGATTCAGCTCTGTAGACACCCAATCGAGCCATCAGGACAGCAGCTGCTTCTTGGTCAAATGCAGCTTCAATGTGCTGCAACTGACTCTGTGCATCTGCCCAACTAATTTATGGCAAGAATTAGTAAAATTTAAGATTATTAAAAGCCATAAAGAACATTCTACCAATAATTTGCAGTTAACATTGCAATTCTACCAATGTTTGTTTTAAATCATTTTTATATCAGCCACAAAAATGAACTGATGGTCCATCTCAGTTTCATAAGCTATTTTATTTCGAGGTTATATAATACACCATGGCAGTGTCCCTTAATTACAAGTTCCAATCTCAGATTGGTTTTGATTAGTTTATCTTAAACCATGCCTGAGCATATTACCCATATCCAAATCTCTGGTTAGCTGACTATCAGCAACCATCACTTGATAGGCATATTTCTTTCATCTCCCATGAAGGGCAGATTAATCAAGATCATGAAGGGGGTGAGAGAAACACAGTTGACCTTCACTTCAAATGTAAGGGTTCTGATTCCTCATAGGATTGCTGTATTTTTCTTCCTTCATTTTTTAAATATTTACAAGGAAGGCTATAGAAGGCTACCACAAAATTGGCTGGAACGGCCAGCTTGACAACAGAGAAACCAGGTGAGATCTATTCATCTGTGGGACAATCAGGAGCTCATCCCCCCAGTCATAATACTGAGTATGCTATTAATGTGGCTCGAGCAATACAATTTACGCAACAAAGAAATGCAGCCAACAGAACCAAACCTAATAATCACAAATTATTCTCACTTTCTAGCAACAGTAGTCACACGAATGCGCCTCTGGGTACTGGAGTGCTGATAATGTGTAACAAACTGGATAGCTCCTCTTCCACCCTGAGGTATTGGAGTGTTGTGCTGAAAGTTAATGAGATAAAAGTTGTCTAAGTTGCACCTTACATTTTAAAGACAGGTTAAATCATCATATAGGAAAGAAATGAAGTACAAGCAGTATAATATATCCATTTACAACTAACACACTGGCTTCTTTGAGGCACAGAAAATACTAAGATATAGTTCCAAGTGTAATTAGACTGGAAGTGCAATAAACAATTTCTGCCTTCAAATAAGGTTCAAATAACATAAAGCAGCTTTCTTTTTACTCTTAGTAAATGGGTCTAGAGCTGTCATTGAATAATGTCTGGGTTCCTGAAAAGACCACCCAGAATTTTAAATGATTCTGTCTTAGAGTTGGGGGGAGGGGGGAGAGAACAAGAATGTGAGCAAACTTTTTAGATAGGTTTGAGTCTTCTTTAAGATGACAAATTGATCTTACTGCAACTTTTCCTTCCTAGCATTAGCTGCTCTTAATTCTAATAAAATCTTCATTAATCTCAAGTACAGGGCTTGGAATCTAGATCTTCAAACATATAATGCTAGTGTTTCCTACTTGCATTATAGCTCAGTAATACCTCTTGGTCCATACCCAGATTCTTTTAAAAATATTTTACATATTTCACACAAAAGACATTTCTGACTTATCTAAACATTTACTGATCCATAATGGCATCAAAATTTCAACAATAAGGCTGAGGGAATAACAGCATTTTTCTGAACATGCTGTCTACTCAGTCTCCTCATCAATGGATTCTGCACTATATACAACATTACAAAGATTTTTAAAAAATCTAGGCTCACCTGATTTACTACTTCAAAATAAATGGCAAGAGTCATGGTGGGGTCAAGTCCACAAATTTTCCACTGATATGTGCCACCTATTCCGAGCTCCTGTGAGACATTTCAAAATTCAGGTTTTATTCTAAAATCTTAAGTCGTTTGTCATTTCATGTTATAGGTAGGTAGGTAAGTAGGTATAAACAGACAGACATAGATACATACATGCACACACACACACACACACGCACGCACACACACACACTATAGCTCTGTGATGGAGAACCTATGGAATGTGTGCCACAGCTGGCACGCGGAGCTATTTGTTAGGCCACGTGAGGCGTTGTCCTGTCAACTCCAGCGCGCATGCGCACTCTGGTCAGCTGACTTCGGCCTTCATTTTCGACCATTTTTCACCCTCCGGAGGCTTCCCTGAACTTCCAGTTTGCATGTTGGGCAGTTTTTCGCTCTCCAAAGGTAGAAAAATGACCCTCTGGGCAACCCAGAAGTTCGAGAACTGACTTCCGGGTTGCCCATAGGGCCATTTTTCGTCCTCCGGAGGCTTCAGGGAAGCCTCCTGAAGCCTCCGGAGAGTCTCGGGGGGGGGGGGCTTTTTGGGGGGAGGCAGGCTCCTAGAAAGCCTCTGGAATCTGGGAAGGGTGAAAAATGGTTCCATCGCACCCCAAAAGTGGGGGGTGGGGGTCGTGCAATCATGTGTGCGGGTTGCACGCATAGAATTATGGGTGTGGGCAAGCCCATGCACAACCCCCCTGCATTCTCCCTCCCCCCGCTTTTGGCACGCAATGGGAAAAAGGTTAGCCATCACTGCTATAGCTTCTACATATTATTTAGACTTTACAGCACAAATTACAAACCTATATCCTTGATAAAGAACTTATGTATGCATTGAAAGATACTGTGAAATATATAATTATCTGGCAGCTACAGAGGGAATAGTAATCAGTCTGTTCTCTTCCAGTTCATTGATGCTAATACATATTTGTGTTCCAACAAAAAAACCCTCCATAATTCCCATATACAGTATAAACTGCATATTCAGAGGTACAATTCTCTAAACATCATAAAGTTAATTAGAAATATATAATCACAAATCCCCATAGAAGGAATCTGGAGTTGAAAACTGTATTCTTTATTTTGTAATATATTAAAATTTACATTTAAAATGGAAAAGGGCAGTGGAAATAAATAAACAAAAAAAGCACAAGATATAAGTGTTTAATAAATGTAAACCTGTAAAAAGAAAACTATGTACAGGTAGTCTTCAACTTACAACAGTTCGTTTAGGCATCACACCTAAAATGACCATTTTTCGCACATGACTATTGCAGCATCTCCATGGTTACATGCTGAAAATTCAGACGCTTGGCAACTGACTCATATATATGACGGTTACAGTGTCCCAGGGTCATGTGATCACATTTTGTGATCTTCTGACCAGCAAAATCAATGGGGAAGCCAGATTCACTTAACAACCATGTTAATAACCTAACAACTGCAGTGATTCATTTAACTGTGGAAAGGTTGTAAAATGAGATAAAACTCACTTAATAACTGTCTTCCTTACCAATAGAAATTTTGGGCTCAATTGTGGCCATAAGTCAAGGACCACCTATACATTAAACTATAAATAAGAAAGATCTGTTTATGCTAATAAGTAAATGTGAAAAACCTAAAACAGTGGCCTCTTTTGTATGTGTATGTTTATACTTAAGAGAGCTTATTCCTAAACAAGATTTCTGCCAAAGGCAAAGAATTTGCTACAATTAAGTATTATTCTTTGTCACAAAAAATAATAATTCTACCATCTTCTCTCGCTGTAACCCAAATCTATCTATTTTCCAGAAAATATTTTTCCACTACTTTTTTTCTGCACTATCCACACAAAAACTTGTATTTCTGCAGGCCCCATAAGTACATCATAAGAACCAAATATTACCATATTTTTCGCAGTACAAGACACACTCCCCCCCCCCCAAAAAAGTGGGTGGAAATGTTCATGAGTCTTATAGAGTGAATATTGCAGCATGAGTGGTGAAAGGCTGTGCTGAACATATTAGTGAAGCAGCACTAGATGACCTATTATACACCATGTTTCCAGGTATTGGACTGCATTCTGGTATCGCCACTGTTTCCAGAATCATGGGACAAACCACTCTGATTTACTACGTTAATGCAGTTTGTACAGAAGCTTTCAGAGGTTTTCTGCAGTGCTGTGCAACTTCATTAAGACAGCAAAATGGACTGGTTTGGCTTGTGGCCACCGTTTTATCCCACCCATAAGCAGGTGAATGCAAAATGGCAGCCACTTCTGCAGCACTGCACACCACATGAAGGCAGAAAAATGGAGTGGTTTGTCCCTTGCTCATGCTGGGTGATTGCAGAATTGAACTATGTAGCTGAGCAACCCATTCCAGCACTATGGAAAGCTTTGGAGCTCACATCTGAGCGAGGAGGAGTGTAAGGGATTTGGTGGGGTGGGAATCAGTCTTAAGGCCAACAGGGAGCCACTGGTGGAGGGAAATGCTTGTAGGCACAAGGGGGGTGGGGGGAGGAGTTGCAACATTCCTGCAAATGGTCATAAGGGTAAATGAATGTAAGGGCACTGCAATGGCCATAACTTCACAACCAGGTTATAAGCATCTTTTGGGGAGGTCCATCATAACTTCAAATGACCATTAATCACATATTACAGGGGTGTCAAACTCAAGGCCTGCAGGCTAGATCCAGCCCATGGGGTGCTTAGATCTGGCCTGCAGGGTTGCCCTGGAAACAGTGAAGGACTGGCCTGCAGTGAAAACAAGCTCTGTTTTTCCTGGCGGAGGATTACAGGAAGCCACTGGAGCTGGAAATGGATTTCAAGAGGCCATTTTTGCTGGCAGAACACTGGGACCACCACAGGCGCCCCCAACATGAGTGACATCGAGCTGACCATGCCCACCCTGGCAATGCTCTCTGTGCCCCCAAGGTCAAACACAACCCTGATGAGGTCCTCAATGAAATCGAGTTTGACACCCTGTACCTATTATAAGTTGAGAACTACCTGTGCTTCTTACCTATCACCAAAGAACACTTACATTTTCAGAAACACTTGGCCCTTTGGCATTTAAGGATACACATGGTCCAATAGCTCCAGATATCTTCAGTTCTCTACAAGTCTATAATAAAAAAGTTCCAATTAAACTCCAAGCAATAATAACTGCTTAACTGATGTCTTGCTGATACCTCAGCATGACAAACCTTTCCTTCCAAGACTCTTCATTTAGAATTGTGAGTTTTAAATAACGTAGATATTATGAAATATTGAGATGTTCAACAATGTTGTTAGCTTCCTATTGCTGCACAGAAACTATCCTTTTCCATCATGAGAGAGTAAGTAAAGAATGGAAAATCTCTCTGAAATCAAAAACTACAATAAGCAATGTAAATTACCAATTCTTTTGGCTAGGAAAATATTCAATTATAGGCAGTACCTGTGATACTTACTTTCACTTCTAGAGTTGCTCCAAAAGCCATTCGGAATTCTCCACTGAGATTTTTGCTAAACAATCTCTGGAAACTTTGCTTGAAGAGAGAAGTATTAAACGAATCTCCCATCACCATATAACCCCTGAGGAAAAAAGTCAGTGAAATATTGAGAATAATTGGGTTCATGAAGTGACATAAGACCATAACATTGTTTCCATGGTTTTTCTTATTGCATTAGGCGAATCTAGACATCGGTTTGTAAAGCACGGTTTATGTCTAGAATTTTGTGGGAACCAAACCAATTATAGCTTGTTCAACCATCAATAACTCAGCAGGGAAATGTAACAGTATATGAACATGACTTTGGGAGACCAGGAAAATAAATGCTGCCTAAGAAGCACAGTCCACAACTCCATAGTGAGTGGAGGAAAAGACTGAGGAGGGACATCCCTAAGGCTGTAAAGGCAGGAAAATTATTTCCCCTTTGCAAGATTCTGTTAATGTAGCTTTACAATAGACTAGAATTAGCTTATCTGGCATTGATTCTTGTCTGATCTATTTGATAACACTGACAGGAAGGTCGCAAATTGCAATCATGGTAAACTCAAGCAGATTGTTGGGGACTCGGATTATAATTGTGTGCCTGCAGGTACACTGCAGCAACCATAACTTTGAGGGCGGATTGTCATTTAGTGTCATCACACGTTTCAACAGTTGCTGAAAGAGTTGTCATTAGATGATCTGTAATGCAGCACTATTAACTGAAATATGTCTGTCTTGATCACTGAATTAGAGCAGGAAAGAAACACCATGTGTTGCAATGATTCTAGAATAGTTTCATCTTCTCTCCTACTGATTAAGAACAGACAAACCAACGTCAAAAATGAGGAGCACTTTTACTTTTTTATAACCATTTCATCCCATCCCTTTCATTTTCCTGGAAACATTAAAGAAAAGAAAACAATGAATAATGCCTTGTAATGGGAGTTCAAATCTAATATAAAAGTTTCTTAGGAAAGTAAGTTTTTAATTCTTTGTTTGTTTCCAGTGAAACTCAAGTCTGTCCACATAGGCTTTTTTACAAATTCAATTTCCAAGAGGCATGTTTGGAGCAAATCATATTGAATTGAATAGGATTTATTCTATAAATTGAATAGGATTTATTCTAAGTAAGCATGAATAGATTGCATCAGTTATCTTACAATATGATGCTCTTGCATGATAAACTGAAACTGACATTTCAGGTACTTGACTTATAACCATTTGTTCAGCAACAATGGGAAGTTACAGTGACACTGAACAAAGTGACTTGTGAATGGTCCCTGAATTTATGGCTGTTGCAGTGCTTCCACAGTAATCAAAATTCGGTCACTTGACAGCCACTTGCACTTCAACTCCCTTCACCAGGCTATCTCCCTCCACATCTATGCCCTTTGGCCCCCTGCACTCTGTGGCCCCTGCTGCCTTAAGCCATCTTGTTCCCTCTGCTGATCATGCATGCCTGGCCTAGTTCTTAGCAGAGTCACTGAGAGCGACTGGGTGGTCATATAAATCATCTAAATAAATGCAGCTGTTGACCGCATAACACTTCCTAAGGTCACACATAGCAATTTCCTTGCAAGGTTTCGAAAAGATGCCTTACATGAACAGCAGCTGCCTTGAAGACACGCCTTGTCAGCAGCAGGAGCATGTAGATAGCGAAGGTCAGCTGGGGTGGCAGAATTCAGGCTGTCAGAGGCCTCAGAATGCAGGGAGGCTGGGCTGAGCTGGGGCAACTTGAGTATTGCACTGTACTGCTGGGCTGGGCTGGGCCAGCTGAAGCTTCAAGGAATGGCTGCAGCTTCATGCTGCACTGTGCCTCAGGGGCTTTTTGCAGCCCCAGAATCCTAGTGTGCCAAGAAGCCCTGAGCCACAGCATGGTAAGCAGCCACAGAGCCACACTAAAGCTGCATTCTACCCCACAAGGCAGGGTGCAGGATGGCCAAAAGGCCAGATGTGGAAGGGGAATAGGTAATTGGGAGAAGTTGAAGGGGAGGCATCCCTTACTGTAGAACAACTGAGGATTGGGGCCAGGAAGGACCAAGTCCAGAATGGCTTGATTGGGATGGGTCATTGATTAACAACCAGTGGAATTTAGTCCTTAACAATGGCAATGAGGAATGCCAGGATTACTGTTGCTAAGCAATGTAGTCATGAGACATCATATAGTGACAGAAATTCAAGGCCCAATTACCATTATGACTATCCATATATGCATATGGCTTCTAAATTATCTAAAAGACAAATGCAGTGATTTCAAATCCCCACTTCTTCACATGACTTTTACTAAACACTTTCTCCTCAGGGTGAAAGAAAAAGCAGAATATTTGTGCTCATCAAGAAATGTATCTCTTCTTTGTAACAAATAACATTTTTTACTCAGGATTAAGAACATACCCAGTTATATTTGTACAACACTTTATCTCCAGAAGACCAGTCTGATCAAGAGCACATGCATAAATATCAATGCAGTGTCCATTAGCAGCAGCACGATTAGACAATGCCTCATAATGCTGTGGAAATATAACAGTTTTATTTTAAATGACAGTTATGAGAAAAGATTATTCATAATTGTTTAGCATGATCTAGAGACAAGTAATACAATAGTGTTGCTGACTTTAGATCTAAACTGGTAAGGGTCAGCATGTTCTATATACAAAGCTATGCACTCTGTGGAAGGGAGGTACAATTATTCAATAAACATTAACAATAATTGGCTACTGAGAGCTTTCCAAACCATTTTTCCTATAACAAAAATCTCTTGAAGAGAGCCGATACAACTGAGAAACCACAAAGGCTAATTTAAATACAAGAAATGCAGTGTTACTTAGAGTGTCTGAACAGATGGTTCAGAGGTTTTATGTTAAAATTCAGTGAAAACAGTGTTATGTTCCAAAAACTTAAATCAGGAAATAGTAGCATGAAAGGGGTTCAAGAGATCAAGTAAATAAAGGAATGGGTTCTTAATAAACAATGTTGGACAAATGTAGGCAAAGATCCAAAAGAAAGAGAATCAACTAGAAATTAATATGAAAGATAAACTGGATTAAATAACGGCACACAGAATATAAAGATCTGTAATTGTAGAAATATCGAACAAACAAGGCAGCTAAAGATAAAGTGAAAAAGCAATCAAGAATGCAAAGTTTCTGAAATTATTTGGCAGTGAAAGGTACGTCCAGCAGAAAATATGAAAGATAATGTTTATCTATAGAAGTCAAACTAGATACTTACTTTCATAGCTTTCTTCATGAATCGTGCATTGTCTTTATCTATATCATGCCACGAACGAATCGGAGTTTTCAGCTCATCTCCTACCACCATGCCTGGCCCTTGAGTTGGTGGCCCTCCAGTAAACAACATTATTCTAGCCCCAGTATTTGGAAATGATCCCTTGGAAGTGGGGGAGGGGGGGAACAGAATAAAAAACAACAAATTATATAAATTACTAAATTAGTTAAGAATATAGTTGACTACATCTGTCTCGTTTGCAAATTAGGTCAATCATAAGTTGCATTCTTTTAAAGACTGATATCCCACAGTATCTGCCTGCCAATCATCTATCAGGACCCCAGAGGTGCAGCCTCGTCTGTTGCAGTGGCTGGAATGTTCCCCCAAGATTCGAATAGCTCTAACCCTACTAGTGTTTTAAAGGACTCTGAAGACCTTGCTCTTCATCCAGGCTTTTTGACAAGGGTGACAGTAGTCCCCATTAGATTATGTGGGTTGTTTTCTTTTGTTCCCATCTCATTTTTTCATTCTTGCCATCTTTATTCTTCATTTTTGTTGCTTTTCTTGTCTTTAATGTTTTAAGCAATTGAGAGCAGCATGGTGTTCAGTGATGAAGATGCTTGCTTCCCACTCAGAAATGTAAGAGTTCAATTCTAGGTCACGGCAGATATTTCTCTCTTAGGGCACAAATAAAAAATATCTGCAGCAAATTTTGCATGGTGTCAGGAATGACATACAGCCACTAAATATTCAGGTCTGTGCAATCACCCTGACTCTACTCTGAGTTAAGGGATTACAGGATTGTAAAGTGACTTTTTAATGTTTTAAGCAATTTGTAAACTTTTGAGAGTTGCTTCAGTCAGGTGGCACATATATTTATAATTATAATGATTATACTATAGAGAAAGATAGACAGAAATGATGCAAAAAAGAAAAAAAATATATAACCCAAAGGGAAAATATATTTTTAAAAAAGATTTGAACCATCTTTTTTCAGTATTTCAAATGGTTTAAAAATTTGATTTGTAACAAGCTGATCCAAAGTATTTACCCCTATTAGCCCATAAATTCCATGTATAACATATATCTGTTATTTTCAAACTGGTTTTATCCCAGAGTGCATTTTTTTCATCTGAATACATGTGAATTCATCAGAATCATATTTCCATCCCAATTCTGCCTTCTAGACATCAAAAAATTATAAATACTATAGAACTATGATTAGTAAAGGAAAAAGCCCATTATCGTGATACTGAACTTTCTAATTGTGCCCATATTTTTTGATTGCTTGGATTCCATAGAGAAACAAAATCAAACTTTATGCCTAGTCTCCCTAGTCAGCATATGATATATGAAAAGATTTTTAAAAAACCTCCAAGGATTTGTCTTTCTCATAGTTTTTTTCAGTTTTCTTGAAATGTGTTGATGGCATAAACATGTAAATCCTATGACCTATGTCTACATATAAGCATGACTTTAAGAAGAAAACTGCTTATGTTCAATCATCAACATTTTTCAACATTTAGCAGAGTTGAATTTTTTAACAAAGTTTACAAGATATTGGATGATATTTAATATAAATTTATCTGTTATGTGGTAACTACCCAAGATAGCTTACATTGCCAGTCAGTGTCCACTTCTGAATATCCATTCACACATAGGTAAGACTCCAAAAAGTACAGAAGGATCTCAACCCTTCCTTTTCATAGCTGGGAAAAGGCACTGTTCTGTTAAAACTAGAGCAAAACTCTTGAAGGAAATAAACAAATTGCTGGGCTGAGGTGGAAATAAGTGGAATTAAATACTCCTCACAGAATTAGCTGGTTGGAATTTCCAGGGAAAGGGGGAATCTTCAAACTCAGTTGTGCCACATTCAAAAACATGTATATTGGAAAATACATGGCTTCCAAGTACCAGAGAATACTAGTAGAGTTTAGATTACTTCTAAAGGTATTTAAGATTGTAAAAAATAAAAACAAACAAACAAACATACCTCAAGTAGTCCAACAGCAACTGACAAAGCTACTCCAGTGGATCGCAAGGGTCTCTTTCCTTGAGTAACTGGCCAAGGATCTCTTTGTAGTTCTCCAAGAAGATCTGTCATGTTCATATCAATTTTGTGAATAGGCTGTAAAAATCTAGTTTTTTTTTTAAATCAGGAGAGAAGAAAGGAGAGACAGAAAGACATAATATTGTGAATTATGCACTGGGTACTCATTTATTTGGAAATGTGTAATATTTTAATCATAGATTCAAAATGTATCTATCAAACCTCTGATTCACCTATTATCAGCTTTATATTTTCTCTTACATAGATGGAATGGCCTTTGATCTTAAATCAAATAGCAAAAATAGGCCTGCTTTTTAAAAGATGTTCCTTTTGGGATTTAAGAAAAAGATTAATGCATTTGCATCATTTGAAATATTCTTTGTTCTGCAAACCCTCATACCTGCTAGAAAGGTGAGGTGATTCTTGGGATTGAGGTGGTCTCCCTTGCTGAGTAGGGACGGCAGGCCTTGAAAGACCCAACATATCCTGACAATGGAAAACATCCATTATAAAATCAGAAAAACTTCTAAAAACATGAAATAAGAACTAGGAAATCCTTTCAACTTTTCACAGAAGACAAAATATACCTGTATTTGTTTCGCTGACAGATCTTTAGTTCCTCTAAAAACGTAACTTTTGGAGATCCCTTCACAGCTCAATTCATGAACTTGAACCATTCGACCGAAGGTAATCAATCCCACAAGAGCATCAGGAGGGAGCAGACTTAAAGACATTTGCAAGGATTCTTTCAAAGCTTGTAAGTCCTCCTCTTCCAAACATGTGTCTACCACATAAAGAAAGACCAGGGGTGTCTGAGGGCCACGCTTGATTGGGGGAAAAAGGAATACATATCACAAAATTGTACACACAGTAAAAGACTCTAATTTCTCTTACTGTAAACCATGGTAAAAACACTTTATTCTTATAACCTGTTGCAGAAATGTTGAATATAGCTACAGAATTTGAGAGATAACAAAAAGGACTACCTGGACTATATATTCGATTGTAGAAAACTGGGGCATAAGTTCTGCTGGCTGATTTACTTCAGATATGCCTGCATATGCTGGAGGAAACTGAAAAAAAATACACCAAGAATTAGAGCATGTGCTGAAAAAAATACCAATTCTTAATAAAATGCAATGTCAGCATTTTTTTTCTTTCAATTAAACGTATGAATCTTAATTCCATTTTATAATGGTTTCTGGCTTCTTAACCTTTTGGTTGTAATCAAATGTAGACATGATTTATGATTTTTTTCCAAAATCATATCCCAGGCCTGCTCACCAATTTAACTATTATCTGAGAACACTGGTCTAAAAATTTGGGGAAATTATCTACCTCGGAAGTGAAATGTGTTAATTTTACATATTTTGATTAGATGAATAAAAAAACAGGAGATAAAGGTGCTGGTTGGTTAAAGTTTTCAAGATATTTCACAATAAAGATTTATAGGCAGGTGAGTATATTTGCCTACAAGGGAGGGAGGCATCTAATGATCATGATGCCTCATAACTTCTCGACAAGTATGGTAGAAAATGAAAATGGTACCACATGGAAGTGCATAAATGTATCTTCACTTTGAGAACAGCAAGACAGATGAGTATGAAAAACATGTGGAAAATTAGATTACAGAATTAGTGACCCAATTCTGGTAAAATTCAGCTACTTTACTTTCTGAGGGTTTCTCTTTGTAGACCAGTGGTATTATTTTTTCATTCAATACAAAGCCATGGGTAAGGAAAAATCATTTAAGATTTGTTGTGATGTTTGGATAAGAATGATGTGCAAATCAATGGCAATCAAAATCAGAAATCATCCATTTTCAGATCTCAAGTTGTAATTTATTTAACAAGTACAGCTTATTAAAGTCATACATCACATCAAGCTGTCTTTTACAAACTATAATGGCATTGTTTATAATAAACAATGTGAAAATAAAAAAAATAAGCATGAACCTAAGCAAGTGCTCTCTCTGGCTTGGTATGATGTGGTAACTGAGGAACCATAATTACAGCTATTGTGTTTCATCTAGAGATTAATAAAACAGGATTTCAGGTTGCCTATTCTACACAATCTCTAGCATTATTTCTAAATTATGATTAGCACGAGCCATATTTTAACATGAATTAATTGCAATTAATCTGGGCCATAAAGTAACCCAAAATCCAAGTGAACCTTTTGCTTACAAGACTTTGGCAATAATATTAATTAAATGGAACAAATAAAAATAAGAGTGATATGACAAACAATAATGGAATACAGCTGAGGTACCATGGAGGTACAGTAGAAAGCCAGTGGCATCACTTTAGTACTAATAAGTTTTTTTTTAAAATGTGTTACAGTAATGTTGGAACATAACAGTTTTATGCTTACCTGGTTCCTCTGAAAGCAGAAGTTACAAGCCCAAAGCTTCGCTCTGTAATCAACTTGACTATAAAAAAGGAATATATAAAAAAGCTGAAATCAAATTTTGAGGTATTAATTTTTAAACATTTAATAAAAATTACTGCATTCTGTTTCATTCTCAAGCACTTGACACTGAGGTAAGGATTAAGGTAAATGTATAACACAAATAGGATCCTTACAAATTAACAGCAAATTATTATTACAAGTGTTGCATCAAAACAATCAAATTGACCACTGGCTTACTGGAAGGGTCTTTCTCTATGCGCTGCGGGAGAGTCCAAGCATGGGTTAAATTAGTTAAATTAGGTTGCCCAAGGACGGAGTTCAAATTCTTTGGCCACATCTCCTGTTCCTCTTTAAGGCCAGTTTTTTAATGATTCTTGGAACTGGAAGATGCAATGAGATGGCGTGGAGATTGTGTGGTGTTCCCGAACTCTGGATCCGCATGAGATTTGGGCGGGGTTGGACTCTCCCTCAGCACACAGAGAAAGACCCTTCAGGTAAGCCAATGGTCATTCTCTTGTGCACTGCTTGGAGAGTCCAAGCATGGGACATACCCAAGTTAACTGTCCCCAGTGTAGGTAGAAGATGCCAAGGGCTTGGCCGCAGAATGAACTTGCTGCAGCACCCGTCTGCCAAATGAAGCCTGAATCATGCACAAAGAGATGCTGAATCTCCTTGTGCATGAGCTCCCTCTTGATTGGGCAGGAGGGAGTGGGGCAGTGAATGAAGTTCCTCGGGGGGAGGGAAATGAACTTGAGGGCAAGGCCCTGCCTCACCGTCTGCAGGACCCAAGAGTCTGACGTGGTGAGTTCCCATTGGTCGGCGAACTGCTGAAGTCGCCCCCCAATGGGAGACAGACTGCGCTGGTCACTTGGTCTTACAGAAAGGCCTCTGGGAGGCTCCTCCTAGGTTAGGCCTGCAGTAGGGATACTGTTGTCTTCCCCTATCTCGAAACGACTGCCTGTCCTGAGACATGTCAGAAGATTGGGAATATGGCCTGTGGAAAGTTGGGGCGTTGAAGGAGGAATCAGATGCCGGAAAGGACTGCCTCCTAAAATAAGGTTGGTTCCTCTTCTCCTGTTTCTTAGAACTGGTGGGGAGAACCTTCCTCTTGTCCTTGGATTCAACCAGCACTGAATCCAAGGTTTCCCCAAATAGTTTGTCACCCTTAAAGGGAGCAGCGGCCAATTTCCACTTTGATTTCATGTCTACTTGCCAATGGCAAAGCTAAAGGAGGCGTCTAGATGTTACATTAGACGCCAGCACCCTGGAAGCAAATTTTGCCGCATTTAACGAGGCGTCAGCCGAATACTGAGATGCTGAAATAATCTTATTTACGTCCTGAAGGAGAAGTGTGTCCACTGCTGGCAATTTAGACTGCAGGTCCTTCAATCAAAGGATGGAAGCCCTATTAAAGGAGGAGGCAGAAGTAGAGGCCTTAATGGCCCAGGCTGCGACTTGGTGTGTTTTGTGGCAAGCCTTCCTATCCTCCACCTTGAGACCCTCCATAAGGTCAGCTGGAAGAACCGAATTAGATGTCAAGGAGGCCACTGGAGAATCTACAGGGAGTAATTTGAGGACATCTTCCAAATTCGCCTCTACTGAATAGTCTCTTATACCCTCCGCTAGGAGCGGCCAGGGAGCCTGGTTGGGACCATTGGTGTTGCACCACATGCATAAACAATTCATGCACAGAGACAAGAGCCTGCTTTTTGAACATGCTGTCCCTGGGATTAGGAGCGGCTGCTCTGGGGTTCCCTGTCATGTCTGAGGGTATGCGCCAAGTTGCATGATGGCCTTTGCCTTGTGCAAAATGGACTTGAAGGTAGTGGGCTTGAATAACCCCGAGAATGCAGGGGTGTCTGGGGGAAGATCTTCATCCTCAGAAAGTTCCTGGTCATCCTGATCCTGCTCATCCCCTAGAGAAACCTCGATGGTGGCAGAAGATTCCAGGGATGGGTGCCTCACCCTGCATGTGGAGGCCCCAGGGTCCTTCCTGCGCCTGCCTTCTGATTGACTATCCTTGCACTGAAGGCCTTCAGCTATGCCCTGTGAAAGGGCACGTGCAATCACCTCCTGCACTTCAGAAGAAAGCATTATGCCCCTATCTTCTCTGGAGTGATGTCTAATCCGAGGAGGGGGTGGAGGAGAACGCTCTGGGCCTGAAAGCGTGGGAGGAGACTCAGGAGGAGAGCCTGGCTCAGACCGAAAATAACGGCCTTGAGAGCTGGGGTCCACCACTGAGTTGTCAGGGGACAAATTTAGGTCCTCACCCTTCTCCTCCAACACCTCCAGGGGGTCTGGGTGATTAATGGGGGAGGGATCCCCCTCCTCCTCCTGAAGCCCAGCAGATCTGCCCTGGCGCTGGGCCTTTGGGGCTGCTTCCCCTGAGACCTTGCCCTTGCCTGCCATCCTGCTCCTCCCCTTGGCCTTGCCCCTGATGTTGGCCCCAGGTGGGCCAGAACTATCGTGTCCTGAAGGCCCAGGCTGCTCCGATGCGGTGGTAGGCATTCCTGCAGGCTCAGATTGATTAGCCGGTTGGAGCCCTTTCACAGCAGCCAAAAGAGAGGAAAGTGTTCTTGCTGGGAAACAGCGCCCAAGCACACATGGTTTCCAAGCCTCCCGGTTTTGCTTTCGCCACTATGGGAGACAGAGGCTGCGCAGTAGCATCCAGTGGAGGATTCAGAGAATGACCATGTGGTGGCAAAACAATGTGACTGCCCAAATCAACCTTAAGGGCTTTGGATGATAGCGGTGTTGCCAGCAACCTGTACAACGCCCACACCATCCCGTCGGCGATCCTCCTGGAGTACTCATATGTACTCCAATGTTCCTTAGCTTTTCTCCCCTACATTTTCTTATTTAACTTTTTCTTTCTCCATGAAGTATAAGCAAAAATATGACCATATATAAAAGCTTTCAAGGTGTCTCACACAACAAATACATCTGAAGGATATTTATAAGGAAAAAAAATCACTAATTGCATCTGTTTTATAAAAAATAGATGTATTAATATATAATTATTATATATTTAATAATTTAGAAAAATGGGATAAGTCTCTTGTAACATTGATAATGCTAATGGCCATGATAGGTATTGCAATAAAACAATTGCATGCATGCACGCCCGCACACACACACACAATATCAATCCATTCAACTAAGAATAAAAAATCATCAAGTTGATACAAAAGAACATTTTAAATTTGCTTAGTTTTGCTCTGTTTAACTGACCCTTTATGTTTAACTGTAATTGTTTGTTTCGCTTAACACACAACATGAATCTGTTTTAATATGTTTCATATGGTTAGGTCTGTGGCTTAAAATATCTGAGTGCAGCAAATGTAATTTATTTAATAAATGATGTTTAAAGAAAGTATAAAACCAGAACAATGTATAAACTTATAAGAGAATGAGACTTCTCAATGGCTAAGCAATGTTTAACATTAACATATCCATTTTGCATTGAAAACGATCATGCAAACAACATTTCACAGCAGTTTGTCTGTGGGTTGTCCTATTCATTTTTCTTTTTGCTGGCTAATCCTTCTTTGTTTTTTGTTTTTTAACAAAACAGATAAACTAGATTAGATAAACTAGACTGACCAATTAGAGTTGGAACATTGACTACTAGATAAGGGTTAATTCTCTTCCATGGTGGCACTGTATTTTTTAAAATAATTCTAAGCATCTTCAATGGAATATAAAGAATCTGGAAGTCTCAGGTGAGATAGAACATTTCTGCTTTGTATTTGCATTTATTGCCGTTTCTCTTTTTTTGTCTGCAGTTGAATCATAGAGCCATAATTCGGGAAATAAGGAACCATTTTCTCACTTGGTATTTGAAGCCTAATCATAAATATTATTAAATGCATAAGCTAAAAGAGACTAGATTCATTCCCATCGTAGCAAACTAGTTTAGAATGGCATCAGAAGTGGTATCTAGGACAAAGCTATGATTCATTTAACTGTAAACTTAAATTCTGATTTAATTATTTAAGGCAGGGATGGAAACATATGGTCCTTCAAATGTTGCTACATTACCTCTACTAATAGCCTTCACCATCAGTAATGCTGATTAAAATTTCTGTGAACTCTAAGTTCAGCAACATTTGAATTTCAACAAGTTCCTAGTCATACTTGAAAAGAAATCCATTTATCACCTTACCATGTAACTTTTTTCTTTTAAAATACTCAATATTATCTCCTCAATTATTTGGAGTACTTGGATAATCTTCAAATTAAAACTTGAAGCGTTTTGCAAAATTCAGTACTGAATCTACAATTGTGCTTAAAAATATTTTCAGTGTTTCAGTATAAACACTGCCTAAAATGTGATCTGTTTTCTACACATCTTACAACTAGACGAAGAGAATCCAATTATATCAACAAGTCAAAACATTATACTAGTTCATTTATTTAACAAAATTGCTTAGGAAGGGGGCGAGCACATGTGTGTGCACTCCATTTATGTGTGAGCAGGTGCATATGCTCACCACTCAAGCAAATGGAGCTGAGCACTCACGCACATCTATCCATTATTTGAACAGAACCATCCTTTCTCCACCACCACCACCCACCAGTCTGCAAAGCCAGAAAGGTTGGGGAACTGTGATGTAAATAATTTTACCACTCCACAGCAATCAAAACAACCACAGACAAAACTAAACGTAATAAACAAATACATACCAGAGTGGATTGAGAACAGTTTTGCAGGTTGGTCTACTGCATAGAACAGGCTCATATTGGACAGGTGGTAAATCTAACCGTTCTTTCAAAGGTGTTAGAAGACAAGCCAATGGAACAACCATTCTGGTGGCCTCCAATTTGCTGGAAGGCCAAACATTCCAACTGAAGCGAACTCCATCACGCTCTTCATTTTGCTGGATAAATTCTAGGTAAGTCGCCATAGAATTGTATTTCTGCAGAACCAAAACACAAGTTTGAAATAGAATTTTAGCGCCTTGAATAGAATAGTAGTTTCTTTCCAACCAATGAATTGAAAGCCATGCACAGTATATGGTATATTCAGGTACTCAGAGGCTTCACTATAAAATTACTCAACCAGTGACATGGACCCGTAATGTTAAGGAGGGGAGGGGGTTGTTCCAATTTGATAATATGCTACAATGGCTGGTTCACACTAAACTAGAACCATGGATTTATAAGCACAAAGGGTCAATTCACATATTATGAACATAATTATTTGTAATGCTACGTTTGAAAACAGTTACTATCATTTGTAACTCATTCATTCTTTCAGAGAAGCAATTGTGTTCCTTTGCAAAGAAGGGTAAAATAAAAATGAAATAAATCCTTTTTTTCATGCCTTTCTTTTGCCATTCCCCAGATGGTGTTTCAAACAGTTTACAATTATAAATACTGTTTTGCCTTTTGTTTCTCTACACCTTTTTTATTTATTGAACAATGTGTTTTTTTTGCTTCTGTGCTGCATTGTTTTCTTAGTAAAAGAGGAAATTCTTCTGGAGCATCTTTGATGTTTTGAAATATTGAAAAGGTTAGCTTAATAGAATAAATACTACTGATGTCTATTTTATCTGAATTATAAATGATCTTTAACTAAATTCGGCCATCACATTTTTGCCAGGGAAATACAGTAAAAAAAATAAGCAGACATTCAAAAAGGAAACAATAACTATATAACGCTATTTCATTGCTCTGGTTTAAGAAGAACAGATATTCTTAAACAGCAGCTTATATAGCAGTGTGACTTTATGTTAAGCTAGTACATTAATTATAACCCACCAAAAATAGTTTTACTTCCAAAAGCCGTATCACATTTTGATTAAGATCATATTGTTCACTCTTAATAGACAATTACTTTATAATATAAAATGCTATATCTATGTTGCATATATCTACCTCATGCACAAATATGCTTCATAGCTCATTACTAGGATTATGTAAAATGTAAACTTGTGTAATAAAATCTATAATTGGGCCTCAGATTACCAAAAGATGTTTTAGGCAAATCAGGTATTCATGCAAGCAATTATCATATTTCAAGGAAACATTCATAGCAGCTATCCAAAACAGCTTGAAGAATTAGTTAACATACAACTCTGATAAAAGAACAATCTATTTTCAAACTACTTAATAGAAATGTAAGGGTGCAATTCTAATTAAATTTACTGGAATTAAATCTCATAAGCTCCAAGCTAAATCACAATGAGACACTAATGTATGAACCAAGGCATTAAGTGATAAAAGACATTGGCTTCTAGGGACAATGGGATATTGTGAATTGAGTCATAATACTACGGTAACACAGCTATGCAGGTAATCTTTGATTTATGACCACAATTGGGCTCAAAATTTCTGTTGCTAAGCAAGACAGTTGTTAAGTGAGTTTTGCCCCATTTTATGACCTTTCTTGGCACAATTGTTAAATGAACCACTAGAGTTGTTAAGTGAATAACATGGTTACTAGCTTAAGTAATGATTAAGTGAACCTGGTTTCCCCAATGTCTTTGCTTGTCATGTGATCATAAAAGATGATCACAAGATCCCGGAACATTGCAACTGTCATAAATATGAGATAGTTGCCAAGTGCCTGAATTTTGTTCTTATTGAGACTATGTTAACACCCACCCACCCACCCCCCAAAAATCCCCATCCCTACTCCTCCCGACTTCCCAGGGCCCACACCTGGCACTGCCTTCTATCTAAAGTATCTTATATTCATATGGATTAAAAATAAAAATAATATATTAAAGGAAAAAAAAAAACCAAAAAAAAAAGAAAGAAAAGAACAAAGAAAAAAGAAAAAAGAAGAAACTCTTTGTGTTGAGCTCAGCCCCCCATCTTTATCTATGCTTAAATAGTGTAAGTCATTCTATCTATATTTTATTCTCGTCTCTTGCTTCTTTGTTATTTACCCCGACCTCCTGTGGACTCTCCCATTCCTCTTCCTTAACCTTGTATTCAGATAAACATTTATCCAAATTTATAAAATAATTTCACCAAGCTTTCCCTTCTAATAAAAATTAAATAGCATAGATCATTCCACATATTCAAATAATACTTTCAACAAAAATCAGTTTACCTTCCGTTTTAAAATTATCTCATCCAGCTTTCCCTTCTAACAGAATTTAAACAACATAAATCATTCTACATTCATTTTACATATATACATTCAGTATCACCCCACCAATATACGTAAATCATTCCACATTCATTTTACCCTCATCCCTTGCTTCTCTAATATTTGCCACTATCAAATTTATGCAAACATTAGTTTAAAATCTAGCTCAAAATAATTAGTTTCAACAAAAATCAGTTTACCTTCTATTTTAAAATAATCTCTTCAAACTTTCCCTTCTAACAAGATTTAAACAGCATAAATCATTCTGCATGCATTTTACATATATACATTCAGTATCACCCCACCAATAAGTTCCCCTTTTTCTGCCGGAGAGAGGTCGCAAACCCCCATTCAATCCACAACTTTGGTGAATATTTTAGAATGTCTAAATCCTCAAACTCCGCTTTTCTGCTTCTCCGAGGGAGGGGGAGCTACCCCCTCCATCTTGCAGCCATGTGGTCTATTGCTTGCCTTCTCCTTCGGCTTGTCTCTCCTCTTTTCCAAGTGAATCAGGAAGTCCCGCCTTCAAAGTCTTGTAATAGAAATCTCGAGCCTCCGAAACAGAATTAAGACGAAGTTTTTGATTCTCAAATGTGACCGTAATGCCGGCTGGGGCCTCCCATCTATATTGAATCTGTTGATTTCTAAGCTCTTTAGTTAAGAAGGTATAGTCCCTTCTTGCCTTTAACATCTGGAAAGGTATCTCTTTGAAGACAATCAGGTTCTGGCCGTCAATTCTCAAACTATTATTGTAAAATTTTTGCACGATCGCGTTTCTGGATTCTTTTGTGGAGAAATATATAATTATGTCCCTCGGGAGCTGTCGCTGTTCCGCTACCATCGAATTCTGGCGATAGATTTTCTGAGTCTGCCAATCAAAGTTAAGTCCCGGACTTCCCACCGCATGGCTGAAGGCTTCAACAAAGGTCTGTTTCAAATTCTCTCGCTCCTTTTCGCGGAATCCTCTGACTCTTATTGCAAATGCCTTCTTATTAAAGTTTATCATAACGAGCTGTTCCTGAGTGTCTCTAATTTTTTGTTGTAAAATTTGAATATTAGTAGTCAAATTAGAATTAGCCTCCTCCAAACTTTCCAATTTATTCTCTATTTCAGCGGTATAATCTGACAGGGCAGACACGGCTGCAAACGTATTCGCCTTCATTTGGTCAATTTTAGACTTTAAATCACCATATAGCTCGAATACAAATTCCTTAATTTCTTGTTTAAAATCATTAAAGATTTGAAAAAAAAATTCCTGTGTTAAGAATTCTCCAGTAGAGGGCGTAGGAGACAAGGGCTGCGATGCCAGTGTAAATTCTTTAAATTCCTTCACAGATTCTTTAGGCACATTTGTAGAGAGACGCTTGGATTTTGACCTGGGTGCCATTATAAATCAACAAATAAACAGCGCTTTCGCTCCCCTCTGTTTCCAAAAAAAAAAAAAAAAAATTATTTTGTTAAGGAGCAGTCTGCAGGAAGGTAAAACCGGCTAAGTACATCCCCTATCAGTCACCAACGGGGAGAAATCGCCATTTTGAAGTCCGTTTAAACAAAGTCTCTAAGACAAATGGTGCTGGTGTTTAAGATAGTAATAAAAGCATAAATCTCACAGGGGTGGGACCCACCCGTATTAATCCTAGCTTCAAACAACTTTGCTTTGTCCTGGGGGGGGGCTCGCCCGTCTGGGGCTGCAAAAAAAGGCAGCTGAGAAGAACTGGCTGGAGATAAAAGCTCCGCTCATGCTGGATCTAATCTCTGTCCACAGCCAAAAAAAAGAGAAAGGCTGTGAATTACGAATAGACCCTAGCACACAGAGCTACTCCCTGCCCCTTTCTTAGCCAAAAAGGGGTGATATCTATGATCTTATTTAGATATACAGACCAGATCTCTGAGAGGAGCTCGGTTGAGCCCTCCTCGGCAACAGGCTCCGCCCCCCCGGATCAAGTGCCTGAATTTTGATTATGTGGATCATGGGGATGCTGCAATGTTCGTAAATGTGAAAAACTGTCATAAGTCACTTTTTCTACTGCTATTATAACTAAAAAAATGATTTTACGTAGAGGACTACTTGTAATGTATTCAAAGGGCAAATTCTTGCTGGATTTTTATACCGAAAGAGCTGAAATAAATTGGCAATACCACCATGCCTTTATATTAACTTGTGGCAGTGCCACAAACATTCATGTTACACTTTTTGAAAAAGAAACAAGACTTACAAAAAGACAAGTTTCTTAAATGAAAGACTGCGTGGGCAGGCAACCATCATTCCCTAGATCACTTTTCCTGCTGCCCACCAATTTCTGATTTTTATTTCAGATATTTTTAAAAGAAAAAAACAAGCAAGCAGCAGGTTGCAAAGCACCAACCTCCAGCACTGTACTTATTCACAATAATGCCTTTAGGTTTTAGAAGGTTGCACTGGCAAAGCTGAGAAGTTATCAACTACGCCAAAATATTTTTTTTTCCATATAAAAAATGCCACACTGAACTGAAGAAGCTTCTTGGATGAGAAGCGAAAGGTTTTAATGGAAAAGAAAAAAAAACCCCAAGGAAGTCCAGCTGCCTTCTGGAAAAGCACCTTTGGGAGAGCCCACTAAACAATTACGGTCAGTTCTAATTTACTAGTGATGATGCTCACTCGGTATATATAACTGTCTCCAACCTTGGCAACTTTAAGACTTGTGGACTTCAACTCCCAGAGTTCCTCAGCCAGCAAAAGTGGCTGAGGAACTCTGGGAGTTGAAGTCCACAAGTCTTAAAGTTGCCAAGGTTGGAGACCACTGATATAACATTCCAACGGTCAACAGTTACAAACGGTTCAGTTAAACGAGCGACTACACCGACCGGAACATTTCCGTTAACCGTCTCTAACGTCTCGAGAGAGGAGAGAAGGATCCGGAAAGAAGTTCAAACTGGAGTGGGGGGAGAAGAGGCCCAAAGGCCGCTGCCAGGCACCACCGCTTCCCACCCACCCCCCAAACAGACCCCGATGCCCCCAATGGGCACTTCCGCGCAGGTCTCGAGGAGGAAACATTCAGGAGAGAAAGAGAAGAAGGGGGGGGGGAAACAAACCTCTCGACAGCTGACAAGACACGGGCTCCCCGCTTCAGCGACTCCTCTTCCACTCCCTCCGCCTCAAAGATGACGGCGGCTGCCTCTTCGCCGCCTGGACCTGCTTCCAGGGCTTAAGCCACGCCCCACGTCGCTAAGGCCAGCTCAGCACCACCTCGCCCGGACTTAAAATGGGGGCTGTAGCGTCAGTTCCTGCTTGCCCTCCGTTAAGCCCCCTCCCTCCTTCTTTCAGTTCCTGGTGATTTCGAAAGCCGCGCTCCGAAGGGCAGATCGAGGAGCCGGCAGCGCGCGCTGACTTCAAAAGCAACCGGGCAGTTTGATTTCTAAAGCGCTGGTGGCGTTGACCCCACTTTTTTTTCCCCTCTAGTTCAAAGCCGGCTGGGGAATTCTGGGAATTGAAGTCCGCCAGGCATAAAGTTGCCAAGGTTGGAGACTCCCCTGGTTTATAGAAGAGGATTTGGGCTGCCGCGGAAGGTGCTGCTGTCGCATTGATGCCATTGAGTATATAATGCGGTTCTCTCCCTTCAGCCTGGAGAATTGCCCTCTTCCAAAATGGCAAATGGGGGAAAAGGCAGACAGAAAACAAGTCATAGATGTTGGAAAAGAAGATCGGTTGCTTTTTTTCCGTTTGCGAATATAGGTAGAGGAAGTAATTCGAGCTGTGCTGAGCTTTATAACAGTTCATACTTCGTGTAACACGGGCTTTATTTAAGCAAATATTTTAGTTTTTTTCCCCTAGTTTCCTTTAACGCTGATGAAAATAAGAAAGCGGTTTTATCTATGTGGCAGGCAAATTAGAGCAGTGGGTCTCCAACCTTGGCAACTTTAAGACTTGTGGACTTCAACTCCCAGAGTTCCTCAGCCAGCTTTGCTTTGCTGACTGAGGAACTCTGGGAGTTGAAGTCCACAGGTCTTAAAGTTGCCAAGGTTGGAGACCCACTGAATTAGAGGATATCCTGAATGTGTCACAGAGGCATACATTGATGCAGCAAAGGTTACACTGCAGATCCTGGTGTTGTGGTCCAAGCTGAGCAAAGGGCTGACTGAGCACCAGGCGTCTTGATCTCCATCTCTTGGCAACAGCTGAGAGGTTGTTAGTCAAAGCAAGTTTCTAGTCAAAATTGAAATAAATTTTCAACAGTTATTAACAAAAACTATAGTCCCTGTTTTCAGACACTGGTTATGTATGCCTCATGTAAGTAACATTTCGCCATGGAAAGCTCCTACAGGAAGAAGCAAGAGACTATTTCATTCAAACACTAGTGTAATATATAAATTATAATTTAGAATGATACAGTATCCAAAAGGTATAAAATACTGGCACAGATTCTGTACTGGCACAGATAATTGAGCAGTTATCCCCTTTCAATATCTTCAGGCAATGTAAAATAGAGTCACTCAGGAAGACCGTTATTTGTCTCAAGGTACCAAAGATAAAATTAGTTTGGTTTGATGAAAGAAATGTCCTTCTGGGAAGGGGAGAAGAGAAGCTGAATCCCTGGTTTTATCCCCTCTCTGGCCTTTGATCTTGAGCTTGTATTCTGATTGGTTGTCAGACTCCCATGGGGCCATGCAGGGACAACTCTCTAGGCTGCATTTTGAATCCAGGTTTGGTTGAGTTCTCAGATGCCATGTGGTCAGTTGAGTAAAGGGCCAATATTATAATGGTTTAATCCCATCCTCCTGCAGCTGAAGTGGAGAAGTCTTTATTATGTAAAGGGACTAGCTTGGCCTTTTTTTCCCCCAACATACTTTTTTATTTTCCATTTTCATAACATACAATCACATGTGTACTATTACATAGCCAGCATCCTATTGTATTAAGTAGTAATTACATCAGTTCCTCTTGTCATCAACACCCAGAAAGATAGAAACCCATTATTAGCTCTTCTGCTCTCCATACCGTGACCCGTCAAAACCGCGCTCGACTAAGCTGCGCCCAATTAAACCGTGTCGCTGACGTCATCAACAGGGCGACAACAGCCAGCGCGGAGAAAGAAGGGCACTTTAAATAGCGCTTTGAAAGCAAGCCAATTCAACTTAAGGAAAGGGTTAGGTTTAGGGTTAGCTTTAGGGTTAGCTTTAGGGTTAGGTTAAGGGTTAGGGTTAGGGTTAGGTTAAGGGTTAGGGTTAGGGTTAGGGTTAGGGTTAGGTTAAGGGTTAGGGTTAGGTTAAGGGTTAGGGTTAGGGTTAGGGTTAGGTTAAGGGTTAGGTTTAGGGTTAGGTTTAGGGTTAGGTTTAGGATTAGGTTTAGGGGGGGTAGGGTTAGGTTTAGGGGTTAATTTTAGGTTTAGCGTTTACAGCGTGCTTCTGTCTCCGTGCTGTTGTCCCCTTTTGATGACGTCAGCTACGCGGTTTCGTCGAGCGCGGTTTAGTCGAACGCGGTTTTGTGGTGGAACCCTCCATACACCTCTTTCTTCTACCTCTTTCCTACATCCTTCCTTCCCTCCATCATCCTTTCCTACTCTACTTCCCCTTCCTTTCTCCTTCTCCTCTCTCTACATTCCACCCCTCCTTATCCTCCTCATCTTCCCCCCTTACCCTCTCTCCTATCCCTCTCTTCCCATCTTTCTTCTCTCTTCTGTTTCCCACTCTTCCTCTCATTGGTGTATTTCCGCTTCTGAGCAAACTCCAATCTATGTTGATGGTATTTATGCTTCCATATCCATAGAAAGTTTTTATTTTCCATTTTCATAACAGTTATGGAAATAGCTTGGCCTTCTTAATGGCCCATTGACAAAGTGGGGATGGGCAGGAAGCTACAGGCAGCTATTCTGTCTTTTAAAACATGTTTCTTTCTTTTCATATCCAGAGAAATATTCTGCCTTTTCAATATTTCCTAGGATATTTCATTTTTCTGGGAGAGGGCTGGATGATAACTTCCTACAGATTAATAGCAGTGTTGCCCAGAAATCCTTGTAAAAGAGGTGCGCAGAAAAAATGTAATCTCAATATGCCACAGAAAACATCAAATCTACACAATGTACTTATTTTACACAGGCAAAAAATGGTGGAAAAGTACATTTTTCTATGTCCTCTTGAAATAATTTTTAAATAGTTTTTGGTGTGTGTGCTTTTTTCTTAACCTCTGAATTTTAAATCTCACACAGCTTTTATCTTCCACAATTAGGTAATTTATTAGGTCTTCCATGAAAAGAGATAAGATGGGAAAAAGAAGTATCAGAAAATAAACACTGCAATACAGTTAGAAAATAAACCACAAAAGCAGCAAAATTTGAAAAGTTCTTAGGAGTAATGAGGATAAAAACTGCATGTAACTGTTGTGGCCCAGCAGGAGCCGTTGGAGCTGCCACCAGACTCCAATAGTGAGGGGCCCTATGAGTCGGCTCCGGAGGATGTGGAGGACCCTGGACAGGGTTCTCCGAGCAGGGCACAGAGAGGCTGGTTGGCCACCAGGCGGCACCTGAGCCTTGGACCAGTGGGGAGGAGACAAGGGAGAGTCATCCGGACGCCAGCAGTGAGTTGTTCCTGGATGCCCGGCACCGAAGAGCTAATAGGCGTCAGGAACAGTTGCACAAGTACAGAGGTAATTGCACTCAGCTGGTGGTCATTAGGCTCCTCTCCAGAGTTTAAAAAGGACTGCACACGGCCCTCTTGCAGAAGTCCATGCAGGAACGAATGTTGGAGAACATGTTTGTGAGCTTGGCAGGCTGGATTGATGCCAGGGCTTATCTGTGCTGGATTGCTGCTCAAGCTTGTCTGTGTCGGTTTGCTGCCAAGGACCTGTCTGTCAGTTAATTAAATGCCGTAACCTATCTTTGGCTCGGAGTATCTGTTGGTGTGGGACAAGGGGGGGGGGTTAGAACAGTAACTCTAAGGATGAAATGAATCCAGTGCACTTGTTAAATAGATATATAATAGTATGGGACTTGCAAACAGTGGCCAAAAGTCAACAAAATTTAGAATTCTTCTCCCTTGAGGAAGAATCAAATTACCAACAACCCCTTCTGCTGCCATTTCAATTAATACTCTGTTAATTAATGAAGGGGTTTGTAATGTATAAGTGTTGATAATATTATCCTTTGGACAGTCAATAAGCATTTACTACAGATGAAATCAGTAATATTTTCATTCTGGGTCTGGAACTTTTGAAAAAGATGCTATATTTCCAAATTGTATTGAAACAAATTAGCAAAGACTGTGCTAGCATAAAACTCTGGAATTAAAAATGAACAATGTTATCAATCAAGAAAAATCTTTGAACAAATTAAAAGAATGATAAAACACAAAGAGAATATTCCTTTAGAAATAGGAGACTGGAGACATAAGTCCAGGCTCAATTAGAATCATAAGCAACAACTACCTTTATCCACAATAGATAGAATAGGAACTGATAGATATCACCTTTCACAGACACACTTCCTCCTGTCTTCTAGCCAGTTCCTCTACTTTCAATTTCATAAGATTGATTTCTTGATTGAACAGCTGCCAAGTTAATTTGACTGTTGGCAAATTTTGTTGCAATTTAGCACCCCGCAATTCTTGTGTTCTTTGGGAAAAAAAACAATTAGGGGCAATTATTTTTCAAAATAGGGTTTTTCAAACAGAAAATGATTTCAGGTTTTGAACTACCCCATAAAAAAAATGCTGATATTGCAAATTCAAGATGAAATGCCATAGCTTTAAGAAATCACATAACAGCATCCCTGAGAATTAACTCTTTGAAAAAACAGCTTCAGATAATGACTGATAGCAAGTTTACTGAATAGATTTTGGAAGCAGATTTAATTGACTCCTTTGGAGTTTTGCCAGGGCGCAAACAGAATGATGCATTAGAATAGATTAGATGAACTTTGACAAATAGTGCTATCTATTTGTTTTGGAGTGGACTGTTCATATACTTCCAATGCTTTTTCTGTACAAAAACTTAAAAAAATAGGATCTGAATAATATGCATTTTAGTTCAGATTTTACTTCATATGCCTTAGTCATGGTCCAAAAACAAGTTTTTACTACTCCAAAAGCTGAAGCATCAAATAAGGATAATATATTTCCTGCTTCTTCAATTAATGAATGCACTTCAGTCTCTTTTAATTGCCATAGACTTGATAAGCTGCCTATACTATCAGAGATTCAGATAAAACCTAATTTGAGGATAGTGGAAGTGTCACAGGTGGAATCTCAAATAATGAAACCTCTCTTTCACAAGCCAATTGATTTTGGAAACCTTACAAACACTTTCAATTATTTCATGGAGTGTTCTGTGTGAAATTCCAAGTTAGACTATGCTTTTTTAAAAAGTATTTAGATAAATATACTATACTTTTACAGGAAACATGAATTGCAGGAGACTCTTGGAGGACTTGTAATATTAGAATTTACTTCAATGACTATCAGCTTTATACAAAGTTTCATTGCTATTGCCCTGATTTTCCACAATGAATTCCTTATCTCTTTGCTAGTTAATAGCAGTGGTGGGTTGCAGACAGTACAGCCTGCTATGGGCCTGCCTGGAGCACTGGGTACCATTCTGGTATGGTGCTCCAGAGGGCCCGCCCACCCGTGCTACTTACCTGTCTTTAAACTCTTCAGCGCTTCCGCGCACACGCATAGCACGCACAGCGCCTGCGCGACGTTCTGCTGAGCAGCTGGAGCGTCGCAGAAGCATCCCTGGAGAGTAAGACGCATGTGCTTGTGTGCACATGAGCCGCGCATGTTCATGTGGAGGACGCCGGAACCCACCACTGGTTAATAGACTCCATAACCAGCTAAAGGAACTGTTGCCAAGTTTAGACCTTGCGGTCTTGAATGGCACATTGAATGCTGACTCTGCAGTGGAATATATACATTGGGACAGGAGAAAGCCTCCACTTGATAGATTATGCTGTGGTTTCAAAGATCTTAGTTTTCTTCCTGTAAATATTCACAATCTTTATGTGTTCTGATAGTGATCACTTTATGGAAAGCCAGTTGAAGAGGGGAACTCAGAATAACGATGGAGAATTGGATAACAAGAGCTGAGGAGAGGAGCGAAAGAATAGTGTCCCGGGAGATGAGAAAGGGGGAAATGAGAATCAAAGCAGAGATGAGAGACCGCAGACGAGGCAGACAACAAAATCCAAAGCCTTACACAAATAAACATGGCGGATGAACTCCGCTTAATTTCTTTAAATATAAATGGTTTGAATTCACTAAGAAAGAGAAATAAAATATTGAATGCTTTACAGAAAAAGAATTGTGATCTGACATGCCTGCAAAAAGTACATATAGTGAACCACCAGCAAAATGTGTTGTATTACCCCCGGCTGGGTATAATGTATACAAGTTTAGCAGATGAAAAGAAAAGGGGCATTGTGTTGTATGTTAAAGACCATATCGATTCTAAATTGGTGTATACTGATGGGGAGGGGAGACTTTTAATGGTTGAATTGAAATTTGGTCGATATAAAATTTTGCTGGTGGTCATATATGCACCGAATGACAACCAAAGTACTTTCTTTAGAAGGTTGCATCTAAAAATTGCAGAGTTAGGCTATGACCACATATGTGTGGTGGGTGATTATAACGCTGTGGCAGATAGGACAATGGATTATAGCCCAGGAAACATCCAAAAGGGGGGGAAATTAAGAGAAAGGAGGAGAGTTCTCCCCAAAACTTTTGAAGACATGAGGGAGGAATATGAATTAAAGGATGTATGGCGTGAACTCCACCCACAGAAACAACAATTTACTTTCTTTTCACATAGACATCAATCCTGTTCTAGGATCGACATGGCCTGGTTGACACCAGAAATTGGGGACTTGATTAAGGAAGCAGCAATTGAGGTTAATACCTGGGCTGATCATAATCCACTCTTATTGGTGTGGAAAGGAGTAAGGCAGGGGAGGAAGAGAAGGTGGATGATGAATACAGAGATAGTGAAAGAACAAGAATTTCAGCAAATGTTTAAAAGGGAAATGAGGTTTGGGTTGTTTTTTTTAAGAAAATAGGAAGGGAGTAACTCCACAAATACTTTGGGATACGGCCAAGGCTTATATGAGAGGCCTAGCTATTAAACATACAATAGGTACACACAGGAAAAAATTAGAAGAGAGGGCAAAATGGGTAACTAAACTGGAGGTGGTAGAAAAAGCCTTGCAACAGAACCCACTAGATGATAGGAAAAAAGAAGAAATGGCTAGAATTAAGCACGGGATCTCTTTTCTAGACCAGGAGGATGTTGTTCGGAAACTCGGAAACTTAGGGGGATTAAGCAAAACTTTTTTGAGCATGCTAACAAACCGGGTTGTTGGCTCTCTTATAGACTTTGGAAAGAAAGAGAGAGCAGACGGTTCCACCACAAATGCGCGAACGAAAAAAGCGCGTCTGACTAAACCGCACGACGAATGAGCGACGAATGAGCCCTGAAGCGCGCCAACAACAGCGCGCCGACAGAAGCGCGCTGTAACCTAACCCTAAACCTAAACCTAACCCTAAAGCTAACCCTAACCCTAACCCTAAACCTAACCCTAACCCTAACCCTAACCCTAAACCTAACCCTAAACCTAACCCTAAACCTTACCTTAACTTAAATCGCGCTTCTGTCGGTGCGCTGTTGTCGGCGCGCTGTTGTCGACGCGCTGTTGTCGACGCGCTTTTGACATTGCGGTTTTAGCGCCACGGTTTTGTTGGCGCGCTTATGACGTTCGCGCTTTTGTCGGGTCACGAGAGCAGACGTATAGCTCAACTGCAGAATTAAAGGGGAATTAGTAGAAACCAAGGGGGAGAAACAGGAAATTATCCAAGGTTTTTTTCAGCAACTATATAGTAGGGAAGAAATTTCTGAGGACCAAATTAAGGAATTTTTAGATAATGCAAATCTACCCAAGATCTCAAATGAAGCGAAAGGGGTACTGAACCAAAAGATAACAATAAATGAATTAGAAAAGGCAGTCAAAAAAATGGAAAACAACAAAACTCCTGGCATGGATGGTTTGCCAGTTGAAATCTATAAAACTTTTTTGGAAATCTTAGGACAAGAGATGATAGTAATATTTAATGCTGTCTTGACGTATTCTATCGCACTGAAATCGTGGGCTGAGGCCTATATAACTGTTTTGCCTAAAGCTGGAGCTGACCGTACCCAAATTAAAAACTATAGGCCCATTTCACTTTTGAATGTGGATTATAAAATCTTTGCAGCTATACTGGCAGATAGACTTAAATTCTTCCTTAGTAAATTTATACAACCTGATCAGAATGGCTTCCTGCCGTCAAGGCATTTGAAACATAATGTTAGAATTATTTTGGATGCCTTAGAATATTATGAAGCCCGGACGGATAAACAAGTGGCCCTTATGTTTTTTGATGCACAAAAGGCTTTTGATCGGGTAAATTGGAAGTTTATGTTGTCACAATTAGAAAATATAAAGTTTGGAGAAAACTTCTTAAATGCAATTCGGGCAATTTATGTACGACAAACCGCGACATTATTGGTAAATGGAGAAGAGGCGGGTGATATTGAGATTGGTAAAGGCACAAGACAAGGATGCCTGTTATCCCCCCTACTGTTTACCCTCACATTAGAACCCCTTCTTAGAATAGTGAGGAGTGATACACAAATTAAAGAGTTACAAGCTAAAGCTCAGGAATTTAAGGTCCAGGCTTTCGCCGACGACCTTGTTTTTATCCTGGAGGATCCTATGGCTTCTGGGATACAACTTTTACGTAAAATAGAGGAGTACGGTAGGATAGCGGGGCTACGTATAAACAAAGAGAAGACAAAACTGTTAATTAAGAATATGACTCTGAACCAGAAAAGGGAAGTACAAAGCCTGTTAGGGATTAACATGGCCCATAAAATACAATACTTGGGAATTTGGCTCACGGAGAGATGTTCCTTTATCAAGGTAGATAATTATATGAAATTGCTACAGCAGGTATCTAAGGATATGACTAATTGGAGTGGTAAACAACTGTCTTTGATGGGCAGGATTGCGACAGTTAAAGACATATGTATTACCGAAATTTTTGTTTCTGTTTCAAACGGCACCAACTAAATTGGACAAATTTTTTTAAAAATCTTTGGAGACAATAGGGGCTCGATTTATATGGCAAGGCAAGAAAGCACAAATTGAAGCCCAAATATTGCAAAAACGTAAAGAACTGGGAGGCTTCGGAGTACCCAACTGGGAAGCATATTATAATGCAGCAATTATGACATGGGTGAAGGATTCAGTGATGTTGAATAGAAGGCGCCTATTGGCTATAGAGGGACATGACCTCCCTCTTTCTGGCAAGAAAGAGACACCCCCCCCCCATAGGTACTTCATGGGACATTATATTCGGAAGATTTTGATGGGGGTCTGAGAAAAGATGAGGAAAAAATACTATCTTAGGGTTCTGTGCTGGTTGGCACCATTAGAGGCCTTAACACATCCCAGTGTATTTAATTGGACAAGAAACATAACATATAAAGACATTATGACAGAAGATGGCAACATAAAAACAAAGATGGAATTAGAGCAGCAGGGCAGGAATCTGGAATGGTGGGAATATTTACAGGTTAGAAACAGGTTTAAAAGCGATAAGGTAGGTTTTGGGATCTACCCAAGCCCTCAGGGGCTAGATAAGATTTTGTTTGGCGGAGACAAGAAAATGTTATCGAAGATTTATCAATTTTTGACCTGCCAAGATGCTAACGAAGAGATGGATAAAAGCCTTCTAATAGTATGGGAGAGAAACTTTGGCTATGAGATTGAAATGGGCAAATGGTGGGATCTATGGAGTAAGACCATTAAACTTACAATATCTACAGCATTCAAAGAAAACATATATAAGATGGTTTATAGGTGGCACTTCCCCCCAACGAGGCTAGCCAAAATGTTTCCTGAGTTATCTCCACTGTGTTGGAAATGTGGAAGAAAGGATGGCACATTCTTCCATATTTGGTGGTCCTGTACTGAGGCCACGAAGTACTGGAGAAGGATTCAAAAATGGCTAAAAGAGGTTACCGGGGCAAGCATGGAATGGAAACCCGAGAACCTTCTACTAAGCATTAAACCAGAAAACATGAGCAAATCAATATGGCATTTGAGCCTACATATAATTGTGGCCGCAAGAATAACTTATGCACAATTTTGGAAACCCACTACCATACCGTCGGAAGATGCTATAATTAAAAAGATCTATGAATGTGCAGAAATGGACAGAATGACGGGTTGGCTGAGGGACAAAGGAGAAACAGAACATTATCTTAGCTGGAACTTATGGTATATGTGGGCGACAAGGAGAACAGCAGGGACTTAAAACGGGGAAAGTTAAATAGCAGTTGTTAACAATGGGAACTAAAAGTGAACATGGGTATTGTAATAGATCCCTGAATTTTGTAATGAGAAGATGTGGCTTAGAAACCTAACAATGAGGAAGGAAAAAAAAAGTTGGGCTGTGAATGACTGTCACTGCGGGGGGGGGGGGGGTTTGTACTGTATATACTCGAGTATAAGCCTAGTTTTTCAGCCCACTTTTTGGGCTGAAAAAAGCCGCCTCGGCTTATACTCGAGTCAGTGAAAAATTTGCCCGAAATGGAGGAGAAAAAGGGGTGGGGCCATGCCGCTGGGTGACACTCGTGAATGGCCCAGTGCCCCTGTGAGTTTCCCCTCCCTCTGTGTCAGTTTGCCGCGCAGCGCGCACCGCACCATCCCCCCTCCTCACGTTCTAATGTAATGCAGGGCTGTCTTACGATTCCCCTTCCTCCCCTCCTGCCGCTCTGCAACGATGTCCCACCTCCTCCTTGTTATGGCAAGCAGCCACATAGCGATGTCCCACCTCCTCTGGTACAGTGATCCAATGATAGGAATCACTGTGCCGTGTGTCATAGGAGGCGGGACATCGCTCCCGCGGCTGCACGGGACATCATCATCACAGCGGGACATCAGCATCATGAGGTGAGTGAAGTATTTCATTGAATACACCGCTAGTTTACTGTTTTTCTTTGAAATAAATATTCAAAAACATTATTGGTATCTATTTTTATTTTTGAAATTTACCGGTAGCTGCTGCATTTCCCACCCTAGGCTTATACTCGAGTCAATAACTTTTCCAGTTTTTTGTGGTAAAATTAGGTGCCTCGGCTTATATTCGGGTCGGCCTATACTCGAGTATATACGGTATGTTTAAAATTGTATTTGTATTTCTATGTTTTACTCTTTAAAAAAATGTATAATGTATAACTAATAAAGATTACTTTTTTAAAAAAAGGTGGTATAGTGAAAAAAGTTACAATGGCATTGAAAAGAGGGACACGACTTGGCATGCTTACTTGTTATTTAACAAAAAATTGGATAAGAATTTTAAAAATCATATTTTAAGAAATGCTTTATTGCGGGTCTGGAAAAAATACCAACACAAACTAAATGATAAATTGCCCATGTGGGCAATTCCTAGACATGCAATTGAAAATATGAATACAGAACAAAAACACGATAGAACCACCTATAGACAACTTCTTATTTTAGAAAGAGGGGTATTACAATTAAAATCTTTAGAGGTACTTAAAGAAGAGAAGGTAGTTCAAACGTGGTTTCAGTATGGTCAACTACAGGCCAGATGGAAAACAGATAAAAAAAATGGCTTTGTAAAAGTTGAGGATAATTTGTTTAAACAAATAAGAGATCAAAGCTCAATGCATATAAAGAGGATATACAATGTATTAATACAGATGGATTCTGAAACGGAACTGATTAAGGATTGTATGATAAAATGGGCTCAGAATATTGATGAACCAATAATGCTGGACACATGGGAAAGAATTTGGGTAAGAAATGTGAAAAAAGTCACTGATTACCATTTTTCACACTTAGCGACCATTTTCACACTTAGCGACCGTTGCAGCATCCTCATGGTCACGCGATCAAAATTTTGATCTCTGGCAACAGATTCGTATTTATGATGGTTTCAGTGTCCTGGGGTCATTTTAATTGCCTTTTGACAAAGTCAAATGGGGAAACCAGATTCATTTATGTTACTAACTTATCAGCTGCAGTTATTCACTTGGGAACTGTGGCAAGATGGGTGGTATAGTGACCAAAGTTACAATGGCATTGAAAAAAGTGACTGATTACCATTTTTCACACTTAGCGACCATTTTCACACTTAGTGACCATTGCAGCATCCTCATGGTCACGCGATCAAAATTTTGATGTTTGGCAACAGATTCGTATTTATGATGGATTCAGTGTCCTGGGGTCATACAATGACCTTTTGACAAAGTCAAATGGGGAAACCAGATTCACTTATGTTACTAACTTATCAGCTGCAGTTATTCACTTAGGAACTGTGGCAAGAAAGGTGGTATAATGGGCTTAGTGACCAAAGTTACAATGGCATTGAAAAAAGTGACTGATGACCATTTTTCACACTTAGCGACCATTTTCACACTTAGCGACCGTTGCAGCATCCTCACAGTGAAAACCATTAAGCAGTGGAACAGTTTGTTTCCAAGACTTCTTTGTGCTCCATTCTTGAAATTTTCAGGGAAAGATTGGGCAATCATTTGCCTGAGATGGTAGGAAGAGCCCTTCCTTGGGCAGGGAGTCGGACTAAAAGTCGCTTCTGCCCTAGGATGCCATGGTTCCCTCCGTGCTTTGTGCCACAATGATGGTGCTTCTCTGTTGTTCATGAACCAACAACTTCCCACATGAAACACACAGGCTAAAAGGCCACAAAGGGAATCAGCCACCGGCCACTCCGAGACCCAGGTGAGCTGCCCTCCTTGGGTGGGTATAGAATATGGCCATTGTTTACTTGGTTGCTGGGGGAACTAGATTGCCAGTTTCCCTGAAAAGCCACTAGCCAGTGCCCAGCTGCCCATTCTCCCTTCGTGCAGTTGACGGAAGTGCAGCTAGTTGGTCATGGCTCTCAGAAGGCTCTTCAGAGTAAGTGTGGCCATCTCAGCTGTCAAGAAACTGGCAGCGGGGGAGAAAGTCATACTTCTCAACTCTTCTGATTGATTGACAGCTATTTCTCTTCTCTTCACAGAACATCCGGAAAAGGTGTTCGCACCTTTTCTGTTGTCTGAAGAGCAACGTTGAAGACCTTCCTGTGCCTCCTGACAGGTACCACCCCCTTTTCCTTAAACCCTGGGCATGGTGGGGCACCATTGATGGACTGGAGAGTCTGTAAGAGCCTCTCCCCAAATGGCTTTCTGTCCAGAAGGGGCTTCAGGGCAAAAAGATGGGCAGGGTGACTGGTTGGGCTGAGAAAGGAGATGTTAGATGGATGTTTTTTGACATGTTACCTTTTTCTTTTGGCCAGGACGGCACAGGAACTGGAAGACCAGCGGGGAGAATGGGAGACACATCATGTGTCTGATGGCGGCACATCTTCCTCTCCTGGGGTAAGGGTGCTTCTTCAAGAACGCCAGTTCATGCTTCAAAACCGGGTGGGGGAAGGGAGGAATTCCCACTTGGGGGGAACCTGGCCAGCCCACATTATCAGCCACGTTTCCCATGGTCTGCTGTCTCTTTGCCCTCTATAATGCAGCCCTTCTTCCCGGGGAAGATAAACATGCAGAGGACTTTTAATTTATTCCTTCAATAAACAATTGTTTCTTGCAGGTTGTGATGGGTGGTCCTGCCACCACCCGGAGTCCCAGGAAGGAAGATGTCAGGCCAGCTCTCATTTCCCTGAGGTAAGTTCTCAGCTGAGGGATTCTGAAGCCCCCAAGAGAAGGGCTAGAAGAAAGGTTGGCAGAGGGCAGGCATCTCTACCCTCTGCCTCTACCTCTGCTAACAAAAGAATGACTTTGGTCTCTCCCCAGAAATGAGAGCTGTTTGAAGTGGACTCCGCGGCTACCTACAATTTGGGAGACCTGCACTGAGTCGGTAAGGCCAGACCAGCTCCTCCCCATGGTAGTGGCAGAAGCCCTGACTCTGTGCATTGGTTAAAATGCCAAGAGACAGAATATTTGCATTCTTATTGCAGGACCCATCGGAAGAATTCCATCCGATGGGGACGGCTCGGAGCCCAGGGCAGGAGGGAAGCGGTGACTGCCTTTCAGGGTAGGTATCACTTCGGAGGGTGAAACACTTGCAGAGGGGAGGCATCTCAGGGGAATCCCACTGGAAGGCCACGTCCTTTGGCAGGCCAGCCCGAAGGGCTCCGAGAGCTTCCACATGACCACTCTTACAAAAGGTCCCAGGGCTTCTTTTGATCTTTGGCCCTTTTGTTTTCTCCCCCCAGAGAGGAAAGGCAGGAGCACCGCAGGCCGCGGCTGTCCACCCTTTTGGAGACCTCCACTGAGTTGGTAAGAACTGGACAATTCCTCCCCATGTAAAAAGAAGAAGCCCTGTCTCTGTGGATTTCTTCATATGCTAACGGACAAAATATTGACATTTTGATTCCAGGAACCACAGGACTAACCAGTGGAGGAGGAGCTCTCTCCTGGGCAGGACACCTCTTCTCCAGAGGTAAGAAAGTTTTGGCAGTGGGGCCGATGGCTAGGGTTAGGGTTAGGGTTAGGGTTAGGGCTATGCCACGACTCCTGATGGGAGTGGGAGAAATTTCTAAGCTTAAAGCTTGCAAAGGCTCTCTTGCTGTTGGCCCCCAGGGCCTGAATGCACCCTATCTTCTAACAATATTATTGGGATGCAGAAAGCTTAGGATTTAGCCTCCATATTGTTATTTGCAGGATTCGCTGACCGTCCTGTTGGGCTCCAGGACCAGCAGCCTCTGTGAGGTGGACTCCCTTGCTGACCTCCTGGAGGAGGAATCTGAGGATAGCTGGGACCAGGATGCAGAGGCCAGCTCCTCTTCCAGTCCATGGGTAAGAAAGACAAAGTGTTCTCAGTTGGGAAGGGATAGAGTCCTCTAGTCAGTTCTCCTAACCTGAGGGAACTGTGCTGGAGCGCTCTGGGTGGTGGAGCAAGGGGACACCCGGCCCTTCGGACAAAATACTTAGTCTAACTACAGTATATGCACCCGAGCTCTGGTATGACTGGTTCCTTTGCTGCAAAGCATCAGGGACCAGTGTTCTAAATGGGAAATGTGATCCCCATTCAACAGTCCCTTTTTTAAGGAATTCTGAGTTTCGTTTCTCTGATTGCTTCACAGGATTCTCCAGAGGAAGAAGACACTCTGGAGGATCTCAGCAGCCTGGAAGAAGACATCCTGGACTCCCTGGACCGCCTTCTTAAATAAGAAGAGGCATGAGCCCCACAGATGGGAAGGTCTCCAATATGCTACCTGGGAAGAGCGGAGGGCAAGTACAAGTAGCTCTACAAAGAGCAACGTGGTACTAATAATAGTCTTTGATTTCTCCCCCAGATGCTTCCTCAGATTCCCCGCCAGAGGTCAGCTTGGAGGAGGAGGAACCAGCCCCAGGCACCTCGGGAGGTGAGTTGGTCAATGGTCCCAAGCAGCCTGTCAAGAGTGATTTGGCTGAAACAACAGCTGCCACATGGCAGCCCTGAGGCTTCAGGTGGGGAAAGCAGGCAGCTGCCAGCTTGCTAGTGAGGAGGAGGAGGAGGAATTGCCTCTAGATCCCTTCTAATTCTGTTATTCTCTGCCTACAGGACGCCTTCAGTAATGGAGCTGGAGGACAGAACCTCCCGGCCTGCAAAGCCCTGCATGGCTATTGTTGTTGGTTTTTGTTGTTGTTGTTGCTTTTGTTGTAGTTGTCGTTGTTGTTATTGTTGTTATTATTGTTGTTCTTGTTTGTTCTTCATTTTTTTAATTTGTTATTTTATTTATATTGTTATATTGCTATTTATATTTATTTTATTTATATTGTTCAATTTTGTTTATATGGTTAGAAATGGTTAAAAAAAGTTTAAAGGACTCATGTCTATACATCAGATTCGTATTTATGATGGTTTCAGTGTCCTGGGGACATTTTAATTGCCTTTTGACAAAGTCAAATGGGGAAACCAGATTCACTTATGTTACTAACTTATCAGCTGCAGTTATTCACTTAAGAACTGTGGCAAGAAAGGTGGTATAATGGGCTTAGTGACCAAAGTTACAATGGCATTGAAAAAAGTGACTGATGACCATTTTTCACACTTAGCGACCGTTGCAGCATCCTCAAGGTCACGTGATCAAAATTTTGATGTTTGGCAACAGTTACAATTTATATTTGTAAATTGTAGTTATGTTGAAATAAAAAAAATATTACAATACTATTTTTGCCTTGTATGAAAATTTTTGTTGCTCCGTATAAAATTTTTAATCAACCCCCCCCCCTCCCCGGTCAAAGGTGTCCCTCTTTACCAATCTGAAAATCTGGTCACCTTAGAATCTGCTTTTGATGTCTGGGAGAAAATATGTATTCAGAATGTCTGCAAACTGCTGGATGTGTAGGTGACAGGCTGAAATATGTTAAACAAACAAGCTTCATAGCAGAAGCCTTACATTAGTATTCTATTTTGCTTCTTTTGTTTTCTTAAATTTCCTCAGGAACTCTTACAGCATCTCCATTATTTACATCATAGTGGGCTCAGCATCTAAATTATATAAATTACATTACAAATTTGAGGGTAGTATGCATGGAGAATTTTGAATCAGGTCAAATGGTTAGAATTCATCAGGTGAATCACAATACATCCAAAATTGCCCCAATTCCATTTGACTTTCATTTTTCCTCAAGTTGAAGCTGAGCTGTGATCCATTAGCAATAAGACATATTTGTATGTAACAACAGGCAGAGCTGATAGTAACATTCCATGGCCATGGCAGTCCTATTTTTCAGCTGATATTATAGATATCTTTATGATCTCTTGCTGGTATTTTCTGATTAACAGAACACAGAATAAAAAGGCTTTGAAGGACTTCTAGTTCAACCCAATGCTTTAGGTTTAGGTTTAGGTTTATTAGATTTATATGCCGCCCTTCTCCCAAGGACTCAGGGCAACGTACAACATTACAAAAACACATATTACAAAAGTTAAAAAGAATTAAATAGAATATCCCAAACAAACCCAATTAGAATTAACAATGACATTTTAAAGAAAATTCAATTAAAATTAACAATGATCAATAATTTGTTTTGTTTTGTTCAGGCCAGGCTGGCTTGCTGGAAAAGCCAACTTTTTAGGGTGCGTCGGAAGGATCGGAGGTCGGGGATTATATACGAAGCTCCGGGGGCAGCTCATTCCACAGAGAAGGTTCTCCCCCTGGGGGTCACTAGCCGACACTGTCTGGCCGACAGCACCCTGAGGAGGTCAACCCTACCGGTGGCAGTAGGTGGTCTCGCAGGTATCCTGGGCCTAAGCCATGGAGCGCTTTAAAGGTCATAATTAGTACCTTGAATTGCACCTGGAAGACAACCGGCAACCAGTGCAGGCCGCCTAAAAGGGGTGTAACATGGGTGCCCCCATGATAACCTGCGCAGCCACATTCTGGACCAGTTGAAGCCTCTGGGTGCTCTTCAAGGGCAGCCCCGTGTAGGAAGCATTACAGTAGTCCAGGTGAGAAAGGACGAGGGCATGAGTGATTGTGCACAGAGCATCCCGATCCAGGAAGATACCATACCAGGTCCTTAAACTTTTTAAAAACGGTCCCTCAGACTGTTGGGGGACAGGACCGGCTGGGTGGGCATGGCTAGGTGATCATGTGACTGGGTGATCATGGCTGGGTGGTCATATGACTGGATGGGTGTGGCCAATTTATCAGTCCATTTTGCCTTTGTCCTTGCTGTACTTGCTCCCCCCCCCCACTCACCCACTGGCCCTGGATCATATGGCAGTGAAAAACATCCTGAAAGGCTGTTTTTAAAGTGTTTTTAAATCATTTAAAAAGACTTTTAAAGCACTACTTTACAAGCTGATAGCAGAGCTGCTTTTCAAGCCAGCAGCAGCCCTTCCCTATCTCACCCACCGGGCTCTGGATCATGTGGCAGCACTGGCGAAATCACCCCTCAGTCAGCTGGTCCTCTCCAGCACCTTCGACCTTATCTTCGGCAGCAGCGGTGTGATCAGAAGGGAAACTCAACTGGTGAAATAACTAACCAGAAGTGCAGCTGGAGTGAATGCCCGCTGGAAGATAAGGCCGATGATGAGGGGCGAGGGGTGAGGCTGAATCCCATCACTCCATGGGCCAGATACTTTGCATTGATGCACCATAGCTTGAGGATCGGTGTATCATACCATTCTGGACAAATGGTTATCCAATCTTTTCTTGAAACTCTCCAGTGATAGAGCACACGCAATTTCTGGAGGCATTCCACTACACTGATTGTTCAATGTCAGAAAATTTCTCCTTAGTTCTAGGTTAGATTTCTCTTTAATGTTCTTTACTCCTTTTTTTGCTCTTGAATATTTTGGAGAATAAGTTGACCCCCTCTTCTCTGTGACAGAGAAGAGGGGGTCTAGTCAGGGGTGGGTTGCTGCCAGTTCTAACCTCTTCTATAGAAGAGGTTCCACAAATCAACAGTGCTGTTTAGAACCGGTTCCAGCTCCCTCCCCCCACCCGTCCGCACATCATCAAGATGAAGAGCGAGAGGAGGAATTCTGGGAGTTGAAGTCCACAAGTCTTAAAGCTGTCAAGTTTGAACACCCCTGGGTTTTTTTTCTAAAGGGTTAGGGGTGCAAGGGTCTTGTAACTTGACAGCTTCAAGACTTGCACACTTCAATGCCAGAATTCCTGAGCCAACATTTTGGTTGCTAAGCAAGAGCGTTGTTAAGTGAGTTTCACCACATTTTACAAGTTGGCCATGCCCACCCAGTCACATGACTGTGAAGCCACTCCCATTCAGTCACATGGCCGACAAGCCACTCCCACAAAGCAGGCCACATCTACAGAAGAGGTTCTAAAAAATTTTGAAACCCACCACTGCTTCACATGCACTTTATGTGCACTTCACATGCACGTCACATGCGCAGTTGCCTGTAAGTTGTTCTGCGCATGCACAGACATGAAAAAATGATTAAAAAACAAGCAACGGCAGTGGCAACTGGGGAACCGGTTCCGGGGTGTGGCCAGCCTGCTATCCCTACCAGTTTGGCGACCCAGTCCCAATTTTCACTACTGGTTCGCCCGAACCAGTTTTTGGGGAGGAAACTAGGAGGGGGGGATTCTGCCTACCAGGTATTCATTTTTATTCCCATAAGCACCAGAAAAGCAAGCAAACACAATAATATAATAGAAGGACACTTTTTGCCACTGTTTTTCTTTCCCCAGCAGCCAGGGAAAATCCTAATTAGATGTCTGGGCATTCAGCCAAAAGTACTTAACAGCTGGTAAAATGTAACAAAGCTGAATCAACAAACCAGCCCAGATAGGGAAAATCCCTGCCTTGCCCTTAAAGGGATTATCCCCAAAAGAATAGAAATCACATAGCCACAGGGACACTCTGCCTTGCCCTTGAGAGGATTATCTCCCTAAAATAGAAACTGGACAAAAGAAGTACCTCTTAAGGCAGTCTTTCCTTGTTGGCTTCTCCTAGCTGGAACAAGCTTTTTTTTCAGCCCTAATGAGGTGCTAATGAGTGACGCTATCTACCTTGCTTTGCCTGAAATGCTTCACTCATTAGCATATTAGGCCTGGGGGGAAAAGCTTCCAAAAAGCTATATTCAGAATGTAAGATGCATCTAAATTTCCACCCTCTTTTAAGGGAGAAAAGGGTGCCTCTTATACCATGTTTCCCCGAAAATAAGACAGGGTCTTATTTTCTTTTGCCCCACGAAATATGGCCTTGGGCTTATTATAGGGGAGGGCTTATTATTTTCTGGGGCAGGTGAGAAGCAAGGCACACCTTTTACCTTTCCAACTCCATCGCGTTCCTTGCCATTGTGCTCAGGGAAGCGACTGGTTAAAAAAACCCTTCTCGCGAGTTCAATCAAACTTCTTGAAATCGCGAGAAGGGTTGTTTTTTTTTAACCAGGGACTTTCCTGAACACAATGGCGAGGAACGCGACGGAGCTGGAAAGGTAAGAGGCGCACCTCGCTTCTCCCTCCCCCCCACCTGCCACCCATCGCTAAAGGGACAGTGGGAAGGAAATCAGGCAGGCTGCCTTTACCATTGTGGTGTTTTTTTCCTTGAGAAGGAACAGGCAGGAGGGGGGGAAACGCATTGCTGGCCTGCCGCTGTTTTTGCAGCGAGCTCCTTTTGCGCGGGAGGGAAGGGCGGAAGGTGGGAGCACTTTGCTTCGCCTGCTGCTGTTTTTGCGGCGAGCCCTCTGTTTGCCCCGCAAGCTGTACCGGTAGGTGGTACAGTGGTAATGACGGGGACCGGTTGCGCATGCGCCTAAATAGTTGGGGACGGGCTTATTTTCGGGGGAAGGCTTATTATGGCGCATGCTCTGAAAAGCCCGATTGGGCTTATTAGCAGGGCATGTCTTATTTTTGGGGAAAGACGGTACTACGAAAAATACGGAATGCTGTAGCATCCTAATCGTCTTTGTTGTTCTTTCTAGGGTCTCAGCATCTTTTTCGTATTGTGGTGGCCAGAACTGGACAATATTCTGAGTGTAGTCACTCCACTGCAGTATAAAGCAATGAAAGTTAATCCCAGCCCCTTTGTTTTTTCAAAAACAAACAATCGAAAACCCACCCAACTGCAGAGAATGAAAAATTAGTAGAGTAAGCAGAGTCATTGCTGCTGGGGTCTCTGCTTTGTGGCATTCATTCATTCTGCTGCATTTTCAGGGTCAATTAATAGCAATAGCAATAGCAGTTAGACATATATAACGCTTCATAGGGCTTTCAGCCCTCTCTAAGTGGTTTACAGAGTCAGCATATCAGCCCCACAATCTGGGTTCTCATTTTACCCACCTCGGAAGGATGGAAGGCTGAGTCAACCCTGAGCCGGTGAGATTTGAACCGCTGAACTACTGAACCAGCAGTCAGCTGAAGTGGCTGCAGTACTGCACTCTACCCACTGCGCCACCTCGGCTCTAATTAATCAGCCTTCCTGGAACGCACATTTGTTATTCCATGTTCTGGTTTCTGGAGTGATTCAGAAAAAAGTATTGTATAGCAACAGGCAAAAGGCTGCTTCATTTATCCGGCTGCAGCTATTGGTTCTTTGACTTCTCATAAGCTACTAGAGGAAAATACTTATTTTCTCCCGTGGGTAAAAGAACAATTACTGGACTGGATATGATTGAATGGAACTGAAAAACGGAGCATTCTCGACCCTTCAAGGCTTTGATTTGTCACCTCTTATAACACCATTTAGCTCAGAGGTCCCCAAACTTGGCAACTTTAAGACTTGTAAACTTCAACTCCCAGAAGTCTCCAGCCAGCAGAGCTGGAGAATTCTGGGAGTTGAAGTCCACAAGTCTTAAAGTTGCCAAGTTTGGGGACAACTGATTTAGCTTTTTCTATCATCTTTTATAGACGGCGTGAGTTTTCTCTTCACCTTAATATGCTCTCAGTTGTTTAATTTTCCTATTCACTTACTTAGGAAGAAACTATTAAAATCTTGCTAATTCTTACTTTAAGTTTAAAAGGTAGTCTTGAAAGATGACATAAGATTTGAAGGGCAGAATATTTTTTCACAGCAATGAATCTTCATTGCTTGATAAGTCAAGACAATAGTTTTCTGAAAATGACATTGACAGACCTTTTCATCTTTCGATATGAGATACTGTATTTTTAACATGATATTTTGCTTTTATTTCAAAGGTTTTGTTACAATTAATACTTTCAATAGCAACAGTAAGGTTTGCAATGAAAACTGCCTACTTAATAGAAGACGACACAAAGCTTTTTAAACCTCTTAATCTTATTAATCTTAAAGGCAGATAAAAGTGATTTGTTTAACATCACTTTTATCTGCTTTTACTTGGATACTACTGCCAGTGAATTGCCCATTGATTCAAGCACTTTATGCAAAGAAAATATGATAACTCTGTAGCTAGCTGTCCTTAGAACTGCTGCCATAAAAATGTGACATGGAGTAGTGCTACTGTTAAATGGGAGTATAAAAGATTTTTTAAAAAGTGTGTAGGAAGTTATCACCCAGCCCTTTCCCAGAAAAATGTAATATACTAGGAAATATTGAAAAGGCAGAATATTACACTTCCCTAGATGTGAAAAGAAAGAAACATGTTTTAAAGACAGTAGCTCCCTGCAGCTTCCTGCCCATCCTCCTTTGTCAATAGGCCATTAAGATGCCCACGCCAGTCCCTTTACATAACAAAGAGTTCTCCCCTTCAGCTCCAAGGTGATGGGATTAAGGCATGATCAGCCTTTACTCACTCACTCACCACATGGTATCTGAAAACACAACCAAACCTGGATTCAAAACACAGCCTAGAGATCAGGGAAGAGATACTCTTGTTGTGGGACATGTTCTGGGAAGCTCTTGCCTGAAGAATATAGAGAGAGGGATTGTTTGGCATCTGCTCTTCCACAAAATCATGCAGGGAGTGGTAATAGAAAGAGATGGAATTTGGTGGCAAAATGGGCTCTTTTTAATTCAGGAGGACTTCTGCAAGCATTGATTCTGAAAACACACCTGGTATTGTTGTGCATTTGCCTCATTGTTCCAATTCAATGCTTTGGGGTTTGTTTTATTTATTATTTCAGAGCAGGAGATGTAAGATAAGCTTTGCATGGCTTAGATGCTTTGCTTACTTGGTCACCTAAGGACATGAGCAGAGATGGATGGGAAGGCCAGGAACAGAGAAATCTCTGTAAAAGGGACAGTGTCAAACAAAATTGAACATAAGTCTCCATATGCTACACAATACAAGTAGTCCTTGCTGACCAACCACTCATTCAGCAACTGTTCAAAGTTGAAATGGCGGTGATTGAATGGCACTTACAACCAGTCCTCAAAGTTCCAGCCATTCCAGTGCCCCTGCAGTCATGTGCTCACAATTTGGGGACTAAGACCACCATCCTGTAATGTGCTCATCAGTCATGTGCTCACAGTCATGTGCTCACAATTTGGGGACTAAGACCACCATCCTACAATTTGCAACCTTCTCTGCTGACTTCCCACAAAGTCAGTGGAGAAGCCAGCAGGGAAAATTGCATTTTGTGCTGTTAAGTCCCCTCTGCTTCCTATGCACTGTGTAATAATCCCTTCCATCTCTCGGTCTCCCTGCACAGCAACCTGCACCCTTCTTCCCTCAACCTCCCTGTGCTCACTGAGACCTCGCCTTCCTTCCCTTGCCCTTCCTGCACTCACTCCAAGTAGTGCCCTTCTTTCCTTGGCCTGTCTGTGTTCACACTAACCTTCAGCCTCCCTACGATCATACTGATGAAAGAAATGTCCTTCTGGTTTCGGCTCCAAGTGGGGAAAAAGACACTGGAGACATGGAGGCTGCTTGGAAAGATGGTTTATTGTTGGACAGGGCCACATGGCTTGAGCCCTGAACAGAAAAGATCACATGCTTTAATGTTGGTGGAGAAGAAGTGAAGGGCTGAGGGAGGGGCTTGCTAGGCTTTTTATACCCTGTTTAGTCCCACCTCTCTGTTTCCTGTTCCTGTTAAGAAATTTATTCTGATTGGTTGTCAGACTCCCATGCAGGGGGCTACTCTCTAGGCTGTTTTGAATCCAGGTATAAATGAGTTCTCAGATGCCATGTGGAGAGTTGAGTAATATCCCTTCCCCCTGCAGCTGCAGTGGAGAAGTCTTTATTATGTAAAGTGGGCTAGCCTGGCCTTCTCAATGGCCTATTGACAAAGTGTGAATGGGCAGGAAGCTACAGGCAACTATTCTGTCTTTTAAAGCATGTTTCTTTATTTTCACATCCAGAGAAATATTCTGCCTTTTCCATATTTCCTAGGATATTTCATTTTTCTGGGAGAGGGCTGGATGATAACTTCCCACACATGTGACCATGGGATGCTGTGTCAGTTGTAGCTGCAAAGACTGGTCATAAAATTTCAGCACCTTTGTAATTTTAATGGTCACTAAACAGAGCAGTCATTAAGCAAGATTTATAACTGTAAGAAGAAGGAACAGAAGCAACAGAAAGTGAACTCTGGAATACATCAAGCAAAGTCAAATGGAAGATGTTAGGTGGATAGGGCAGGTATCTCCCACCAGGTTCCTAATGTTATGGATAGGCAGCCAATAGAAACAGCTAGCATACATTTTGTTTAAATTACCAATTCCCTATAAATAGAGCTTTGCTTGTCGATAAGGAGTTCTAGGAATTTTGTGAAAAGAAAAAAAAACCTGCCAGGTTCTATAGTCTGAAAAAGATTGAAAATCCCCACACAGGATTGGCTAAATCTAAATTTCCAGACAAGACTTAATCACCTCTGTGGGATGCCAGCCAGCCATGAGGCAATAGCAATAGCAGTTAGACTTATATACCGCTTCATAGGGCTTTCAACCCTCTCTAAGCGGTTTACAGAGTCAGCATATTGCCCCCACAGTCTGGGTCCTCATTTCACCCACCTTGGAAGGATGGAAGCTGAGTCAACCTTGAGCCGGTGAGATTTGAACCGCTGAACTGCAGATAACAGTCAGCTGAAGTGGCCTGCAGCAGTGAAATCTTTACAAAACATGAAACAGAAGGACGTTTTCTAGAAATATGAACCTCAGTTAAATTCCAGACAAGGTATCAACAATAGCAGTAATTATCCAATGGGTATGAAGTCAATTTTTATCTCTTTTTATACAGTCAGTTGGACTGACGGGAATTTCTCCATTATTGAAAGATCTTTGGCTTCTACCTTTTTCCTACAAGTTATACTTTGGATTAGATGGATTTCTAACATTTCAATGTTGTTCCATTCCAAAATGACTCTGAGCAGTAACTTACCATTTTATATAACAATTACAGCATCCTAAAGTAGAGATGAGTAATGCCCCAATTTCAATGTTGAGAAAGCTGCTTCTGTAGGTGGTCCTATAATTAGCATGTACCAGATGAAATTCAAGAAAATTTAATGAAGTTTTGAATCTCTGCCATATAAAAACCAAGTCTCTTTCATGCTCAGGTCCTGCTAAGTCCAGGTATACAGGTATATAATTTCCTGGGAATAAAAAAAAAGTCTTGCTATCAAAGTATTCTCCTATTTATCTGAAATATTTCCTAATTGAGCCTGAATTTCCCAGCTTGGAAAGTCAATCTCTCTGACAACCTTCATTAGCAGCCAAACAACTACTTTGCACTCACATTGTAGTCTCCTGACTAACGTAACAGTGCCATACACTAAATAAATAAACTGTGATAACCTACACAAATGCCAGGCAGAAAAATATCCACTTGTAGCTTATCCTTCTTTTGAAATACTCTTCAGCGGGCAAAGCACAAAATGTTCTGGGAACCTCATTGAAATCTATCAAACTATCACGTAGCTCATTTAATTTAATGTAATTTCATTTCCTTTTAGGCTCACATATGTGGTATGAGTAAATAAATAAATAAATAAAATATTCTTGTGTTGTGTCTTTAACATTACATTCTCCTTAGAAGTTGTGATATTTGTGGGGTATTTGGTTTAGGTGTTCCCTGTTGACTTATTCAGGATTCAGATTTGGGGAGGCAAAATATAGGGCTTTTGTGATTGTTAGAAGAGTGGGCTATGTCAATGCTAATTGTCATAACAATGCTATTTTATGTTTTATAGAGATGTTGGATTATTCATCAGCTTAATGTTATTCATCAAGCTACCCTTCATACACAAATCAGGGGTGTCAAACTGCCAGCCCACAGGCCACATGCATCACATGCAGGCCATGCCCACCCCAGCTCTGTGAAACAGAGGTGGGTTCCTACCAGTTCGCATCTATTCGGTAGAACCGGTTCGTCAAATCTACCAAACCGGTTAGAAGAGGTTCCACCAGTGGACCCGGAAAGCAGGCCACACATACAGAAGAGGTTCCAAAAAAATTTGAAACCCACCACTGGTCCTTGGATATGATTATTCTACACTATCATGCTCCTATTTATAAAACTCAGTGCCTCTGTGAAAGGTAAGGATGACTACTGCGTTTGTGGTGCAATCAGAACACTGCGTGTGTTGAAGTTGTTTTAACGCAAATCAAAGATGCCTTTTAAAAAAGAAGTTTACATCATATTCTTATGCATGCCAGTGCTGTGTGTGAGGTAACTAAAGGTAGTTCTCACAAGTGTCGTCGGCATCTTCATATCCGGTCACATGGGCGGCAAGCCACTCCCATCCGGTCACATGGGTGGCAAGCCACTCCCACAAAGGAGGCCACACCCACAGAGTAGGTTCGAACAATTTTTGAAACCCACCACTGCTGTGAAGGGAAAAAACATTGTGCGGTACGTCACATGATGACAATATGACGCCGCAAGTTTGACACCTGTGATATAGACTGATGAATTGTGTGAAGTTGTCAAACTTATAAAAAAAGTTGTTGCCAAAAAATATTCAAGGCGCACTCTGATTGTACTTGAGAGCAGATGGGGGTGACATTGCAATTGAAGCTTCCTGATATGGCTGAGGGTTTTTTCCTCACCTTTTCAAATCTTAAAAATGCTTTCAGCAATTACAGACTTTTCCTAGATGTTTCTTCCCAAGTGTTTCCTGGAATAGCCTGTGACCACACAGTGTCCCAAACAAAATGTTAAATTTGACCTGCTTTTGGCTTCTTAGGCAAGACTATTTTTATTCCTTCTATTCTAAGACTGAGAGGACTTGTCAAGAACACATACAGCATATGCTGAAATGAAGGATATGTTATAAAAATATAACATATCCTTATATAAAAATATCCTGATAAATAGGACTAGTTTCTGAAAAAAGAGTCTTTATACAGAAAGCAGTGGAAAAAAAAATCATCAAAAGGTGTTGGAAAGAGACTTTACAGTAGTCCACTTCAGAAGCTGACTCCATTGTTTCACAGAAAGTCATTCCAAGTTAAATGGTTAAAGAATTATAGTTGGATAGTATTACAGTATTTAAAATGTAACTTCTAAAACGTAATTTTAGTTATAGCATAATCCACATGCACAATTACTCAGAAGTGAGTTTTACTACATCCCAATCAGTTTATACACAGATCACTTATTTATTGTTTATTTTTTTTTTAAAAATTATATAGGTGACTCTGGGTGGTTTACAAAATTTTAAAAACCCACCATATAATAAGACCTATTTAAGAAATTCCCCTATCCACATGGCAGCAATAACGCAATCAAATCAACCACTTGGAGGCTCTCTCTCTCCATTTGCGGTTCCTAGCCCCAGGGACAAATTTAGAGAGATTTAGAGAGATTTATTAATATTTGTAGGCCGCCCTTTTCCCTGAGGGGACTCAGGGCGGCTCACATAAAATAGGGGAAGGGGAGATACAGACATTAAGATAAGACATATAATAAAATAATAAACAACATACATTCATCATTCGGGAGGGGAATTATCCTTGTCCCCAGGCCTGACGGGCGAGCCAGTTCTTCAAGGCTGTGCGGAAGGCCTGGACGGTGGCGAGGGTGCGAATCTCTACGGGGAGCTCGTTCCAAAGGGTCGGGGCTACTACTGAGAAGGCCCTCCTCCTTGTAGTTGCCAGCCGACACTGGCTGGCCGATGGTATACGGAGGAGGCCTAATCTATGTGATCTTATTGGTCGCAGGGATGTAATTGGCAGAAGGCGGTCTCTCAAGTATCCAGATCCACTGCCATGTAGGGCTTTATGGGTGACTAATATGTTTTTAGGACCTTTCAGAAAAGCAACAGGTTGGCAGCCAACCATACCTCAGAAGGAAGGATGTTCCATAAAGAAGGAGCCATCATCAAGTAGGCTCTTTATAAAGTAGAGATTTTAGTACCTTATAGACTGTTTTAAATTACCACTGAATGTTTATCCATTAACATAAATTTACTATGATACTAATAGAGGAATAATAACCCTAGTTAAGATAAATAACCAGACCATAGAAATGCTAATATACATTCTGGGTGATTATCAAGTAGAAATGTTAATATTTCTTAGATTGTCTAAGGTTTATTTTCTTAGCACGTACCTAACTAATTTGGGATTGAGGGAAAAGTCCTATAAATCTTATTAATAAATCATTGTTTAAAGATGGTTATAAAGTTATAATATTGTGTGGGCCTGGAGAAGAGAGGTGAGATAATCAGTAAATAACCTTTAGTTAACTACAATAATAACAACGAAATGTTAATGGACAATATTTAATGACATACAGGTGTGTTATGGGGGGGGGGAGAGAAATGCTTAGATATCTTACTTAACCGAATTAATTTTAGAATATGTCATAATGGTGCAATGGTACTGGAGATCTATTGAAATTGCAAATGAACGCCAGTAGGTGGTTGTTTCTTCTAATATAAATGATTCTAGATAAAAACATGTTTAAACAATGGTAACCAAATGAGAACTATGGTATAGGGATAGTAAAATACATAACTTTTCTTTCTTGACTTAAAATGTACAACATGATTTGAATGAAGTATATGTAAGGACTGTGGAAGAAACGCACGGAATATATTTGTAACCAATCGATATGCCTTCAACAAGATGTAACGAAAGATGATTTTTTTTCTTATTTTTTTTGTTTAACTAAAGCAATAAAAAAATTTCTAAAAAAAAAAAGAAGGCTCTTTTTATGGTCTCACTAAGTGTCAATCCCTAATCAATACAACTGGGAATATGCCCTGCCTCCCCATCTTGGTGGATTGGATGGATGGATGTAATTGGGAAGAGGCAGTCCTTCAAATAACCTGGCTCCAAGCCATGTAACCAGCACCAGGAATTGTGTCCAGAAGCAAATTGGCAGCCAAGGCAGCTCCCACAGAAGAGGTGACACATATGCAAATCTAGGCTTGCACAAAACTGTTCTGAACTAACTGAAGCTTCTGAATATTCTTCAAGGGCAGCCCCATGTAAAGTGCATTAGAAGAGTTCAGACACCAGGGTGACTGTGAGAATAGCAATAGCAATAGCAGTTAGACTTATATACCGCTTCATAGGGCTTTCAGCCCTCTCTAAGCGGTTTACAGAGTCAGCATATCGCCCCCACAATCTGGGTCCTCATTTTATCCACCTCGGAAGGATGGAAGGCTCAGTCAACCCTGAGCCGGTGAGATTTGAACAGCTGAACTGCAGATAACAGTCAGCTGAAGTGGCCTGCAGTACTGCACTCTACCCACTGCACCACCTCGGCTCTCTAACGTTAGAGAAGTAACTAACATTGTTGCCACTGTTGCCCATGTTAAAGGGAAAGGAAGAACAGAAGGAATATAAAGAGGTAGGTATCCAAAAATTTTGGCTAAACAGTCAAGTCCTTTTATTTCAGCTGTCTAGTTAATATATGTATTCCAGTGGTGGGATTCAGCCAGTTCGCACCTATTCAGGAGAACCGGTTGGTAACTTTCTAAGCAGTTCGGAGAACCAATTGTTGGAAGAAATCTTATTTTCTTTTTTTCCACTTTACAGGGCTAATTCTGTAAGGAAGGCAGAAAGGAAACATTCTGGTGTTGTTTCTTTTGAAGATTGAGGGCGGACAGCCAGGACTTCCAAACAGCAAAGGTTTATTGAACAAACGGAACAGATGACAGCGATTCAAAGGGGCAGAATCCGCGCCAAGGTATTTATATGCAATTTGTATAGAGGGGAACCAATAGGAGGCCGGGTACTGTCCAGCAACTGCTGACGCAGTACCTCGGCCAATCAGAATGGGTTGGCTGGCTAGCAACAGGCTATGCTGCGTCCCAGCCAATCAGGGCGCAGCATAGGCTGTTGCTGGCCCTTTAGGAGTTTTATTAATATTCAACAGTTTCTAGCCTAATCTTTATTGCCCTGCTTACAGAAACTGCCTCTCCGGTTAACCCTTATTACATTGTAATAGCTAAGGTGAAGCGTCCATCAACGTGAGTGATGTTGAGTTGGCCATGCCCACCCAGTAACATGACCACCAAGCCCCACCTACCCTGCTGGTCATTAGGGCAGAGAACCGGTTGTTAAATTATTTGAATCCCACCCCTGATGTATTCACAAATGAGGATAAATTAGTGCCAATTTTGCAACAATCATTTTTTGGACTTCTTTATTCAGTACAGTAGCCACCAATCAGTACAAAATTAATGAATCTGCTGAATTGAAGAGTCGACAGACTTGCGTTGTGGCTGTCCAGACAGGTTTGTTTGTTTTTCTGCTTGAGCGTGGGAGTAATGTGTTTGCAACACAGAGTCTGCATACTCAAGAGCTGCAGCATGCACCTTTTCAAAAAAAACCAACACAATAAAGTATTTATTTCATCTTCCCATTTTCTTTGGCCAAGGTGATTTTGCAGGAAAGACCAAGTAACTTTAAAAAAACGTTTCTTTAAACATGTTCAAGGGGACGAGAAATTGTGACTGTTACTCCATCCTACTAAATGGCTCGACTTAAAATATTTCCAAAGGTGACTTTTTCCCCCCAAAGGGATAAAATTCCTATGATGCTGCTACAGAAACTGTACATGAAAGTTGAAAGAATGCCTTCTTCAGATCTGAAAGAGAAATACTCTTTTGTGTTTGGTCCTCTTAAAGCATTTCTCCACTGCCACCCCAGCCGCTTAGAGCAAAGATTTTCAAACTTTATTAATTTTATGGACTGGGGTACCTGCCAGTTAAAAATAATTGCCAGAAAAATATATTATTATTTTTTCCGGTAGAACATTTTAAACCCTTTTTTAAAGACTAGCTCTATGTGAGAGAGCTGGTTGGATGTAGTGGTTAAGGTAGAAACCAGGAGTCCTAGTCTTGCCTTAGGTACAAAAACAGCTGGGTAACCTTGTGCCAGTCATTTTCTTTAAGCCCTAGGAAGGAGGCAATGGTTTCTAAAAAAAAATCTTGCCAAAAAAAGATTGATTTGAAGGCCGCCCCCTCCCCAAAAAGCTGCATTGAGTGAACCCCCCCAGAACACCTTCAAGTTCTCAGTTTGAAAAACTCTTAGAGCACTCAAACAATATCCAGCTACTGCTGAACCGATAGAGCCTATTCCTATTACTGTTATATTGTTCCAAAAATGATTGGATGGCTAAAATATTTTGTATGTTACTTGCAGGGATCCCACTTAGGCACTCAAAACCTGTATGTCCCATTCTCTGCAAACCTGCCTAGGAGCCCATTCTCCTGTTTCCCAAACTGCAGCATAAAGATATTCACTAACTGTATATAGAGGACCATCAGATCATTTTCAAATGCGGGAGAAGTTTATACTTGTACTTACTTGTTCTGGTTTCAAAATATGTAGCATTTTCCATCTTCTTCCAATACAAGTCTTGCTGGGTGAACGATCTGCTGGGCTTCATTAATTATTTGGGCAATGAAACAGTGAGCGGTTGGGATATATATGCCCAGTTGCCTGGATAATTTTGATCAAACATTATGCACGCTCCTTGCATACATGGATTTACTGGTATTCTAGACAAGAATTAGCCTTCTTTTTAAACATAATTAACAGTTTTTTGAATGTGTTAAATTGATCTTTTAAACAGGAAAGAGATTTTCATACTCTAGCCTCCATTTCTCCAGTACAAGTTTTCTGCCGTTTCTGCTGATAAGGATGTTTTCTTGATTATATTTTCTACTGGTTTTATGACACTGGGGAAATATCATGTTGCCTATTACATAAGTCCCTTTGCCCCACTTATTGGTTTGAGGATATTCAGAATCTTTGATGAAATTGACAGGCAATGCTGGATGAAATGGGCCACCAGAGGAATCCATCTGTTGGTTTTTTGCATTAAAACTGTAAAAAGTTACCATGGGGGAACTGGGGCGAAGTAGATCTTGACTGTGGGAACAGCACAAATTGTACCAGGGATGGAAGAAATGCATGATAATGTGGGCATCAGACGTGCCATGTACAGGTTAAAAATGCAGCTGTAAATCCCCACCAGGCAAGAGAATATTGTAGAGAATACAATTTGATTTCCAATTTAATTACTGAAAGAGGAGGGATTTGTCTGATCTATCCAAACTCATGTATGGTTCCTTTTGCCTGAATTTATAGTGAATCACTGCAGGTCCCATGTATTGTTCTGTACAGAAAGTACCTTTGTACGAGTACCTTGAATTCTTTATGTCATCATTCAAGACTACTTCTGATTTAGGACAACTTCACATCTGATTAATAGTTCTTGTACTCTGCCTAATAGACTTGCAAAGAAGCCTTCTGAATTGTCACAGGACTGGGCCTTAATACCATAAATCAGTGATACCGGCAGCTGATTAATTCAAGGCTGGAGTTTCTTAGCCTGAAAAAAGTTAGCTTTAAAAGTGAACATTATGGAACACTTGTTTTCTGAAAATACATTATATATATTTTCCAATGTGCTTGTTATTTTATTGGTTCATAGTGCTGGTGCCCATTGTAAAGTCTTTAAAATGTATTTTTGTTTGGTTTCTTTTTAAATGGAACTTTTATGTTGACCTTGGAAATTACTTTTCACATTTTGATTATGTGCCACCAAATTGGTATTGACTTTTAAAAACCACATAGGTTTTCCAGAATGATCTATCCCCAATCTGGCCTTTAGATCTTCCAATAAAGCTCCCTTCACTTCTGTACCTGAATCTATCCACCTTGCTGTTAATTGTCCTCTTCTCTTCCCTCCATTTTCCCCAGCTTTTGAGACTTAAGAGAGTTTATTTTTCACATTATGTGTCCAAAATATAACATTTGAGGTTGGTCATTTGTACCCCAAATGAGAACTCCGGATTGATTTGTTGTATGATCCATTTTTTTGTTTTGTTGTAGTGTTCTGAATAGCCTTTTCCAACACCAAATCTCAAAAGCTTCAATACCCTTTTTATCCTGCTTCCTTGAAGTCCATAGAAAGTCATAGGAAAAACAACTGCCTACACAATTACGATTTTTGTAGATATAGATATATCATGGCATCAGAATACATTTTCCAAGGCCTTCAATGCTATCCTACTAAGTATTAGTCTACTGTTACTTTAATGTTGAAAGTTAATTCTAAAAGACAGAATCAATCCACAACTTATCAATCTTAACATTGGTTGCTGTAACTGAGAGATTCCCAATCTTTTTGGCTCTGGGGACTGGCAATAGTGGCTTTAGTGACACGGGTGGAAGGGTTTCACACATGCAACTTAAATCCTATGCAAGTACAAATGAAGCTTCGCACACTGACCCACTGCTTCAATGGGTTCCACCACAAAACCGCGGAGGACAAAATCGCGCTCGACAAAAGCGCGCATTTGACGTCATCACAGCGCGACGAAAACATCGCGCTGTGATCAAAAAATGTAAAAATAAAGCGAAAACCTTACCCTAACCCCCCAAACCTAACCCTAAACCTAACCCTTAACCTAACCCTAAATCTAACCCTAAACGTAACCCTTAACCTAACACTAAACCTAACGCTAACCCTTAACCTAACGCTAAACGTAACCCTAACGCTCTAAACCTAACCCTAACCCTTAACCTAACCCTAACCCTAACCCTTACCTTTATGTGAATCGGCTTGCTTTAATTTTAATTTTATTTCAATTTTTAATTTTTTTCGTCGCGCTGTGATGACGTCAAATGCGCGTTTTCGTCGAGCGCGATTTTGTCCTCCGCGGTTTTGACGGGTCACGCTTCAATGGCCCAGTGCTGTGGGCCAGTAGTGGGCCATGGCCCCAGGGTTGGGAACTCCTGCTGTAACTTGTCATTAGTTTGTTGTTCATTATATTTAATGGTCCCTTCTTTTTTACTATGGTTCTTGATTTTCCTTACTAAAGCTTGTATTTACATTTTCCACTATCAGATTAGTGCAATCAACACAGCACAGGTTATTGATGTTTCTTTAGAGAAAGAAAACATGAATTGTTTCTTTTTAAATCCAAGTGCATCTTCTTCAAATCTAGCCACCCTCAATATATATTCAGCATATAGACTAAATAAATAAGAAGAGATTATACAGCCTTTTTCCAATTCTTTGCTATTTCTTTTTCTATACCAGGAGTGTCAAACTGGTGGCACGTGGGCCGGATGCATCACACACAGGCCACCCCACCTCAGTTCAGCGAGGGGAAAAAACGTTGCAAAACATCATGTGACAGCAATATGACACCTTAAGTTTGACACCCGGGGTCTAGACAATAGCTTCCAGTCCTGTGTATACAGTAGGTTTTGCTTGAGAATGGTGAGATGTTCTGGGATTCCCATTTTCCTAAGCTTGACATGGTTGACACATTCAAAGGCCTTTATACTCAATGAAGCACATACTAGATTTTGGGGGGTATTCTTGTTTTAGTGTCTTTTAAAAATTATAATAATGCAAATCAGAAACATTTATTTTTCAAATCCTGGCTATTTTTCACTGCAAATTAATACATGTGTGCATGGATTTAAAACTAGTATATATTTATTTTTAAAGAAATAAGCATGGGTTCAGTGTCTATGACAATGTTTTCCAGACTACATATATGTATACGTTTCTATTTAAAATGCTTTCTTGAAAAACATGCCCTATTTCTTGGTAAAGCTGTCATAAAACTGATATATGGTAACAGGGAGAAGGCAATGTTTTTAATAAACTCTTTGATGTTTGCGTGGAAATCCATCAAGATTCCAATTTATTTGCTGTTACCTTGTCCTCCTCACATGTATAAATGTGAAAGAAAGAAGATATATTTTTTATCATCAAGTATGTTGGATGGAAATCTTTAAACTATTGAGCATTCAGCAAAATACTTCAAGAATAAACGTATACTTTGGCCAATGAGAGGAGTGAAGTTTCTCTTCAGGAGACTTTTGTTTCAAAATTCACCTCTTCTACCTGGGTACCTACGAGACCGTCTCCTGCCACATACCTCCCTTAGACCAATAAGATCACACAGGATGGACTTTTTCCGGGTGCCTTCAGCAAGACAATGCCGGCTGGCGGTGCCTAGGAGTAGGGCCTTCTCTGTTGCCACTCCGGCCATATGGAATGAGCTGCCCCCAGAGATCCGGGCCATCCCCACTCTCATGGCCTTTCGCAAAGCCATTAAAACCTGGCTTTTCCGGCAGGCCTTCTGATTGGTGTTTGTTGTGTTCTTTTTTAACTTTGTGTGTCCTATTGTTTCTAAGTTCGTTTAATTTCTTTTTATTCTGTAAGCCGCCCGGAGTCCTTCGGGATTGGGCGGCATAGAAACCTAATAAATTCAATTCAATTCAAATTCAATTCTATGGACTTTATATATGGCCCAGGGAAAGTCACTTTCTTTGACATCCCCATGTACAACATGGCATCTTACTTCATGGTGTTGTGGGAATAATATTATTTCATCAACTCAGTATATCCGTGAACAGCATTGTCTCCACAATAGGCTAATGTCAATTTCTAATTATACTCAGCCAACAGCTGTTAAGACATTTCAAGCCACCTATAGTATAGGAGCAACATTACTTTTAAGGTGACTATGGAAGTAATGCAGTTCTTCCTCAAGGACAGATCACTGAAGAAACATAATATAATAGATATCAGTAGCCAGTAGTGTTACTAGCATCAAAAGTTACCATCACCACTCAGAGGTCTACTATCTGCCTTTCCTTCATCTGTTTGGCCTTCCTCGGTAGGATCTGTAACTATATGAACTGACAGATCCATACAAGGTATTTCCATTAGTTGAGTTTAAGAACTGGTACCAAACAATTTATAAAAGAATGGGAAAAAGCGATGATTGATTAAACCAAGCTGTTAGTAAAGCCCAGATTTTGAAATTTATATTGGTGTCTTTTGACTTGATTTGGTGTTTTAACAAGCTTTCCTTGAAACTTTAACCACTCACTTTGCTTTTCCCAATCTAAACTACAATCTAATAGCACTTTTCACTCATAGGCTTAGCTTTTACAGAAAATACATTAATCCCAAAGTAAACAAATCTTAAATATCCTCAAATGTTAAAAAATACCTTGGATTAATAATGTTGATAAAAATCAAGACAGGTAATACCTTATCTCATTGCAGTGAATGGTTTTATAAGATTCTGTAAAATGCCACATGAAAAGATTGCTTCGAGAGAGAGAAAGACCATTAGAAGAGATATGTTATAGCATGATTTTTAGACAATTTTTTAATATTAAATACATTCTTTACAATATGACCATTGCTTATTCATGTTTTGTACCAAGAGACATTTTCCAACATATTCCAGCTTTTCTCTGATGTGAGTCTGTAAGCGAAGAAAACATTTTTGTGCCAGTAGGCTGGTTTCTCAGTGATAGATACTTCATGCCTTGCCATGACTTTTACGGATGGGCTTCTTATATTTTACTTGCTGAAAGAAAATCCTCTCTGGAAAAGAGATGCTGCCAGAAAGAATAGCATGCTTTGTAAGCGAGTTTTTTTGGCGGCAGGGATAGGACCAGGGCCAACCAGCGCAAGATGCTTTGACTTCAAAGCTGTCCAATGAAATCATTAATGAACCATCCATGTAGAAATATTCCTGTGTAAGCTACACAGAGTTAAAGAACAAGGTTGCACAAGACCCCTGTTATGTGTTGTACAGCTGCTGTGTATTCCACTGCAGTTTATGCAAAGTATGTAACACCTTTATAGTATAACTGGAACCCCCACTTTCCCATTCTGCTGTTCCTTATAACACCAAAATCTGCCACCTCAGCTACTGCATTTCATTTGGCTCAGGGGTGGCCCTTTTCTGATTATGACTGAATAAAAGAACTGTCAGTCTCTTGCTATTCCTACATTACATTGATTCTGCAGCTTTGTTTGTATTTTAATCATGGATAAGCACTAAGTCAGTTACTAGTTCTTAGTCATCCAAAATCCAAAATTAGCTTTCTGGGATAGCAAAACCACTTTCAGACCCTCCACCTTTAGTTTTGTAACTTCAGATGACTCTTACTTTTTGACAGGTGATCCCCAAATTTGGAGTTGAGTCTAATTTAGACTAGAAACAAATTACAAACAAGGTCTGAAGCTACCTTTTGATACTTGGAAATGCCCATGGCTTTCTTGCAATAACAGTTTTGCCAATACTAAAAATAAATCAGAAAAGTAAAGAAGAACCAGAATTTTTTTCCTTCGGAATTCAGATTGTATAAATTTATGGCAGCCCTTGTCACTCTTGAAACTATTTGTATTTGAAAGGTACGGTTTTCATTCCTCTATAGCTTTCTGTAGCAGTCTAATTTGTCAAATTCATATGTGGTTGTTTTTGGATAAATAAGCTATGAGTGCTACAGCAACTCCTACATAGATGCCTGTTCCAATGGTGATGGATAGCACAGCCAAGAAGAGAGCTCTCCGTGAACTGGAGCTTGCTTGGTGGAAATTCCCTTTAGCAATGGCTTTGTTTGTCTGCAAGAATAGATAAAGTTTGCATTAGTGAGTGTGGACATGGCAGTCACTTAATAGGAAATAGTATGAAGAAATTTGGGGGGGGGGGCAGCATAAAAGATTTGGGGGTTTAGTGGCCATTATTTTGTCTCAAACACCCAAAGTTTTTTCTCATTTTTTTCTGCAATTCATGGATGAAATTGTCTTTCATGTACTTCATGGAATAAAATAAGTGTTTGCTTTTAAGTCCAACATTTTCAAGGGGCATAATATCTGCGATTTGCATCCCTACCTTGGAGACCATAATAGCTGATCTTTTGTGAGTATGACCAGAAATGTGTTTTTTCCACCATTTGCTCTCCAAGATAACTCTTCATTAATTCTTTTCTTATCTATTACCCCCTCCAACACAATTACTGTTAAAATCAACTTCATTCCACATTTTCAGAATCAAAAGGCTACTATTGTTATCAAATAGCGATAGAAAAGCCCACAGAGACCACAGCATATCGGACATATGTCCACAAAATATTTTACAGTTTATCCCAACAGAATGAAATTGTACATATATCTGGATAGCACTTTATGGCTAAGTTAGAGAATTTTGTGATTAGGTTCTTTCTTTTTTCCCCTAGTAGCAACTTGGTTGCAGGACTATAGAACAGGACTAACCTTTTTATCCCTTACCATTTGTTCAACCAAAATCATTTTTCTGAAATTGGCACGGATTTTTTTTTAAAGTATGGTTTCAAAAGGAAATGGTCTTAAAACATAAAATATATTATAGTCACTAGAAAAGCCTTAAACTTTTTTGCATAAAAAGAAAAAAGTGAACTTATGATTATAATTTTGATGATTTGACAGGATAAATTATAGAAAGAAAAGGGTCATGTTAAAAGGTGAATTTATAATTGCACTTATAACTACTGTAAAAAAGATTGGAAGCCATTTCTTTGTGTTTTTTTTCTTTCTTTTCTACTTTTCTTGTATTTTTCTCCTTTCTTGCACTTTTTAGTCAGTACAACCAAATTAGTCCTTAGAAGCATACACTCAAATGCTGAATTCTTTTTTAAGTACTGGCAAGAGAGATGATCCTTCAGAAAACTCTGTATAATGCTCACCAATTGAAAAAAAAAGCTCCATAAGAGCATGGGGGGGGGGGAGATTGGTAGAACAAATAAATTATTTGCTTCACCTAATTAGGCAGTGAAATTTGAAGGAAGGAGGGGTGGATTTTGTAAAAAAAAGCTGTGAGCAAAGCAATGCTGAAACTGAAAATAAATCTAAGATTAGAATACCTCCAGCTATAAACACAAAATAAAATTAATGACTAATATGAATATTGCTTGAGATTCATGCATTCTTATGATATGGAAATGTATATGTCAATTCAATTTAACAGATAGTTTCATTCATCCTATTCCAATTTTTTTTCCCAGGCCAAAATAAATTCATTTTCTAAAAGCAAGGACAAGTAAAAGGGATTAACTCACATATAGTAGAAATGAAAATAAAGATCCAATCAATTTAAAACAGATGCAGGTTACTATTACTTATAAAAATAGTAAGCATGGAAAGGTAAAAAGGACTTTTTATTTTAAGCTGCTGATGTCTGACAGTGATATCTTCTATTGGAGGAGCCCTGGGACAACACGTCCCTGCAGGGAACTCTAAGAATTCTTTGGGTCAAATTGTATTCAATAGCTAAGCACCAGAACATTTTAGGATTTATGCGACTGTGAAACAAATGGTTACTCAAATTAACTAGGGAAATCAATACTGGACCTGGGAAGAGAGTGTAAAGGGCTAGAGTGACATGCCCAATATATAAGGCACTTAGGATAGAATAAAGATTGTACTTCATAGGAATGTTCTTTTGGAGGATTTCATCCATGAAGTAGAGTCAGGCAGTTAAGTAAATAGAAAATATTCCAAACAAATCTGCAAACGAGGAGAAAAAACCCGCAGAATGTATTTAAATTATGTAGTTAAAATGCTATTTGTAGTGTGCAAATATCTTTGGGAAATAACAAAAATGGCCAATTAAACCAAAAAAAGAACAATCTGTATTTCAATACCAGAAAAGGCAGTGCTAAAGGATGCTCAAAATAAACAATGATTTGTTTATTTATTTATTAAATTTCTACGCCACCTTCTCTGGGTAGCTTAGTAAAAAGAAACATAATTAAAGTTTAAAAAGTGATATAAAAACTAGAACCAAGCTTGTTGTGGCTCGGTAGGAGCCTTTGGAGCTGCTATCAGTGAGTGGTTTCAGGATGCTCTCGGGATGCAGGATAATGAGCAGCTGTTGCTCGTTAGGGTCTTCTCCTGCAGATAAAAGACTGAGGGTGCCACGCCTTAGTTGCAGAAGTCAACGTTCGTTCATCGTTTGTTTGTTCGTGAGTTCAGTTCCGTTCCTGTTCGAGTTGGTGTTTATGATTCAAAGAGGCACTTGGATAAGTGATTTGCTTTCTGAAAACCTGGTTTGCTGTAAGAGTTTTGTTTTGGCATTTGCTGTGTAACTTTTTGCCAGAGACTTTATCTATGTTTATTTTGGGCTCGCAGCCAGCTTGAGCCGGGACTGATAAAGACATTCTTTTGCAAGCTTCGTGTGGCTGTAGTTTTGGAACGGGCTAAGTGGGGGCCAGAACAAAGCTGATGGACAGCATCAGTCTTCTTACCTTGTCAATCACTTCCAGTGGACAACGCCCCTTTGGGGTTTCAAGCCAAATGGCAAAACCAGGTGCCAGAAGGCTAAAAGTATGGGAGCAGTTTTCACTTCCAGGAGCAGAATGTTCCACAGGGCAGTGGCCACAAGAAAAAAGGCTCTGGCCATTGACCCCATCAACTAGAATTCCTTAACAGATGGGGGCTGCAGCAGACCCCTTCCGCTGGAATGAGCGAGGCAAACTAGTCCCACTGGGGCGAGATGGCTCTTCACATACCCTGGACCTATGCCATGAAGGACCTTGCAGGTAATAGCCAATTGCACTTCTCTCACATGCTAGTAAGATAATGTACAAAATTTTGCAATCCAACTTCAACAATACATAGAACAAGAATTGCCAAGCAGGATTCAGAAGAGACCCCCACTGACCTATTCCCCTTTATTGAATATACAAGTGTGTTTACTTTGTAGACCACAGCATATTGTGGATAGCCTTTAAATTTCTAATTAACAATTAGAAAAAAATATGGAACAACTAAACTTTGGTCCAAAAATGGGAAAAAAACAGTGCACTGACTGCATACTATCACCTTGTGTTTATGTTTGAATTTATATGCAGACTATATCGTGATAAATTATGGACTAAATGACAGAAAATTGCTGGGAAAAATATCAGCTTCAGATATGCTGATGATACTTCGATAGATGTTTTAGAGACTACCTTGCTGAAAATAAAGGAATGCAAAATTGATTGCTGCTTAAAAAGATTATTTCAGCAGACAATTGAATGCAAAAACACACAAAAACAGAAATCGATTTTATCCTGCTAGGCTTAAAATTGTACACGGATTGTTGCTGCAGCCATTAAATAAAGAAGTGTCTACTACTTGGGAGAAAGTCTGCACTAAATTTAGACAAAATATTAAGGGCATCGCATTGACAGCAAAGGTATGCACTACTAAGGCTAGTTGCAAGATATGGTTGTGTTGTGGCCCAGCAGGAGCCGTTGGAGCTGCAAACAGACTCCGATAGCGAGGGACCCTGTGAGTCAGCTCTGGAAGATGTGGAGGACCCTGGACAGGGTTCAGACTCCGAGCAGGGACCAGAGATGCTGGTTGGCCACCAGGGAGTTGGTCCCGGACGCGAGGCTAAGACGACAACAGATAAGCGCTGACAGCAGATAAGTGCCGACAGCAACTACGGAGATATAGAAGATAATTGGGGCCAGGTGGTTGTGATTAGGCTCCTCCAAGAGAGTATATAAGAAGAGACTTTGGGAGGAGGCTTTTTGCAGGACTCAACTATTATACTAAAGCTGGAGAAGCTCTTGTGTGTATTTCTTATCTGTGAAAGTCTGGGTTGCTGCCAAAGTCTTGTCGGTGTGTTAATTTACTGTGAATAAATTTTGTAGCAGTAATCTTGTGTCGGCGTGACTCATCGTATGGAGGGGGATCAGAACAGGTTGCGAAAGCTGGGCCATGAGAAAGGTTGAACAAAGAAAAATTATGACTTTGAATCATGATACTGGGAAAATATCCTACACCGCAGAAGAATAAATCATTGAATATTATATGAAGTAAATTAGACTGCTCATTGGAACCTAATAACGAAGCAAACACTTAAATATGTTAGAACCTAATGTGAGGTTGAGAATCATTGGAGAAGACCTTGATGTTTAGAAAAAGCCAGTTGAACAAGACACTGACAAAAAACAAGGTAAATAGATACTATCATTGATGACATAATGTTAAACCTATGTTTTTTTTTGATAATATGAAGAATTCAATCAAATAATATCAATTGGGTCAAAAATAAAGAAGTGACTGAAGAATAATAATTTTAGGATGTGGACTCCACACCAGGGTGGAGTCACACTGGTGTGGAGCAGAAGAACAGGGCTCTGTTCTTTCTGCCCAATTTTCCATGCCAGGAGGCTTGCAAAGGCAGAGCTTGGTCTTGGAGGGACCAGCTAGAGAGGGGAAGCTCTGAGGATAACAGGGATGTGATCCCCTGTTACTGTAGGAGAAACCTCTCAAATCTGGATTGTGATTAGACTGAGACTAAACATTGTGGATTGCAGAAAAGGAAAGAACAAACTACAAGAAGCTTCTGCCTGGGAAGAAGACAGTGGAGATTTGATCTGGTAGGGGAAATGAGAGAACTATGATAGTGACTGTGCTAAATAGATAGAAGACAACATCCTGGACATTAAGGGAGGAGAAGCTGATGCAACAGTAAGAACAAGGAAAAAGAACTTTTAAATTTCCAGAAATCTGTGCAATCTAAGTAACCTGATACAATTATATAAAATTCTGTATAGATATTATTTACTGTATAGCTGTTCATTTAAAACTAGAATTGGAACTTTATATAGAATACCTTAAAGACCTTTATATTTTATACTTTCTGACATATATATTCTCATAGATACTTATAGATAATACCCAGGGGACAGAGGCATATGTGAAAGCAACTTATATAGACTTATATAGTACAGGGCGGGGCATAACCTTTTCCTAGGGGGTCACAGCAAGATCGACAGCAGTTTACAACTTCCGCGACACCTCATTTTAAAGCCCATAAAAAACTGAATTGAATGAGCTATTAAATGTTAAATTTGCTTTAAGAATGGCTGGAAAATTCGATTCGGAAGAACAGAGGATCATTGACAGAATAAAATGCATTGCCTTTCGAGAGGCTCGCGATGCTGGAGCGACGTTTATCAATCGAAAATGGATTGCAAACAAATTGAAACGTCATCCGGATTGGGTTACTGATAATTGGAACAAAACAGCCCAAGAATGTTTCACAAAATTTGGAGAAGGGCGTCCTCTGCAACTGTCCCAAGAAAGCAAAGCCATCATTGCAACTGGCAGTCGCAAACAACGAAAAGGAAACCGAAAAGTGGCCCAAGAAATCCTTCAAATTCGTGGAAAACGAGTTGATCAAAGGACAATCGGCCGATATCGAGAACGAGAAGGTTTGAAGCCATTCCACGTCATTTGCAAACCATTGAAAACTCAAACACACGTTCAAGATCGGCTTTGGTTGTGCGATTGGTTGTCTGAATGGACCGAGGAAGATTTTCTTCATTTGGCGCCATCTGACGAATTCTTCGTTTATGCCATTCGAAAACCGAATTTCCAGAACGATCGAATTTGGGCTAAAGACGTCGACGACATCGCCAAACATGAACGATATCGACAAATCGTTCGCAATCCGACTTGCATCGGGATTTTCGTCATTTTCACAGCCAAGAAACTGCATTGGGTTTTGAAAGATAAAGGGGAATCCTGGGATGGCAGTTATTTCCGTGAGAAAATTTTATTGGAGAATGTCATTCCATTTCTCAGTGATCCAGACAATGTCTTGGTGGTTGGTGAGGCTGTCTTTCTTCATGACAAAGCTCCTTGCATGCGTGCAAATGCGACTCAGCAATTGTTAAAGGAAAACAATGTCGAATTTTGGGGCAATGACGTCTGGCCGGGAAATTCGCCAGATCTCAATCCGGCAGAGAACATTGGGGCCATAATTAAGGATGAAGTGGAAGCTCTGATGATTCAGGAGCAAGGTCAAAATCGATATTCGGTTGAAACTTTGAGAATGAATTTGGAAACTGTGTTGAAAAATCTGGAAAATCGAACGGAACTGTTTGAAGATTTGTTGTGTTCTTATCCACCTCGTTTGAATGCTGTTCGAAGGGCTAATGGTGGTCATACTGACTATTAAATCGTGTCAATAAACTCAGTTTTTGATGGGCTTTCGAATGGTGTATGAATTATTTGTGTTGTTATTACAAGTGTTGCTGTGACCCCCTAGGAAAAGGTTATGCCCCGCCCTGTATATATATAGTATATATATATGTGTATATGTGTGTGTGTGCGTGTGTTGTATTTGTGCTGACACTAAATACATACATACATACATACATACATACATACATATATAGTATATTTATATATCCTAGATATTTTTTATAACATAATCAATTTAATAATCAAGTAAAAAAACACTACATATATTTATATTTATATTTTTATAAGAAGACTTAAGGTATTAAACCTGCGATATAAGTATCATGTTATAAGTATTACTCATAGTAAATGCAATATCTATAATTTTTATATTTCTTATAATTAAATAACATTTAGATTAAGATTAGTAATCTAGTGTTTGTTAGTAGTCAGAACTGTTAGATCATCATTAGATTATTATTAGATCATTAATTGTATTGATCAATTGTATAAATACGGTATTGATTGTATTATACTATAGGGTGTTCTATATTGTGGTCACCTATAATAGTTAGTGAAATAGGTAGAAGAATTGTGAGGAAGTGAGGTAGAGACAAAAAAAGGTAGATAGATAAGGGGGAAAACAGGGGTATATGGTACTGTGGAAAAACCTTTTTAAAAAATATTAAAATGACGAGTACAACCATCACATTTACCAAAACAGGAGGGGGGAACAACTGCGACAATAGCATCCCCATCAGGACCACATTCAGTGGAAAGCATGTTAGGAGGTGAGAAATCAGGCTCCACTATAAATCTACAGAACATGCAATCAACCCTAACATCAATTCAGGAGACAATGATGAAGATGCAGGAAGTAATGACAAAAAATCATGAAGAACTTAAGAGTGATATGGGGGAGATGAAAGGAGAGATACACAAACTAGATGATAAAATTGGTACAATGCAGGTAAAGATAATACAATATGAGCAAAAAATAAAAATAGTGGAAGCTAGAATGGAACAAACGGAAAAGAAACTAGATAAAACAGAAAGTAAAATGATGGCGGTAAACAGAGAAATGGAAGAGGGCATTATAAATTTAGAGATGGAGAGATCAATGTTTTATCTTAGATTTCAAAATATAGTGGAAACTAAGGAGGAATATCTCCAAAGTTAATTGCTGAATTCCTGGCTGAACTTCTGCAAAAAAGCAAGCAGGAAGTAGAAAATGACTTAGACGAAGTGAATAGGGTCCACACAAACTATGCACGCAGACATACCGTATTTTCACCCATATAACCCGCCCACGCGAATAACCCGCAGGTTTCCAAGATCGTGTAAAATATTTTCCGTATACCCCGCCCTCTTATATAACCCGCGACGAGTAAGCCATCGGCAAACATTACATTAGCGCTATTCCATCAGACCTCCCCATTAAAACCAATCGGAGGAGAAAGCCTGGGCGAGCTGGGGAGGGCTTGGAGGAACGGAGGAGAAGGGAACCTGCTGAGATCGGGGAAGAGACGGGAGGCGGCAATGGAGGAGAAAGCCTGGGCGAGCTGGGGAGGGCTTGGAGGAACGGAGGAGAAGGGAACCTGCTGAGATTGGGGAAGAGACGGGAGGCAGCAACGGAGGAGAAAGCCTGGGCGAGCTGGGGAGGGCTTGGAGGAACGGAGGAGAAGGGAACCTGCTGAGATCGGGGAAGAGACGGGAGGCGGCAACGGAGGAGAAAGCCTGGGCGAGCTGGGGAGGGCTTGGAGGAATGGAGGAGAAGGGAACCTGCTGAGATCGGGGAAGAGACGGGAGGCGGCAACGGAGGAGAAAGCCTGGGCGAGCTGGGGAGGGATTGGGGGAACGGAGAAGGGAACGTGCTGAGATCAGGGAAGGGGAGGCGGCGGCTGGCCTGAAAACGGAGCCACAGCCGCGCCGCCGCCGCCTTCAATTCCTGCCGGACTTCCAAGCCAGAGAAGGCGAGGAGCTGCTGAACTGGCGGCGAAGCAGAATCCGGGCTGCCGAGCACCGCCTGCGCTTCCTCTCACCTCCTGCTTCTTCCTGGTCGCTTCGCCCATAGCCAGGGGCGGGGTTTTCACGAAGGCGTCCCGAAACCCAAGCAGGAAAAGAGAGAAAAGGAGCCCGAGCCGCCGAGCCAGCCCACTGCCACGAGGAAAGTGGTGGTCCCAAGCTCTCCCTTTAGTTAATCTGTGTAAAATATTTTCTGTATACCCCGCCCACTTTTATACCCCGGGGGTGCTGTGTATGTAAAAACGCATATAACCCGTGGGTTATATGGGTGAAAATACGGTAAGCTTCCAAGAGAGACACATGTAAGATTTACAAGAAAAAAGACAAGAGATGAAGTCTCCAGCAAAACAAGAGAAGAGTCTTTGGTTTATAAGGAAAAAGAAATCATAACATTAAAGCAGATACCAAAATGGATAAGGGAACAGAGAAGAAACTACCATTTCCTATTGACCCAACTGCTTAAATACAGAGTGATGTTTAGATGCCTTATCCCTGAGGGGATGCTAATAACCGGGCAGGGGAAAAAAATCCATATTGGCTCGCTGGAAAAGGCACAGGAATTTTATGATCACTATATAATAGGAGAAGACGAACAAGATAGTAGAGAGGAAGCAGAAAATAAGAGTCAGGAAGAACAGACATCAGAGGAAAAACTTACAGAGCAGGATATAAGGGACCGAAGGGAAACAGAATGACAGGAGAGAGAAGGAGCCAGGACAAGAACACAAACCGAGACAAGAACAAGGAAAGGACCAAAACCAACATACAAATAAGATGGAAGACAAAATAAAGATGATATCCTTGAACATCAATGGTATCAACTCACCGGTCAAGCGAAAACAAACATTAACAAGACTCAAAAGACATAATATGGATATTGTCTGCCCAGTGGTGGGTTGCTTATTCCGTTCCAACCAGTTCGGTTGGAACGGGGCCGGCAGCGTCTTCATGCACACGCACAGTTCATGCATGCGTCTTAGCACCTGCGCGATGCTCCAGCTGCTCGCGGAGAATCGCGCAGGCACTGTATGTGCCATCCAGCTGCTCACGGAGAATCGCGCAGGCGCTGTATGTGCCATGCACCTGCGTGGAAGGGCAGAAGCCTTCAAAGACCGGTAAGAAGGGCGGGAAGGCCCTTTGCCGTTCCCGGAAGTTACTTACTTCCGGGTTCGCTGACCAACCGGTTCGCGGGGACCACTGCGAACTGGTTGAAACCCACCCCTGTGTCTGCCTACAGGAGATCCATATCAAAAAAATATGGTAATATTTTAGAATGCCCCAAATTAGGAAAGCTGCATCTGGCGCTAGCACAAAATAAGAAAAGAGGGATTGCGGTACACATAAAAGATTGGTTAAATTCGAGGAAAATATTTAGTGATAGAGAAGGCAGATTTTTAATGACGGAAATAACAACAAATAAAAAAAATTCTGCTGGTGACAATTTATGCTCCAAATATAAACCAAAAAGAATTCTATAATAAATTACACAAGAAAATAATTGAATCAGATTGGGAAAATGTCTGTATAATAGGCGATTTTAATGAGGTAGCAGACAACAAAATAGATTATAGGAATACAAAGAAGAATAAAAACTACTGAATACCTTCTTTGAAATGGTGCAAGAATTAAATTTAAGGGATGCATAGAGACAGATAAATCCAAAAATAAGACAGTACACTTTCTTTTCCCATCTGCACAATTCGTGGTCGCGAATCGATATGGCATGGATGAACCCAGAATTGATCAATAACAGAAGATATGGAGATTTCGCCAAACACATGGGCAGACCACAATCCATTAATGGTAAAATGGAAAGGTCAGAGGAAAAAGTTCAGATGAACGCTAAATCAGAGAATTGTAAAAGAAAATCATACTGTATATACAAATATAACACCTATAACACCTATCCTCCATGAGCTGCACTGGCTACCTGTCGATCTCCGGGTACGCTTCAAGGTGCTACTTGTCACCTACAAAGCCCTTCATGGTAGTGGATCTGGGTACTTGAGAGACCGCCTACTGCCAATTACCTCCATTCGACCAATTAGATCCCATAGATTAGGCCTCCTCCGAGTCCCATCAGCCAGTCAATGTCGACTGGCAACCACGTGGAGGAGAGCCTTCTCGGTGGCAGCTCCAACCCTATGGAACGAACTCCCCGTGGAGATTCGTACCCTCACCACCCTCCAGACCTTCTGCATAGCCCTTAAAACCTGGCTGTCCCGACAGGCCTGGGGCTAAAGACCTCAACCCCACCCGAATTGTATGAATGTTGTGCTTTTAACGATGTACTGTCTTATGTGTTTAATCTGTTTGTCCCCCCTTCCTTCTGATCTGTAAGCCGCCCTGAGTCCCCCCAGGGAAAAGGGCGGCATATAAATAAACTACCTACCTACCTACCTACCTACCTAAATGATGGAGAAGGAATTAGATATTTTCTTTAAGGAAAACAAGAAAGATCAAACAGTGCAAAACCTACGCAATACCACAAAAGCCTATGTGCGGAGTATAACAATAGCATATACAGCAAGGAGAAATAAGGAAAAAAGAAAACAGCAAACATTATTACAGGAGAAGCTTAAAGAGTTGGAGACCGTGTTGCAGAAAGAACCACAAAATACTAAAATCAAAGAAGAGAGAGATTTGGTGAAACATAAAATTAATCTAACACTTCAAGAAGAAATGATACGTAATATAAAAATGGCGAAACAAAACTATTTTGAAACAGCAAATAAACCAGGTAGATGGTTGGCCCACAAATTGAAGAAAGAGAAAACCAAAAAGCTAATACAGCAATTACAGGACGAACATGGGAATTTGTTCCAAAAGACAGAAGAAAAAAAATGTATAATCAAAAACTTTTTTCAAACTCTATACAGTCAGGAAAACATCTCAGAAAAAGAACTCCGAAATTATTCACAAGAGATAAACTTACCAAGTATTTTAGAGGAAGCAAGAGAAATGCTAAATGAGAAAATAACTCTAACAGAGATAAAGGAGGCAATTAAGAAACAAAAAACAATCAATCACCAGGACCTGATGGGATTCCCGCAGAGATATATAAAAAATTTCAAGAAACTTTTGAGAAAATCATGTTAGAATTGTACAATCAAGTATTAGAACAAGCAAAAATGCCAAGTTCATGGGTTGAAGCATTTATAACATTAATTCCAAAAGAAGAAGCAGACAATCAATTGATCTAAAACTATAGGCCAATCTCGTTGCTAAATGCTGACTATAAAATATTTATGACGATCATTGCGGAAAGACTTTAAAAAATATTGAATAAAATTATTCATTCTGATCAAAACGGATTCCTACCCAAGGGAAAATTAAGAAATAATACAAGAATTATAATGAATGTATTAGAATACTATGAAGCACATCCAGAGAAACAATTAGCATTAGTATTGGTAGACAATAATTTAAATTGGCAGTTTCTTATTACACAATTAGCTAGTATGAAATTTGGAGAAAAAGTTATTAGAATGATTAAAGCAGTGTTTCTCAACCTTGGCAACTTGAAGATGTCCGGACTTCAACTCCCAGAATTCCCCAGCCAGCGTTCGCTGGCTGGGGAATTCTGGGAGTTGAAGTCCGGACATCTTCAAGTTGCCAAGGTTGAGAAACACTGGATTAAAGCAATATATTCAAACCAGACAGCTAAAATAATGGTAAATGGAGATCTAACAGACAAAGTCACTATAAATAAAGGGGTCAGACAAGGATGGCCACTATCTCTTCTTCTATTTATCTTCTCATTGGAGGTTTTACTAACACGGATTAGGGAAAAAGAGGAAATAAAAGGGGCCCTATGGTAGCCGGCCCACAACCATAGAGCACACTCCTAGAACAGCCGTTGCTGGAAGAATTGGAAGCCAAGTTCTGGAGTTTGGAAGCTGGAGAAGTTATGCTCAGAGCACAGCAGTGGCGGCGGAAGCAACGCCAGTGCCCTGGCCCTGCAGGGAGAGCTGGGCCAGGGCATGGTGAGGCTGGGAAGCATGCGAGCTGGGGGCGGAACAGGCACTCGCGCAACCACCCTCTCCAGCTAGGCAGAGCTCCATGCACTGACCTAGGGGGTATCCTGAATGTGCCAAGTTGCAGGAGCTGGGGAGCGGATAGAGATGTGGCTTGGCGCCTTAGGGATATCCCCTAGGCAAGTGAATGGCGCTCTGCCCGGCTGGAGTGGGGACTTGCCAGGTGGCTGCTCGCCAGTGTGGTCACCTCATGGCTGCTTCAACCCTGAGGCTGTGCCTAGCTCTTCGAGAGCTCGCTCGCAAGGGAGCAGCTGCCCGGCAACTCCCCCCTCTGGCCAGGCAGAACACTACTCCCCAACCTCGCAGTATTCCGAAGGCAGCAAGCAATGTGAGCGCCTTTCCCCCCGCCTCCCGCAACTTGGCACCTTTGGGGTACCGCTAGGTTGGAGTAGTGCTCTGCCTGGCTGGAAGGGGGGGGTTGTCCAGGGGGCTTATTTTCAGTGGGGGCTTATATTTTTGCCCACATGAAAAATATGGCAAGGCCTTAGTTTCAGGACAGGTTGTATTTTTGGGAAAACATGTTACCTACCTACACACACTCACTCTCTCCCTATCTACCTTCTGTATTTCTCTCTCCCCTCTATCCCTCTATTGTTTGTTTGTTTGTTTATTAGTATTTATAGGCCGCCCTTTTCCCTAAGGGGACTCAGGGCGGCTTACATAAAATAAGGAAGGGAGGGTACAGACAATAGACACAAACAATACATAGAAGTAAAATAGTAAGCAACATTCATTCATCATTCGGGTGGGGACAAATTATCTTTATCCCCAGGCCTGACGGGCTAGCCAGGTCTTAAGGGCTGTGCGGAAGGTCTGGACGGTGGTGAGGGTACGAATCTCCACGGGGAGATCGTTCCAAAGGGTCAGAGCTACTACTGAAAAGGCTCTCCTCCGTGTAGTTGCCAGTCGGCATTGACTGGCAGATGGAACTCGGAGGAGGCCTAATCTATACGATCTAATTGGTCGCAGGGAGGTAAGTATCTACTTACCTACCCTCTCTCTCTCTCCCTACCTATCTACTGTATTTCTCTCTCTCTTATTTCTCTCTCTCTATCCCTCTACCTACTTACCTACCTACACACACTCTCTCCCTACCTACCTACTGTATCTATCTATCTATCTATCTATCTATCTATCTATCTATCTATCTATCTATCTAGCTATCTAGCTATCTATCTATCTATCATCTATCTATCTATCTATCTATCTATCTATCTATCTATCTATCTATCTCTATTTCTCTCTCTCTCTATCCCTTTATCTACCTACCTACCTACCTATTTCTCTTTGTTTCTCTCCCTCTCTATCCCTCTATGTACCTACCTACTTTTTAAAAATTTGCCTCTTCAAAACCTTGGTGCGTCTTATACTCCAAAAACACAATAAATAAAATAATTTTGAAATTTATTTGGCTGGGGGGAAAAGCTAGAATAAAATTAAAATTACTACAGGACTCTAGAATCAAAGGAGGATTTCGCCTCCCAGATTGGGAGCTTTACTACCAGGCAGCATGGCTCAACATGGCTCAAAGAATGAATAGTACTTCAAAATAAATGAATATTGACGATAGAGGGCCATGCTTTACAGCTGGGCTGGCATGCTTTTACCTGGGAGTGAAAGAGTAAAGCCCATAAATATTTCCAGAGGTAAGAGGAGCCTTACTAGAAGTATGAAAATCAAAAGAAACTTCTATACAAAAATTCCTAGATGGATATCAACCATGGAAGCAATTATCTACCCCAATGTAATAGATTTAAATAGGATATTGACATATAAGGAGTGATTGGATGGGCAAGGAAAACTTAAAACAAATCAGGAGTTAAAATTACAGGGAATTGAATTAGGCTGGTGGCCATACCTACAAATTCAAACAAGACACAAAAAGGATTTAGAACAGTACGGATTTCAAAACGAACAACAAGAATTGGACAAAATAGTAACACAAACAGAAGAAAAAATGATTACAAAAACATACAATTGTCCCTTAAAATTCAAAGGAGGAGGAAACCGTGAAAGAAACAATGATAATTTGGGCTAAAAACTTTGGGTACAATATTGAATTGGAGCACTGGGAAAAATTATGGGGGGGGGGGATTATAAATTGACAATGTCAACATCTTATAAGGAAAACATCTACAAAATGTTTTATAGGTGGCATTTACCCCTGGCGACATTGGCCAAAATGTTCTCAAACAGATCTCCAAACTGTTGGAAATGTAACCACCAACAGAGGACCTTCTATCATATGTGGTATATACTCTGGTTTCTCTTCAGATCGTATAAATCGTTCGCCTTTTACTATCATATGTGGTGGACGTGTCCGAAAGCCAAAGAATTCTGGACAAAAATTCAAAAATGGTTAGAAGAAAGAATAGAACAAATAACTGACACGAACCCTGAGCTGTTTCTTTTAGGAATAATTAAAAAAAAAAAGTAAGGATATCCAATATATGATGCTTCATATAATCACTGTTGCTAGAATTTCATTTGCCCAAAGTTGGAAACTAAAAACCATTCCCTCAAATGCAGAAATCATAAAAAAAAGGTCCTAGAATGCTCAGAAATGGACAAACTAACAATGGAACTAAGAGATAGAGAGGAAACAGATAGATAATGCAAATCTACCCAAGATCTCAAATGAAGCAAAAGGGGTACTGAACCAAAAGATAACATTAGAGGAACTAGAAAAGGCAGTTAAAAAAATGGGAAACAACAAAACTCCTGGCATGGATGGTTTGCCAGTTGAAATCTATAAATCTTTTTTGGAAATTTTAGGACAGGAGATGATAGCAATATTTAATGCTGTCTTGACGGATTCTATTGCACCGAAATCATGGGCCGAGGCTTATATAACCCTTTTGCCTAAAGTTGGAGCTGACCGTACCCAAATTAAAAACTATAGGCCCATTTCACTTTTGAATGTGGATTATAAAATCTTTGCAGCTATATTGGCAGATAGACTCAAATTTTTCCTTAACAAATTTATACACTCTGATCAGAATGGCTTCCTGCCATCAAGGCATTTGAAAGACAATGTCAGAATTATTTTGGATGCCTTAGAATATTATGAAGCTCGGCCAGATAAACAAGTGGCCTTTATGTTTCTTGACGCACAAAAGGCTTTTGATCGGGTAAATTGGAATTTTATGTTGTCACAACTAGAAAACATGAAGTTTGGAGAAAGTTTTTTAAATGCAATTCGGGCAATTTATGTACGACAAACCACGACAATATTGGTAAACGGAGAAGAGGCGGGTGACATTGTGATTGGTAAAGGCACAAGACAAGGATGCCCGCTATCCCCCCTACTGTTTATCCTCACATTAGAACCCCTTCTTAGAATAGTGAGAAGCGATACACAAATTAAAGGGTTACGAGTTAAAGCTCAGGAATTCAAGGTCCAGGCTTTCGCCGATGACCTTGTTTTTATCCTGGAGGACCCTATGGCATCTGGGATACAACTTTTATGTAAAATAGAGGAGTACGGTAGGATAGCGGGGCTACGTATAAACAAAGAGAAGACAAAACTGTTAATTAAAAATATGACTCTGAACCAGAAAAGGGAAGTACAAAGCCTGTTAGGGATCAACATGGCCCACAAAATACAATATTTGGGAATTTGGCTGACGGAGAGATGTTCCTCTATCAAGGTAGATAACTATATGAAATTACTACAACAGGTATCCAAAGATATGACTAATTGGAGTAGCAAACAATTGTCTCAGATGGGCAGGATCGCGACAGTCAAGACATATGTATTACCAAAATTTTTGTTTTTGTTTCAAACGGCACCAACTAAATTGGACAAAAATTTTTTTTAATCCTTGGAGACAATAGTGACACAGTTTATATGGCAAGGCAAGAAAGCACGAATTAAAGCCCAAACTTTACAAAAACGCAGAGAACTGGGAGGCTTCGGAGTACCCAACTGGGAAGCATACTATAACGCAGCAATCATGACATGGGTGAAAGATTGGGTGATGTTGAATAGAAGGCGCCTATTGGCTATAGAGGGACATGACCTCCCCCAGGGATGGCATGCCTCCCTCTGGCAAGAAAGAGACACCCCCCATAGGTACTTCATGGGACATTATATTCGGAAGATTTTGATGGGGGTCTGGGAAAAAATGAGGAAAAAATATTATCTTAGGGTTCCGTGTTGGTTGGCACCATTAGAGGCCTTAACGCATCCGAGTTTATTTAATTGGACAAGAAACATAACATATAAAGATATCATGACAGAAGAGGGCAACATAAAAACAAAGATGGAATTAGAGCAACAGGGCAGGAATTTGGAATGGTGGGAATATTTACAGGTTAGAAACAGGTTTAAAAGTGATAAGGCACGTTTCGGGATCTACCCAAACCCTCAGGGGCTAGATAAGATCTTGTTTGGTGGAGACAAAAAAATGTTATCGAAGATCTACCAATTTCTGACCTGCCAAGATACTAATGAAGAGATGGACAAAAGCCTTCTAACAGTATGGGAGAGAAACCTAGGTTATGAAATTGAAATGGGCAAATGGTGGGATCTATGGAGTAAGACCATTAAACTTACAACATCCACTGCATTCAAAGAAAACATATTCAAGATGGTTTATAGGTGGCACTTCCCCCCTACGAGGTTAGCTAAGATGTTTCCTGGGTTATCTCCATTGTGTTGGAAATGTGGAAGAAAGGATGGCACATTCTACCATATTTGGTGGTCCTGTACTGAGGCCACGAAATATTGGAAAAGGATTAAAAAATGGTTAAAAGAGGTTACCGGGGCAAACATTGAATGGAGACCTGAGAACCTGTTACTAAGCATCAAACCAGATAACATAAGCAGTTCAATATGGCATATAATTGTGGCCGCAAGAATAACCTATGCACAATTTTGGAAATCCACCACTATACCGCCGGAAGATGCATTAATTAAAAAGATCTACGAATGTGCAGAAATGGACAGAATGACGGGTTGGCTGAGGGACAAAGGAGAAACAGAACATTATCTTAGCTGGAACCTATGGTATATGTGGGCGACTAGGAGAACAGCAGGGACTTAAAATGGGGAAAGTTAACATAGGTACCGTAATAGATCCCTGAATCTTGCACTGAGAAGATGTGGCTTAGAGACCTAATAATGAGGAAAGAAAGAAAAACTGGGCTGTGAATGACTGTCACCGTAGGGGGGGGAGGGGGGTTGTATGTCTAAAACGGCATTTGTATCTGTATGTTTTACTTTATATTGTTATGTATGATTTGTCTTGCTTATGTCGTTGTATTTATGTCGCTGTATTGTTTTTTTCTGTTTTTTAAAGGTAATAATGTTTAATAAAAATTATATTTAAAAAAAAAAAAAAAAGAGAGGAAACAGAGTACTCCAAGATATGGAACAGGCGGTATAACTGGCTCGAAAAGAGATGGAAAATCAGTGCATAAGGAACACATAGCAAACACAATGAAAAGAGATGGCATATACTTAGAAAGCAATAGAGATGGAAATATTGTATATAGATGTATATATTATAAAAATGAGAAAGGATGAAACAAAGAATAATATGTACAATAGAATGGAAAATGGAAAACCCGAAATCAGAAAAAAGAAATACCGATAATAGAAAGCTGTAAAAGTGTAATTGTGATTTTAATGTTTGGAAAATGTCAAATAAAAATATTTTTAAAAAATAATAATAATTTTAGGATGCAAAAAACTTCAGTGTAAGAGAAAAGATAAGTCAATTACAAATTCACTCATATAACAACAAGGATGGAAAATACATTATCAAAATAAGCATGTATGTGATGCATGTGTTATTAAATCATGACTACAGCTATTCCTCCCTGTTTCATATCCCCCAAATGAGTTAAGACCAATTCTCAGAATTACCTGGAAACTGCTAGAGTTTTGTTCCCAATACATCAGAACAGATCATATTGGGAAGGCTATTTTTCGATCTTGTATATCGCAGGTTAGTCCCTAGCCAGCCTAGCTGGTGGGAGGATTCTGGGAGTTAAAGTCCACCCATCTTCAAGGTGCCGAGGTTGAGAAACACTGCCCTAAAGGGTTCACAATGTAAATCAATATTTGTGAAAGTTTTGTGAGCTGCCCAGATTTGTGGCATATAAGATGGGTGGCCATGCAGGTATTTTAAATTCATACCGTACATAAAAACATACACATTTCTTGCATATTTGTGAACATGTGGCATTTTGATTAGTAATAAAAGGATTGTTCAACTGTGAGTTTTTTTCTCACAGACCAGCACTTTTAAATAACTTACAGTATTATAAAATAATTTTGTCTATCCATTTTTAATCATATCATAATCTCTATACTAATGGGACATTGCCTATCTGCCATACAAAGCTAATTGGAATAATAAAATTGTACAAATACCTCATGTGACAAATAGAAAGCAGCTATTCCCAATGGCCAAAAACAACACAGCATGGAGAACACACTGAGTCCAAGATGATCCCTGGGCGGCATCATAAGGAAATGATCTTCACTTTCAGTGTCACTTGAATAATCACTCTGAAACAGTAAGAGAAAGGGACCATGAAGTAAATAGGTTACTGGCAAGACTAGCCCTTCCTCTCTGCATCAGGCATACCTATGATCCATTTTCTTCAAGGCAACATAGAATTTTCTGGCTGAAATTATGGATAAGAGATAATTGTACTCTCCTGCAATGAAAGAACATTTTAGAAGCATCATTTAAAAAAAAAAAAATTCTGATAGGATGACATTATTAGAAATTACTACAGAAAAGGTAACTTTTCATTTCTTAAAATTATGATGAAGGAGGATCATCCTATTCTGCAACACAGTGACCACAGGGAGAATACAACATCTTGCAGCAACAGCTTTTAAAAAGAGGGAAATCGCCACGAGTGTCACAATGTTAAAACGTCATCCCTACACTATTTAAGAACCCTGAAACATATCCCCACTATCGGTACTATGGGTTGGTTTGTGATGGCTGTGACATTTTTGCTTATCGGAATCAGCATGAGACCGTGGCTACATGGGTTCACATCAAGGAACACCTCTACTTGAATAAATGCCTTGGCACACACTCTTGTATGTGTGAAGCCTTTCATCTTGCAAGCATTCTCTGTATGTGCAAAAGCAATAAATTGTTAGGGGGAAGTTTAAAATACCAGATGCCACTCATCAACCAAATAAAATTCTTTCCCAGCTTTGTCAGCTAGCAACTACAGAAAAAGAATCTATTAAAAATCAAATAGGCTAAATGAGTAAAACGTAAAACATATGCTGGCCAACAGCCCAAACACTTGAAATTGTAAACTTATGTGAGGTTCAGATAATAATACATCTGTATAACATGGAATAATACTCTTACATTCAAGACAACGCTTTAATGAAATCCTTGTACTGTGGCTACTGTGTTTGATCAGCTATTGAGGTAGATGAGATTGGAAGCAGATGACAGGGAGACACTCAGATATTTGAATTCATTTCAACCTGACTGATGATCAGTAGCTAAAGAGACACTAGCAAAACAAATAAGGCTAGGGGAAAATTCAGAGAAACTAGCTCTAAACTGGAAATACAGCAGTTTTCCCTTTATTAAGGGAAAAGCAGTAATATAAAATTGTTATGGCCCAGCAGGAGCCATTAGAGCTGCTGATGGACTTAGATAGCGAGGGACCTTATGAGTCGGCTAAGGAAGATGTGGAGGACCCTGGGCAGGGTTCCGACTCTGAGCAGGGACCAGAGAGGCTGGTTGGCCACCAGGAGGCGCCTGAGGCATGGAGCAGTGGGGAAGATCAAAGGGAGTTTGTCCCTGACGCCAGGCAACGAAGGGCGGAGAAACGGAGGCAGCAATTACGGAGACAGACTTATAAGAGATAATCAAGCCCAGGTGGTTGTGGCTTGGCTCCTCCCAAGAGAGTATATAAGAAGAGACTTTGGGAGGAGCCCTTTTGCAGGACACAACCATTCATAACAAGCTGGGGAAGCTCTTGTGTGTATTATATCTCTTGTCTGTTGGAGTATGGGTTGCTGCCAACGCCTTGCCAGTGAGTCGTGTTGGGCTTTCAGCCAACAGGATTGTAATTACTGTAAATAAAGCGTGGCTAACAGTAAGTCTGTGTTGGTGTTAATCACCAGACGGAGGGGAGTCAGAACATAAAATATTGATGATACAAACCCAACCACCATCCTGACCAGCTGTCACCAAATGGTGGTCCATGGACCATTGGTGATCTGCAAGAAAATTTTGGTGGTCCACAGAAAAATTATTTGCATTTTTTATAGTGCACTAAATCGGGGTCCTCAAACTACGGCCTTGTATTGCTGCAGAGTCTCCCCCTTCAGGGTCTTTTTGTGCGGGTCAGAGGGGGGCAGAAATTCGGACTCGGGGTCTGCTTCAGCCTCCTGATGCAGGGCTTTGGGCGAAGGCTGGAGGGAAGCGCCGTTGGTGGCAAAGAGGGCCTTGTTCCAGTGGGACTGTATCATGGCCTGGAACTGGATGACCATCTTAGCCCACTGAGCCTCCAAGTGCCAGTACCTGGCCTTGCACTCCTGCAGGTCTTCAATCTGCTTGGAAAGCCTATGCTCGTAGTCCTCAGTGAGGTGCTTCTGCTGAGCCTCCTTCTCAGTCAGATCCAATTTGAAGTAAGCTCTTTTGCCAGCTCTTTCTCATGGTGGCTGCTTAGCTCCAACAACTGCTTCCTGTTGGGGCCCTAAGGAGTCCGGGCGGGCAGGCAAAGAATGGCTGGGAGGGGAGGGGTAAGTAGAGACCGCCCCTCGACATGAGTGACATTAAGTTGGCCACGCCCACCCACTCACATGACCACCTAGCCACGCCCACCCAGCCAGTCATTAGGCAGATCATATTAGTGGTCCGTGGGATTTAAAATTATGAATTTAGTGGTCCCTGAGGTCCAAAAGGTTGGTGATCCTTGATCTAGACTATATTCCCTCTTATCTCTATTCCTACTTCTATTGGCCAACATCACAATTCCACTCAGTGTATTTACTTTCATTTCACCCCAAGGAGCATCCAGGAGGAATACGTTGAGTTTAATATTCTTACAACTCCACAAAACTGTGAGACTCTAGACACCTTATAGTAATAAATATACAATAATACTAATATAATTAAAATATAAGTTAATTTCAATGTTGGCGGCTTTGTAATCAACTCAAAGGTCCTTCATAAGGGCCATATCTTTACCAATTGCTGGAATGCAGTAAGAATGGAAACCAGAGGGCAGAGGGCCTAGAGGGCAAGTTGCTACATAAAAGGGGAACCTTCAAAAAAACGTGACCCGACAAAAGCGCGCCCGACAACAGCGCGCCGACAAAACCACGTTGATAAAACCGCGACGTCGATAGCGTGCCCACAAAGGCGCATCGACAAAAGAGCGCCGACAGAAGCACCATTACGGTTAAGGTAAGGGTTAGGGTAAGAGTTAGGGTTAGGGTCAGGGTTAGGTTCAGGGTTAGGTTTAGGGTTAGGGTTAGGTTTAAGGTTAGGTTAGTGTTACGTTTAGGGTTACGTTTAGGGTTAGGTTAAGAGCGCGCTTCTGTCGGTGCGCTGTTGTCACCGCGCTTCTGTCCTCATTCTTCAGCGCGATTTCAAACTCGCACTTTTGTCCCCACGGTTTTGACAGTGTGCTTTTGTCGAGCGCGCATTTGTTGGTGAACCCAAAAAAAGTGTCCATCATCATCACACACACTCTTTTCTATAATGCCTTCTATTAGGTGGTAACCATTGTATATGAATTCAGGCCATTCCAGCCAAGAAAGGTCCTTTTATTTCTGAAGATCCAAGCCATATAATTTTAAAGGAGGTAGTCGGTAGATTTTATACTGAACTTGGACTGGAACCCAGTTCCTATCCCCAATCTAGGATCAACAATATCTAGTACTTTTGCTTATTCCTTATTGTGTTTATGCCGTATAAATCTTAATAAAATGCTTTGGAATGCATAGAACTGCTTTGCTTTCAAATGCATTTGTCCTATATCTCCTATAATTCCAAGATTTAAAGTTAATTGATTTGATTAGTATTATGGGTATTGGGGATACCAAATTGGGGAAGGCTAATGAAGAACAATTTCTAAGATTTTGGTTTGGATTAATAAATCATGCGAATATTTAATGGACTTGATGAGAGGGAATCATAGACGATATCTGAATGTCATTAAGAAAAAACAACTCCTTTTACAGCTCTGTAATCTCTTATTTTGAGATAGGGCGACTGAATGGAGCTGAGCATTTACTGGCTGGATGCCTTTCCTGATGCGATGTGGAGTTTGCAGCAGATATTTTCTCTTTGTGCCCTGAGAGAGAAATATTTGCCACTGCCTAGGACTGAACTCTCAACCTTACAAGTGGAAGGTTAAGTGTCTTCGCCACAAGGACACCACGCCAATAGGAGAAAAAAAATAATACAAAATGGATGTATCAAATAAATCCCAATAAGAAGGACATTTGGAGTACAAGTTAAGAGTTCTGATCAATATTTCAAAATGATACAGCCCCTGGGACACACTGCTGACAATGACAATGTCAAACCCAGCATCTTTCTTTAAAAGAAGTGACTTGGAGCTATATATTAGCTGCCAACAGACAGAAAAAAAATATTTAAAAGATGTCTTTAGACTCCAGAGTGAAATTAATGGTAGTATTGCCAAATACCGTATTTTTAGGAGTATAAGAAGCACCGGAGTATAAGATGCACCAAGGTTTTGAAGAGGCAATTTTTTAAAAATAAAAGTTTTTGCACTCTGCAAACCTCCCAAAAATGGCCCGTTTTTTCCCCCCCCAAAAAGGGCATGAATAGCCCTTAGGCTTGTAGAGTGTTCCTGGGGGGGGGGCAAAAATGAGCAAAAATCAGCCTGTTTTTCAGGAAAATGGCCCAGTTTTTTGTCCAAAAAAAGGCATTAGGAAGCTTATAGTGCCCCATTTTTTGCTCATTTCTGCCCTCCCCAGCCCCCAGGAGCTCTCTGAAAGCTTCCTACAAGCTCTGCACAGCCATATTGGTGAAGGGGCGGGATTTCAGGACACAAAAAAATGCTGTATTCAGTGTATAAGACACACTCAGATTTTCAGCCTCTTTTTTTAGGGAAAAAGGTGCGTCTTATACTCCGAAAAATACAGTAGCAGTTGAGAGACAGCCAAATAAAGGGGAAAACTTGAATATTTTCTTAATTTGAAGTGATTTGAAAATGAGCCACAAGGAACGTTTTTTTTAAAGCGAAACTACAGACAGGAACAATGAAAAAGGAAAGCAATTTCATTAATAGACACCTTGATTACTTCAGTTCGAATTAACGAGCAGTAACTGCATCCAGTTTGAATGTAGCACTTCATTCTAGCACTTCAGCAATACCAGTGTCCCTTCAGAACAGTGTTTCTCAACCTTGGCCACTTGAAGATGTCCGGACTTCAACTCCCAGAATTCCTCAGCCAGCGAATGCTGGCTGGGGAATTCTGGGAGTTGAAGTCCGGACATCTTCAAGTGGCCAAGGTTGAGAAACACTGCTTCAGAATATATTCAACAATTGGCTAACCACCTTTCCCACAGACATCCAATACAATCAATCAATTTTTATTACTGTCATAGTTTAGCATTACAAATAAAAGCATTATAAACAACAACGACAACAATAAAAAAATAAATAAAAGACAAAGCACTATATTACAATCGGTGATGGCTTATCAGTGGCAATTGGAGTCTGCCTAATTTTGCACACAGCGTAACAGAATTTGGCCACATGCAGAGAAATTACTTCATACTGATCTAATAACTGTTGTACATAGAAGAGATCAGTATTTCCTGGCTATTTTATTTAGTGGGGTATTATAAATTGAGCCTGTAAGTCCTTATAAAGCCAATACAAGCCACAAAGAACCATACCTTTATTGCTGCAATCAAGACTGCAGCACAATACTTGTGAAAACATACAATGCAAATATGTAAGTCATATGGTTTCCATCAAGAAGTTGTCACCCTTTTGTGAACACTTATCCTTTTCAGGGGTGGGTTCCAGCAGAGAGTACTGATGGTTTGCTCAGGGACGCAGCATGCGGGCATGCTTGATGCGTGCTGAACGCACATGCACAGTACAGCTAAAATTGCTATGCGCAGAAGCAGAAAAACAAGATGGCGCCACCGGTTCAGGGGTGTGGCAGGCCTGGGTAGCTGCCAGTTCCAGCGACCCAGACTTCCAAGCTACTACCCGTTCGGCAAAACTGGTTCGAACCGGTAGGAACCCACCACTGATCCTTTTATTAAACAGCTATCAGGAAGCATCAATGTATCTTATTTCTGAATGTTTATTTTCATTTACGTTTTTTAAATATTATTTGATTGTATTTTATTTGATTGTTATGTCCCACATAGAGAGGCAAAGCTGGCTTCCACTCCAGGTGCCTCCCTGCGACATTTTAACCTCTTTAAAGACAAGAGCTTAAGTGATAGCTACGTCCTTGTATGTCTGAATGCAAATTTCCTAATCAATGAAGAACTGGAACAGAATATTTTTCAGTTTCATGTGAACTTCATTTTTTTTCCCTTTTAATTATAATATCAGCAGGATTGCATCTACAGAATGCATATTACCTTTGTATTAGTAAAAGAAAAGTCGTTTGGAGTTTTATTTTACTGCAAAAATATTAAAATTGAAATCCAGAAAGCACACAGACCTACAGTACTTATTTTTGTTTTGTAACATGCTGTAAATTGCTCCTTTTTTGGTACTGAATTTTTTATTGGTTGGGCACTAAATATATTGCTGCAACAGAAAAAAGATCCTTGGTGCAGCTGTATAACAAAATGATTGATCAAGAAGCTTGCATCTGAATAATATTCTGGAAATAAATTGGTATTTAGGTAAGAATATCACGTCTGAAATGACGGTTCAGATATTGTTGAATAACATCAGGCCTCCCCAGTACGCTTAATGGTAAGGGACCAATGCATCAATACAGCTGTCGGATTACAAATAAGAATCCCACAAAATTAAATACTCAGATGGTAAGCAAGCATTTAGATTTTCCTTTTAGCCTATTACAAGAAAAATAATATTCTTATCAATCCAACAAATATATTACAGCATATCTTTCATAAGCATCACAAAAAACATGCAGGCATATATCACAATAAATACTTTGGGAACAATACATCAATTTATTTACTACATGCCCTCAATTGAAATCAATTTATTTCCATGGCATTAACTGACTTGGATTGTTCTTTAAGAGCAGAAGAGGACCAAAAAAAAATCAGGACAAAATGATAAATGATTTTTTCAGATCACATTTACTATCTGCAATCTTGTCAAGATGGTATAAATCTATTGGGACAAAGCTGAACAACTGCTTTGGAAAGCCACAATCCTTCAGAATATGTTGGCAATGGGAGAGCCAAACTCAAGAATGGCCATGGCCAGAATATAAAGCAAGAAAGCCACTTATTTTTTTATTTTATCCTAACCCATCAGACTGCCAGGGTTGAGATTAAAAAAAGAAAAAAAGAGCCGAGGTGGCGCAGTGGTTAGGGTGCAGTACTGCAGGCCACTTCAGCTGACTGTGATCTGCAGTTCAGCGGTTCAAATCTCACCGGCTCAAGGTTGACTCAGCCTTCCATCCTTCCTAGGTGGGTGAAATGAGGACCCAGACTGTGGAGGCAAGTTGCTGACTCAATTTGCTAAAAAAATTTGTAAACCGCTTAGAGAGGGCTGCTGCCCTATTAAGCGGCATAGAAGTCTAATTAATTAATTAATTAATTAATTATTCCTGCTAGACTTTTTGACATAAGGTCAACAAGCATGCTTAACACTTGAATTGTTTTCCACTAATTTAGGTGTTTCCACATATATTTCAAAACCCAAGTAAAGGATTTAGATTTTAAAAACAGCTGTTAGAGAAACATCTAATAATATTTTACTTTACAGTATACTGTACACAATCCTAGTAACTCACATTCTATAGATGGATCCTTAACTTAACTTATCCTTAACTTATGTTCACAACTGAGCCCCAAATTTCCATTGCTTAACATTTGCTAAGTGAGTTTTGCCCCATTTTACATCCTTTCTTCACAAAGTTGTTAAGTGAATTAATGCAGTTGCTAAATTAGTAACACAGTTGTTAAGTGAATCTGGCTTCCCCTTTGACTTTGCTTGTTGTAAGGTCACAAAATGGGATAACATCACCCTGGGGCACTGCAGCCATCATAAATATGAATCCGTTGCCAAGCATCTGAATTTTAATTATGTCACCATGGGGATACTGCAACAGTTGTAAGTGTGAAAAATGATCATAAGTCACTTTTTTCAGGGCCGTTGTAACTTCGAATGGTCACTAAATGAACTGTTGTAAATTGAGGACTACTACCTGTATAAGGCTACAATATGACCCAAAAGCAACATGGTACTCCTTATGCTGTTTCAGTAATGTCTGAATCTTTCTATTCCAGCGTTTCTCAACCTTGGCGACTTGAAGTCCACAGGACTTAAAATCGCCAAGGTTGAGAAACACTGTTCTATTCTATTCCATATTGTGCTCTGAATTATACAATTTATTCTTTTTACCTTTTGGGACTTTATTTTGGCATATAGGTTTTGCTGTTTTAAGAAGCAAACCAACTAAATAAACCAACAGTTTTGGAGATCTTAAAGCTAATTCATACTTGTGGGCATATCAGCTGACTTCTTATTTTAATTTCTTCCTATGAACTATGAAGTACATAATAATCTTCCGATAGATTGGTCAATTTCTTCTATTAGCTGCAGAAACCTCCTAAAATGTTGATTCCAGGAAGCATTTCTTATGTTCTAAGCAGAGGTGGGTTTCAGTTGGTACACACCAGTATGCCTATACGGGTCATAGAATTTAGTGTGCCTTCTCATACGGGGCTTCCGGAGGCCCTGAACCGGAACGGCCCCTCCCCTGGCCTGCTGCCCCCCATGCCCAGTCGCCCCTCTCTCCCCCCCTCTCTCTCTTGCCTGTCCACACCATGTTTGTCCCGCCCATCCACTTCCTTTGCCAGACTCAGCTGTTGGAAGAAGTCCATGCTTCCTTCTCTTTGACAAGCACCTTGCAAAACCGGACTTTGCAAACCGCTTCTCAAAGAGAAGGAAGGGGGGCGGACTTCTTCAGATGAGCCCAGCCTCCGCTGCTCTCCTTCCTGCACTGCAGGTGCGGCCTCAAGGGGAAGATGTCCTACCAAGGCAACAACATCCCTCAGATCACAGTGAGGTGAAGCGCCCTCAGGCATATTCTGCTGACCTTGGGTGGCTGAGGCAGGTGGGTGGGAAGCTCCAAAAGTCCAGCAAGAAAGGGAGGGGGTGCTTGGCAGGGGCTGCAGCTTCCCTTTCAGCCTCCGAAACCACACTTGGCCCGCTCAGCTCCCGGGGATGCTTTCCCAGCCTGACCCAGCACCTGGCCACTCCCATACGGTCACATGACTGCCAAACCATGCCCACAAAATAGGCTGCACCTACAGAATAGGCGTGACCCGTCAAAACCGCGCTCGACTAAGCCACGCCCGATTAAACCGCGTCGCTGACATCATCAACAGGGCGACAACAGCCAGCGCGGAGAAAGAAGGGTGCTTTAAATAGCGCTTTGAAAGCAAGCCGATTCAACTTAAGGTAAGGGTTAGGTTAAGGGTTAGGGTTAGGTTTAGGGTTAGGTTAAGAGTTAGGTTAAGGGTTAGGATTAGGTTTAGGATTAGGTTAAGGGTTAGGGTTAGGGTTAGGGTTAGGTTAAGAGTTAGGTTAAGGGTTAGGATTAGGTTTAGGATTAGGTTAAGGGTTAGGGTTAGGGTTAGGTTTAGGGTTAGGTTTAGGGGGGTTAGGTTTAGGTTTAGGGGTTAATTTTAGGTTTAGCGTTTACAGCGTGTTTCTGTCTCCGCGCTGTTGTCGCCCTCTTGATGACGTCAGCTACGCAGTTTCGTCGAGCGCGGTTTAGTCGAACGCGGTTTTGTGGTGGAACCCAGAATAGGTTCTAAAAAATTTTGAAACCCACTACTGGTTCTAAGTATCTGTATATCTCAGAATTATTTCAGAGAATTAGATTTCGCCCTTCTATACTGATTTTATACATTTCCATGAAAACACAAACACAATCAAATAAACATAAACCTACAAGAAACCTATCCAGATACAGTTTTTAGAGGATGAAAGCTACAGCTTGTAGCTCATCATGCAAACCATACCTGCTGCATTTTTATATATACAATCAAAGTTACAGGAGCTTTGTACTTTTCACATTGGTCTCTGTATGTGTTAAAAACAACTTTCTCACTTTTATTTCTGCTCTAACCATCAGCCCAGCAAATAGGGCAATATTTCCTGAACTTCTACAATCAGAAGAACTCTTTCTTTCTTTCTGAATTAACACTGTCTACACAATGGATTCTTGCATCCTCAAAGGTTCCATCTGGACAAAAACACCTTGTTAATTAGGGTTTCCTGCCCACGCCTCCCAATTCTGAATTGGCTTCTGGTGGAAATGAAGCCAATCAGGGAAAGTGGGAATCATCTTTGTACATGGATCCTCTCTTTCTTTCTGCTTTGGGGCTACTTGAATGATGCTGTTACATCTATTGCAGCAAAGGAAATGAAAAGGAAGGAAGTAACAGTGATTTATCTAATTTAACAAGTTGCTTCTGTGGGTGGGCATTATTTCATTATTTAAATAAGGATAACATGGTTAGCATGCTATAAAACAGCTATCACCATTTATCCTAACATATTATTTGCAGTTGACAATATACCAAGAAAACTTCCCTAACCTCTAGTTCTTGGAAGTCATCATCATCGTCATCATCTTCTTCGTCTTCCACATCATAGGAGAGGGTCTGGATCTTAATCTCATCTGTGGATAGACTGACAAATTTGCCTTCAGGATAATCCAGGCAGCCTTTGATGGGCGACTTGTCCTCAATAAAGGTTGTTTCACAGCATTCTGTACTCAGGCTTTCTCCCCAGGATCGAAGCATGCTTTCTGAATAGAGGATGATGTTTGGATGATAGCGGGATTCTACTGTCTGTGGCAGAGCACTGGGGTCAAGAAGCTGTTGTATTGGGTCATTTGGGGGATAGAGAGTCCCAACTGGCCGACCCTGATACTGAGCAGTTGGATACACAGATACCAACCCCTCCCTGTTTTCAGCCATTAAGTTCCTTGTGTTAATCAACCCATTCTTCTTCTTGGTGTCAATTGCCTTATTATGCTTTTTAAATACACCTTTCTGTTTAACTAAGCCATCCATCCTGGATTCCTTTTCCTCTGTTGTCTCAATGAATTGCCATTCGTCTGACAAATATCAGACAAAAAATTATTCCATTTTCCTGAGGCAGAGAGAGAAAAAGAGAGAGAGAAAAAGAACGCTCATTATAGAAGGGAAATAAGCATCCTCCTTTATGCTGATCTAATGCCAGCTCTTAAAGAGTTGAAAATAAATGTAGCCCTTGCAGATGCAAATCATATTTCAAAAGCATTTGGTACAAATGTTCATTGTTAATGAACTGAAGATAGTGCTGAGAATTATTTTACAACAGAGAAGTTTTTTACATCATTTGACAGTTAATGCAGCATATTGTCCAAAAGCCAGAGAGGTGATCCATGAAGCATCTGGCTCAAATCACCTCTCTGAACCTCAGATAACCTCAGATAAGCTAATATTGTTCAGACATTTTTATATATACAAAATAATACTCATATTTAGAGACATTATATAAGATAAATTGAAAAAGAATATATTTGTAAAAGATAGAATACAAGCATTCCATCAAACACTGTCCTCCTTTTTTAAAAAAATGTATTATTTCAACTCACTAATTCATTTTACAGATTTAACACTATTAGTAATTTGCACAAAGCAGGCTAAACACATGACTTTTAAAGTTATTTTATGAATAACTGCAATCAAAGAGTTCAAGTACAATGATGGGACCGATATTCTCCAACATTATTACAACCAATCCCTTTGAGGTTTTCTAATTGTAGTGTTTCAGAAGTGATTACTTAAATGCTTGAGTCCCTGTCTTCAAGAAAAAAAAACAATTTTAATTTAATTGGTTAAAAACTCATTCCACTTAAAAGAGCGAGCATTAATTGTACCTCCGATGATATCACTGCAGGAAGAATCATTGTGCTAGGATTTGGTCTGGAGCATCTAATAAATGCAGAAGCCAAAGACAGCATCCTGTAAATCCTACACAGTATTACAGCCAACACATCATTTAATATAAAAAAAATGTTCACATTTATATAAAAAAAGAATCGTGCAAATATGGTAAAGAAGTAGTAGAATTAATATGATCTTAATTCAATATGATCTTATATTGAATTAAGATCATATTTCATGGGTACAGATTTGATACTATAACTATGTAATCTATCCAGAATTAAAAAGTACATTTTAGGCTTAGGAGCTGTCTAAGTCCCAATTTGGAGTACCTTTCCTTTCCTCCATTTTTCAGAGAAACCAACTTAGCTCTGTTTGCAATCAACCCAAATAATTTTACTCCTCGATAGAACTGGAGAGCTGCCCTTTGCTTCGCTTTTTCAGAATGGGGCTTTTTTTTCTGTTGACTTCCAGGATGTTCCTGAGGTCATGTTCCCCCATTTCCAGGTACATCTTCCAGTGATTTCCTCCCTCCCTCCGTCCAATCTCTCTTACATGTCTCAAGATAAGGCCTTTTGAATAGGAACAGTATTCTGAAATAGGATTCTGAAATGATTAAACTTTTCTTCTCCTAGCCATAAAAGAGAGTGTTTTGCTTTATGTGCTATGGGCATGTCCTACTCAGGAAGCAAAGGTTATTTTTTTGGGTTCACCGACAAATATGCGCACGACAAAACCGCGGCGAGAAAACCGCGACATCAAAATCGCACCCACAACAGCGCACCAACAACAGCGCGCTGACAAAACCGTGCCTTCAACAAACAACGTGAAAACGTAATAACCCTAACCCTAACCCTGAACCTAACCCTAACCTTAACCCTAATCACGCTGTTGTGGGCGCGATTTTGACATCGCAGTTTTTTCACCGCGGTTTTGTCGGCGCGCTTTTGTCATGAGCGCATTTGTCGGGTCACAATTTTTTTGGCCATCTGGGATGAGTGCATCAGGAAATGCACTACTGGCAGATCATGGAGTGTCTCTTTAATACAAAGACAGATTGCGGTTAATTGTTAAGAAAAAAATTCTAACAGTAATCAACCAGGGAGCCAATAAATCAAAGAGTGATGGGCTGCCCTTAGCAAATGTGTTCAAATGGGAGCCATCATCACTGATGCTTTTGTATGAATTCCAGTACTACATTGGAGGGAGTTGGGGTTGAATTATAGCCACCCTCCTAAACTAACTCAGAAATATTGTCTTTTTGCTCAGTATTCCCTGTCAACTAACCTATGTTTCACAGAAAATTATTTTCTTAGCACAGGAATAAGCAGCCGTTTATGAGATGCAGGAAATAATCTGACCTACAGTATATGGCTTTCAGAAAAGAAATGTAACTTTCAAAAGCAGATGGAGCTAAAAGTAAAGCGTGGATAGGGCCACAGTAAAAAGATGAGCTATGAACTAATATATTAAGTAAATGAATAGCTAAATAAATTGGCTGTCTCTGGAAGCTGCCAGATAGAAGTTCCAAGAGATTAGGTAGAAGAGCTTTTAAGTTTTAAGAAATAAATATATATAAGCAAATATAATATGTTATTTCCTCTGTATACCGGTAACTAAATTAACATTTACAAACTATTTTAATTGCTTTACATGTACACATGGGAAGAAAAAATTATATTATAATATGTAAATGACAATGGATTTCATAATCAGTGTTAGTCATTATTCAATGAACACATGGAAACATTGTTAATTTTAGAAGACTATGTTGAAATTGACTGCCAAGATTTATTTGTAGCATCCATGGCCAATATTACTGTGTTACACATACCTTAAAAGGCAATTCAGTTATATGATGTTACATTTATGCAACTTTAAAACTCTGCTGCATCAGAGCAAAGAGTCTTTGCCAGATGTCTCGAAAACACAACACACCATTGTTACTATCCCCACTGTATGGGATTCACAGGCATTCTGCTTTAGAAGTCCCAGTCTCAGGTATTGGCTATTGATAAGTTTACTCTTCATGATTTTTTTTCAATCTCCATTTCCATCATAACCTTGCAGTAATATGTAATCTACCACAGTAGATTATGAAGGATAGAAATACTAGTATAATTCTCTTACACAGAAGGCAAATAAAGAACAAATTGAAGATTATACTTAGATACCGGGGAAGCTATTTCCAATTTAAAAATATAAATAAATACAATATTTTCAAAATGTTCATTTTGAACATTTTAGAATTGCCTAAGCCGGTATTGAGATCAAGGAAAAACAGAAGCCAAAGAATTTTATTAGGCTACATCCTAAACAACCTGTTTTTCATTTTTGTTCATGCTAGAATAAAAACTTTAAAAAAATAATAATCAAAGAATAGAAAGAAATACACATTGAAATAGTGCAGCCATTAGTGCCATTAAAAAGTTCCATTTTATTTTTATATTTCATAAAGTAGATGTTGCAAGGTAGTTCTAAAATGTACCATCCATACATCACCCAGCATTAATAACATTTCATATGTTTTTGGTGAACTAACACTGCAAATTTAGATACATCTACACTAATTTACTTCAAATAATAAGGATTCTTTGTTAAATAATTGGTCAACCACAAATTATCAATTTCTGTTCTATTTATGCAAGAAATAAAATTTAACATGCTAATCTGTTAATTCTGCACAGAACTGTGTGTACGTGACTGTTAGGTTAACCATTCAGGAGCTGCTGAATATTTACATCTCACTCTTTTTATGTACCCAAGATACATTTATGCAGAATATATTATGTTGGTTTCAAATAAAGATATTAAATTCTCAGTATATTTGCAACAGAATCTTAACTATTCCTTTATTTGTACATGATATGGTGCCTGGTTACTTGAGGGACATCCTGTCTCCCATAACATTTACCTTGTGGGTTTGATCCTGCTGAGTTTGTTTCATTTACAGCCAATAAAAGCAGAAGCCTCTCTGACTAGCCTACCCCACACATCTTTTTTTTTTTAAGAACCTATCCTTTTAAGGCATTTTCCTTTTATTTACTGCACCAACACTGCCCATCACGGACAGTCTATGCCAAAAATCCTCCTCTAAGAGAGAGGACTTTTTGGAAAGGCCTAAGTCTGCAAAAATTCACTATTGGACTTCCACATTTGTAGAGCAATATAGAATTTCCTTTACGCAAATATCCTTGTTTACACCACATCCCAATAACACTTTTATTACGTTATAGAAAAGGAACAAGTGAGGAAAGGACAACTACTTTTTCAGATCATAGCAGAGACAAGATCTGAATGTACTATCTCTCGTTCAGTTTAATTGTTTTGTCACTATGTTATGCTGATTCCCATGTACTAAAAAAGGAAAGTCAGATTTTCCTTACTAATCAACTACTATAACCCAGTAGATAAAGGGGAAGAAAGATATTGATACTGACATCAAAGTCAATAGACAAGTTGGCCCTTTGAATAATTTAAGAATAACGATGAATAAAATAGGTATTAAAATTGATGTACTAAAATTAAAATATTCTTACAATTTAATCAATTAAAATACTGTAATGTTAAACCCAATATTGTTGCCTTCATTAATTCCCTAATCAACTATATCAGAAGTATTATCTCAAACCTGATCCCCCCCCCACTTGAAAACAAACCAGTCAATCAATCAATCAATCAATCAATCTAGGTATGCAGTAAACACTGTAAAATATGAATTAAAAATCTCCAATTTGGAAGCTAGTTCCTGAATGTTAACAATTCAATTCTAATAATCTAGCTATCTTTATAGAAATTCAGAAACGACAGACAGAGAGGTCTATCATTTAAATCTACATCAAAATATCTATTTGTGAACATTTGTTTATTTTAAAACATACACATTGCCACACTCTTGGCATATATCACAATAAATACTCTCTGTGGCCCAGCAACGCAATGAAGCTCCAAGGGGACAGTCCTTAAAGCCTATCCAAAAGTTGCTAGTGAGGTAAATTTCCAATTTGAGAGAAATTGTTTAAATTTATGAGATTAAACAATATTAAGAATATTGAATTTTTAATTCAATTCAAACGGTTGTTTCTGGAATGGTTCCCCCAGCCAAAAGTTAAGTGTGTTTTCTTCAGCCAGCCCTCAAGCCACTCCACATTTCTTTCTTATATTGCGTCATCTATGTACAGCTTCCGAAATGTACACTGCATGAGTTATTTGGATAAACTGGTAGGACATACCGAGGACCAAGAGGAAGGAAAGAACGTGCGTCTCCTGTATTATTTTCTTAAGCATGTCCTTTACATGCTAAATGCAATGCAGTGCAGAACTGGCGCATCTCGGCAACGAAGTCTGCGCGTACGAAAGACCACAAGCGCAAGCAACTTTATCTGACTGGGCTAGCACTAAGGTCTAGACCAGTGTTTCTCAACCTTGGCAACTTGAAGATGTCCGGACTTCAACTCCCAGAATTCCCCAGCCAGCATTCGCTGGCTGGGGAATTCTGGGAGTTGAAGTCCGGACATCTTCAAGTTGCCAAGGTTGAGAAACACTGGTCTAGACGCACCTACTCGCTCTTACGCCAGGAGAAGCAAGATGGGGCTGAAAGTCCGGAACTCCACGGGCGCGCACGTGCCTGGCATGCAGAGTCCCCGATCCCGAAAGATCGAGGGCGAAGCCCAATCGGGACAGCCTCTTCCTCCGAAAATCTGGCTACGGGCTACCAATCGGAAGGTTTGGCAGCTCCCTAACCCTGTAGGGAAAGGCAGGCGAGTCCGCGCCTTACCTCCACCGCATTTCCGACGACGTCCAAGTCCCAGGGCTAAGGTCCACCCCGGGAACGACCTCTCGACCACGCCCCCGTCCTTGCTTACGGTCCTGCGCCACTTATAAATCGCTCCAAGGCGGGATAAAATACCTCCTTCCCCGCGTTTGGCGGACTGTGCCTCGTCGCTTTTTCTTACCCTCCCTCCGCCACTATTCCGCGCTGGGACTCACCTCCGGACGACGCAGCGGAATAGGGAGGAGGAAGGTGACCTCCGGTGTCTCCGTCGAATTTGGGACGGCGGCAAGACCTCCGGGAAGCGGCTGTTTTCCCAAGCCCGCCTGCCTGCCTGCCTTCCTCCCTCCTCGCTGGCCTCTTACCTAAAACGCCCTGGATGCAAATCAAAGCAGCGAGTTTGGGGCGCGGAGGGAAAAGGGGCAGCAGCCACAGACGGCGATTCCACGGAGGGGTTGGCTGTAGCCGGCGAGGTCTCGCCTCGTGGTGTGGCGGGAAAAAGACACGGAAGATGGGGAAAAGCGGCGGAGAGTAGGAATCGTACCATGCGCGGTTGCTGCCGCCGCTGCCGGCCCACCATGGTGCGGACCGAGACTGAGAGCCGGTGCCAGGCGCTACAGCCCCGGGCGATCGAACAACAGCGGGTCCCCCAAGCTTCTGCGGCCACTGCAATCGCGACTGGGCTGCTTTGACAGAAGGAATTTACAACCCTGCACAGAGAACGGGGGACACGAACACAAAGCTCCCCCCGGGTCCTAAAGAGAGCTGAGACACGCTACTGCGTACTGCGGAAGAGAAGCCGACAGCCTTTTTCCCGCTCAGTAGGAGCCAGCCCTCCTCCTTCTCAGACCGAGACGGGGACGAGTGGACTCTTATGAATCAGGACCAAGTAGCAGCGACACTCGACATACTTGTCGTCTTCAGTGTTTACGGCTACGCCTACTTTTTTTCTTTATTTACTGCCTCATAAAGCAATATATAGCAGTAGACTTATATACCGCTTCATAGGGCTTTCAGCCCTCTCTAAGCGGTTTACAGAGAGTCAGCATATTGCCCCCAACAATCCGGGTCCTCATTTTACCCACCTCGGAAGGATGGAAGACTGAGTCAACCCTGAGCCGGTGAGATTTGAACCACTGAACTGCTGATCTAGCAGTAGCCTGCAGTGCTGCATTTAACCACTGCGCCACCTCGGCTCTTAAAGACTCGAAACAAACAAACGTGATTAAGTGATTCCAGGGTCATTATCATCATCATTATCAAAAGGGTTGTTTGTATTAAATTCACGGGATTTTCAAAACAAATGAATCTAGCAAGTCAAGTCAAAACGAGGAAACGGACAATCTACAGGTGAAACTCGAAAAATTAGAATATCGTGCAAAAGTTCATTTATTTCAGTAATGCAACTTAAAAGGTGAAACTAATACATGAGATAGACTCATTTACATGCCAAGCAAGATAGTTCAAGCCGTGATTTGCCAAGATTGTGATGATTATGGCGTACAGCTCATGGAAACCCCAAATCCAGCATCTCAGAAAATTATGCAATCAATAAAACAAGGATTGTACATAGAACAATATCGGACCTCTGAAAAGTATAAGTATTGGCGTTCTTCTTCAAAGAAAATAAAAAAGAGGACACATCAGTGCAGAATCTCTGGGACACAATGAAGGCCTGTGCCAGAGGCTTGATAATAGACAATACAAGAAAAAGAAATATTAAGAAACGGCAAGCTTTTAAAATACTGGATGATGACGACAAGAGACTTGAAAAAGAGCTACAGAAGGCCTCACAAAAAAGGATATTATAGTAAAAATGGATGCAACCAAGCATAAAATGGGGCTAATGGAAAAGGAGGAATTCGCACAAAAAATTAGAAGTGCTAAACAGAATTATTTTGAAAATGCAAATAAACCAGGGAGATGTGAAAGAGAATCAAGAAAAATAATGCAACTAATAGATGACCAATGGCAAATTTGTTATGGAAACAGAGAGAAGAAAAACATTATACAAGAATACTATGGGAAATTATATGAACAAGAGAAGATGGAGGAGGAAAAAGTTAAACAGTATGTGCAAAAAGCAAATTTACCCCAGATAACTAAAGAAACTGAAATGATGCTAGAAGGTAATATAACGATGATGGAATTAGTTGAAGTCTTTAAAAAACAAAACAATGGAAAAGCTCCAGGTCCAAGGTGGCGCAGTGATTAGAGTGCAGTACTGCAGGCCACTTCAGCTGACTGCTATCTGCAGTTCGGCGGTTCAAATCTCACCGGCTCAGGGTTGACTCAGCCTTCCATCCTTCCGAGGTGGGTGAAATGAGGACCCAGACTGTGGGGGCAATATGCTGACTCTGTAAAGCGCTTAGAGAGGGCTGAAAGCCCTATGAAGCGGTATATAAGTCTAACTGCTATTGCTATTGCTATCAGTGGAATTTTATAAGACTTTACAGGAATCATTGTATCTCCCATTGTTAGAAGTTATGAACGAAGCCATGTTAAAGATGAAGATACCCAAATCTTGGTCAGAAGCTTATATAACACTGGTGCCAAAGGAGGACACCGACCCACAGCAAATTAAGAATTATAGACCAATTTCTCTGCTAAATTCAGATTATAAAATATTTGCTTCAATACTGGCAGAAAGACTCAAAAGATACTTAAATAACGTTATTCATCCTGATCAAAATGGATTTCTGCCAAAGAGACAAATTAAAGAAAATATGAGAATAATCCTGGACACTTTGGAATATTATGAGACACATCCTGAAAAACAAAAGGCATTGATATTCTTAGATGCTCAGAAGGCCTTTAATAATATGAATTGGCGATTTGTGTTCCCACAGTTGGAACAGATGGGCTTTGGCAAGAAATTTATTCAAACCATACAAACCATATATCACAAACAAACAGCAAAGATAATGATAAATGGAGAATTGACAGATTCCATTGATATTGGGAAAGGGGCAACATTAGAAGTCTTGAATAGAAACATTAGAGAAGATAAAGACATAAAAGGAATGGAAATTAAAAAAGAAGAATATAAATTGCAAGCGTGCGCAGATGACCTAGTCTTCATTTTAGAGGATCCACTGGAAACCGCACCTAAATTGATAGAAAAAATAGAGGAGTATGGAAAAGTAGCAGGTCTGAAAATAAATAAAGACAAAATGAAGATTTTGACAAAGAACATGCTAGCAAGACAAAAGGAAGCATTGGCGGAAGCTCTGAAGATTCAGGTCACGAACAAAGTTAAATATTTGGGGATATATTTGACAGCAAGATGTAGTACACTTAAAGAGAACAATTATTATAAACTTAAACAACACATTATGACAGACCTGGCCAAATGGGAAAACTTACAACTATCGCTAATAGGGAGAATATCAACAATCAAGATGAATGTACTACCCAGGATTTTATATTTGTTCCGGACAATTCCAATTAGATTAGGGAAAGATTTATTTGAAGACCTTAATAAAATAGTATTGAAGTACATTTGGCAGGGAAAGAAAGCAAGAATAAAACTTAAAACTGTTACAAGATGCTAGAATAAGAGGAGGATTTGGCCTACCTAACTGGGAGTTATATTACCAGGCAACAAGCTTGATGTGGGTTAAGGAATGGATATGTTAAGAAACTCTAAATTATTGACCTTAGAAGGTCATGACGTTGTTGGGTTGGCACGCTTTCTTATGGTATAAGGGAACTAAAACGCAGAGGTATTTTAGAAGGCATTACATACGGGAGGCCTTGTTATTAAACTGGGAGAAGATTAAAAGGCAACATTATTTAAAAATCCCAGTCTGGTTATCAACTATTGAAGCATTTTTATATTCAATAATATACCAAAAGGAACAAACAGTTAGATATGGTGAAATATTGAATGCTAAGGGTGAACTTAAATCTATGCAAAAATTAGAAGAACAAGGTATAAGAATGAACTGGTTTTCATACATGCAAATACATTCTAGATATGATAAAGATTTTAAAATTTTTTATGATAAAATGACTGACTTGGATAAAATTCTGACAGGTACTGATGAAAAGGTGATTAATAATTATATGGATATTTATTAGAGGTTAAACTAGAAGAAGAACAAGTTAAAGAATCTATAATTGCTTGGGGGGAAAATTTTGGTCATGGAATTGATTTAGAGAAATGGCAAAAATTATGGTCACAAAATTATAAAATGACAATGTCAACAGCATATAAACTTATAAACTTGTATAAGATGTTTTGCAGGTGGCGCTTACCCCCGGCAAGAATAGCAAGAATGTTCAAAGACAAATCAGAAAAATGTTGGAAATGTCATCAGATACCAGGTTCATATTACCATATGTGGTGGACAGGTGTAGAAGCTAAAAGATATTGGACTAAAATCCACACTTGGTTGGAGAAAATGAACATATAGACTTTAAACCTGAGGATTTTTTAATGGGAATATTACCAGAAAGATACAATAGAGTTTTGAAATATTTGATTGTAAACTTGTTAACAGCAGCTAGAATTGTATTTGCAAAAAATTGGAAAAATGAGAAAATACCAACGCAGGAGGGAGTTATTCAGAAAATAATGGAAGGTGCTGAAATGAGTAAATTGACATTTGAAATTAGAGAACAACAAGAGGAACAATTTTATAAGGTATGGGATTTATTCTACCAGTGGAAATGAAAAACATTGGAGAATGTTTATAATATAAGAATAATAGAATAATACAGATAACAATACAAAGCTATATGATCATTGAATAGATTTAGGATGATGTAATGAATTGTTATAATATAAATGAATCCAATACCTAGAATATTTCGTTCAAAATGAAGGAGTAATAATTATAGTCAAATAAATGATGTACAGTGATTATAATGTATACATATATACTAGATTGATAATTTGTGATTTTATATACAATTGAAAGTGAGGACTATGGAAATGATGCACAAAAACTTTGCAACCAAGCAACATGCTGTATGTGATTGAAGAAGGTTCTATGTGTTATGTGTTGTCTATCTTTGTCCCAAAAAGAAAAATATTCTTTTTTAAAAAAAAAAGAGAGAAGGAAAAGGAACAAGAAATGATATTCAATGATTTTTGGGTTTGCGGAAATACCACCCCAAGGAAATATTAATTAAGAGCTGGAAGAGACACCTGCAACAATAAAAAAAGAAAGGAAGAGAGGAAATGAGAGGAAAAGGAGGGAAGAGTGAGGTGAGGAGAGGAAGATGGAAGGGAGAAGGAGAGAGGGTAGGAAGAGGAAGTAGGGGAGAGGCAAGGGAAGAAGGAAGGGAAAGGAGAGGAGGAAAGAAGAAAATAGAGAAGGGAGGGAGGGAGAGAAAGGAAGAGAGGAGAGGAGAGGAAGAGGAGGGAAGGAAGATAGAGAGGAGGAGAGGAAAATGGAAGGGAGAAGGAGAGAGAGAAGGAGAGAGGGTAGGAAGAGGAAGAGAGGAGGAGGGGAGAGGTAAGGGAAGAAGGAAGGGAAAGGAGGAAGGAAGTAGAGAAGGGGGGAGGGAGAAAAGAAAGGGAGAAGAAGATGGTGTCAAAATAGGCGAGGGATGGTAAACAAAGCAACCCAAATGGAATATTATAATTCTATAAATGGAATGACAAATGTATAAGAACCATGAATGTAAAAAAAAAATAACTATGTGAATGTATACCTATAATTGTATATAGAGAACAAAAAATAAAAAACTTTATATTTACATATATATACATTAACTATGTTATATATTTTATATGTAACTCCAAACAATTCCTCTTAACTCCTTGCAACCCTTGGCAAGCTAAAAGCCTGATCTAAAGCCACCCTTCACCTCTTTTCCATATTATGTGAGAGGTAGTGAATGGAGAAAGTTAGTATGTAAGGATCTTGCTGTTGCTGTGCTCTGCCTTCCAATCATCATAGCAGTGTCAAACTGGAATGAGCCAGGTTGGAGCATTCAGTTTTAAAATGCAAACAGATGCTAGGAAGACCGAAATGGCCGAGATGGAGAACTATAACCTCTACTATATCAATAGTTCTCAACTTATGGTCTGCAGATCCGGGGGGGGGGGGCATAATGTCATCACGGGTGGCCTGCAAAAGCTTGAAGATACAATATATTATGATTTAAGTTTGAGTTTAGTTTTGGGAGTCCACAAAAGATATTTAAAGGGGATCTGTGATCAGAACCACTGCTCTAAATAGTATGTATGGTAACTCTAAATCATAGAACAAGGCAAAAATGCCCACCCAATATTTTCTATTTCCCAGTCTGCCAAGCATTTAAAATTATCAATCATGTAGGCTTAGGAAGCTTGAAAAACTTCCACCATTGTTACCTTCTGCCACTAATTCAATAATAAATGTCATGTATAAATGTAGTCTCCATGTACATAAAATTGTCACCTTGTAACTGCAGAAGCAAACTATATCAAAATATTATAACATTTGCACAATGTATACTTGTAGCCATTCTTTAACAATGTGTATTCTGACAACATTGTACTTTTTATTATTTTATTTATATGCAGTACAGTATTGCTATCATCACAATTTGTAATTTTGCTAATATTACTAATATTAGAGCATTTATTTTAGTTATCTAAACCACTCTAGTGTATTTTTAATTCCATTACTCTACTGGTAGCTTTTTGGTTAGCCCTCTTCCCTCACTTCTAAAGCAATGTTTATTTCCATCAAAAACACTCTGTAGATGGAGAGTTAAATATGACTAATTTTATTAACTGGATTCATCAATCATACCAGGCTAAACAATCTTGATGAGATAAAACTGAAACATTCTACAGAAATCTTATTTGGCTGTTCATTTCAGGGAAAATTCTACTTTGGGAATTTGGCCAATATGTTACCGGTCAGCAAATCAGACCAACTTCTCTTGTCAAGTCAGATTGGAAGGACTTGATTAAATAACATTGACGCCCTTCATGACTATCATACTCTATTAGTCATTGTAGGCAGAAATCAGTTTAACGGATGCCTCTATTAATGCAAACTCCAACAATGGCTCTTGGATCAGATATGCATTTGGCCTGTAGATTAGTCCTCTCTGTCTTGCCCAAGAAGACTCTCCCCCCCCCCCTTGAGGTGAGTGGAGTAATGAGGGAAGGGTCTGTTGGATATTTTTCCTTTTCTTTTTTCCCCTTGAATTCCTGGAAAGCTGGTTTCAACTCGGTGGGTTTCAAAAATTGTTCGAACCTACTCTGTGGGTGTGGCCTCTTTTGTGGGAGTGGCTTGCTGCCCATGTGACCGGATGGGAATGGCTTGCCGCCCATGTGACTGGATATGAAGATGCCAACGACACTTGTCAGAACCACCTTAAATTACCTCACACACAGCACCGGCATGCATAAGAATATGATGTAAACTTGTTTTTTAAAAGGCATCTTTGGTTTGCGTTAAAACAACTTCAACACATGCAATGCTCTGATTGCACCACAAACACAGTAGTCATCCTTATCTTTCACAGAGGCACTGAGTTTCATAAATATGAGCATGATAGTGTAGAATAATCATATCCAAGGACCAGTGGTGGGTTTCCAACATTTTTTGGAACCTCTTCTGTAGGTGTGGCCTGCTTTCCGGGTCCACTGGTGGAACCTCTTCTAACCGGTTCGGTAGATTTGACGAACCGGTTCTACCGAATAGGTGTGAACTGGTAGGAACCCATCTCTGTTTCAACTCAAAAAAAATATGCACATACCAGGTTTTGAGGTGTAATCTTGCAGGACTAAAGAAGGATTTCAATATATCCAAATCTCTAGATATAGTAAAAAACACATATAGTGCAATTGAATGTTCATTTATGCTCATTATGATCAAAGCTTTGTCTAATCTCTTTTAAAGCTATGTTTCAATGAGGCCATCCCTATTTTAGATGAGCAGCATACTCATTGTTCCTTCTATATTTTTATTTTTAAAAAAGTAAATCCTAATTCTTTTTTCTCAGCCTAGCACTCATCCATTCCTTTGCTGCTATGTGTTTCTAATTATAACAGACATTTTAGTGAGGCTTATATCTTGGCTATTAATTTGATAACATACCTTAGAACTTACCTAGGCCTCTACAAATTGACTACCGACACTGACCTAAGGAATTTTCAATTAACAGAAAGGGGAAAGTATTTTCCTCCTTTTAGTCCTGCTCTAATAAGCTTGGTTGAGGGGAAGGCAGTAGAAAGGAATAACAGCTGCATTACCTTGAGTTGTTCTGCTTGGTGGCAGAAGATATTTATGAATTTTTGAAACTGTGCCAAACTTTCACATCTTTCTCATCAGCCAAGCAAACCAAACTCCTGAATCAATCTTAACTAGAGAAAAAACCCACACAAAATTAATGCACACACAAATCTTTAGAAAGGGGACAAAAGCTATTTTTTTGTATTTGACTCTGATGAATTTCAGTATACAAATGCTCACACAAATGCACTTTATTTTTTTAAACAAAATCGCATTTACAATATGCTATTTCATGTCTGCCAAATTACATATTTTAGCTATGTATGAATAATTTACTGTATCATGATATAATGACTGTAAGGTAAAGGTTAAGGTTCCACTCACACATATGTGCTAGTCTTTCCTGACTCTAGAGGGCGGTGCTCATCTCTGTTTCAAAACCAAAGAGCCAGCACTGTCCGAAGACGTCTCCGTGGTCATGTGGCCGGCATGACTAAATGCTGAAGGTGCACGGAGCGCTGTTACCATCCCACCAAAGGTGGTCCCTATTTTTCTACTTGCATCTTTACATGCTTTCAAGCTGCTAAGTTGGCAGAAGCTGGGACAAGTAACAGGAGCTCACTCCGTTATGCGGTGCTAGGGATTCGAACCGCCGAACTTCTGACCTTTTTTTTTTTGCATATTAAGTTTTTTATTTTTCCATTTTCATAGCATATAAATCACATGTATACTATTACATAACCAACATCATATTGTATTATAAAATGTTTACATCAATTCACTTTACCATCAACTCCCAAAAACAATTATTGGCTTGTCTGCTCTCCATACACCATATTTGTACCTTTTCCATCACTTTCTTCTCCCTCTCCCCCACCTACCTCCTTTCTTCCCTCTGTCATCCTTCTCTTCTCTACTTTGCCTTTCTCTCTCCTTCTCCTCTCTCCCCTTTCCACTCTCTCCTCCTCTCCCCCCTGCCCTCTCTCCTATCACTCTCTTTTTCCCTTACCTCTCTCCTCTACTTCACACTCTTCATCTCACTTACTTGGTGTATTTCAGCTTCTGAGTGAGCTCCATTTTATGTTGATGGTATTCATAATTCCTTTTCAGTATATACATATTTAATTTGACATATATCTTCCTCCTTCTCTTTTTTTTAAAAGGAGAACAAAAAAAGTATACATATATAGTCATTGTGCTTTTAATCCCCCCATCTATTTTTCACCGAGATGGAGACCTGGTTACAATTCCCAGCTATTCTCATCATTATATTTATATAATTATACATCCTTACATGTCCCCAATTTGTGATTCTGTCTTTTAAATCTCAATAGTTTTCCATTGTAAGTATATTTCATGTTCCCTCTCTACTTTTCCATATCTTGGATTAGATTACCCTTAATTGTCTATAATTGTCAGCAATGCTTGCTGTTCAATGTTCATTACAATTCCCTTAGTCTACTATATAGAAAAACAAATGGTACACATCTCACTTTATTCATCATCTTAAAGGTTCTATATATATATATATCCATGTTTCATATATTTTAACCCATGCTTAGTTGTCCTTCTATTGTTGTATTCAATCGATTAGCAACTCAGTTTAATTATCATGTAAAAAAATGAATCACAAACCTCTGCTTTACAATCTCCCCTTATCAGTTTCATATTTATCCATATTCCATGTCTTTTGACCTTTATTTAGTTATCTTTCCATTATCATATCCAATCAGTTAGCAACTCCATTTTATTGTCATATTTAGGAATAAACCCCTTATCTTACCTTTATATTTTCCCATATAACAATCTCTAGTTGTCTGATTTTTTCCTAGTAAGTCTTTTGTCCCACTTCTCTGTTCCTGTCTTCTCCATTTGACACATCCACCCTCTTCAATTTTCCCCACACCACTGTCTTTTATATTTCTCTTTGTTGTGGCATAATCTAATTCAATTTTCCTTATGCCACTGTCAACTTTTTTCTGCTTTTTATTCCCTTTTGTTGGGACACATCCCCCTTTACCATTTTCCTTATACCACTGTCAAGCCCAATGGAGTTTTTGTCTGCTTTTTATTTCCCACTATTTCTACCCGTTCATTATCTTTCCCCCATTCTTCTTTCCCCTCTTCTTTAAATCCCTGCTTCTCTGGGTTCAGAATTCTATTTAGGCTTAATTTTAATGATTTTAATGGTTTATGCATATTTCTTACGATTTCACATAGTTCGTCAAATTCCCAGCTTTCCATGATGTCCTGTTCCAAATTTACAGTTAGTTACACAGTTCTTCTTTCAGAGTTCTGGTCCACCTTAAATTTTTCTACTTTAGATGCTATGGGGAAGAGCGACGGGAGCCATCTTGGTCTTTTGTTCTTCCTTAAATATCCAGTTCCAAAATTGCAGTTAGCTATGCAGATCTTATTTTGAGGTTCTGGTCCACCTTAAATTTAGCTAATCCAGTTTTTGTAAAAATGGAAGAGAAGCTGCAGCCATCTTGATCTCTTTGCCTCTTGCTTTTCCAACTTCTGATTGATGGCAGTTGGTTAATTAAAACTTCCTGCACAGTCAAGGTTAGGTTATCAGTGAGAAGGTAGTGCTTTTTTCTTGATTTTTCTCCCTAATTGGAGTTGCTTAAGATACATTAGTTGGAAGAAGATCAGATGAAATCCCTCGGAATGTTTGGTTTTAATTCTGATCCAAAACCAAATTTAGGGTTTATATTTGAGTGGGTTTGTCACTTCTCTGCTTTCACCCTTTCTGTCCAAATTATTTCAAAGAAATAGCTTTTGGGGGGGGGTGGTGTTTCAACCCTCCATTTTCCCTTTCTTTCCTTTTGCCAGAATCCAGATCTGTCTATTAATATTATTTGTACTCTCAAGATTCTTTGCCTTTTCCAAATTTTGATTTATGACTATGGGTTAAATAAATCTTCTTACCGGTCTTTCATCTCGCCTCCTGTATGCTCCTATTCAGTGCTTTGGCTGGAAGCCAGCTTCTGTGCAGCCAAGCTGCTGTCCCTGCTCCAATTCAGAGGACAAATCTCCAACCTGCGAGATGTTGCCTCCCTCTGGGTCTGATGAGACACTGTCCCTTCTTCGCCCCCCTCCAGGGGGGTTCTGATACAAAAAGGATCTTGGAACAGATTTGTCAGACAGGGTTCATGTGAAGCTCTTGAGAGCTCACAATCACCACGTCTGTTCAGCTGGAGAACTTCTGGTCGACTCCAACTGCTGACCTTTCTGATCGACAAGCTCAGTGTCTAGTCATCCCATATAGTACTCTGAAATACATTTAAATGAATTAAAGTGTCTAAATTCAAATATTGTATATTCATCTTCTCTAGAATTATTTGTCCCCAAACTGGCCCTTCGGATTTCCCAATAGAGCATCTATTTTTCCTACAACTGAGTCCATGTATTTTGTTACTATCATCCTGTTTTCAAGGGAGGTAGGACTTGATTTAATATGATAGTTTGAGTCTAATTATGTGTGCTTCAAATGAGAACTCTGGATTGATGAGAACTCTTGGCTACCCTATGCTAATCTTGGGAGCCCTTTCCATTATCAAAGTTCAAAAGCATCTGTACTTTTCTATCTTAGCTCTTTAAAATCAATTTTTGTTTCCATGGCATGTCAAAGGGCAAAACTATTGCATGCACAATTCAAATTTTTGTACATATAGATAAAGAACAAACTCTGAATATCTTTTCAGAGACCATTATTGCTACCCTAACCGACTTCTTTATTGCTTTACAAGCTTCTCTTACAGCTAATAGTTCATCAACAGCTACCAATTCATCAGTATTGGTTGCTGTATATCTTGTCATTAGTTTGACCTTAATCATATCCAATTATTTCACTGTGCTCTTGACTTTCATTACTAGAGCTTGCAGATTCTTTGCATCTTCAGCTATCAGAGTAATGTCATCAGCATAGTGCAGAATATTTATAGTTTTTCCTCCAGCTTTAAAATTATATTCATATTCCAATCTAGCATCGCTCAGTGTAAATTCAGCATAAAGGTTAAATAAAAAGAAGCGATTACACATAATCATCGACTTATGACCACAATTGAGCCCAAAATTTCTGTTGTTAAGGGAGACATTTGTTAAGGTATTTTTGTCCCATTTTACAACTTTTCTTACCACAAGTAACCAAAGGTTGTTAAGTGAATTGCTGCAGTTCTTAAGTTAGTAACATGGTTGTTAAGTGAATCTGGCTTCCCCGTTGACTTTGCTTGTCAGAAGGTCACAAAACGGGATCATGCAACCCCAGCACACTGCAACCGTCATAAATATGAGTGCAGTTGCCAAGCGCCTGATACTTTGATCACGTGACGTTGGGGATGCTACAAGGGTTATAAGTGTGAAAAACAGCAGAAGTCACTTTTTTCAGTGCCATTGTAACTTCAAGCAATCACTAAATGAATTGTTGTAAGTCGAGGACTACCTATACACAGCCGTGTTTCACTCCCTTGCTGACCTGGAGCAGATGTGTTTCATTGTAGCTTTCTTGGACTCCCTGAGGACAATGAGATAGTCTGGGATTTCCATTTACGCACAGCTTGAGATGGCTGACACAACCATCTCTTTCTGTATGTAATAAACCATGTATTCATTTTTTCTAATCTATCAGCATGCCGCAACAATAATGTCTCTTGTTTGGAAACCTTTCCAAAACCAGCTTGAATATTAGCATTTCAGTAGAATCCAAATCTGTATTGAATGGTTTTCAGCATTATTTTGCTCGCATGTGAAATTAAAAATATTGTATGCTATTTTGCACACTCAATTAAGTTTCTTTTCTTTGGTATTAATATGTAGACCAGGGATGGCTAGGGAATTCTAAGTTCACCCATTTTTAAAGTTGCCAGGTTTGAAAAACGGTGGTGTGAACTGATTTCTTCCAATCTGTTGGTCATTATGTTAGTCTCCATATTTGTTAGCATAATTTGGTTAGAATCTTTACTGATTCTTCTGCTGCTTGCCACACATCTGAAGAGGGTCTTCGCTGCCCCTTGTTTTCCCCCAAGGTTCTGTCCCCAGGCATTGACCCCTACCATTTCACCTCCACTGAAAGGAACCTAGCTGTTTGCCCTGAGCAATGGAACCCAGCCTCTTTAGTCCCAGAACCTTCATCACGGGCCATTCGGAGAAAATACTGCTCACCCCAGCTTTTTGGGCTCAAGAGACAGTTGGCCACCAGTCAATCAGAGGAAGGGAAAGTAGAAAGAGAGAGAGGGAGGGAGATAGTGTTCCATGTCGAGTTTCCTCTCTGGGGTTTGTTTCTCCGCCCAGTTGCCTCGGTCCAAGCTAGAAAAATGTGACAGGACAACACAACGTTGAAAAGACAAAAGGTTTATTGCAGTGGTGGGATTCAGCCAGTTCGTACCTATTCGGGAGAACCGGTTGGTAACTTTCTAAGCAGTTGGGAGAACCGGTTGTTGGAAGAAACCTCCTTTTGTTTTTTCCCCACTTTACAGGGCTAATCCTGTAAGGAAAGCAGGAAGGAAACATTCTGGTGTTCTTTCGAGCCTAATCTGTTTACAGAAGCCCTCACTGCATTGTAACAGCTAAGGCGAAGCGCCCATAAAGTGAGTGACATTGAGTTGGCTATGCCCACCCAGTAACATGACCACCGAGCCACACCCACCCAGCTGGTCATTAGGGCTGAGAACCGGTTGCTAAATTATTTGAATCCCACCACTAGTTTATTGGCTCCATTACTTTGATTCAATCAATTATTATTATCTTCTCCAACATGTCTGCACCTCCACACCCCAACCTGGTTGTTTTTAACTTTACTGTGGCCCTTGTGTTGTCCTGTCACATTTCGGGGGGGGGGGGGTGGAATCCAAAGGCTTTCCCAACAAGTGGAGGGGAGGGATGGAATCCAAAGGCTTTTCATGAAAGTGTTTCCAATAGGGGGGATGTAATGCAACCTCCACATCCCAACCCAGTTTTGTTTAATTTTCTTGTGGCCCTTGTGTTGCCTGGTCACATTTTGGGGGTGGGGGGAGATGCAAATGGTTTTCTAGCTTGGACCGAGGCGACTGGGAGGAGAAACAAACCCCAGATAGAAAACTCGACATGGAACCTTTCTCCCTCCATCTCTCTCTTTCTCCCTTTCCTTTCTCCGATTGGCTGGTGGCCAACTGTCTCTTGAGCCCCAAAAGCCAGGGAGAGCAGTATTTATCCGAATGGCTCGTGACGAAGATTCTGGGACTAAAGAGGCTGGGTCCCATTGCTCAGGGCAAACAGCTAGGAGGCGAAATGGTAGTGGTCATTGCCTGGGGGGCGGAACCCTGGGGGCGAACAAGGGGTGGCAAAGGGTATGAGAACAGTCCCATTCCGTCTGAGGACATTCAGTCAATTTCTGTAGCCTTCGACCAGAAAGCTTCCTCTTCAAATACTAGATGTTCTTGTAAATAGAGAAAATCCTGGTGGTTGACATCTTTACTGTACAGAATTTCAATGTATTCCTTCCATCTCTATTTGATCTTTTTGAATCAGTTACTATTTGCCCGTCAAGTAAATGCCTTTATGGAAGCTGCTATAATACTGTTTCTTACATCTTCTAACAATTCTCAGACTTCGTTAAGATTCATGTTTGAATCTTTGTCTTACTTCTTGACAATTGTCACATTTTGTTTTGACATCCAGCATGGTTTTTTTTCCTTCTGTTTTTTGGTCTTTGATCGTCTCCCTTCAAATTAATTCTTAAGAACATTTTTAATATCATCACACTATTCCTCTGGTTCCCTGTGAATAAGGTTCAGGACTCAAAAGCAATTCATAATTTTCTCCTTAACTTTTTTCCACTTACTATCTTCAAAGTGATTGTTTTACATTACACAAGACCACATAATCATATTGATCACTTTATCAAAATCTTTTTTTTGGTTTCTTGTTTTTAATAATGAAATATTCTGGTCTGTCACAAATTCTTCATTTCTTTGACAATTTGAATATGTCACATGGAAATTAATTTAGTGCAAGGCAGGATAATTTAGTCTTAACATAACAGTGACCCAGCTTCGCTATGTCCTTGTTGATTTTTCTTTATATATAACCTATTAAGCACAAAGCCAAGATGAAATGCATTGTGTAGTTTTGTATAACAGAGAATAATCTTTCTGGAGCTTTTCTGGAAACTAGACTACTGAATTTTTTAATGACTTTATGATGTATTTTTCTGAATGTTATCCATGAGTTCAATTTGGTTATGATAAGATAAAGTCTGAGAACTCCTGTAATGTATAAATTAAATTTTAATTATTAAAAGAAAGTGATATATTTATTGCTTGCTCAACCCTCAGCCAAATTACATCATTCATTTTATTCAGGGCAAGGACAATTCAAATTCATTTATCATTTCAGCAGATTGAAGTACCACTAATTTGAGAACCTCTGAGATGTAGCATAATAAATCAGAACTAGGCATATTGACAGAAATGAGCCAGATGTCCTTCATGATAATGTATGACTTTATTCTACATATATGAATATTTGGGTTCACCGACAAATGCGCGCTAGACAAAAGCGCACCAACAAAAGCGTGCCGACAAAACCACGACGTCAAAAGCGCGCCCACAAAAGCGCGCCGACGAAAGCGTGCCGACGAAAGCGTGCCATCAACAAACAACATAGTGGGACGCGAAAACAACGTTATAACCTGTTCTGTCCCCCCTTCACAGCAAGACAGGCAAACTTAAAAGGACTTCTCTTTATCAGTTCTCAGTTCAAACTGGCTTCGAGCCCAAAAATAACATAAATACAAGTCTCCGACAAGAATGCAAAACAAAACTCTTACAAGCAATGAACTTCTCCAGTGTAGCCTTGAATCAGGGTTACAAGAAACAGAAAGCACTTATCCAAGTGTAACAAGCAATGTTGTACGAACCAAGAAACCCATGAAGGAACGTATGTTGACTCCTGCAACTTGGGCGTGGCAGCATCTTATCTCCAAACCTGCCTCCCACAAGCCCCAGCTGCATACTGAATCTTGTATCCCGAAAAGACTCTCAGCAGAACTGCTGAGTCACAACATAACCCTAACCCTAACCCTAACCGTGGTTTTGTCGGCTTTTGTCAGCGCGCTTTTGTTGGTGCGATTTTGACATCGTGGTTTTGTCGGCGCGCATTTGTCTAGCGCGCATTTGTCGGGTCACGGAATATTTGTGTAGTGATCATGTTCCATGGATGGCATTTCCGCATCTATCTTAATAATGGTGGAAAAGGATAATGAACTTCAATTACCAACATTTATTTGAACTTTTCCTGATACATAATACATATCAGGTACCATATAGGTGGTACTGGAAAAGGAGATTCATGAATAATCCTCAAACTTGCAGCTGCAGTAGCTCATGGTCACATGATTGCAAGTCAGGAGCTTGCCAACTGGCTTACATTTACAATGATCACAGTGTCCCACGGTTGCTTGATTGCAGTCAAATTACAAGAAGCAGATTCAATGGGGAAGCACCAAGAATTTGTAAGTCACAGCCCTATGTCATCGCACTTAATGACCAAGGGTGATCTGGTTCACAATAGCAGCAAAAACTGATATCATAAGTTGGACACAAGCATGCAATGTTTCACTTTATGACAATGTTGCTTGCTGAGTTGTTGCTTCCTGACCTAGTTGCTGGTCCCAGCTACAGTTGGGAAGTGGGGACAACCCGAACATGCATTCATGGAAACACAGTCTGTTGCAGCCAATGAAGTTAGCTTTTGACTTGGTTTCTGTCTGCTACAATTTCCTTTTTATCTATTTTGTCCTGAGTTTCCTTCAGAGAAAACATTAATGTTATCCTGATGAAGACAATTTTTAACAGATTTCTATGCAGCTATTTTGTGATTCTTTTATTACACAAAATGTGAACTTTAAATTAGGAAGGTCAAAAAAATTAAAAAACAAAAAAATCTGAAAGCCAAAAGTTTTAAATAAATATTTGCATAAAATATATTGAGATTAACTGCTAAATAAATAGTCAGTAAAGAATAAAGAATTTGACTATATACAAAACAAATACAGGACCAAGAAATTACAGATAGCCTATGCTTAAGATTAGGAATAATCTAAACTGCTTAAAGTTAGTGCAACAGGAAGAAGCTGAGTTTAATGCAGAGATGTTATTAACTTCTTTTTTTTACTTCCTTTGTCTTAATATATTTTAGACTGTATTTGTTAAAAACCTATACCGTGTACGGGCTCTGGGAAGTCGGGGGGGGAAGGGAGGGGGGGTGTTAGGGGGGAGGGGGGATATATAGTATGTGTTAGATTTTAAAGTAACGCGACTGCACTTGTATACTGTTGCTCTTTAATTTCACTGTAAAAATAGGACAAGCTGAATATATTAATAGATAGTAGAAATACACCGAAGGAAGGAGTAGAGGGATAGAAGAAAGAGGGGTAGAGAGGGTGGGAGAGAGGATGGGAGGGAGGGTGAGAAGGAAGGGAGGGAGTGTACTGGGAGAGAGGAGTGGTAGAGGGGGAGGGGAAGTAGGGTAGAGGGGAATGTTGGAGGGAAGATGGAAAGTTGGAGCGGGGCGAAAGAAAGGGTGTATGGAGGGTCGAAGAGGTACATTGGGTTTCTATTTTGGGGGGTATTGTTGACAAGAGGAATGGCTGTGTTTATTGTTTAATGTTATATGGCCCCGGTAATGCACAGTATATATGTGACTGTACAAAATGAAAATGGAAAATAAAAACACATTTACAACAACAACAACAACAAAGAATAAAGAATTATAAATAATAGTAATAGAACTAAAATTAGGAATTCTTCTGGAAATATCTGATGACTTGTCAGGTAAAAGGAAGTACTCTCCTCTCCAGAGCTGGCCCGAGATTGGTAAAAAATTATTAAATTAGCTCACCACGTCATATATAAAGGACAGAGAAGTAGTAAGCACTGGTGAAGAGATAGTGCAAAGAAAGCAAAGAAAGATAATGAGCTAGTAACACATATTGAGGATGCTTGTCTTCCAAAAAAATTAAAGTTGTCCTCTAGGACCAAGGGAGGTCAGAGTATACACTCCAAAAAGTAATTTAAACCTATGTTTTCTATATTTCAGGTGGCAAAGCAACATGCAGATCCCCACAAAGAATTTAATATATAGCTGGGCATTTGCAATAAACTCAAGAATTAGATTGTTCTACCTCTATTAAGATTAAATTGTAATAGGTTACCATCAATGGTGGGTTTCAAAAAATTTTAGAACCTCTTCTATAGGTGTGGCCTGCTTTGTGGGAGTGGCTTGCCAGCCATGTGACCGGGTGGGAGCTGCTTGCCAGCCATGTGACCGAGTGGGAATGTCTTGGCAGTCATGTGACTGGGTGGGCGTGGCCAACTTGTAAAATGTGGTGAAACTCACTTAACAACGCTCTTGCTTACTGGCTCAGAAACTCTGGCATTGAAGCACACAAGTCTTAAAGCTGTCAAATTACAAGACCCTTGCACCCCTAACCCTTTAGAAAAAAGAACCCGGGGTGTTCAAACTTGACAGCTTTAAGATTTGTGGACTTCAATTCCCAGAATTCCTCCTCTCGCTCTTGATCCTGATCATGTGAGGACGGGCGCGGGGAGGGAGCTGGAATCGGTTCTAAACGGCACTGTAGATTTGTGGAACCTCTTCTATAGAAGAAGTTAGAATTGGCAGGAAACCACCCCTGGTTACCATGTATTAAATGACTAACAACTTGGCTCTGCAAATTTTGTAGCAGCTGGAATGCAGTTATTGTTGTTATGGTTAGCAAAACATTTCATTTGCAAGTTTATGGCTCCTAGGAATAATCTCCCTTTGCTGATGATTCCAAATTGCCAATGCTTATAAAGATGTGCTCCAATGTTTAAGGACCTTAATTTAATACATACTAAAACTGCAATTTTCCCCAAAGTGGCAATGGTTTTTTTTGGGGGGGGGGAGGGTTAGAGAAAAAAACACCAGTTCCATTTCTTATACCTAATAAGTCCTTTTTGTAGTAAAGGACAGGACATAAAGACTACATTTCAAGTCCATGTATGTGAAGGAAATAATTGTTGCATGCTGCATTGTCTACATATTGAGAGAGATAGTGTTGCATATTGCATATGAAGTTAAAAAGCATGCTTGGACCAGCATATTGAAATAAAAATACAAAAGGATAAGCATTAAAAATGCAACCTTATTTTACTCCATAAAACCATGAATAATGGCAAAACAGCACCCCAAAGCACAATAGTGAAGTGGCATCGCATTGTTTTTATGTTGTTTCATAATAACAAAAATAGGTGTTAATCAATGGAAGAAGCAATCATTCCACCCCACCCCCAGAACCTAGTTCTAGGGATTGCCTTAAAGCTCCCCTTTAAATCAATTAAAAGCATATATAGTTTGCATAGGCAACAAGCCCTATAATCTGATTTTTAAAATCAGATTACCATTTTAAAACCATCAGATTAAAATGATGGTTAAAAGACTCAAGCACTATCCACCAGCTTTTTATAGAGGTGCCTATCATTGAGTTTGCTAATTACACTTAACAGGGTGATGGGCAAATCCTTCCTATCTCCTTTTTTGCAATTACTGGAGTCAATACAGTAGTAATTGGAATAATGAATCTATTCTGGTTTTCAGCATCTGGAAAGAAGAGGCTATACATGAAAACAGCAATATCACATGTGCATATTTACCTTCAGCATTTTGGCTAGGATCAGGTTATTTTCAACTGCTTTACTATTTTTGATTTGTGAGATAAACTGGGCTATCTCAAGAGACAACAGTAGGGCAGAGGGTAGTGGCATTTTATTACAGTGTGGGAATTGGAGGGGAGAGTCTGATTTATCAAAGCATACCACCACCTCAGTGGTAGGTTTCAAAAATTGTTCGAACCTACTCTGTGGGTGTGGCCTCCTTTGTGGGAGTGGCTTGCTGCCCATGTGACCAGATGGGAGTGGCTTGCCGCCCATGTGACCAGATATGAAGATGCCGACGACACTTGTCAGAACCACCTTAAATTACCTCACACACAGCACTGGCATGCATAAGAATATGATGTAAACTTGTTTTTTAAAAGGCATCTTTGGTTTGCATTAAAACAACTTCAACACGCGCAATGTTCTGATTGCACCACAAACGCAGTAGTCATCCTTACCTTTCACAGAGGCACTGAGTTTTATAAATATGAGCATGATAGTGTAGAATAATCATATCCAAGGACCAGTGGTGGGTTTCAAAAAATTTTGGAACCTCTTCTGTAGGTGTGGCCTGCTTTCCAGGTCCACTGGTGGAACCTCTTCTAACCGGTTCGGTAGATTTGAAGAACCGGTTCTACCGAATAGGTGCGAACTGGTAGGAACTATCCTCTGCCACAGTCCCAGGATCTTGGATTCTCTGGACATTGGATTTGATTGAGGTGTGATTGTTTACCTTATGTTTATTGTCATTATGGCTTGAGTTGAAAGAACAGCACTGGGAATGAGATAACTTCTTAATGAGATGGCCTTGATGATTCAAAATATTTTGAACTTAATTGTTGGTATGGATCAGAAAGCGGACCGTATTTCTCAAAGAATGAGAAATAAAGACCAAAATGTACATGAACTGGTGGAAACAACAGAAGGATTGGATGAAATGGCCCATTTAAGTCAGCAAATAGAACATGAAAATCAGCAAATAAAGCAACAGCTTGATGAAGAGGAAAACCAGATAAAGGACAAGCAAAAAGAACGGGAAGAACGGAAGGATTGGCTGTATCAACAAATAAACCAAGGACTGGAGCAAAAAAGGGGACTGATAACCCAGCTGACAAAGGAAAAAATACTGAAGAAAACAAAACAGATAAATCAACAATTAGAGAGGCAGGAAGATTCTTTTGATAAGGAGATTAGGACAAGGGCAGATAATTGGGAGAATTGGCAGTACAGGATTCTACTGGGAGAAAAGTTTAGAGTGAAGAAAAAAGAGATAGATGAAAATTGAGATAAAAAGGAGGACTGTGGGAGCAGAATTTTTAAAAAATGGATAAGAATTGAAGCACTAAAAAAGAGAAGAGATGATGGGTAAAAAATTGCCCTTTAAATATTAAATTAGCCTATTATAAGCTAGAGAGGCAAAAATAAAAAGTAGATAGGGGAAATATCAAAGCATAAACTGTTTACAGAATGAATAAAAATAGTAGATTACAAGTTTACAGATGTTAGGTATTTTTCTTTCAATGTATATTTTAACAATGTAACAAGACTGTATAATTTGTTTAATGTGAAAATCAATAATGTTAATGTGAATTAGATGAACCTGAATGATGTCTAATTAAACTTGTTCATACAGTTATTGTGAATTGGATTAAAATGGAAAAATGGATAAGAATTGAAATATTAAAGAGGAGATGTATAAATAAGGTGACCACACATCCCGCTTTTGGTGGGACAGTCCCTCTTTTGAACAATTTGTCCCGCCTCCCGGTTTTTTTAAAAAAAGTCCCGATTTTTTTAAGTTGCGAAAAAGCCTCCAGCCGCCTTGAGGCTCTCCTAGCAACTGGGAGCATATATTCTTCGAGCCGAGCGCATTCCCGCCCGCGCGTCCTTGGGAGCTGTTGCCAATGGCTGAGGGAGGAGAAGACTTTACTCCATGTGGAGACCACGGGCTTCCCTCACGGATTTTTTCTTCTTCTGTTGCTTTGAGCAGCCCCTCCCTCCCCCCTCTCTCTTTCTCTCTCTCTTGGAGCTGGAGGGCTGCCTCCGAGGCTGTCCAAGCTCAGCCCCTTCTCCCCCCCCCGGGGGCTTCTAAATTGGCATTGCATGTTTGGGGAGGGGATTACTGTGCCATAGAAACACAGCATATGTCTCACGTGGCTGATAACGTGGTCTCTATACAGAAGAGATAATTTTAAAAACTTCAGAGCGAATCCAGAAAGAGGGGAGAAAGAGGCTGAAGGAGTGTGTGCACAGGAGAGGGGATTTTATAAACTTCCCAGTGAATCCAGAGGCGGGGAGAGAGAGAGAGAGAGAGAAGCTGAAGGAGTGTTTATGCACAGGAGGGGGAATTTTATAACCTCCCAGTGAATCCAGAGGAGGGGAGAGGGGGGGAGAGAGAGAGAGAGAGAAAGAGAGAGAGAGAGAGAGAGAGAGAGAGAGAGAGAGGCTGAAGGAGTGTGTGCACAGGAGGGGGAATTTTATAAACGTCCCAGTGAATCCAGAGGAGAGAGAGAGAGAGAGAGAGAGAGAGAGAGAGAGAGAGAGAGAGAGAGAGAGAGCGCTGAAGGAGTATGTGCACAGGAGGGGAATTTTATTAACCTCCCAGTGAATCCAGAGGAGGAGTGTGTGTGTGTGTGTGTGTGTGAGAGAGAGAGAGAGAGAGAGAGAGAGAGAGAGAGAGGGAGAGAAACTATCACTAAGTGTTGTAGCTTATGATTCTTGATGAATGTACTCTATTTTATTTTTCTTTATGTACACTGAGAGCATATTCACCAAAGACAAATTCCTTGTGTGTCCAATCACACTTGGCTAATAAACTATTCTATTCTATTCTATTCTATTCTACTCTACTCTACTCTACTCTATTCATTTCTATTTCAATTCTAATAAGGAGTTTAGCTTCTCTCTCTTGAAAATGTAAGCTAGCATAAGGCATTATAATGCAAGCTAGCTTTAGCTTTCAAACAGTTCATTTAGTGATCAAAGTTACAATGGCATTGAAAAAAGTGACTGATGACCATTTTTCATACTTAGCAACCATTTTTCACACTTAGCGACCGTTGCAGCATCCTCATGGTCACGTGATCAAATTTTTGATGTTTGGCAACAGATTTGTATTTATGATGGTTTCAGTGTCCTGGGGTCATGTAATTGCCTTGTGTGACCTTTTGACAAAATATAAAATTTTTATTCAAGCCCCCCCCCCCCCCCGGTCAATGGTGTCCCTCTTTACCAATCTGAAAATCTGGTCACCTTATTAAATAATATAAGGATTATATAAACTTGATAAACGTGATAGAGATTATTAACAATGTTAGCAGAAACTGGATCAATATAAATGAAATTCAGTTAAATTTGTTCATATATGTTAGAGAAATGTTTAGATAAAACAAGAAAAATATAGATGAAGGTAGAGATAAAGTTGAGGAGTTAGGCATTTTTTGAATGTATATGTTTGAACAATATAATAAGGATTACTTAAATTTGAGAAATTGTATGAATGACATCCAGAACCAACTCTGTTCACACACAATATAAATGTACAATTTAAAAAATAAAATAAAAAATATATTATCAAAAAAACAAAATTTTTTAGGAAATGCCAGGAGGGAACGGTTTGCTTGAACTTATGAAGTCCTGATGAAAGAAATGTCCTTCTGGGTTCGGCTCCAAGTGGGGAAAAAGACACTGGAGACATGGAGGCTGCTTGGAAAGATGGTTTATTGGTGGACAGGACCACATGGCTTGAGCCCTGGACAGAAAAGGTGATCACATGCTTCAATGTTGGGTGGAGAAGAAGAGAAGGGCTGAGGGAGGGGCCTGCTAGACTTTTTATAACCTGTTCAGTCCCACCTCTCTGTTTCCTGTTCCTGTGTAAGAAATGTATTCTGATTGGTTGTCAGACTCCCATGTGGCCATGCAGGGGCAACTCTCTAGGCTGTGTTTTGAATCCAGGTTTGGTTGAGTTCTCAGATGCCATGTGGTCAGTTGGGGCCAATATTATCATGCTTTAATCCCATCCCCCTGGAGCTGAAGTGGAGAAGCCTTTATTATGTTAAGTGGACTAGCTTGGCCTTCTTAATTGACAAAGTGGGGATGGGCAGGAAGCTACAGGCAGCTATTCTGCCTTTTCAAACAAGTTTCTTTCTTTTCACATCCAGAAAAATATTCTGCCTTTTCCATATTTCCTAGGATATTTCATATTTCTGGGAGAGGGCTGGGTGATAACTTCCTACAGTACAATGGCTGCCACAGAGAATGCCTGATGGCTGATCCACATCCCCTCTTCTTATGCAAAGTGGGAACTCTAAGCAGCCTTTCTCATGATGCCCTTGCAGAATGAGCAGATTCAAACTCTTAAAGTTTTGCCTAATGCTGTCTGATGCTATAAGGCTTTGTGGGGCATCCCTGGCACTTTGAAATGGGGCCGGCAATCTACTTGGTAACCAGTAGTATTACGCTACTAAGATGGGGTTATCCTGTCCGCAATTAAGCAGCCACAACTGGGACCGTTCACAGAGACATACAACATTCTGCCTCACATAAAGAAAGGCACATGCAGGTAGATGATTGCCTGTAATATCCAAAATAGTCACTTTACTTCAAGCTATCCAAAAATAAATGGGCCAGTAAAAATTAAGTTGAAGGGAAATGTGAAGTGGTCAGTTATCTTCTGAATTCTTTGAAATTATTCAATACCAAAATGATAGTTCATCTAAAATGCAAGCCTCACATCACAAAATGTGTTGCTACACCCAAAACACATCAGAATAAGCAAGATCTCATAAGCTATTTTTATTTTAAGCAAAAACAATAAGGGAAGTCCCATCAAATAAGGTGAACAAAAAAGAATAGGAAAAAAAATGGCAAAATGGAATTTTCTTTGAAATGAAATTTCTATGTACACATGGAAAAGCATTCAATACAGCAACAAAAATTAAATAAATACATTTGAAACAAGAAAATGAACAAAGAAGACTCTGGGACATTGGATGGCAATTAAGGTTGGCTAAGGGAGGAAAAGGAAATTGGAGAAAAACTCAATGAATTATTCTCATCTGTCTTTGTTGTGATAGATGTGATGCAGATGCTGATGACTGAATTTGCGAAAGAATTGTGGGAAGTTATCATCCAGCCCTCTCCCAGAAAAATGAAATATCCTAGGAAATATTGAAAAGGCAGAATATTTCTCTGGATGTGAAAAGAAAGAAACATGCTTTAAAAGACAGAATAGTTGCCTGTAGCTTCCTGCTCATCCACACTTTGTCAATAGGCCATTGAGAAGGCCAGGCTAGCCCACTTTACATAATAAAGACTTCTCCACTGCAGATGTAGGGGGAAGGGATATTACTCAACTCTCCACATGGCATCTGAGAACTCATCTATGGATTCAAAACAGCCTAGAGAGTAGCCCCCTGCATGACACCATGGGAGTCTGACAACCAATCAGAATACATTTCTTACACAGGAACAGGAAACAGAGAGGTGGGACTAAACAGGGTATAAAAAGCCTAGCAAGCCCCTCCTTCAGCCCTTTCTCTTCTTCTCCACCAACATTGAAGCATGTGATCACCTTTTCTGTCCAGGGCTCAAGCTATGTGGCCCTGTCCAATAATAAACCATCTTTCCAAGCAGCCTCCATGTCTCCAGTGTCTTCTTCCCCACTTGGAGCCGAACCCAGAAGGACATTTATTTTAACAGAATGACAAATGTCGCTCCTTGGAAGCAAAAGATTAATTATACATGCTGGTACAAAATCCCCTCCCCTTCAACTTTTCTAAGTTGGCAAAGCAGATTGTGTGGCTATGAGCTCACACAATGAACTGCCAGGGCATGGACAGTTGCTTTTAAAAAGGCCAAATCCCTACTAGGAATGGTTAGCAAGGAAGCTGAAAACAAACATCCCATAAATTTCCCGTGTAAATCTATAGTGCAACTGCAACTGAAATGCTATGTGCATAGCCTAATCACTGTGCCTCATAAAGGACATTGTAATGCTGGAAATGTTGCAAAAGTGCAACCAAAGTAATTAAAGAGCCAAAGAGCTTCACTATGACAAAAACAGTAAAAAAAACAAAACTTTAAAGTGAAGGTGAATAAAAGGAAGTGCAAAAAACCCATATAAAATTATGAAGTAGAAAATATATGGATAAGCTTTTCTCACTGGAATGTTTTGCTTCTTCTTAAATGGAGAAAAGTCTTTGCTTTTTTTTTTTTTTTTAAAGAGGAGTTTTGGTACTTTTAATCCACTCGTCTTTTCAATGATAAATTTGAATTTTCAGAAAGATTGTTTCCTTCCGTGTCAATATGGACCCCAAAAGACTTTTTAGTCTTTGCTTCCCTTTCCCTTTTCAAGTGAAATGACACAAAAGTTTACTTCTGACAATGACTCAATGATCAACCTTTTTTTATTCCCCCAGGACTTGTTTTAAAAATATGTAAGAAAACTCTGTCAAGAAATTAAAATTTATTTTAAGCTTCATTTTGTTAATTATATTTTAAATATGAAGTATTTCATTCTTCTATTCTCAATTCTATCAGCCCTTTGATGATGCCCATTGATGGCTACAAATATTTAAAATCAAGTGTTTATAATTCCAGTGGAGACATTTATGCAGAGAGCACATCATTGACATTAAAGGTAAAGGTTCCCCTCACACATATGTGCTAGTCGTTGTCGACTAGGGAGCGGTGCTCATCTCCATTTCAAAGCCGAAGAGCCAGAGCTGTCGGAAGACGTCTCCGTGGTCATGTGGCCAGCATGACTAAACTCAGAAGGTGCACGGAGCACTGTTACCTTCCCACCAAAGGTGGTTCCTATTTTTCTACTTGCATTTTTACGTGCTTTTGAACTGCTAGGTTGGCAGAAGCTGGGACAAGTAATGGGAGCTCACTTTGTTACACGGTGCTAGGGATTCGAACGGCCAAATTACTGACTTTCTGATGGACAAACTCAGCATCTTAGCCACTGAGCCAATGCATCCCTCTACATAGAAATTAGGTATGGAATATTTCCATAACAAGTAACAGTTTGAGAGAATAATTAAACATTGTTTAAAAATGTTGTGAAAGAAAATGTGAGCATTGCTCTAGTGTTATTCGTAAACAACTGCACAGGAAGCTTGCCATATGTCCAGGGAACCTCCTTATCACATCTCTACAATTCTGTGGGAGCCACATAGAAAGACAACTATTACTATACATTAAGAATGGTCCTGCCAATGCTACCTTCTATATTCTGATTGGCTCTTTTAATTGTGTGCCAGTAGCAGTGCTGAACTAGGAAAGGGAGATCCAGATTCAAGTCCACTCATAGGCATGAGAGTTTATTGGGAGACATAGGTCCAAACACACTATCTCAGAGTGGGGAAAAAATTCAGAATAGAATGCTATGTATACCACCTTGAACTCCTGGAGGGAAGGTCGAATATAAAACGTAAATACTGTAATAAACAAAATAATTCAGAGAATACTCTTAAGTGATTTATAAAGGTATTCCCACAGTGATGGTTCACAATAGCAAACTAGAGAAACTCTTGCCACCATCAAGGTCCACTCAAGGGAGATGAGACATTTCTTTCTGGGTAGGAGTACCCCTGAAGGAGGAGCCAAGGTGGCGCAGTGGTTAGGGTGCAGTACTGCAGGCCACTTCAGCTGACTATTATCTGCAGTTCAGCGGTTCTAATCTCACTGGCTCAAGATTGACTCAGCCTTCCATCCTTCCAAGGTGGGTGAAATGAGGACCCAGACTGTGGGGGCGATATGCTGACTCTGTAAACTGCTTAGAGAGGGCTGAAAGCCCTATGAAGCGGTATATAAATCTAACTGCTATTGCTATTGCTATTGAAGGAAAAGATTAAATGAATTAAAGTACAAGAACAAGAGGGAGAGTTAAGGAAACAGGGAAATAAAACAGGAATGAAAGAAATGTATCTCTTATAGGGAATGGTGTCTTACTGAACAACGCAGGGTAAATTAGATCTCTAGCCACCTGAAGAGTCCAATGTCTTTTTAAATGTACTTGTTAAAACAAATGGGAAGCAGTAAGAAGAAGCATCCAAATGCTTCAGTCAAGGGCCCATTGTCCATCTGTTCCATTCACAGCCTCCCAGTAAATTATTAGCCTGGAGTTGCAGTAACAATATTGGATGATGACATGCAGAGCAAATCAGACTTCCGCAAGAGGTTCAACAGATCTGCTGGAATTCAATGCATCTGGCCCTACCTAAATGATTAGCAAATAAAAAAATGGATAGATGTGGGAGGTGTGAAGGCCAGCATTTGGAACCATGCACAGTTTTAGAATTGAAACTGAACAGTCCTCCATTTATGTTAAGCTGACACCTTTCCTTTTATCCAAAGCAGGAATTATGTGAGACCATATAGTATGTATGTATTCCCCAGGAGAGTGGATTATCAAAATCCTAGCAAGGACCAAAAACTGAAAATTCTAGGTCATTGGACACTAAAGCAGACATTAGTGGGAAAAAGCAAAACAAGGCATCAAGGAACAGATATCTATTTGTTTGCAAATAAAGCCACTTCTTCATTGTATATAGAATTTCTAGCTGTAGAAACTTCTACCTGAAATACTGATCTTAACCTTTAACCTTACTATGCCTTAAATAGCACTGAGTATGTTCTGGTATAAAGGTCTATGCATCTTGTGTTTGAAGATCATTCTTTTGTTAGGTTCCACCACAAATCCGCGCTCGACTAAACCGCGTCCGACTAAACCGCGTAGCTGACATCATCAACAGGGCGACAACAGCGCGGAGAGAGAAGCACGCTGTAAACCCTAAACCTAAAATTAACCCCTAAACCTAAACCTAACTCCCCTAAACCTAATCCTAATCCTAAACCTAACCCTTAACCTAACCCTAAACCTAACCCTAAACCTAACCCTTACCTTAAGTTGAATCAGCTTGCTTTCAAAGCGCTATTTAAAGCGCCCTTCTTTCTCCGCGCTGGCTGTTGTCGCCCTGTTGATGACGTCAGCGACGCGGTTTAATCGGGCGCGACTTAGTCGAGCACGGTTTTGACGGGTCACGCTTTTGTTAATCCTGCCTTGTTTCCATCTTCGAACAGCACAAAAGAAACTAGATGCTAGACCCATCTTTATCTCTGCCTTGGTGGTGTCTATTCAACGTATTTTATTTCCCTGATATTCTAAGGGAAAAGGAAACAAATACAACCACAATAGAATTTCAACCACAAAACTCCATACCACTCCAGGAGAAGCAGCTGTATGTTGAGTTAGCCAAAGCCCTACCCAAAAGGAGCATGAATTCACTCCTTCCACAGAAAACTCAAGCCCAAAGGTACCGGGTTACTTCTCTGGTGATGTTGCACGGCCGCAGCGAGTTCCAAGCGAACCGGCTATAGAAACTCTAGCTGTGCCCTGTGGAAAGTTCCAGAAGCTTCCACCAGGCGAAGCCAGAGAGACAACAGGTCCATTCGACCTGACCAAAGTTCCAGCGCTGACTGAACTGCGCAGATCAGAGCGAGTCACCAGAAAACCCGCCTACCTGCGGGACAGTGGTGGGTTTCAAAAAATTTTGGAACCTACTCTGTGGGTGTGGCCTCCTTTGTGGGAGTGGCTTGCCAACCATGTGACCTGGTGGGAGTGGCTTGCCGGCAATATGTTCTCTCTCTCTCTCTTTCTCTCTCTCTCCCTCCCTCCCTCCCTCTCTCTCTCTCCTTCCTTTTGTCTCTCTGTCCCTTTTTTCTTTTTTTCTTTCAACTCTCTCTCACTCTTTTTCTTTCTTCTTTCTTTCTTTCTTTCTCTTTCTCTCTCTCTCTCTCTCTGTCAGTCTGTCTGTCTGTCTCTCTCTCTCTCTGTGTTTGTGTGTGTGTGTCAGTGGTGGGTTTCAAAAAATTTTGGAACCTCTTCTGTAGGTGTGCCCTCCTTTGTGGGAGTGGCTTGCCAACCATGTGACCTGGTGGGAGTGGCTTGCCGGCAATGTGTTCTCTCTCTCTCTCTCTCTCCCTTCCTCCCTGCCTCTCTCTCTCTCTCTCCTTCCTTTTGTCTCTCTGTCCCTTTTTATTTTTTTCTTTCAACTCTCTCTCACTCTTTTTCTTTCTTTCTTTTTTCTTTCTTTCTTTCTTTCTTTCTTTCTCTTTCTCTCTCTCTCTCTCTCTCTCTGTCAGTCTGTCTGTCTCTCTCTCTCGCTCTGTGTTTGTGTGTGTGTGTCAGTGGTGGGTTTCAAAAAATTTTGGAACCTCTTCTGTAGGTGTGGCCTGCTTTCCGGGTCCACTGGTGGAACCTCTTCTAACCGGTTCGGTAGATTTGATGAACCAGTTCTACCGAATAGGTGCAAACTGTTAGGAACCCACCTCTGCTGCGGGAGTACATAACCAGCTGCATCAACCCAACTAAGAGAGGAGGGGTGTTACATATTGACAGACAGTATGGTCAGTTTCCACCAAGGTCCTCTGATCCGGCAGGAAAATACTCAAAGGTGATGGGTTAAGATGTCTGACAGCTCCCTATAAAAGGGCAGACAGAGTCTTTGCTGGATTGTTCATAGTTGTGACTAATAAAGAGCTGTTGTTACTGTTAGCCTGAGTTTGCCTCTTCCATTCACCGGATCTAACACTCAACAAGCCTTTTTTGCTGCCACCAATTCACTTACCTCTTCTATGACAGGAGAAAGAAAAGGAGAGGGGAGGGGAGGCAAGGAACAAGAACCACAGTGGTTAAATGTAGCACTGCAGGCTACTTCAGCTGACTGAAGTTCTGCAGTTCGGCTGTTCAAATCTCACCGGCTCAGGGTTGACTCAGCCTTCCATCCTTCCGAGGTGGGTAAAATGAGGACCCGGATTGTTGTTGGGGGCAATATGCTGACTCTGTAAACCGCTTAGAGAGGGCTGAAAGCCCTATGAAGCGGTATATAAGTCTAACTGCTATTGCTATTGCTATGTTTTTTCCTAATTATTATTTTAACTTACCTGTTTAGATACCCTCATCCACTCAATGTCAAGTATTTGAGATTTACTATGAAAGAGAAAGAATCTTTCAGCAAATTTTCTGAATAGAGACATTTTATCTAGAGTCCAAGCTCAGTTTACCTAAGCAGACTTCAAGAAAGAGTTATTTCTGTTTATATAAATACCATTATGGAGGCCAAGCACATATTTCCCACCAAAGAACTCCTCAGAGAACAAAAAGATTGGATTAAATATCCAGCTGTATTTTGTGTTTGGTATAAGGTCATGCTAAAAACATTTAAGAAAGCTGAGGCTGCAGAGCAATTTCTCTCTGGCATGATTCCAGTTCTATCTGAAAAATTAGGAAAGTGCAGAAATGTATATTGCAGCACAGGGGAGACGTAGCGTTCAATTTTAATTAAATAACTGGCAGGAGGTTTTGGAAAGAACACAGCTTTGCTCACAGTTATCCAATTGGAACAAAAGCATTTTAATGAGGGGGATACATTTTAGATTTCTTGATATTTGCTTCACATATCCTGAGTGTTGTCAGTATATGCATATGCCTCATAATTGATAGGATATTGGCAACAATATATTAGTTTTAGTGGTGGGTTTCAAATTTTTTTAGAACCTCTTCTGTAGGTGTGGCCTGCTTTGTGGGAGTGGCTTGCTGGCCATGTGACTGGGTGGGAGTGGCTTGCCGGTCATGTGATTGGGTGGGAGCAGCTTGCTAGCCATGTGACCAAGTGGGAGTGGCTTGGCAGTCATGTGACTGGGTGGGCGTGGTGAACTTGTAAAATGTGGTGAAACTCACTTAACAATGCTCTTGCTTAGCAACCAAAATGTTGGCTCAGAAACTCTGGCATTTGAAGCACGCAAGTCTTAAAGCTGTCAAGTTACAAGGCCCTTGCACCCCTACCCCTTTAGAAAAAAACCCCAGGGATGTTCAAACTTGATAGCTTTAAGACTTTAAGGTTTAGATAGGACTCTTAGAAGCGGGCGGGGTGATTGGTTAGCCAGCCAATCAGTGAGCGGTGGGTGGGGCAAGCGTGGTGCGGACGGGCAGGGGGAGGAGCTGGAACCGGTTCTAAACGGCATGGTAGATTTGTGGAACCTCTTCTATAGAAGAGGTTAGAACTGGCAGGAACCCACCCCTGGTTAGTTTGCAAAGAATGCTCTAGAGCAGATATTCTAGCTTCTATAGAATAATCTGAAAATGCTTGAGCTTTAGTTATACTTGTGACATACTTTAGAAAATATGTCAAACCTGAACAGCACCAGCCTTACCCTTAGCAGAGTATTCTGTTTAGGACATGTATAAGAAGATCCGTGCTAGTTTATGATAACCCACAAAATCATATTTTCTTCTATGTAACATGTAAAATATTATGTATGTCCTTCTGCTTTCCCCTCATTACATAAATTAATCAATAAAGAAAAAAAGATACTGTATGTATTACAGAATCTAGGAGAATGAGGTAGGATTAACAGATCTGAATGAAGGTGACTTGATCTTGTAGAGTGAAACTGATGAATATATGTGGAAAAAGAAAAGTAGGTTTCATTATGAATAAAAGGGCCAGAATGAATGGTAGAACTGATTTACAAATTGGTGCCATCTTCTAGGCTGTTTGGATATATACGAGAGTTGGAATTCATGGTTATGTTATCCTTCAGTGAATGGTGAAAATGGAAGAACCAAATATGTATTTTGGGAAGATTTGGGCAACATTCTGAATGAACGTGATGTGTGTGTGTGTGTGTGTGTTGTTAGCTAACAAATGGATTGATGTAACCAGGATTGAAGAGAAAGTGATCGGGACAATTAAAGACCTAAGAATGAATGAAAATAGTGACGAGGGATCATCTACACACACAAAAATGATTTATTTAGAATATAGTGTTTAAACATGAAGCTATTTCTGTTTTCATGTGAAAAACAAATAAACAAACTTTAAAGTATGGCCAATTTTGTAAGACAATGCCTCCAGTGTTGCTAGTTGCTAATGGAAGACAGGACCGATGGGCTAAAAGTTTTGATGTTTTCTTTAGATCTGTTATTTCATTGTGGATGGTGGGAAGTTACTCTTAGGAAAAGGTTGTATTGCTATTGTTTATGAAAAGAAAGTGCTTCTGTGGTGAATATTCATCACTTTAAGCTATGTTCCATGGTTGAATTTGTGATTTTTGAATAGGTCCCTCCAATTTAAATTCACCACCAAATGTAGGTAGCTTATTGGGTTGACAAGTGTACTATATACATTATTGAGGCAAATAAATAAATAAATAAATAAATAAATAAATAAATAAATAAAATTGGTGAACTGGAAAAAACTGGTTTGGGTGAAAGTTTGGGCAAGAGACTGGCCAAACTTTTTTTGTATTGAATTAAAGCAACTTAAAGTTTTATTCCAATTATTCAATATGATCCATCCATCCATCCATCCATCCATCCATCCATCCATCCATCCATCCATCTATCATTTATCTATCTCCTATACATCATATCTAAATAATATTATAAATTCAATAATTCAATTTAACCCTTACTGAAGGTCAGGATTTGGTGGAAAATAATTTAAATGTTTTTTTTCCAACTTCGTGGTTTTTCATTCTGTTATTCTGCTGCCCTCTGCTGAGCAAATGATATAATCATATTCATTCAATTTTTTTTAATCATCTGCTGAACAAATAATGTAATTAAGTACTTCCAAATCTTTCCTAGCTATTTCATTTCTCCTTCTTTTAAAGAAATTGTAAGAAATTTAATGTTTTTTTTTTAGCCTGAATGGCATCACAAATTTTGGTGGAATATAATCTTTTTATCAGGTGCTTTACAAGTCATTGTATATGTTTTCATTTGTAAATCTGAAAACCAAAACAAGCTTCAAAATGCCAGACTTTTTTATTTATTATAATATCTCACCATTCCTTAAGGTGTATGTGTTACCATAAATATCCTTTAAAAAAAACTTTAGGAATGGCACGGGAAGGCTATATAAGGCCAAATTCTGCTCTACCACCTGTTTCCAAGGATAATTTTCTATTAAAACTAAAAGGGTGAGTCCAACTGGGAAGAATTGGATTTTTAGGCAATAGTTTGTAATCTTCTTCCCAGTCCTTAGCCATATTGGAGGCATTCTTGTGTCAAGCCTTAACTGGGCATTTGCTGTTCCATTGGGTGCAGCAAAGTTTGATCTGAAAAAATGTTTTTGTACTGTTTCCCGTGCATTCTTCTTTACACAAATTCCTACTTTTGCCCCATAAAGAATTTGGGCCAGTGGTTTGGCCTCAAAAAGTTTTAATAGCACTGGGATTAATTGTCCTTGGCTTATATAAAGGAAGCAATTAATAGCACTAGTAGTTCTAAGAGGTAGGTGTACTACATCATACATTTTCCGGGTGCATTTTCCAGGTGCTTTTTAGAATAGAATACCATCCCAAGGTATTTAAATACAGTAATCTGCTCTAATTTGTGCCCTTCTACAGTCGAGTATCTCTCTTAACAAAGACCAGAATTTTAGATTTATCAACAGAACCACCTGCTTTTGTCTGCAGTTTCAAAATATATTGCCGCTACTGCTTTTTTCAGCCGTACAGAGATTTATGAAATCATGGCGGTATCATCTGTGTAAAGGGTTATAGGGAGTTTGCACCCTGCTAATTAGGTGAATAGAAATCCAGATTATGAAATAGTTTTGCAACTGCATATGTCATTTTAGGGAGTCTAACAGATAATGGATATAAAACCCATCACAGTGACCTTGTCAACTTTGAAATAGAGCTGAATTAATCTTATCCAATTTAACTTAAAAGACCATGTTGAATTGATTCAACTTCCCCACTTTACAAGAACATATTCTTTGGGGATCTGATATATTATTATACCTTCCCTCTAAAATTACTGAGGAAAAAACATTGAAACAAGCTGCGCTGAATGCTCAAAGAAATTTGGAATAAATGAGTATAGATAGTGTAGGAAGTTAAAACCCACCCCTCTCCTTAAAAAAAATGAAATATCCTGGGAAATATTGAAAAGGCAGAATATTATAATATTGGATAAGAAATGGAGAAGCATGTTTTAGGCAGGAAACAGACTCACTCTTAATAGCCCCCATCTTTGTCAATGGGCCATTAAAGCCTGAGCTAGTCTACTCTACATAACAAATGTAGGATTAGCCTTCCACAGAAACTCACCACAAGGCACCTGGGAAAATTACATCAGCCAGCAGGCAACCAAACATGGACTCAAAACACACCTTAGAGAGCTGCCCCTGCATGGCTGCATGGGAGTCTGACAACCAATCAGAATACGAGATCAAGATCAAAGCTCAGAGAGTACATAAAATCAGGGATTTCCAGCATCTCTCTCTCTTTTCTTCTTCACCTCTGGAAACCTCTTCACATCTGGAAGCATGTGATCCTCCTTTTCTTTTCAGGAACTCAAGCCATGTGATCCTCTCCACCATTAAACCATCCTCCATGTTTCCAGTGTCTTTTCCCCCACTTGGAACTGAACCCAGAAGGACATTTCTTCCAACAATAGTCTGCAGGCAAGTATTTTAGGGGATTTGTTAAGGACTAGTAAATCCTTGTCTGTCTTAGCTCATTTTGGATTTTCATATCCTCAATCCACTGCAACTTCTAGATGACCTAGCAAAAGTACTTATAATTATGTGGTGACCACAACATCAGATAGGGACATAAGCAGCACTGTTCAATCAAGTGGGTGCTTTATCAAGACAATGCTTTATTGTCTATGTAGGTAAACAACAATGTTTGCCTTTATACCTACCAGATTATACTGGCCTTTAATCTCTCTATGGAATAAAATTATTACCAGATGACTTGGTTTAACTGATCAATTCCCTTCAGAGTGGCCCAGCTGTGGGAAGTTATCATCCAGCCCTCTCCCAGAAAAATGAAATATCCTAGGAAATATTGAAAAGGCAGAATATTTCTCTGGATGTGAAAAGAAACATGTTTTAAAAGACAGAATAGTTGCCTATAGCTTTCTGCCCATCCCCAGCTAATGGGCCATTAAGATGGCCAAGCTAGCCCACTTTACATAATAAAGACTTCTCCTCACTGCAGCTGTAGGGGGAAGGGATATTACTCAACTGACCACAAGGCAACTGAGAACTCATCACAGCCTAGAGAGTAGCCCCCTGCATGGCCACATGGGAGTCTGACAACCAGTCAGAATACATTTCTTACACAGGAACAGGAAACAGAGAGGTGGGACTAAACAGGGTATAAAAAGCCTAGCAAGCCCCTTCCTCAGCCCTTCTCTTCTTCTCCACCAACATTGAAGCATGTGATCATCTTTTCTGTACAGGGCTCAAGCCATGTGGCCCTGTCCAACAATAAACCATCTTTCCAAGCAGCCTCCATGTCTCCAGTGTCTTCTTCCCCATTTGGAGCTGAACCCAAAAGGACATTTCTTTCAACACAGCAATGAAGACATGTAGCTGCAAGTTATAATGAAAGCTCATCGGCACAGGGTTCCCCATACATTATATACATCTTTGTAGGAATACACTGAGTCATGTGAGACAGAGAAGCCTTTGCTTAATCCATTAGAAAGATGAGGAGTCTTTGACTTTTACAGTATAAACATAAACACCTCTTGTCAAGTGGATTCGGAATAACAGAATACATTGTACTGTAACAGAGTTGGAAGAGACCTTGGAAGCAGGGACGTGCAGTCAATGGAGGCAGAGCCTCACCACTGTCATCATGAAAAGAAAAGAAAAATGTAAAAGGAAAAAGGCAAGAGCTGAGGTCAGGCTGAGCTAGTTGCTGCCAGAGTCACCATGGATGACTCTGCTTAGTGCTTAACTATTTAAAAAAGCCTCTAAAAAAGCACCCTCTACAGGAGGCGGCAGGAGAATGATATGCTTCATCTAGTGTGACTTTTTACGATCACTCGAGCAGAGTTAAGCAAGGGTTAAAAGCCAAAAAATTCCTGACGTAGATGAGGCCCGTCGTTCTCCTGCCGCCTCCTGTAGAGGGCGTTTTTTTAGAGGCTTTTTTAAACAGTTAAGCAGAGTCACCCATGGTGACTCTGGCAGCAACTAGCCCAGCCTGACCTCAGTGCTTGCCTTTTTCCTTTTACATTTTTTTTCTTTTCTTGATGACAGGCAAGAGCAAAGTTGAAATCCCCTCTGAAACAGCTGGAAAAGGTACGTGTGGGTTGGAGGGAGGGGGAGGAATTCAAACTTCATCCTCCTGGTGCAACTTTGTGTGCGTGTGTGTTTGAGAGAGGGGGGAGAGAGGGAGGAAGGAGGGGAAGGGAGAAGAAAAAGAAAACAAAAGAAGGAAAGTTATTTAGCAAAGGAGAAAAACAAATGCTGTCGCTTTAAATTGGAACTGAACATGCCTGGCTGTGGAATTCTGGAAGTTGAAGTCCAGAAGTCTAAAACAATTGCTGCCTCACCAGCCATAAACCTCACCGCACATCACTGCTTGGAAGTCTTCTAATCCAACCCTACACTGAAGCAGGAGACTCTATCCGAGGAGCCGAGGTGGCGCAGTGGTTAAGTGCAGCACTGCAGGCTACTTCAGCTGACTGTAGTTCTGCAGTTCGGCTGTTCAAATCTCACCGGCTCAGGGTTGACTCAGCCTTCCATCCTTCCGAGGTGGGTAAAATGAGGACCCGGATTGTTGAGGGGCAATATGCTGACTCTGTAAACCGCTTAGAGAGGGCTGAAAGCCCTATGAAGCGGTATATAAGTCTAACTGCTATTGCTATCTATCAGCCATTTGTCTGAAATGGTATAGGCCAATCTCTTCAGTGATGAAGAATCCACAACTTCTAAAGAAGTTGGGTTTGAGACACAACAGGGGACTTAAAAGAAAATTGGTCTTAATCTTTTCTAAGGGACCAAAGGAGTTACATGGGCCTAAATTGGCACCATGTAGCAGTTGAAATAAAACTACTCCTTTTACGACAATACAATAAGAACATATTTACAACTTATTATTTTTACTCAGCGATTTCAGGCACATACATTATTGGTTGGCAGTTCCAAGTCCTTATTTATTTAAAGGATGTATTCTTTCCCAAATATGTATTACTATTATAATTTAAGAGAGGATATTTGGTATGATTAAAGGAAAGAAAGAAATAATAGTATAACAGCTGTACTTGAGAACTGTTTTGTGATCCTGAAGTCAACCTACTCAATTCTCTTTGTGCTTATGAGAAACATCCTTGAGACATTTAAAAGTTTATCAACCAATGTGCATCCCACAGAAATAATGTTTGCTGGCAGTAGCTATGGGATGTTGCTGATTTCATTAGAGCACTGTAGCTCAAACATTTTGCAATGCTAGACCAATAAATTCAGAAATGCAAGGACTATCCAATTAGACAAATACCTCTCCCCATGATTTCATCTTTAAAAACATGGGAGTTCACATTTTTTTGATAAACAAGACAATAATTTGTATAAATCCATTCCAATCCACTTCATAATCTTTACTTGCTGTTACAAAAGGGTTCACCAGGGGTTGCTGTGCCCCTTTGTCAGCCAATTTACCAGGGAGCAACACTCATCCTGCTCTGCAATTCCCATGGACACTGGCTGCTAGGGTTGGGTCACATCTGGCAGACACAGGAAACTGAGTTCTTCTTGCAGATGTTCCTGGAATGGACAGAACATGACAGGGAGGCTGTAACTTAAACACCAGTCCTTGTGGTTCCATGACATAGGGAAGATGTGTGTGGCTAAGGCGTTTTACTTGGCTGATCTCTCTCTCTCTCTCATGTCCTGTTCTCATGACTATGTGTTGCTATCCCAGTTAATACACTTCCCACTCCTTATGCTGCATCAGAGTACTTGTGGTTACGGTACTGAAGCATGAATCAAAAGACATCCTTTTGAGACAGAAAGTGAAAGGATGATGTTGAACCATTCATTCTCACCTGGCCTGATATTAGTGTGCTTCTGTAGGGTCAAAACAAAGTGGGGGGATGACAGGAGAGGTATTTAATGCCAACTAGAGGCAAGGATTGAAAGAAATTGGGCAAGCAAGTTAAAAAGCTGTTGCATGAAAGTATGTGATGCATACTCGGAAAGCATGAAATACAATTCATCTCAGTGCAGAGGGTGCATTTCTGTCAGCAATGTAATTCTGGATTGTACGTATAAACTGTTCGCATTCCGGGCAATTCCTGACCGTTAATATATCTGGGGTTTGGCAGCTTGTAGTACTGTAATCAAGCAAAGTGTATAAAGGAACGCAGATAAAATTCTACACTCTGACAATCTGTTCTGTTGACCCACCTGGAGGGTACAGTGAAGCAGTTATTTTAACAGTCATGAATAGCATGAGTGCACTTTAAAAATAGCCAAATAGGTTCTAGGGGTGGACAAAGGGAGTGCCACTCTTCCCCAGTTAGATACAGCTATGTGTGACTGGTGTGTATTTGGTCAGAAAACAACACATTGCTGGTTGCATGACCACCTCTCTGCATCAACCTACCAGTAGTGCATATGAGCAATGGCTGCTCAAAGAAGAATAGCAGGTGTCACAGTCACCACTCTCAACATCAAAACAGGCAGGATAAGAAGCTCATCCATAAACTTTTATTGCATTCTGGGATCAGACGCATGCAGATACAGAATACCACCAGTTCAACAGTGGCAGTCTGTAGTATCAGAGATTAGGTTTAAAAAGGACCCATAAGTTTATCACATGCTAAGATCTGCACAATGCATAAGGAGTTAACCTTGGCAGTACAGGTGTGCTCACAGATGGATTCAGGACAGCTGACCAATTAGGGGTGTTTACCATGCTCTTCCTCAAGGAGAGACACTTTCACCATGGCATTGGACCAGGCAGAAGTCAGAGGAACAGACAAAGCATTTGTCTACATTACTGCCTGGACTTTCCATTTTAAAAGCTATGCACTTCTGTCATCGAAATGCTTCAGAATTCACCATCTCTGTCTTTTCCTGCCATGCAACGCAAGGTGTCTTTAAACTTCTTTGTTCCTTTGTTCCAGTGGTGGGTTTCAAATTTTTTTTAGAACCTCTTCTGAAGGTGTGGCTTGCTTTGTGGGAGCGGCTTGCCAGCCATGTGACCGGGTGGGTGTGGCCAACTTGTGAAATGTGGTGAAACTCACTTAACAACGCTCTTGCTTAGCAACCAAAATGTTGGCTCAGAAACTGACATTTGAAGCACACAAGTCTTAAAGCTGTCAAGTTATAAGACCCTCGCACCCCTAACCCTTTAGAAAAAAAACCCAGGGGTGTTCAAACTTGACAGCTTTAAGACTTGTGGACTTCAACTCCCAGAATTCCTCCTCTCGCTCTTCATCTTGACGATGTGCGGAAGGGCAGGGGGAGGGAGCTGGAACCAGTTCTAAACGGCACTGTAGATTTGTGGAACCTCTTCTATAGAAGAGGTTAGAACTGGCAGGAACCCACCCCTGCTTTGTTCCCTTCCTCCAACTTTTCCTCATGTGATTCTTTTTTCATCCCACACATAAACAATCTTGCAGCAATGTCTGGTTGGCAAAGTTGTGTAGAAAGAAGAGGCAGTAGCCCTGCACTGGAAGAAGAGTCTTTTATTCACCATACAGATGATGAACGAATTATATTGCTGAAGGAGATTATTGCTGAAAATGCCAACACTTCCACTGCTTGCAGCAGTCGAAGTGTAAGGTTTTTAAACAGCACAGATTTGGACCTATGCATACTACCAATAGTGTCATATAATTAATCAACAATCACCCATGGAACATAGCAGCCCCGAGTGCACAAGGCCAATATTTCTATTGTTTCTCCTGTCGCCATTTAAAATATGTTGTTGCCTGTCGGGGGGGGGGGGGGAAGAGGGAGTGGGGAGATATGGCAAAAGCTGCACTGTCTCCAGGACTGTCTCACTGTCATCCCAGCAGCTCCTCTTTGATAAATATCCCTTCAGTTCACTGAAGATGCTTCTTGGATGAGAAGCAAAATGTCTTCAAGAGAAAAAAACAAAGAAAGTCCAGTTGCCTTTAAAAAAGCATCTTTTGGACAACCATGACATAGATGACCAAGAATCTCCACAGACACCTGAAGGTTTGGATGACCAACAACCACTGTCTCTTGATGTAGATATTAATTTGCATGATCCAATGCCCTTGTTGCCTTTGTTCAGGAAAAGATGCACATCACACACAAGCATAGGCTGAAAAATAATGAAAAAGGAGAGCAGAAAGAGAGCGTGGTTGCATCTTTCCCAATCACATAACTCAGTGAAATAGCCATTTGCATGGAATTTCCTCTTCCAGATCTCCTCTCAGGAGAGGGGAATTGGATGAGGAACTTAAAAGTAGCAGTTCAATTGGCTACCTAGGGTTAAACTCCTGTGAGACTATGCTTTGAAGGAAACCCCCTTTTAGCTGTGGGAGACAAGAACCATTCTCAAGGATGACTCTATTGTAGGCTAACCCTGGGATAAGTGTTGCAGACCTGTGTTCTTGAAATGGAAGATGAATTATGGCATCGTGAGGTAATTGTATGGATTAGACTTCTCTCCCAAGTGAGATTAGAAGAGCTTTGTGATTGTTTACATCTAGATTTTTCATCTTTAGGCCTGCTTCACTGTTCAGCTATTACATATTTCTGTGATTCCGCCTCACCGCAAAGATAGAACTTCCACTTTCTTTTCACCCCAAAATCTCCACTATTGATGGGTTATCAAAATGACTACTTTTATTATAGCTGTAGTATACAAAAGAATGCTTTTTATAGTAAATTCCTTTTTTATATGCCAGCTTTCTTTCTAGTCAATTTTATATATTTATTGAATTTGCAATAGTGGTGAATATCTGTAGGATGAGGGTGAATGAATTAATTGGATTCATACCTGTTCTGACCCCCTCCTCCGTCCAGTAATGACTGCCGAGACAAGCTTAACTGGAATGTACTTTAATAGCAAGAAACCAAAACCACGGTGATTGAAAGCAAAGCATAACAAACAGATAAGGACCTTGGCAGCAACTCAGACAAACTCAGGCAGCAATAAACACAGATAAGGCTTGGCAGCAATCCAGCCTGCCACGCTCACAGTAACGTCCTCTGACATTCAATCCTGCGTTGACTTCTGCAAAGAGGGGCGTGTGCACAAGTAGCTTTTTTATAGTCTGGAGAGGAGCCTAATGACCACCAGCTGAGTGCAATCACCTCCTGTAATTGCGTAATTGTTCCTGACGCCTATTAGCTCTTTGATGGCGTGCATCCAGGAACAACTCACTACTGGCTTCCGTCTCACTCTCCCTTGTCTCCTCCTTACTGGTCCAAGGCTCAGGTGCCTCCTGGTGGCCAACCAGCCTCTCTACGCCCTGCTTGGAGTCGGAATCCTGTCCAGGGTCCTCCACATCCTCCAGAGCCGACTCATCGGGCCCCTCGCTGTTGGAGTCTGGTAGCAGCTCCAACGGCTCCTGCTGGGCCACAACCAGGGGTGGGTTTCAACCAGTTCGCGGTGGTCCCTGCGAACCGGTTGGTTGCCGAACCTGGAAGTAAGTAACTTCCGGGAACGGCGAAGGGCACGCCCGCCCGCCCGCAGTCCTTACCCAGTTTTGACGAGTTCTGCGCTTCCACGCATGCGCAGGACGCATACAGCGCCTGCGCGATCGTCCAGGAGCAGCTGGAGCACCGCGCGCGTGCACGAGGACGCCGCCAGCCCCATTCCAACCGAACCGGTTGGAACGGGGCGAGAAACCCACCCCTGGCCACAACACATACCCTACTCTAAGCTCCTTGATTTTTTTTTAGGATATAACAAGTCATATTTCACCTGAAATTTACAACATGAATGTACATTGAAAGCATCTATTGGTAGAGGTTCATGCTTCACTATCACTCAGCATCTTTAGAAGATACATATCTGAATTACAGAGGTTGCTATTCTGTTGATGGCAACAGAACAGAACAACCTTGCCCATTCCACTTTACCCTAAGGCTTTAGCCAGCCATTTCCACACTAAAGCCAAATTTATCAAAAGGTGCACTTTTAATGATGGTGGGTAAACTGAGTGGGGGAACTGGAAAGCAGCTGCTTGTGGGGAAATCCTTTGTTTTACCTAACTTCCTCAGGCAAGAACATAAAATTCTTCAAATAAATAAATAAATAAAAAAGCAAGCACTTCTGCCTAAACGTGGCTTTGGGCAATCAGGAAAATCCTGGAGCTACTTGATTTAGGACACATTTAAATCAAGGAGGGATTTGATAAATTGTGGGGGCAGATGTGTAACCCCCATATGAGAACAAGCTTTGAAAGCTTTGAACAAATAGAGATGCGGCCGATCAGTGCTTGGAATTGTTTTTCGATTTTTTACATTACTTCTTTTTTTTAATATATTTTTATTCTTTTTAAACAAAGCAACACATACAAACAAAGCAAGAGAAAAAAAAACAACTTTCCTCCATTTCATCAAGCATATCTTTTGGTTACAAGCTTTTGTGCATCAGTTCTTAAGATTAAAATTAACATCACTGGTTTTGCATTAACCATAACTGGATATTTCGCTGTCTTTGAGCATTATGTGTTCAAATTACCATTAATATTCTTTCATTTATAATAACCCTTATTTCCTTGAATTCATAATTCTCTTATCAAATAACAATGAGTCTTTAAAGTATTATAATATCACCTATCTCCAAGGAGAAAGAGCAGAAATTAAGACAAAGAATTCCCATTAGTTTATAATATACATTCATATTTTCAATTGACCATAATGTCGCCAATCAACCAGAGTTCCAAGAATAGTTTCTAATTATTAATCCATATAGTGATTAAGTATTTCATATCATATGTATATCAATTGTTCATTACATCATCATTGGTCCGTTTAATATACAAAGATCTTTCTAATATAAAATGGTCACTATATGCAATTATTTTTTACATTACTTCTGTCATCTCAGCAGCGAGACTGAAAGGCAACCTCGTCTCCCAACATCTACTCCGGTTGAATTTCTGGCTCCCATCTCAGCCTCGGATCATCCTGCAAGACAAGGCGGAGCAGCAGCTTCTAACTAAAACCACTGGAGACGCCGGGACTTCCTGAGTTTCGGAGCCACGCTTGTGTCTCATTCCCGGCTTCCTGGGCCCGTTGTAGGGGTTAGGAGACCCCCCCCCGCTCGCCTTGAGAAGGGGGCGCGGCGCGGCGGCCGCATCCCAGGCAACGTCTAGCGCTTGGAGGGCGTCTCCAGTCTCCGTGTGGATGGAGGAGGGCTGTACCGAAGAAGACCCACCACCACTTTTTCTTCAGGGCTGCCCCCTCCCTCCTTTGTTCTCTCGGCCCCGCCCCTCCCTCAATTTAGCTTGCCCATTGGCTCATGCAGCTTTCACTCGGGGTGGTGGGGGGACCCGCTTGGTCCCGCTCCCCGACCCACAGTGAGATTGCCGAGGCGGGGAAGCCCCGGCGCTGCCTTGATTCCATTCTGCCTCGTCCCGGGGCTACGGCAGCGGCGCGAGACAGGCACCAGGTAAGGGGTTGCGCGTGCCGACCTTAGCGCGTCCGATCCCTCAAGTCGTAGCCGAGCAAGGAAGGAGGAAGCTGCTGCCCGGGAGCCTTCCAGCCCGGAGACAAAAGGCGGCCTCTGACGGCCGCCGCCGGGTGCCTTACTTCTGAATGCCTGACGAGACGCCCGAGGTCGAAGGCTGCCCGCTTGTGGCGCTGAGTCTCTGGGATGTGGGCCGAAAGCAAGATGGGGGTCTGCCCCAAATCTTGCCTTTCGGCCTGCGAGGGAGATTGCATCATGTAACCGTTCCAGACTGGGCGCGGAAGGCTCTTTGCTAAATTCTCCAGGCCTAAGAAAAGCCTCCCGCCTCTTACCCTGGTAGGTTGGATTGGCTGGCGGGGGATTTGGAAGCCTGACCGGCCAAGGAAATATGAAATAGTCCTCGGAGCGGAGCTTCCGAGCGGCCGGGAAGAGGGTGCTTTGCAGCGGGAGAGGTTTAGGGAGAAAGTGTTAGCAAGCATTTGGTCTCCAGACTTCTCTAGGATGGTACCGATGCTCCGGCTTTGTGTTGAATGTCTAAGATACGTTGCACAAATCTGTGCGTTACACGCTTGTTCAGTAATGTAGCCTAGTCAAGATTCATAATTAAGAGCCGCAAAATATAGGTCTCCTTGGTCTGTTTACGGCAAATGTTGAATAGAGAAAGCAAAAGCTTGCTGTTAATTACACTGGTAGACGTGGAAAGGGGCGCATGTATACATCTTTAGTCAAAAATAGATGTAAGTCCTGTGTATGTTTGAAATAAGTAAGAATTCAGCATACTAGAAAAAGAAATACTGTTAACTTCTTTTAAAAACTGGTGGAAAACCTTTACAATTATTTTAATTAACGTACGTTCAAAGAATTGCTAACTTGTGCTAAAGATTGCCGTGTATTATTGCTGTAGTTTTTGCGCTAATAAAAAACTACAGCCTTTAGAATGTAGTATGGTAAAATTAATTGAGATCAAATGTTCATCTTTTCTGAGAAAATTTATTTTAATCTTTGGCTTTAATGTGATATGCAATATTAACATTTTGTAAAAGTTAATTAGCAATAGCAATAGCAGTTAGACTTATATACCGCTTCATAGGGCTTTCAGCCCTCTCTAAGCAGTTTACAGAGTCAGCATATTGCCCCCAACAACAATCCGGGTCCTCATTTTACCCACCTCGGAAGGCTGAGTCAACCCTGAGCCGGTGAGATTTGAACAGCCGAACTGCAGTCAGCTGAAGTAGCCTGCAGTGCTGCATTTAACCACTGTGCCACCTCGGTTCTAATTGAAGAACAAAGTAGCAACACTAGGCTAATGAATAAGTATATGTAATATTAACACTACTTCGTCAGGTACAGCAATGGACAGGATCAAGGTAGGCAGATATATAGGAAACATTCCACATCCATCGTCTAAAAAGCTAGAAAACAGCAACAAAAGAGAATAATTTCAAACTAAAGAGAACAAATGAATTTTCATTTCAAAAGGGAATAATAAACGAAGTAATTCAAGATAACATTGCTAGTAAAAACAATTGTATAAAAATATCACAGTAAATATAACTTCAAATGAAGCGAGAAGCCTAATAAGTAGAAACCCGTTACATTCATTTCACTTACATTATCTGAGCTAAAAAATAAATAATTGATTCTAACTTTCACATATAATATTTTTGAAGCTGAACTTTATTATAGGTAGTCCTCAACTTACAACCATTTGTTTAGTAACCCTTGAAGTCACAACAGCACTGAAAAAAGTGACTTATGCCTGGTCCTCAAACTTAGAACTTTCACAGCATTTCCACTGAGAGCAAAATTTGGGCACTTTGGAACCTGCATCTATTTAAAATGATTGCACTGTCCCCTGGTTAGATGATCACCATTTGTGACCTTCCCAGCTGGCTGCAGTGATTCGTTTGACAATCATGGCAAAAAGGTCGCAAAATTGGGTGCAACTCATTTAACAACCATCTTGCTTAGCAGTGGAAATTCTGTTCCCAGTTGGAGTCATAAGTTGAGGATTACCTGTATAGACTTTAACCTCCATTACAAATAAAAGGAAAATAAATTGTTATAGAAAAACCATTATCCAAAAAATTATCATGCAACAGTAGAACAGAAAGCTAAGTCAAACTTTGCACATTTGTATGGCTTAATAAAGGTATTTTGAAACCCAGAATGTGAATGAAGAGTTAACATCCCTTAAAAAATAACATAAAATGTACCTGTATCACACTCAAATCTGGAAACAATTATGGAGAGCAAATAAGAGAAATAATTGTAAATTGAAATACTATTTAAGGTTCATGTAGGAATACATGGGCAAGAGTTTCTGCCTCCCAAGAACCTGATTTTTATCCTCTTTTAAATATTCATCATTTTTTTCTACTCTTAACCACACTGGTCAGAATAGATTCTTTTTTGTCAAGCAAATGTAAATCAAGTCAAGACAGTAGTGGGTTTCCATTTTTTTTACTACCGGTTCATTCGTGTGCTCGCATGTGCTCGCTGGCGTGCAATGCTTCTGCACGGAAACGTCCGTGCGGGTGGGCGGAGCTTCCCACCACCGCTACTACCAGTTCGCCCGAACTGGGAGTAACCCACCTCTTGAGTCAAGATGATTCAATTTAATGTTATAAGTTACTACATTCATTTGTAACTGAAGAGTATTCTTGCTGTAGCAGATTAGATACATGTAGGTTACTCCTTGGGTTACAGTGGCAATTGGGATTGGAATTTCTCTGAATTATTCTTGCTAAGCAATGCACTCGTAATGCCACATCAAATGGCCATTTTGCTTAGCAACAATAATGCCTGCCGCTCTGATTACCATTGTTAAGGACTGTTCAGATTGTTAAGTGAGGATTTTGTGATCCTGACTTCCTGCTGCTTCCACATTGACATTGCTTGTGGGAAGCTGGCATGGGATATCAGAAAGTGTGATCACATAACTGCAATTTGCTGCAATCTCATAATTAGCAATAGCAATAGCAGTTAGACTTTTACACCGCTTCATAGGGCTTTCAGCCCTCTGTAAGCGGTTTACAGAGTCAGCATATTGTCCGCAACAACAATCCGGGTCCTCATTTTACCCACCTCGGAAGATGGAAGGCTGAGTCAACCCTGAGCCGGTGAGATTTGAACAGCCGAACTGCAGAACTGCAGTCATCTGAAGTAGCCTGCAGTGCTTCATTTAACCACTGCGCCACCTCGGCTCTTGCAAGTCAAGCACTCCAATTATAGTCATGCAATCACATCTCTGTTTCTTTATGTTGATCTCCATATTTTCTGATATTCACAGTTTACATACAGCTGTGTGAAAAAGTCCTGCATGCTTTCAGTTTTAAGCTGTATTTACATGTTTAATCAACTTTTCACTCATAGAAACCATGCAAAATTAGTACTTCGATGAAAATTTCTGTAGTTGGATTGAAATGCATAATTTTTATTAATATAACCAAAGTTTTTTAAAGGTTTTGAGTGAGTTTATGTGCTAAAACAAACACAACTTGAATTTTCGAGAATGTTAGGATCGAACGTAGCCAATCAGCAGCGAGCTTTGGCTGACCAATCAAAATGCACAGAAGCTAAATCTATAAGTCAATCAATGTTGTGACTATAAATAGGCATGAAAAACATTGAGAAATTTAATTTAGCTCTGGCTGCAGGCAAGGATGAAGGCTTTGCTTTCACCAGTACTGAGCAGGGGCATCACATCATTGTGTTTCATAAAGAGGGTTACTCTTCTACAGAAATAGCCAAGAGAGTGAAATGCCATCGCACCACAGTGTGCAGAGTGGTTGAAAAATACCAAATAACTGGTTCAGCTGATGACAGGCTCTGCTCTGGAAGACCAAGAAAGTCGACAAAATGGCAAGATCGGGCTCTGCAACACATTTCGATGGCTGACAGGAAGTTCACCTCACCTCAGATTACAAGAATTTAGGGTGAAACGTGATATAAAAGTGTGCACAAGCACAGTGTGTCGCAGACTGCTTGCCAGAGGGCTCAAAGGCTGCAGGGCTCGAAGTAAACCTTTGCTCACAGACGCTCACCACTCTCGGCGACGTGCATGGGCCAAGAAGTATGCCAAGTGGACCAACGAATAGTGGGCCAAGGTCATCTTCAATGACAAGAGCAATTTCTACTTTACTGAGAATCAGTGTAATAAGTATGTCAGAAGATTTCCAGCTGAAGAATTTAGGCCATACTGCCTGAATCTATCTGTGCTTCTGGTATTGGTCGGATACAAATCGTGCATGGAATCATGAATTCCAAGCAGTATGTTGAAGTCCTAGAAAAGACCATGCTTCCTTCAGCTTAGCAATTTGTAGGGAAGGACTTTTACTTCCAGGATGACAATGCTCCTTGTCATCGAGCTAAATCCATCCAGCAGTGGACGAAGAAGCATGGTGTTCGACTACTGGATTGGCCAGCTCAGAGCCCAGATTTGAACCCAATTGAGAACTTGTGGGCCAAGATTGGTTACAATTTTGTAAGAAGCATCCGAAGACCAAGCAGGAGCTGATTGAATCCATTATTGCAGCCTGGCACCACATTGCCACCAAAGATCATGTGCAAAGGCTCATGACCAATTTCATATTAGTAACCATGTTTGGTTACCTAAATGGTCCTTTTCAGGGCCACAAACAATAAAAATGTTAACAGAACACTAGCATCAGCCTTAGTAATTGCAACACGTATGCCACTGGGTAAGCATCAGTTAATCTGTTTTCATAGTCATTTTAAGCATGCATTGAAAGCATGCAAGAAAATTCACAATGCCCATCCAAACAGCACCAAATTGCAAAAAACTTACGCTTTTCACTTAAAAACCACCAGTATTTATTTAAATATAACAATATTTGCATAGCAGTTAGCATAAAATATCATAAAATCAATGGCCTATCCAAAAAAATGTCGTAAACCGTAAAGCGTGCAGGACTTTTTCACACAGCTGAACTTTTTGTTGGAAATGAGTGAATGAAATATGAATAGATTTATCTTTCCTTCGCTGTTTCTTACCAGTGTGCCAGCCATCTTCATTGAACAGCTGGTATACTGATTCTTTTCTTTTCCTCTTCTTTTGAACAAAACTAAATATTTTTTTTTCATATTTGTATCATCCTTCAAGTCTCAGTTTGAATTTTTCCTTTTGTGACCCAAGCTCTGTAGTGGCAAGCTATCTTCCTTTATTAACCTGACAATCTAGATCCCTGTATAGTCTCACTTGCTTATAATTCTGAAACCATGGACACCAATGATGGTATTGTAGATAGCACAGATGGTCCAAATCAATATCTTGATTTGTAAATTCTTGTAAATAAAATAGTCCCCCCAAAAAGGTTAAGGTACTAACTGCTTGACTGAGTATTACTGGGTTTATGCATTAAAAAAGTGAGAATTCAATGATCTGTTTTGTTTAACTGTAACTAAACTGTCATAATATAATATAGTAAAACTATAATTTTAAGGAATGTGAAGTATTGCATGCTATTTCCATAATTATGTGAAATATTAAATCACATCAATTATTCAGAGAGTTCTGGAAACCATCAGCTTGTTATTTAGGGGTAAAATTTGAATTATTGACTGAAGGACTTGAATTATCTGTTAATCATCAGCATACCAATTATATTTTTGTTCATTTATGGGAATACCCATAGTAACATCAGAATCCCATTCAAAATCTATGACCAAAAAAGTCACAGTCCTTGCAAAAAAGGAACTATGATGCTCAAGGATTATTTACTGACATTCAGCACCTTCAAAATCAAAGCAGTTCTCTTGGTAATGTTTCCTTTAGGCAATAAGACCTTCATTTCTTTATCACACCATTTTCATCTTTAATGTTGTTTTACATGCAAGTATAGTAACTTCATTAAAATGTTCCTATGCAGGATCTTTTATATTTGGTGGCTACTGATTGGTTTAGCCAACAAAAAGGGCAATGTTTTTAAATATACTGGCAGCTGTTATTTGAGGGTTGTGAGTGCCATCTAACCATTGCTGACTCCAGGTGATTGTCTGGACAAGTCCCTGTAGTTTTCTTAGCAAGATTTCAGGAGTGCCATTGCGTCATTTTTAGGGCTGAGAGAGAGTGACTGGGCCAAGGTTATTCAGCTGGCTTTATACTTACAGCAGGACTAGAATTTATAGCCACCTGGTTTCTAGCATGATTCCTAACCACAGCACCAAACAGTTGTTCTATAATTGGCTATTATCTTATAATATTGGTCATATTTTTATTTATTTCTATGGCAAACATTTTATTAAAAAACATGATAGAAGAAAAAATACCCACGCTTTGTAAAACAAAAAAAACCCTGAGAAAACAATTTTTTGTTTTTTTACGAAGGGGAGATATTTTTTGCTTCCATACTGTTACTTAAGAAAGTATTCACCCTAGAAATAAACAAAAATATAGACAGAAATAGCATAACGTATTGTACTCTGAGACAAATTATACTAATATTTTATTTACTTCACAGTTTTATGATTTTTATAATCTGGTTAGATTATGTATTAATTCTGATGATTTCCAACAATGCTGCTTTGATGCTTTAATCCAGGGGTAGTCAACCTTTTTATACCTAACGCCCACTTTTATATCTGTTAGTAGTAAAATTTTCAAACCGCCCACCAGTTCCATAGTGATGGTGATTTATAAAGTAGGGAAGTAACTTTACTTTATAAAATTTATAAAGCAGAGTTACAGCAAACCCCTACCGCCCACCATGAAAGCTGGAACGCCCACTAGTGGGCGGTAGGGACCAGGTTGACTACCACTGCTTTAATCAAAGGGTATCAAACTCAAGGCTCAGGGGCCGTATCCAACCTGCGGGGGTGCTTAGATCTGGACTGCCCTGGAAACAGTGAAGGACCTGCCTGCAGTGCCTCTGCAGCAAAAACAGACCTTGGGAAGGATGCATTGTGGCTCTATTGAACTAAGTTTCCGCTGGCAGAGAGTTGCAGGAGGCCATCGCAGCTGAAACGGAACTCGGGAGCCCGTTTTTGCTGGCAGAGCACTCCAACCACCAACATGAGTGACATCAAGATGGCTATAGCCACCCTAGCCACGCTCACCCGAGCCCCCAAAGGTCAAACACAACCCTGATGCGGCCCTCAATGAAATAGAGTTTGACGCACTTGCTTTAATCCTATGCATATTAAATGTTCATATATTTTCATCGTTAGTATCTGAAAGTGGATAGCTTTTAAAAAAATATGTGCCTTCATTAGAATTAGGATTAGAATTAGATCCAGTACAACAAATCTGAGGTCAACAGGAGGGCTACCCCAAATTCTTGGCAAATGACAGTTATCTCCGTCAATAAAGAGGAAGAAGAACTTTGCATTTGTGCTTTTCTTTTCAGTATCCCTTTTTAATTTATCTTACGTCTTCCTATCATCTGAGAAAGAAGATGCAATTATTAATGCTGCTTCTTAATTAGAAGTATGCATGTTTCAGAAACGCTTAGGAAAATGTGCTTCAGCCCTTAAAGAGCCATCGTACATTTGTGGTATTTGATAAAGCAGTCTGTTTTTTTCTTAGATTTCTGTGATTGAAAAAAGGATGCAGCTGCTTTAAGAATCACATTAATGAGTTAAAGTATTAATGCGATCACATCTTTTTATAGACTCACAGGAGAAAAAAAGATAGGCTGTTGAAAGATATGTAGCAAATTCCAAAGTACTTATTTCAAATAGTTTTTGGAGAATGTACAGACTTAACAATTACAGCATGTTGTTGAAAAAAATAGATGTGGTATTTTTAGAATTAGTTCTGCTTAAATAACCATATTTGAAAATAATCTTATTAAACTCAGAATTGAGATATTTTATTTTCAGGAGAGTTTGTTTTCACTGAAGTGTTAACTGCTTCAAAAACAACTTTGTCAAAAAAAAAAATTAAGCTAAATCAGAAGAGGAACTGTGTCCAGAGAAGATAAATTTCCAGCTGGGATCTGTAATTGAAATTTTAAAAGAGGGGGCAGCCCTTATTAGGTCATTCACACTTATGAACAATACAGATAAAATCCCAAATGAATTGGCAGGAATATTCAATTTTGCTTACACTTGGCAAGCATGCTTATTCTGGCAGAAGCCTCTGTCTTTCTTTTGAGTCTGAAAAAGACAGGCTATTACTCTGACCTCACACTTAGCTGTGGTTACAGTTGTTTAAACAATAGGACTTCTTTCAGCTCCCCAAGGTACTGCAAAGTAAGCACAGGATCAGAGAGACACGCCCTTCTATGGGTTCCAAAAAAGGCAAACACATTTGTGCTGAATCTCTCTTTTAGTCTGCAATGTCCTAAATGGAAAATAACGTTTACAGAGCACACATTCAGCAAATAATTTTCATGTATAAAAATGACTCAAAATGCTTAAACTTGGGAAGAGGCGCACCTAGTACACTATTTCAAACCATGAAAAGGGTTTATCTAGGAATACAAAACAATCATCAGCCTGTTTGCTATCAGAATATATATGCACATTATTTTTATTTAAGATGAAGGCTTGAGCAGTGGGGCTGGCAATTAGTGGGGGGTTTTCTGAAGAGATAGGTTCCCCCTCTGTACGTGTGTGTGTTTGTGTGTGTGTATAACACACACAGATGGCTGCATGACAGATTCTGTTCACGTTTACTCCCCTCCAGATTTCCCTTTTCATAAGGGAACAGAACATAAATTCTGGGCTCAATTGTGGTCGTAAGTCGAGGACTACCTGTACTGCTAGATATGTTTGTATCTCTTTGGGGATGGAAATAAATTAAAATTTGCTGGCATCTATTTTTGGAATGGACAGAAGAGACCAGTTTTAAAGAGACTGGGATTGATAGGTTAAAATTGTTCAAGAGTACAGTATCAGAGGTGGGTTGCTCCCAGTTCGGCTGAACCGGTAGTGGTGGTGATGGGAGGCTCCACCCACCCCCCGCGCAGAAGCCTTGCGTGCACACGTGAGAGTACACAAGCACGAGCGAACTGGTTAGGAACCCACCACTGTAAGGTATGTGTATCTAACTTATGATTTAGTCACCACACTTGAATGACACTAAATAAACAAAACATACAACAATTTCTTAACATTTGAATGGCATTAGCAGTTTTTTTTACTTTGATTCAGTGTCTATGCTGTTATATTTAAATTATTTTGGAAGGAAGGACAATATTTAGGGCTTTAGTTGGGTAGCACTGACTGATTACCATACTGATTGATACTGATGAGCCGAGGTGGCGCAGTGGTTAAATGCAGCACTGTAGGCTACTTCAGCTGACTGCAGTTCAGCAGTTCAGCTGTTCAAATCTCACCGGCTCAGGGTTTGACTCAGCCTTCCATCCTTCCGAGGTGGGTAAAATGAGGACCCGGATTGTTGTTGGGGGCAATATGCTGACTCTGTAAACCGCTTAGAGAGGCCTGAAAGCCCTATGAAGCGGTATATAAGTCTAACTGCTATTGCTATTGATTTCTTTTCTGTAGTCCTTGAAGAACCTTGACTAATCAGAGCAAGCCCTGTTAGGGAGGCCTTTCCCAAATTGAAATTATAAGGAGAAAAAAAAATTAAGATACAGAGAAATAATATTTTAAAAATTATTTAAATATATTTAAATATTTTTAAAAGGAAAACTAAACTTAATTTTAGAACAACATACTTAAAATGTATGCATTTTCCCTGAATTTCTGTTAGGATGTTCTAAAGTTTTATAATTTTAAGACCAATCAACTTAATAAAGAACATAATTCCTCTATCTCTCTGTGAGATTTTTTTTAATGCTGATGTTCTGTACATGGGGAGTTGATCTGATCATATTTACATGTGTAAATGGACTATTTCAAAACCTTTCTTTTCAGATGTTTTACTTTATGATATTTTCCCTGTTTTTGTTGGTATGAATTGTTCAGAGTAGTGATGTTCCCTCAGAAGTTTGTGAGAAGAGGCTGGATAATCAATTATCAGGAATGTTATATAGTAGATTTCTTATAACTGCAGGGAATTAAACTAGATAATCTTTAGTACACGCTCATGTTCTTTAATTCTTTGATTAATAAGGTTTATTAATTGATTGATTTTGTGGCGTCAAATTGTTGTTGACTCTTAACAACCACACAGATTGCGGTAGCGGGCTGTTTCTGAGAGGTGCATGCAAAAATATGTATGTTTCCCAGGAGGATCACATAAGTTGTGAAGATCATCTCACTGCCTAGTTTTAAAGCAAGCAGAAATCTATTCTTGGGCAGCAGTGATATAGGAAAATGTCAGATGCAGCAAAGGCATCAATTCATACTATATAGAAGAAGGCAATGGTAAACCACTCTTGAATTTTTACGAAGAAGACTACATGGATAGGCCAAATCTAGTCACATAAATGAATTATAATCTTTTTTTCAAGAACTACCCAGGCTTGAGTCTGCTTAACATCTGAATCCTGATGTGGCTTGATGTAAAAGGCTATAACTGGGCTTTAAGTGAAACTCTTTCCAAATTCAGTGAGATTCCAATCTGGGTAATGGCCACCCTGATCTTAAAAAAAATTTAAATAGGATCTCATCTGGTTAGAATGCGAATCCGAGACCACTGGGTAAACCCAGTGTTGTAGGTTAGTAAAAAAAAATTACATAAAAAGACATATTAGCAAACAAGTTCTGTAATCTTGCTAAGAAAACTTCTTTAATATATCACCAGTATTCAACCTTGACTCAGAGGAATCTTCACCTTGTAAGAATAAAGGGAGCTAGCTTGATAACAAAAGTATTTAAGTATGTATTTAAGTATTTAATACATTTATAGGCCGCCCAATCCCGAAGGACTCCGGGCGGCTTACAGAAATACATTTTAAAAAAAATAAAGAATTTAAAATAGAGAAGAAAAACAGATTAAAAGATCACTTCATGCACTCAATCTAGGCGGGGCTGAACCTCATTCATGAGGTCAACAGCCCCAGGCCTGCCGGAATAGCCAGGTTTTGGTAGCCTTTCGGAAGGCCGTGAGAGTGGGAAGGATCCGGATCTCTGGGGGTAGATCATTCCATAGGGTCGGAGCGGCTACAGAGAAGGCCCTCCCCTGGGGAGCCGCCAGACGACATTGTCTGATCGACGGCACCTGGAGAAGGCCCGCCCTGTGAGATCTTATCGGCCATTGGGAGGTATGCGGTAGAAGACGGTCTCGCAGATATCTGAGTCCTAGGCCATGTAGGACTTTAAAGGTAATAACCAGCACCTTGAAACGCGTTCGGAGACCGCGTAGACATTTAGTGATATATGGAATTACACAAACGATGTGATGGAAAAGAAAGCGATATTTTGTTTTGATTATGTTGACTGATGTAATGCTCTGTTCAAGTTGTTCATACATAAACTACACCCTATTGCATTTGGCATACAAACAGTAGGTCAACTTGGTTCAGTTAGGTGTGGCTTTCATATTTGAACTACTGTGCCAAAGAACCTCTTCGCATCGAATTTCTTTTATATGTTGTAAATGCATGCAGAAAAGGAACATTGAGTACTTGTAGTTTTATGATGTTTCAAACACTTTTCAGAATTTTTATTTTACAGAGTATTGAATAATTTGGTAAATAAACATTTTCAATTAAAAATCATATATAACCGAAGAGCAGCTTTATGAATTTCATGAAATTGAGGAATTTATATATATTTATTTCGTGAACAGAAAGTCTCAGTCTGAAAAATTATATTATAATAACTTTACATAAAATAGTTACTTGATTTTTCTGTAACAAATCAAGATATTTGTCTCTGAGTATTTCCTATACTTCTGTTAAGAGAATTTGGAGAGGAAGACGTTTTAATTTCAATAAAATCACTTTTTATAAAAAAAAACACCTTATGTGAAACAGAGTCCTTGGGCCTATGATATGTTGGTGCTATTGTCAACATGTTTTGGACTGAGGTGATAGGATGTGACAAATCCTACTTTGACTATTTCCAGGCGTATCTTGATCAAATCTTGATAATAATGTGGAACCTTCTTTTTCTTATCTTTACGGCTAGAAGAATTATATGGATAACTTTTTGCTGTGTATATTCTGACATATTTTATCTGTCACTAGATGTAAAAACACTTAAATGCGTTATTTAATAATGAAGTTAAGTATGCGATAGATTAAAAATACAACAAATCAGTACTAAATATTTCAAACTGAAAACACATGATAGTTGAAGTCTTTATTTATGAAGCATTCTGTTGGGATAAAACAGTTTCTATGTTGGCAATATACAGCATGCTGTGAGATTATTAAATTTACATGACTTAGTCGTAAACAGATGGTGGCAGTAGCTACTTAATTCTGTAAGAAAACTTTTTAATTTAGAAGTTATTAATGAGGTTATTGGCAAGCTAAATAAAGCATTCTCAATCTTGCTCATGAAGCTTATGTGAATGAATGATTTTTATTGCTTGATCTAAAAGTTCAGCAGATTAGAGCCCTTATGACAAACTTGTGTCTGGATATGAAATTTGTATTCAGAAGTAAGATGCCAGAAATATGAAAAGCCACTCCCAGGAACTCATGAGTCTTTAATGAATGCTTCATCGTTTGTAAACTTGCCAGCAGGACATAGAGATAATTCTCCTAACCAGCATATTGTCTTTTGAATGTAGAGATTTCATTTTACAAATGCAAGCAGCCATAAGTTTTTCCTCCATTCATACTTTTAATTTTGTTTAAAGCATCTGAGCCTGACAGTTATCAGAATGCATACCTTTTAATTGAATAATATATAATTACCATTTTATTTCAATTTATAAAATACAACATGTAAATTATCTGTAGAACATAGGTATCTCTTCAGCTCCTCCTATATGATTGCCAAGAATAAATAAATAAAGCCTCTGATATTCAGCAACACACATTTCTCCTGTGTGTACCTTCATTTGCTTACTAAGATTATTCTTTTTTTGGCACTTTATATAATGTTGTATACTTCAAAAAACAATATTATGATGTGTGTGAGTGTGTGTGATTAGGCAGCTATTAATGTTACTTTTACTACATTACAATAGTAATATTTGTTTATAGAGCTCATATAGGTTATAAAAAAATTGTTTTAGGTTCAATTTAGATGCTTTTTTAAAATTTATTTCAGCCATGGAAGAATTAATAGTTGAACTGCAGCTGTTTCTTCAACTTCTGGACCATGAATACTTGACGTCTACAGTCAGGGAAAAGAAAGCAGTTTTAAATAACATTCTTCTAAGAATACAGGCAACAAAAGGTCAGAGTCATTCTCATACTGTTTACATACATGATACTCTAAAGCATCATGCAGAGATAGAAAGAAAACAACCGAAATCCTCACCTCTGCCATTAGATACACGAAGTCCATATTTATGCAAAACTCCTTAGAGGTTTTTGAGGCTGTTTTCCTATCTTCCTCTGAGGAGGTTCTGTGGGATCTGCCTGAAAGATAGAGGGATATTTTCTTTACCATTTCATTATTTTCTGTTTAAGATATTGAACTAGGAGCAGGGAGAAACCCAATAGAATAGAATAGAATAGAATTTTATTATTTGTATGCCGCCCTTCTCCGGGAGGACTCAGGGCGGCGAACAATTCAAGGGGGAAAAAAGGGGAACATAAAAAACAAAATACAAATAATAAAAGTAAACAACAGTCGCACAACCATACATGTCGAGAGGGGAGGGAACTCATCACCCCCAGGCCTGCCCGCAAAGCCAGGTTTTGACGGCTTTTCGGAAGGCCTGGAGAGAGGTGAGGGTCCGAATCCCTGCAGGGAGTTCATTCCAGAGGGCCGGAGCTGCCACAGAGAAGGCCCTCCCCTGGGTAATAGCCAGGTGGCCTTGGCTGGTAGATGGCACCTGGAGGAGGCCAACCCTGTGAGATCTAATGGGTCTGTGGGAGGTAATTGGCAGCAGGCGGTCTCTCAAGTACCCAGATCCAATACCATGAAGGGCTTTATAAGTTACGATGCCTTTCTCCCAGGCCAACCTATCTCATAAAATTCTTGTCGGGGAAAATGTGGAAGGGTGGGCGGAGGGGGGGGGAGACTCTATACACTGCCTTAGAGTTCTGGAAGAAAGGCAAGATATATAACTAACAAGCACCCAAACAAATGTACTGGACCTTATACTAGCTGGGGATTTAAGGAGCTATACCCAACAGTTCTGGCAGACCTTAGACTGGGAAAGGCTGCCTTCTAATATAGATTAATGGTTTTGTATATTGGGGACTAGTCCTTTCCAGCTTTCCATCAAATGAAAAAACAATCCTGTGGTTTTTTTTTTTTTAATTTGTTTTTTTCATATGTACATATGTTTGTACCGGCAGATATTGTCGAAAATTCCATTTAATATTTACTCTTGTAAATGCGTTTTCCCCTTTCCATTAGACTTTGAGGTAAAGGAAAATGTACAGAGACAAGAGATTGCCATCAATTTACCTGCACCACCTCAGATGCCTTTGCCAGAAATCCCACAGCAATGGCTGGTAAGTCTGTCACAAGAGATCTCTTTTCTCATTTCCTCAGTTTTTAAATTAAGTATTTATCTGAATTGATTCCTTCTAAATTATTGTATAAAGACCCCTTCATTTTTTCCCAAATAATTATGTAATTACAATCAAATATTATTCCATCACAAATTGATGTGTCACACTCATTCAAAATTCATTTAAACTCTCATCTAAATGTTCACTATTTTGTTTATTTTATGAAATATTTTGGCAGATAAATAGTTTTCTTTACAGATTACTTACACGAGTTATTCATCTGGTCTGTTAACTAATATCACTGAAATAAATTTGCATGTGAAATGTTTTTCAAATTATATTTGGGTATTATGTGATTATTTGTAACGTACTTAGTTCTGTAAAGAAAGGTGAAGATTTGTCCTGTTCAGTGGTGTCCAAGTCTATAGAACGATGCTCACCTCTGTTTCTTAGCTGAGAGAGCCAGCATTGTCTGAAAACATTTCCATTGTCGGTGACCATCATGACATTACCCCAAGGCATACAGAATGCTGTTACCTTCCCACCGAAGTGGTACCTATTTATCTACTCACATTTGTTAGCTTTTGAACTGCTAGGTCAGTGTTTCTCAACCTTGGCGACTTTAAGTCCTGTGGACTTCAACTCCCAGAATCCCCCAGCCAGCTGGCTGGGGGATTCTCGGAGTTGAAGTCCACAGGACTTAAAGTCGCCAAGGTTGAGAAACACTGTGCTAGGTGGACTGGAGCTCACCCTGTTGTGTGGTGCTCAGGTTTTGAATTTTTAAGATGACTCTTTAACTGCTGAGCCATCGCACCCCCCAGCAGTTATGTTGTATATGACTTACAGTATATCTGAGAATGATGCAAAGTAATCCATTATGTTTTATTTTCATTAGTTTATTAGTTCATTGATAATTATTACCTACTTGGTCCCAGCCCTTTAATAAGTTTGTGTATAGCAATAGAGTTAATATACTGCTTCACAGTGCTTTACAGCCCTCTGTAATTGGTTTACAGAGTCAGCCTATTGCCCCCAACAATCTGGGTTCTCATTTTACCAACCTCAGAAGGATGGAAGGCTGAATCAACCTTGAGCCAGTGAGAATCGAACTGCCGAACTGAATTAATTAATACTGCAGTACTGCATTCTAACCACTCTGTCAAACACATTTCAGCTTAATTGATGTTGCTACATTAAAAAATAAAAAAGATTGTTTTTGGAATAATATCTGTTAAGCTGTATAGAATTATAGTAAAGGATCAAGGTTTTACAACAAATCAATAAGATTTGAATAAAAGATCAAACAATCATTCTTTATATTAATGTTTTTCTTTGATTGGTGAATTTGCCTAATTTTTTCCCCTTCCATTTAGCCACCAGATAATGGTCCTCCTCCGTTGCCTTCCTCTTCTCTTCCTGAAGGTTACTATGAAGAGGCTGTGCCACTCAGCCCAGGGAAAGCTCCTGAATACATTACATCCAGTAAGTAAAATATACCTTTAAAGGGGTGCAAGACTATTCCTAAGTATCTCTGACTATAGCATACTTTATTAAAATGGTATTCCTTTTTCCTTAACCAGCTCCTAATGAACATGTGATAGTGTTTCTAAATAATATTAAGATACTGCAGATCTTACCAGAAATAGTGCTATTGATTTGTTACACATTTCTTGTGTATTTAGTCTGTTTCTACTGTAACTAAATAATGTTCTCCTTCTCTTGAATATATTCCTAATACAGTGAAAACAGATCACCCCATTAACTGTTAACTACCCCCTGTAGTTAACTTTTCAGTTGCCAACTTCTAGGTTTATGTAATTATTTTTTCTATGTATAAAGAAAATTTAGTCAGTTAAATACTTTATCTGTCATATTATAAGAATATATAATCATAAGGAAATATCAGTTATAATTGCTTTATTATTTACACGTTTTAAGCTTTGGTATTATTTATGACTTCAAAATAAGCTAATTTTGCTTGTAAATTTTTTTATATATACATATCCATAGAATTAAACCTAAGGAGTAAATAATTCTTTGCTGTTAACTTTTAAGGCAAAAGTGCATTTTATTAAATAATGAGGTTATACAGCACAAATTGCTTAATTCCAGATGTGACTGTGTTTGTTATATGCAGTTTTTATTTTAATAGAACTTTTTTTGTCTCATTAAGATTATGATTCTGATGCAATGAGTAGTTCGTATGAATCTTATGATGAAGAAGATGAAGATGGAAAAGGGAAAAAAATGAGACATCAATGGCCTTCGGAAGAAGCATCGATGGACCTTGTTAAGGATGCTAAAATCTGTGCCTTCCTTTTACGAAAAAAACGATTTGGACAGTGGACCAAACTATTGTGTGTGATCAAAGAAAACAAACTGTTGGTAACTAAGCCTTATGGATTTTATTGAAATGACAGTTGCAGTGTAGTTGCAGGTTAGAATTAGTCCAGAGAGCCACAATGGTATAGTGGTTAGAATGCAGTACTGCAGACTACTTCTGCTGCCTGCTGGCTGTCTGCAATTTGGCAGTTTGAATCTTACCAAGCTCAAGGTTGACTCACCCTTCCATCCTTTCGAGGTTGGTAAAATGAGGACCCAGATTTTGAGGGGCAATATGCTGACTCTGTAAACCACTTAGAGAGGGCTATAAAGCACTGTGAAGTGGTATATAAGTCTAAGTGCTATTGCTATTATGCTGGAAAGTCATATGTATGACTCAGATGTATTTGCTTAAGTGTCATGATTTAATTTGTCTTTTCATGGCTTAGATCAGGGGTGTCAAACTCGACTTCACCCCTCATCAGGGTTGTGTTTGTCCTCATGGGGGGGGTGTATGTGGCCAGCTCGATGTCACTCATGGGGGAGCACCTGTGGTGGCCCAAGCGTTCTGCCAGCGAAAACAGCTTCCAAGCTGTGTTTTTGGCCGCCTGCAACCCTCTGCCAGCAAAAATGGAGTTTGCAAGGGCTGTGCATGGCCCTCCTGAGCTCCGTTTTAGCTGGCAGAGGCACCATGGGCCAGTCCTTCACTGTTTCTAGGGTGGCCCCGCGGCCATATCTAAGCACCACATGGGCCGGATCTGTTCCCAGGGCCTTGAGTTTCACACCCCTGGCTTAGAGAGTTCTTCTGCATAAAAAAGGAGGTAGCTTGTAATTAGCTTCAGCAATATATTGTCCGCCCCCCCCCCCCTTGAAATATGGTTACTTACTGGGATAGCATGGGCAGCCAAGAGTGCAAACAATATTTGAATTCTGACTGAATTATAATTAATGGTAAAATTTTGCCAGGGATTTAGGTTGAAAAAGATGTACAGAATAATTAGATAGAAGAACGTAAGAATGCTGTGCATAGAGTTCTGGTGCTTGGAAGGCATCTTGATATTCAGGCAGTCTTGATTTTGCCCTTTTTCCCAAATCCAGCTCCACTTTAGAATAATTTGAACAATCATTCTATAATAGTGGACAATGCTACATTGGAAGACTAATACAATTATTGTCAAAAGCTGTCTGAAGAAATTTCTATAATGAGAACCTTGGTACTCTTGACATGTTTATTTAAAAAAAAGTATTGGAAAAGAATAATCCTGGAACATGGATGTCAGAAATAATGTCAGAAATAATTTTTATTTATACTCCTTTTCCCCAAAAATAAGACCTCCCCAGATAATTAGCTCAATCGGGCTTTTGAGCGCATGCACTAAAATAAGCCATCCCTGAAAATATTGCAACACAGCAGCAGCCATGAGATGACCATGCTTGCTGCTTCCTACACCTCAAAAATAATAAGATAATAATAAAAATAAGGCCAAGCACTTATTTGGGGGGGGGGGGGTTTGTCAAAAGAAAATAAGGCTCTTTTTTGGGGGGAAACACGGTATACTAAATTTACATAAGGTAAAGGTGCTACTTGTCACCTACAAAGCCCTTCATGGTAGTGGATCTGGGTACTTGAGAGACCGCCTACTGCCAATTACCTCCACTCGACCAATTAGATCGCATAGATTAGGCCTCCTCCGAGTTCCATCTGCCGGTCAATGTCGACTGGCAACCACGCAGAGGAGAGCCTTCTCAGTGGCAGCTCCGACCCTATGGAACGATCTCCCCGTGGAGATTCGTACCCTCACCACCCTCCAGACCTTCCGCATAGCCCTTAAAACCTGGCTGTCCCGTCAGGCCTGGGGTTAAAGACCCCAACCCACCCGAATTGTATGAATGTTGTGCTTTTAATGATGTACTGTCTTATGTGTTAATTTGTTTGTCCTCCCTTCCTTCCGAATTGTGAGCCGCCCTGAGTCCCCCCAGGGAAAAGGGCGGCATATAAATAAACTACTCAAAAAATAACAACCCAATTCACACTTGTCTATGGGCAGTGTGAAATAAAACAAGCAATTAAAAACAAATCTAAAATAACCATTACAAACAATTCCACATAAAATATAAATAAGACTGTGGGAGAATGAACCAACATATTACATGGAATACAACCATATTGTAGACTCCATAGTATCCTCAAGCCAGCTGGAGAAAGCTGGTTTTGATTGATTTCTGGAAGGCCAATAGGTTGGGCCTAATCTCACCTGGGAAGAAATTATGTTTCAGAGGGTGGGTGCCATGGCAGAAAAGGCTCATCTCCTGAATCCCATCAGATGAAACTCTTTATCAGCTGGAACTCATAATGTTCCTCTTCTGCTGGACCTGATGGGATGAGGAGAGGTAGCTAGGGAGAAGCAGATCCCTCAAATAATCTCATCCCATGCCAGGTGAAGCTTTAAAGCTCAAATATAGCACCTTGAATTGAACCAGGAAGCAAACTAGCAATGGATGAATGGAGCACAGGTATAACAAGTGCCATTCTAGGAGCACATATAATAACTCCCTGAACTACCATATTTTGTTCCAGTTGAAGTCTCCAGATGCTTCAAAGTAGCCACATGTAGAGTGCATTAAAGTAGTCCATTCAGGAGGTGACCAGGTCATGAGTAACTGAGAGTAGAATCTTATGGTACACAACATGAAGTTGCGCAAAAGCTTTCCTACTTAGGTTTGCGATTTGAGGAGCCCAGAAGTCCCACTAAATGTGCACTGGGGATCTTTGGGGCATTGCAACTCCATCTAATACCAAAGATGATAAAGTCCCAGAACTGGAAGGCCCTGAAACAAAAGCCAAACAATCTTGCCACGTTTTAGTTGAAACCTGTTGTCCATCCAAACCCCAACAGTCTCTAGACATAGAGACAGGGCATCAGAAGCATAATTTACTTTGCCAGGAGCAGAGACATATCATCAAGTAACATCAGAATATTGAGGATACCTCACCCCATGGTGACAGATCTCATCCAGTGGTTTCATGTAGATGTTAAATGGGTGGAGAGAGCACCAAACCACGTGGAACCCCACATAGTAAGAGACCAAGAGTGGGGTCTCACCCCCAATCAATATTGATTGTTATCAACCTCATAGAAAAGAACCAGCCCAGTTCAATGCTGCCCAATCTCGCTTTACAGAGCAGAAGAATACTATGGTCAATGATATTGAAGCTTGCTATTAAGTAGAGATACAATGGATGCACTATCTACATCCTGCTCCTGCTTGAGATCATCCAAAAGCACGAGCGATGCCATTTCCATCCAATGCCCAGATTTAAATCCTGGCAGAAAGGGGTCTCCAGATAGTCCATTTCATTCTATTGAAACTACTGGGCAAACTACATTTTCCACAGCCTTTCCTTAAAAAGGGGAGATTGGAACTGGATGAAAATTGTCCAGTGATATGGCTCATATTTCAGTTGAGATTAATGCTGTTTTTTTAAATGACAATTTTTGTCATTTATTCATCTATAATATTATTACCAAATGGTTTTTTTTGCCATATTTAATTTGTGAATTAAAGGATGATGTGAATGAAATTGTTTATTTAATGTGAAGTTGATGTTTGCTCACTGAAGTTTGATTCTCACCCCCTTATTTTTGCCTTCAGTGCTATAAAAGTTCCAAGGAGCAACAGCCTCAGATGGAACTGTTATTGTGTGACTGCAGTATTACATATATCCCCAAAGACAGTAAAAAGAAGAAGCATGAACTAAAAATTGCACACCAAGGTCAAGATGCTCTAGTCCTTGCTGTACAGAGCAAGGAACAAGCAGATCAATGGCTGAAGGTATGTCATGTTGTAATCAATTCCATTGCTCACCCTTTCTTTGATTAATTTAAGGCCAAGTGGTGGTTGATCAAAATGCATTTAAAATATATGAAACCTTAGCATAAAATTGAACATGTAAAATGTTAATTTTGCCCCATCATTAAACTCTTAGTGATGTAGGAATTCACCCAATTGGCACGCTTAAATAATAAATTAGGGTTGGACATTAAACAGTACTCCCTTCTGACTCTAGCATGATTATTTAATTCCAATAAACTAATAACAATGTGGGAGAGGACAATGTTTTACAAAGTATTAAAGTTTGGAAGCAACAGTGCTGACAATTGCAGGTCTAGATGTGACCTGATTAAGGAGGTGCAGTGGTTAGAATGCAGTACTGCAGGCTATTTCTGTTGCTTGCCAGCTGCCTGCAATTTGGCAGTTCGAATCTCATCAAAGTTGGCTCAGCCTTCCATCCTTCCGAGGTGGGTAAAATGGGGACCCAAATTGTTGGGGGCAATATGCTGACTGTGTAAACCCCTTAGAGAGAGCTATAAAAAGCACTGTGAAGCGGTATATAAGTGCTATTGCTATTATGGGTAATAAGAGATACAATTTAGCACAATTATTTTTTGTTCAATTATAATTAATTTAGATTGTGAAAATAAAACAGAATACAATTGGAAAGTCATACCTAAGCATGTGTTGCATATATCTGCTTATTTTAAAGGAATTGACCTTCCATTCCAAAGTATTTATTCCTTACAGGTATTTGCTCTTTTAAAGCACCTGTCCCAAATATTTAGGTCAGAAAACTCTGAGGCTTGGTATTCAAGGGAAGTGAACTACTTTTGATCAAAATTAACCCAACCTTGCAGTCTTGCATGGAGAAAAGTGGTGCAATATCCAATTGCCTTTGGATCTTCTATTTGTTGTTATTCATAATACAAGCCATAGCCAATTGGGCCATATTATTCCCCGCCTGAGGATGGATATTCAGAGTAATCCCTGCATAGTTTATTTTTCTCTAGCCAGGCACTGAAGCTCAGCTGACCTTCACTTTAACATTTTCATCTTTAGAGAAACAGTAGCCTTAGTTTTTTTCCTCTCATCTGCAAAAATCTTTGTGGCATAATGATAATGCCTTGATACTTACTGGTTCATGTAATTTTACGCTCATATTCCAATCCTGTGCCTTAGACATGAGAACAAGAAGGGAGACAGACAATATTTTCATGAGTTATATTTCCAAGATTTAATAGATTTTTTTCATGTAAGACATATTTCATATGAGATTCTATACAGATTTAAGAAAGAAAAAACGAGTATACTTATCTGTTCTGACCCCCCTCGTCCCACACCAACACACACTCCGAGCCAAAGTTAAGTTACGGCATTTAATTAACAGATAGACAGGTCCTTGGCAGCAAACTGGCACAGACAAGCTTGGGCAGCAATCCAGCACAGATAAGCAGTGGGAGCAATCCAGCCTGCCAAGCTCATAATAATGTTCTCCAACATTAGTTCCTGTGTTGACTTCTGCAAGAGGGGCGTGTGCACAAGTAGTCCTTTTATAGTCTGGAGAGGAGCCTAATGACCACCAGAGCAAATTTTTTCACTCCAACATATTATATATTTGTTTTGATTGATTGCCAATTTTGTACTGTTGGGAGGGAAATAAACATACAGGGGAAAAAAGAAGAAGATATCCATTACAGAATTATATTATTCTGCCTTAATTCGTCTTTTTTAGAAATTAGTCCAAATAAGGTTCATCTAGAAAACATTCTAAACTCAAACCTCTCCCAAACAAAGAAGAAAATTTCACAACTGTGGGTGAAGCAACTCTAGAGATACTCCTTTTGTCCCTTTGGGCCACCCAGCAGTCAAAATAAGATCTAATTTAAATCATACTTAAGGATAATAGTATAATATCCTGAAAAAGTAGCCACAAAGTTATGTAGAATTCAAGCTCTATAGGCATTTGAAGCTCAAACTGGGGTGGGATTCAGTCGGAAACTAGTGCTATACAGCTACTGGTAGAATAATACTTCTTTTAGAAAATTAATGTCTTTATTCTTGTGTTTAATTTGACAGTTTGCAAACCTCTTAACTTTCTCTTCAGGTAGTGAACAGAAGGATAGACTGGCAGCAGACACATATGCCTCCTTGCTCTGTTAAAACACCCCTAGTTCTTAATTATGTAGCAAACAGTTTGGAATGAAAATAGCTTCCTTGATAACAGTGAGGGGCCTGAGTTCTGTCTTGCTGGAATGATGAAATCTATCTTTTGAAAGAATGCATGATTTCATAGGCACAGCTCATGGCCAAATTGTTCTCTTTGTCCTCTCTCTGACTTCTCTATTTTGTGTAGCCAAAACGAATTGCCTCTGGGATAAACAGATTCTAAAAACATGAGCAATATCCTAAGGGTCATTGAAGAGGCAGAAGCAAAAATACAGAATACAGAAATATTTGCACAACTAAAAGGGATCCTTAAATTGTAATATAAATCACATCATTTTTTAAAAAATCCATATAGATATGCTGTTTAATGTATTAAACCTACAGCAGGTTTTTTTTAGTTTATACTGGAGAAAATGAACAGGTTAGGTTAGGATGTTTTTTGAGAAAGGAAAAACAGGAAGAAGCAACTTAAATGTTACAGTCAAATTCTGTAATAAAATAAATACCAAAAATATTTTGGGTTTGTAGGAATTAAGCGTTTTATCTTATTAATAGTCCAACAGCTGTGGTCTTGTCCAAGAATTGTAACTTAGAAATTAGGTGTAAGCATATTATTCTGCTTAAGCAGTAGAACAGCATATTTTCTTCCATGCCTCAAACAAATCCCTTGGAACATGCATTTTTTTGTTCTAATGTTCAAATATCTCAAAAGAGGGTCTGGAAGAGGAAGCTTTTTGCTTACGGTTTTTCCCAGAATTAGTAGTGCTTATAGAATTCCCACAGTAGGTGTGTGATAGCAATTTTCAAAAGAATTTTGAAACGTAACTTTGGAGGCAACAACATTAGGCACATGCTGGAAGATTAACTAATCCTTTTGATGAGAAGGGTAATAGTTTTTTCTTTGACAACTACCATCAGTTATATTTGAAAACAGATTTCACTGCATCTCAAACACTTACTCAGAGTGTTTATGCAGTCAATGCAGGGGAGATGGGGGTAGCATTACCTGCTTTATAATGTTTGTGTTATAAAGGGGTCATCTTAAGAATTCACTGCCTTTCAGTAAATGTCTGTGGTAGACCCGGAGAATTTTGTGTGAAGTAACTTGCTGCTGTTAGCCCTTAAAGAACTCTCATTGCGGCTGACCTTTGCGCTAAGATTTGCTACATTTGTTAATAGTGGTTATATGTTAGATTGCTTACAGTGGAAGTTAAATAAAACTGGATATATGGAAATGCTGGTTCCAGTTAGGGTTGTTAATCACTGTACAGTGATTTTCAGTAGCATCTCATTGTCCGAGAGGAAGCAGTTCAGTCCATCAGTGAGATCAGTTACAAGTAAAATAACAGGAAATATGCTATCTCTTTTTTTTCAAATACAATATTTGCATAGTAAAATTAAATTCTTAGTATTCTGCTACTTACGATAGTGTACGTAAAGAAGAAAATAAAAATACATATTCTATCCATATTCATTACAATCTAGGATATCAGTGTTATAAGCAGTATAACATTGATTATAATAGGATTTATTTCAGACAAAGTTAAATTTAACATTGAAAAGGAAAGGATAAAAGAGCACACTTTGACATCACCAATGAATTTGTTATTTAATAAATGTTTCAGTCTTAAGCTAAGTTACTTTCGCCCATCTTTTAATTCACATTAATACTTTCATTGTTTATTTTTATTGTTTCATTGCTTTGCTATTGTTACATTTACATTTATTAATCATTATTTTTCAGTTTTTATTGTTGTAAGCTGCCCAGAGAGCCGCACAGCGGGAAGGTGTAGCAAATAAAGTGAAGCAAACAAACAAATAAATATTTAATATTGAAGCTCCATTATATTGTTACTTGATATAAGTATGTGAGTGGAACTGTATGTGTGTAAGATTTATACAGGTAGTCCTTGACTTACAACATTTTGTAATTACTTTGTACTTTCGAAGTAATAATAGCACTGAGAAAAGTAACCTAAGACTGTTTTTCAAACTTACAACCATTACAGTATCCCATGATCAAAATTCAGATGCTTGACAGCTGACTTTCATTCATGACTGCTGCAGTGTTCCAGGGTCCTGTGTTTTGCCACCTTCTGACCAGCAAAGTCAGTGGGGAAGCCAGATTCAATTTACAAGCGTGTTACTAACTTAATAACTACAGTGATTCACTTAGCAATTGGGGCAAGAAAGGTCATAAAATGAGGCAAAGCTCACTTAACAAATATCTCACTTAACGATGGAAATGTCATAAGTCAAGGACTATCTGTACATGTCAATAAAAAGAAAACATAAATAGACAAAGTCACAAAATTAAAATACCAAGAGTAACCTCTTTTCACTTTAAACTTGAGTTGAAAAGTTCAATTTGAATTTAAGCTGCCTAGCATTTTTCTAGGTACATATGCAGATAAAAGAGGAAGAATTGGCTGTAAGTAGGAGATGAAAAGAAGAAATGTTAAATCTAATAAGAAACAGAAGGAAGGACTAGGGTGATATTTTATAAGAATTCCTTTGTCCAGCATGAGAAGCTTCGAATCTGTAACTAAACCTTTTATCTGTAATTTTAATGCCTTCTTCATGTTATGTATAAGATGCTAACTGAGTAAATGGCAAATATTTATAATATACTTTATGGTTTGCTACTCTAGAAAATTCTCATTGTCTAATTATCAAGATTGTAATTACTCACTTCTTTTTTAGTACTACCTTTTTGTTTCAGTATAAGCTTTTATAAGTTTTTTTTGTTTGAAGCAAGATATCAATGAACTTTTCCCTCCCATTTTTAAAGGTAATAAAGGAAGTTTGCAGCACCTATGTTGGCACAGTAGATTCAGATGGACCATCATCTAATTCTGTGTATAAGGCTGATCTGGAAAAGGTAATTAAATTGCAACAAAACAAAACAAAATGCAGTATGCTTCAGGTTCAGAAATCATTTTGAGCCAGGAGTCCTGAATTATTAACTCTCCAAGGAGATGAACAATAGTGTTGGTTCATGCAGTCCATTCCTATTTGCTTTAGTCTTCTGTTCATGTGAGTAGCCAAACAAATTTAGCAGGAGTGAAGTTGGGATTGTGGTTTGTTTACTTGTTTTAGTATTTAAGCAAGGCAAGATTGTAAACTAATTACAAAGTAGATTTTATGGTGTGGCCCATAAATATACATTCTCCTCTGGTGTCTCCTCAGATTATATATACACTGTGCCTTAATAAAGTATGAGCTGTAGATTCAAGTAATGTGCAGACATGACCAATAAATCAAATGTCACTAGTTTCTATAACATTTAAAGTAAAATGCTAAATTTCATTGTCACGATTAGAAATTAAGATTTATCAATTTTGCTAATTTCTGTGCCTGTGTATAATTTCGATATTCTCTATTATAGTGATAGCAATAAATGCTTTTTAATAATGCCTTTAAAGTTACAATAACAACGGAATGTCAAGAAGTGATTATAGCCTTCACCCGCTATTCCCTGTGAACATTGTGAGGCTCAGCATTATGTTACACATAAGATGTAACACTTGAATGGTAAAAATCGTAATTCCTGATGAAATAATTCTTGGATGTATTGTGTTTTCCTCATGGTAGATGTTTTGTCATTTGATTCACAACAGATTATTTCCAGTGTAACTATACTGATAATTCTTTTTCCATCCAGAAGCTGTCCTTAGAAAGACCAAGTTCTGATGGAGAAGGTGTGGTAGAAAATGGCATAACCAATGTTTGTAATGGGAAAGAACATGGTAAGATGCTGCTATTAGTACTCAAGCCAAATCATAATATTCACAAACATTGTATGCTGAGAAAAGGTCAATAATACATTTTCATAGGCATAGCCCTGGAAAGAAATGAAAGGTCAGTTCCACTGAATGTAAAACTTCTTATTGTCAACAGGAATAGTAATGATTGTATCAAGGTAGTAGGCAGGCCTAAGGATACTTTTAAAAAATTAAGACTTAAAAAAATATTTAAATTTAATTTTCTTAATTAACTTTAATTTTCTAGACGTTGATAGAAATTTAGAAGGAAACGAAAACATGGAAAATCAATTAGTTGATCTGAAAGAAACCAGAGCCTGAACTTGCAAGAAAACATTAGGAAGAGGGGGAAATGAAAAATACAAGCTGCTTAGCACTTCTTAGAACTCTTTTGCTCCAAGCAAACTAATAGATGTAGTCTTGACCTTTTAAATGTAGTGAGGGTATGAATAATGAATAGAAGCTTAACTGTTTTTTAATGGCATTTTTCAAAAAAAGTTAGCGTAAAAAAATAGAAATTTTTAAAAAATATTTAAAAGTGTCAAATTCTTAAATATTGGCACATGAAAGAAAATCACAAATATGAGAGGATAAGGAAATTTAGAAAATAAAAGAGAAAAGGAAGCTAATTACCAAGTTAATCCAAAGATTTAAAAGACACTTAATTGGTTATATTGTTTTAAAGTACTTCATTACCAGTTTTAAACACTCAAAATCCCTGACCAGTCTAAAAACCAGCAGTTCATATATGAGAGAGAATTTCCCTGCAAGTAATTAAAAATGGAATGAGGATGCTGCTGCGTTAACCTTCGGCACAAAAAAATTGTGATTTAATTAATGCTTTATTGGAGGATGACATGGATGGGACACTACAGCCTTCCTCGTGTTCCCCCCCGTTATGCAAACCAAAAAATATCCAGTAAGATCCCACAGATTGGGCCTCCTTCAGATGCCGTCAGCCAAACAGTGTCAGCTGGCGGGCCCTCGGAGGAGAGCCTTCTCTGTGGCGGCTCCGACTCTCTGGAACCAGCTCCCCCCGGAAATCCGGACCATACCCACTCTCATGGCCTTCAGGAAAGCTGTAAAAACTTGGCTGTTTCAGCAGGCCTGGGGCTGTTGATCTCACTGTTGAGGTCCAGCCCCAACTAGAATGAATGTATGAGGGTGTTTGTTGTTTTTAAATTGTTTTCTTTTATCGTTATGTGTTTTTTCTTATATTTTTTGTAAGCCGCCCGGAGTCCTTCGGGATTGGGCGGCATATAAATATATTTAATAAATAAATAAAATAAATAAATAAAATATTGCAAGGATTGCCCAGATCGTGCTCTGACCGGTTAGTGTATATTGAGAATGTAATCACTTTAAGTTTGCTCAATGTATAGGTGACTTGCGAAATGGATAGTTGGCTAGCCGGTTTTGCATCCAATTCACTACTGAGCCTTTTGCTCTTTTGTTTCTAAAACAAAAAGGACTTTAAGTCAAAATGTGTAGTTGATATAATTAAGAATATCAAGTGCAAATGTGCAGGAAGCCAGGTTATCATAAACAACTGGGTTATATAATTGTTGGGTTAAATGTGCTTGCAAATTTTGCATTTACCTAACTTGCTTTTCTTTCACATGTTTGAATATTTTAAATAGGAAAGCTTATGATGAATCTATTCTAATTTAAATTGATTAGTTTTGTTTGGAGATTGACAATCCGTTTAGATAAAACTAGGTTGTAGCCCCTTTAAATCCACAAACAGGTTTAAAAAAGAAATCAAGATAGTGGTTGCAGTGATGCAATTGAAACCCTTTGTACGTGAGTGCCACAGTGACATGTAGATGTACATGTGACATGGGGCTTCAATCACACAGGCAGTCATGTGGCTTTTTTGAACATGCTCCTCCTTCTGAGACTTCCCTGTGATGGGTTCTTAACAGAATTTCCAAGAAAGAAATGCATGAAATTTATCAACAGTATCTTCCTTTGCAGCTAGGTTTAATGATTGCCTAGAAACAGAAGAAAACCCCTCCAGTGGCAGACAAGGCTGATGCACAGCATCAGGGAGAACTTTTGCCATCATTTCCCGCTGGCTCCGAAACAGTGGAGAGGGTTAGACAGTGATGGCATGAGTCCCGGCCATGGCAACTGGTGGTGGAACGGGAGTGGCAGCAGAAGGCGCCTTCCTGACCACCGCTGCTAGGAGAAATAGGGAAGGGGCTTCTCTGTCCGCCACCTATTCACACTATCAGCATCAGGGCTCTGCAAACTGGGCAGCCAAGGGTATTGTTGGGGCGGTAGGGCCTGTAGAGCCCTTATGCTGGCGGCATGAGGTGGGGGTGGCTGAAGCAGCCCCTTCCCCATCTCACGCTATTGATGAGATTGTGCAGTGTTGCCACCAAATGGACCAGGCGAGACATGGGGTGGGGATAGAGCTGGAGGACAATGTACCATAGGACGCTGGGGGCAGAGGCACAAGGGCTGTGGCATGGCTAAACCCTGCCTCACGTCCTGCGTCACCTGGTCCATTCATCATCCGGCCTGCAGAGCCCTGATGCTAGTGGTATGTGGCGGCGGCAGCAGTGGCGGACAGAACAACCCCTTCCCCATCTCACTTGGCTATTGATGAGGTTGTGCAGCGCTGCCACTGAATGAACTAGGCGAGGCATGGGGTATGGATGGAACTAGAGAACGACATAGGACAGTGGGGGCGGAGCACACAGGGGCCATGGCATGGCACCACCCCCACCCCGCTTTTTGCCTCACCTGGTCTGTTAATCAGCCTGCAGAGTCCTGATGCTGGCAGCATGAGGCGGTGGCTGTGGCTGGAACAGCCCCTTCCCCATCTCATCTGGTGGCGGCAGCAGCTAGCAGGGTGCCTCCTACTGCCACTCCCATTCCACCACCAGTTGCCATGGCTGGGACTCATACTGAGAGTAGATATGGTAATATATGAAAATTGAAAGGCTCAATTGAATTAAGCCCTTTATTTAGAAAACAAATTGCAAACTTGGGAGAATATACAATAGGAAAACCTAACAGATCACTTTTAATTAATACTGGAAATATTTGCTGCTTGAAAATATAAGCAAGTGGAGACCAACTTTGCTTACAAAGAAGGACGCTGGTATATTACACGTAGGGAATCTACCTTTAATGTTACATCCTGCAGTTCTTCAACATTGTTGAAGAGCTATAGTGTATGAGTAAAAGAATTGTTCCATGTCTGCATTAAATGAAGAACATGTATTGCACTGGCACAAACCATTTGGCACTTTTATTGCTTGTTGCTGTTTAAAAACCAAGTGCTGGGATAATGTATTATCTGTGCCAGATTCTAAAAGTGACATCCAAACTAAGAGTTTAAGTTTAAGATTTTTTTAAAAAGTGACGTGCCATCAATGATTTGTCATGAATGAGACAATGAATTTGGGGTTCTGAATTGATTTTCAGTAAAGGCAACTCAGCTGCTTCTGCTTGGTAAAATATTTTTTGCGCCAGTTTCTGCTATTTGATAAAAGTCTCTTTTAAAATCTTAGAAGACTTAGCTATCTGTGTGTATGTGTTTGGTTGATAGTAAAGAGGAAAAAGAGCTCAAAGGTGGACTCCAAAGGCACTGTTCCTAAAGTAACAGGGAAGAAGATAACAAAGATAATTGGGTTGGGGAAAAAAAAGCCATCTACGGATGAACAGACCTCATCTGCTGAAGAAGATATACCAACATGTGGTAAGTGACTTCTTATAATTTCTTATAGCAGTGATGGCTAACCTTTTTCTAAAGGTGTGCCAAAATTGTGTGTGCGTTTGCTATTGCGTATGCACACATGCCCGCCCACCTGTGCATGCGTACACAAATCCCCCCCAACATGCTCACGGGGGAGTTTTCGCCCTCCCCAGGCTCTGGAGGCTTTCCTGAATCCTGGGGAGGGTGAAAACAGCCTCCCCCCGGCTCTCTGGAAGGCCGAAAATCAGGTGGCCGGCATATACATGCACGCCGGAGCTGAGGGCTGCCGTGCTAGCAAATATGGCCACCTGTGGCACACGTGCCATAAGTTCCCCATCACGGTCTTATATAAACAATTTATGGTGGGAAATGTTATTTGATTTCTTTCTAAAAGAAACCAGATTTTTCTTGTTCCCAGTCTCTGTGCACACTATTTTGTTTTTCTAAAAGTTTTCACTCTACAAATATGTTGTCAGACTGCTTTAAACACCGTAGTCCACTAAAGAATTCCATTCGAATTACCTGGTTTTCCAGTTTTTTTTAAATTTTAAACTATGTCTAATGGCTCTGGTTACTGTCTGGAGGATATTTACCCACACAAATGTGTCAGTGAAAAACAACTAGTAATCTCCTAGCAACTCTCACTCCTCAGGTTAACATTGCCCAATGTTTCTACTTTATGATCTCACACTCCCTGTAACCCATTCCCCCCCCCCACACACACACACAGAGACGCACACTCCAAATGATCTGAACAGTTTTATGATTCAGGATTATGCAGTATCATGTATCTGTGCAAATACCTTTGTAAGCACCTTTGTTCCTGATCTTCACCACCCTAGTTGGCAACTAACGCCCATGGCTTTCAGTCTTCTCCATTTTTCTGTTATAGTCCCACCTATCTACTAGAATAGAAACCTCTTATTCAGCTTCTACCCTCTCCTGTCCTCTTTCATAATTTTCTCTAATATTGCCATATTTGTCTTTGCTTTTTGGCAATAGTGAATGGCCATTTATATAGTGTCCCGAGATTGTGTGATTTCCCCCCCCCTCCCTATAAAATAATTGTCTTGTAGAGGCAATCCTCAACTTAGCAACTGGGCGCTTAGCAACAGTTTGAAGTTACAGCAGACCCACAAAAAGGTACTTATGACTTGGATTTGAAGTTATAATGCGCCCTGCCCCTGTCACATGATTGCATTTGGGGCACTCGGCAACCAGCTCACCTTTATGGCTATTTGCAGAATTCTGTGGTCATGTGATTGAAATTTGTGGTGGTTTTTTTTGCTGGAAACGAAACAATCTGTTCACTTAACAACTACTGCAAAAAAAAAAGTCAAATCAAGTCAGTTATGTGATAAATCACTTAACAACTGCCGTGATTTACAACTGTAATTCTGGCCTCAATTCTGATCTCAAATGAAGGCATATATACGTGTCCTCGGATAATATTACAGGATCCAATCAGGTCAGGACCAGGAATTTAGGCTTCTGAGCTTTTGGACTTGTGCTGGAGCTCATCCTTAGGAAATCAATTATGATCATAAGTCTAGGGCTACCTGATAAATTCTTCCATAATAAGTTTCTTTTGCATTTGCAATACACCAGTGGTTCCCAAACTTGGCAACTTTAAGACTTGTGGACTTCAACAGCAGAGCTGGCTGGAGAATTCTGGGAGTTGAAGTCCACAAGTCTTAAAGTTGCCAAGTTTGGGAACCACTGCAATACACAAACTAATACCATTAATAATCTTCTATTTTAAATAAAGGGAAGAAAATTCTGAAATTAAGAAATTTTTCACTGTGGTAAAAAGGTAATTCATGTCTTGTCATAAAAATATGTAAGACAACCATTGCCATATATCTAACTCGAGCCAGGCGTCGACTGTTAGCTGAGATAATTCCTATATGTAGGCTTCAGTGTTAAATCAGTTTAATTGACACTTGTGTAGTCCTGTTTTTTTGTGCCTGACAATAAATTGTGAATATATATTAGAAAACTTTAAGAAATGTGTTTTTATGTTTTGCAGGATATCTTAATGTGCTATCAAATAACCGTTGGCGTGAGCGCTGGTGCAGAGTGAAAGATAATAAGCTTATACTCCACAAAGACAGGACAGATCTAAAGACTCACATTGTTTCTATCCCTCTCCGTGGCTGTGAAGTTATTCCAGGATTGGATTCCAAACATCCCCTGACATTCCGCTTGCTTCGAAATGGTCAGGAGGTTGCAGTATTAGAGGTATATTTTAAAGAAATAACATAAACAGAATCTAAGAATCCTGCTTCTGAAATAAGAAATCTATCCTGTAATTAATACTATTAATTAGACTATTTTGCAATACTCTGTTTCCAGAAATTCTCAAACTCAAGACATTTAAGAAGGCAGTAAACCAGTGGTTCCCAAAGTGGGTGGTACCGCCCCCTGGGGGGCAGTGGGATGACTTGGGGGGGGGCGCTAAGAGGCAAGGGGCGGCGGCAGGGGGGGGCACTAAGAGGGTGAGGAAAAAAAGATTGTGTATTGTGTTAGCTGCAGAGGGTGTTACCCCTAGGTTGGTAGTTTCCCCTTAGCTAATTCTCAGATGGAAAGGAGAAACTTTCCGAGCAGAAGATGGACTGTTAAAAGCCCATCAGCATGGGCAGAAGGACAAGATTACCAAACAAACATGGAAATAGCTGTGGGTTTCCATTTAAGCAACATCGCCACCCTCCCCTCCAATCAGCGCCTTCCTCCCAGGAGAGGGCCGCGCGCCGCTTCAATTGCCCACCCCCCAACACTGCCGGCATCTTAATCAACCGGCTTGGCTTGTGAAAAGGTTTTTTTTTTAAATGGTCAGTGGGCGGGGAGATAGTGCACGGTGTTGTTAGGGAGTGGGAACCCCACCAATCTAATTCTAGTTGAGTTTGTGAGAGAGCTCTTTGCCACTGGTTTAAAAAACGGTCACATATTTCATGCCATCCTTTTCCTTTGCATGGAGATGCTGCTGGGTAAAAGTAATTGGGGGGAGGGGTGATGAGCGGAAGTGCGGTCGCTCTCTTTGGGTGGTGTGGATTTTGGTTAGGGAGGTTTGGATTACCAGCAGGAGGGAGTTCGCATTGCAATCTTCCGTTTCTAGCCTTGCAAATACGGGTGTTGTTAAACCCACGGGAGCTTTCTTTGATATAGGTATAGTATATTATATGTATATACTATTATAGTATAGGTCAGGAGTCCCCAAACTTGGCAACTGTAAGACTTGTGGACTTCAACTCCCACAATTCTCCAGCCAGCATATCTGAGAGTTGAAGTCCATAGCTATCTGGAGAATTGTGGGAGTTGAAGTCCACAAGTCTTAAAGTTGCCAAGTTTGAAGATCTCTGGTATAGGTTCTCCTGCTTGAGCAGGGGGCTGGACCAGAAGACCTCCAAGGTCCCTTCCAGCTCATTTATTCTAAAGCTTATAAAAGCTCCACTTAATGCTGGTCGCGGGTGGATTTTCTTTTAGGATATGTGTTTAGTTTTTGAAATATCCCCATTCCCATCCTCTCTCCTTGCAGAATTACTGGTTTTGAATAGTTAGTTCGGCGAGCAGAAGTTTAGCTATTGAAACCACGTAAGCATTTAAAGGCAAAATGTCTGTGTCATGCAAAATAATTGGTAATATGAAGGAGATAAAATTATATTGTATGACTTTGTATGTGTGGATATGTGCACACATAAATTTTGCAGCAGGGTTAACAATGACCAGAGCACCTCTTGGTTAGCATAGCCAATAAGAAACCTGGCCAATAATATAAGGCAAATATGAGTATCTGTCCATGGTTGCTTAAAAAAAATGACACCAGAGTTTCTTGCCATTTCTGGATGGGGACTGGATGAAAACAGTAATACAAATCTTAAAATTGAGATTTTTTTTTAAAAAGGAACTTTTTGTACTTCAGTTTTGCTTAGATGAGTCATGTGAGTCAACCGTTTTTGATATTTAGACCACCAAATCTTAAAGACTATGCAGATGGTTTGGAAGGGGTTAGTAGCAAAGCTATTGTGGAGGGGGGAGAGCCTTCTCTGTTGCAGCTCCAGCCCTCTGGAATGACCTCCCCGTGGAGATCCGGACCCTTACTACCCTCCTGGCCTTCCGCAAAGCCACCAAGTCCTGGCTGCTCCAGCAGGCCGGGGGGCTTGTGAAACACCCAGCCCCACGGAAATTGTGAATGTTGCGCCTTTTTTTTAAAGTGTTGTCTTGTCTATTTATCCCCTTTCCCTTGTCTGTTGTGAGCCGCCCGGAGTCCTCCGGGAGTGGGCAGCATACAAGACAAATAAAATGAAATGAAAAATGAAATGAAATGAAATTAATGAAACTGAAAATTACAATGATGTTATTGCAGGGATGTGACTATCTGGCTAAAGTTGTTTCTCTGACATTCTAAGACTTAGATGTCTGAGTGATATCAGGATCTTCTTTTGATGGAAATTCCAGATTGGGTGATAAATCCATTTTCAGATACCGAGGAAGATGGGGTAGTGGAGGAACAACTCATAGAGTTGCAAAATGGCATTGAGCTGAAGCCAAAGTTTAAGAAATCGTACCAAGAGTTTTGGTTACAGAAAGAAATTTCTGATCACTATCCTGCACTATGGACAGTGGTTAAGAAGCTCCTTGTTGCATTTCCAACATCATATTTGGTGGAACGTGGCTTCAGTGTGGTCATCCAACTTCTCTCCAAGGAAAGAAATCGACTCCAGATTACTGAACGTGGTGATTTAAGACTCCTGCTAAGTGACTTTAAACCAGACATTGGGAAACTGGTATCTCTTCATCAAGCCTATCCATCACATTAAGAATTTACTGAACAGTGAAATAGTTACTAAATTTTACTGAATTTACTAAGTTGCTAGTTACTAAGGTTCTTGATAAATGACTATCAGACTTTGAAAACCTGGTATCACTGGATCATGTTCAACAATTTTGTTGAATTAACGTTAAGTAAAAAGGTTTTTAAATTGGATTTTGAATAAATGTGCAATTAATTGTTAGTTTTGAATTTTACTGTTACTATCTTTCTTCCGTCGTGCAAACCGCCCAGTCACATGACACCCCCCCAGCCACGCCCACCAACCACACCCACAGAACTGGTAGTAAAAAAATTGAATTCAACCACTGGGTGGGGGGCACTGAGGATCAGTTTGTAGCACCAAGGGGGCGGTGGACTGAAAAAGTTTGGGAACCACTGCAGTAAACAATGCTATTGAACTGAATATCAATATCAGGGCACAGACCGGTTCCAGTGAATATTCATTCTTAATTCAGTCATATGCACTCCTTCCCTCCCTCTCCCTTACACTTAATTTACACACATTGAAGTCTATAGAAAAGAGACATTTGGAATGTATGATAAAGGCTTTAGCCAACTGGGAATAGAGTCCATGTCTAGAAGGAGCAAGCCTCTACTATAGCCAGCATGATCCTGCCCATGTCCTTAGGGCAGATTTGGAAGTGCCATGTATCTCAGGCAGGGGTGCAGAATTTATGTCTCCTTAAGGATCACTCTAGGTTTGGCATAATGCATTAAGAGTGTCTGGACAGAGTTCTTTTGGAAGGAGGAAAAAGTATTTTAAGCATCAAAACCTAAGGTATTCATGTTATCTCTTAATGACCTGAGAGAGAGCCCAAATGTTGGACTCTAGAATGGGGGGGGGAATGGGGGGGATATCTTTGGACACTATAAAAGGAAATCTGGAATGGGCTTCTTTTTTTTCACTTCTGGAACGTCTGTTTTCATCAGAATGCTAAAAGCAATCTTGTGGTGTCGTGCTACAAAGTTCCATGTGAAACATGTCACAATGCCACTTTTGTCATTCTGCCCCCACACAGGAACTGCTGAAAGCTGATCTTTGCCGTGTTGGCATCCCGAGGAGTAGGGTTATTTGTTTTAGCAAGATTTTTGATAGCCATCATGGAAATGTTTTAAAAATGAAATTCAAGAACTCCTCCACTATATAAATAAATGTCTACTTGAACTAAAATAGATATATGTTAGTGAATGTTTCAGTGTTCAGCTGTTATTTCTCTTCCGTTTGTGTAGGCTTCATCTTCAGAAGATATGGGCAGGTGGATTGGGATTCTGCTGGCTGAGAATGGGTCTTCTGCAGATCCCGGCACTTTGCACTATGACTACATAGATGTGGATGTGACAGCCAGTGTCATTCAAGCTGCAAAGCAAACATTCTGGTAGGAGGACTTAACCAGTTAAGAGCATTTTCAAGAACGCTGGCTTTTTCAGTGCTTTTGTTTTGGAGTTGAGAAATCTGAATTCTTATGTATTATTAAACAAAAAACCTGAGATGGTGAGGAGGTACCATGCAATATGCTTCATATATTGTATAGTATAGTGTGCCCAAGTATGGATATGCTTGCTCAAAGCTGAAAGGCAAAATATGTCAACAAATGCCCCTACTTACAAATACATAATTTTGCAATTATTAAGTAGTTTTGCTAGACATGCTTGAATAGGGAATCGGTGATCAATCTGTGGGGTATTTTTATCAGTTCCTTCATGATCATAGTTGGGATAATCAAATTTAAAATCTAGCAACATCTGGAGAACAAGATTCTTTACATATAAATATTTCTGCTGGTTTGATCTGTGCTTGGATTGAAACGGTGTTCTTTTTATCTGGGTAGAAGTGACTTAAAATGGGGTGTGGAGGAAGAAGAGAAAAAGTGAAAGAGAATAGTAGCCAAGGGAAGACAGGGAAGCCTCTGATGTCAGAATTACTTTGTTTTTTGTTGATTCAAAACTTAATCTTAATAATATGGGAATGTAGGAAATAGATAAGATGTTTAGTTTGTAACCTGCAGCAAAGCATGGCACTCTGGATCAACCACAAGTTATACAAAAATGAAACCTGTAATGCTTTGACTTTTGTGTGGTTTGGATAATACAAGATCTACACAAGGACAAGACTGGAGCGTGTTCCCTCTCTCTCAGCCACACCACAGCAAGTCCCAGCATGGCATATCCACTGGAATCCTAATCTATTTCCCATGGTTTCCCTTCCTTGCCTCCCCGCCTCTCCTTGCAGTGGCAGTTCCATTGGTTGTCATTGTGAAGCAAGGAATGTAAGGGCTATTAAGGGAGAATTTCACAAGACTGCAATTTCTGATTTCCTGCTGGCTTCTCCATTGACTTTGCTTATGCAAAATTGCAGGGAATGTTGGAAATTGTGATCATGTAACTGCAGTTTGCTATGACTTCAAAATTGCGAGCTGAGTGCTAAATGCTCGGATTACAATCCCATGGCCATAGGAACACTGATGGCTGGAATTCCAAGGGCTAGTGGTAACTATCACTTGTTTAGTGCTATTGCAAGTATGAACAGTTGCTGGATGAATGGTTATAACTCAATGACTATCTGTAGTTATGCTGCAACCAGAGAAAGGAATCAATTGCAACAAGGGCTGATATTAACATATGCAGAAGACATGGAGAATTTAAGATTCTGTGATGAAGGGTGCTTCTTGATTTACATCTGTGATGCCATCTTTCTTTCTAGTGGCAGATGAAATATGATAATGGTGATTTCTTTTTTTACTACAGATGGTTTACTACAGTTAGTTTTTTCCATAAAACTAACTCCCAGGGTGTTATTTCCCTAATCAGCCATTGAACTTTATAATGAGTTTGTCTAAATCAATTGATTCAAGGCTGAAACCCTCCAATAACTTATGGCCCATTTAAATTCCCATTGTGTTTTCCCAGTTTGTTAAGAGAGATTGTGTTGGAAACTACAGAAGGTAATAATCTTTCAGTAGTAGTTTTTCAAAAAATATAATGGTATACAATATAAGAAAATGCACTGTTGTATTTAATAACTCAGGAAAACTAAAAACTAGATAAAAAAACAAATCTTGCATTTCTCTTAGGATTGTGCTATATAAATAATTGGATTTGGTTATCTGTTCTGACCCCCTCCTCCGTCCAGTAACAAAAGCCGAGACGCGCTTAATGAGAATGTACTTTAATAGCAAGACCAGAATCTCGGTGGCTGAAAGCCAAGTAAACAAACAGATAAGGACCTTGGCAGCAAGTCCGACAAACCTTGGCAGCAATTCAGGCAAACCTTGGCAGCAATCCAGCCTGCCAAGTTAGTTTCTCTTTAGTCAAAGCGTTGACTTCTGCAAGAAGGGCATGGCACAAGGAGTCTTTTTTATAGTCTGGAGAGGAGCCTAATAACCACCAGCTGAGCGTAATTACCTCCAGTAATTGCGTAATTGTTCCTGACGCCTAGTAGCTCTTCGATGGCGTTCATCCAGGAACAACTCACTGCTGGCTTCTGTATCACCCTCCCTTGTCTCCTCCCCACTGGTCCAAGCCTCAGGCAACACCTGTTGGCCAACCAGTCTCTCTGCACCCTGCTCAGAGTCAGAACCCTGTCCAGGGTCCTCCACATCCTCCAGGGCCGACTCATAGGGCCCCTCGCTGTCGGAGTCTGGTGGCAGCTCCAACGGCTCCTGCTGGGCCACAACAGTTATCGGTGCCAAAATAACATTTTGGAAATGTGCCTTCAAAATATAATGCTTTGAAAGTTTAGTTTTCAATCTTTTACAAAGAACTTAATAATAGTTCATAATAGTTATTTATTGTATTCAACTGGTGATTTTAATATTTTTTGAACAATGTGATTTGCCCAAGGCAGCACTAAATGAAAATTTAAAATATGGATACTGAGGGAAGGCAATCTTCCTAAAAGAAAACACAAGTGGATTTAAACTTGTTTATCATTCTTAGCACAGATAGAAACAGGCAATGTCAGCCCTAAAACATTACAAAATCCCCCAAGAATAAGGAAAACGTTTAAAGTCTCCTCTGCCAGACTTCTCTGTTTTCTTTTGCCAAATTCAAGCTATATATCTCCTTTTCTTCTCAGCAAAAAAGCTAACGCCTGACTTTTATGCTGTCTCAGTCTAATCACACAAAGCTCTTGGCTCCAGGATAAGATTGCTTATGTAAAATCAAAGAGATTCTGGGCATTGCTGTGCTTTATTACTGTAATTGTCCCATCTCCTATTCTGTGTAGTTTGTCTCTCTTTGCCGTTGTACATTGTGATTAGAAAACCTAAAGCCATTTCTTGATAGCACTTGAAGGCACAGATTCATTTCCATAACTGTAGGTTCCTTCCTGGGAAGTTTTTCTATTGAGTCTTCAGCAAATCTTCAGCTTTGCCCTTTAAATCAATTGTCTGTATTTTGATTTAACAAGTTATACCCTTCCCCACACACAAGTAAGTAAAAACTGAAGCTTTCTCACAACTTCAGGCTGTAGTGCCATTCAGCATGTATTCTACAAGAAATCCCTTAAGAGACCTGTAAAACAATTTATGGAAAAGCGTGTTTACTTTATGAAAAGACATGTACTCTCAAAGTGAACTTATAATTTGTTGTCCTGCTTGTTTTTGTATTTCAGTTTTATGAACAGACGAGTTCTTTCTACTAATCCTTACAGAGGAAATGCTGCTAATGGCTATGCGTGTCCCAGTGGGATGGCACTTCATTATGACGATGTTCCTTGCATAAATGGATCAGTAAGAATTGATTTTTGTGTAGGTTAAATAATTTATGTCTGTTGAACCTTCGTATTTTTTTTATTATTATCACAAGGTTTTGTTGTGTCTCAACCAGAGGAGTGGGGGAAATTAGTTCAGTATATCTGCATGTGTATGCCAGCACAAATATGTCTCTCCCTTGATTCATTAAGTTAAACCTAAACATAATAGAACTGTCTCTGGAGAAAAATAAAAGCAAAGATTTGACTAAGAGCCAAGGTGGCGCAGTGGTTAAATGCAGCACTGCAGGCTACTGCTAGATCAGCAGGTCAGCGGTTCAAATCTCACCGGCTCAGGGTTGACTCAGCCTTCCATCCTTCCGAGGTGGGTAAAATGAGGACCCAGATTGTTGGGGGCAATATGCTGACTCTCTGTAAACTGCTTAGAGAGGCCTGAAAGGCCTATGAAGCGATATATAAGTCTACTGCTATTGCTATTGCTATTGCTATGGTTAAAATATGGGTGGGGGGAGTAAAGGAAAATGGATTTGCTGTCATGCACTTTTTATCCTATATCTCCTAGCCCAGTGTTTCTCAACCGCCCTGAGTCCCCCCAGGGAAAAGGGCGGCATATAAATAAACTTAAATAAAATAAATAAATAAAATAAAATAAACCTTGGTGACTTTAAGTCCTGTGGACTTCAACTCCCAGAATCCTCCAGCCAGCTGTTCTGGCTGGGGAATTCTGGGAGTTTCAAGTTTCATTTTATTTATATGCCGCCCTATTCCCAGCGGGACTCAGGGTGGCGCACAAACCCAAGGAGGGGAAGGGAAACACAAAAACTACACAAAAAATACAGGGCATATAAAAACAACCAACAGCCACACGATTCGAGAGGGGAAGGGAACTCATCGACCCCAGGCCTGCCGACACAGCCAGGTTTTAACGGCTTTTTGAAAGGCCTGGAGAGAGGTGAGGGTCCGAATCTCTGCGGGGAGCTCGTTCCAAAGGGCCGGAGCCGCCACAGAGAAGGCCCTCCCCCGGGTCGTGGCCAGATGACATTGGCTAGTAGACGGAACCCGGAGGAGGCCTAATCTGTGTGATCTAATGGGTCTTTGGGAGGTAATTGGCAGCAGGCGGTCTCTCAAGTACCCAGGTCCATTCTGGGAGTTGAAGTCCACAGGACTTAAAGTCACCAAGGTTGAGAAACACTGTCCTAGCCATATACAGGTAGACCTTACTTAGCGATTACTCTGTTTAGTTACAATGGCGCTGAAAAAGTAACTTCAGAACCAGTTATTGCATTTACAACTGCCACTGTATCCTGCAATCACATGAACTTCATTTGCATGCTCTGCAACCAGCTTCTGAGAAGCAGACTCAATGGAGAAGCTGGCAGTGAAATCTCCAGTCATGGTCACATGATGCCTCACCTAATGATCCACAGTGACTTGCTTAATGACTGCAATGGATGTAAAATGACAGGCTGCTGCAGTCACATGATGCTTCACATAGAAACTGTACCACTAAGACAGAGTTGGTGGTCCCAAGTTGGTGGTCCCAATTGTGGTCACTAAATGAGGATTAGGTCTAATCGCAAATATTTCAAAAATTGGAATGACTGGGATAGATTTTTATGCATATTGGCATGAGATCATGCCTTACTTCAATCCAGTAGTTCTGTTCTAGAATTATGTTGTAGTTTTCCCAGCTGAATGCCTTTCATACATGCTCCCGATTATCCAGTGATCATTCCAATGGAAGAATTCTGAATGATTTGTGGTTCACCATACCTAGAGTAAATCTATTTGGGAAAGGCTGATATAAAAGTTTAGGAAGGTAGTTTAGGAGAAATCAATTGGCTGTGATTGCCCATGTGTATCCTATAAATTTACCATAAATACAATAGCAGAGTTGAAAGGGACCTTGGAGGTCTTCTAGTCCAACCCCCTCCCTAGGCAGGAAATCCTATACTGTTTCAGACAAATGGCTATCCAACATCTTCTTAAAGACTTCCAGTGTTGGGGCATTCACAACTTCTGGAGGCAAGCTCTTCCACTAATTCATTGTTCTAACTGTCAGGAAATTTCTCCTCAGTTTTAAGTTGCTTCTCTTCTTGATTAGTTTCCACCCATTGCTTCTTGTTCTACCATCAGGTGCCTTGGAGAATAGCTTGACTCCCTCTTCTTTGTGGCAACCCCTGAGATATTGGAACACTGCTATCATGTCTCCCCTAGTCCTTCTTTTCATTAAACTAGACATACCCAGTTCCTGCAACCGTTCTTCATATGTTTTAGCCTCCAGTCCCCTAATCATCTTTGTTGCGCTTCTCTGCACTCTTTCTAGAGCAGTGATGGGCAACCTTTTTGGCGTGGTGTGTCAAAAATCGGCAAAAAATCGAGCATAACTCGCGTTGTGTGTCACTTCGACAAAAACATAATTTTGCGCAATTTATAGTTTAAACTACAAAAATGTATAATGGCGCTCACAGTTCCCATTGGCACTCCGCTGTTCCCTGCTGTGGTGCGGTCGTAACCGACAGTCCCAGGAGTAGAGACTCTGTGCCGGCCTGACTGGAGAGAGGCGTGCACTGTTCCCGCGCTCCTCTCCTGCGGGTCCTCCCTCGCCGCGCTGATGACGTGTGTGCGCACGGCACGCACGCCTTACCAGCAGCCCCTGCGCTCAGAAAGGGGCGGCGGCGATACAGTAAGTGAGTGTGGGCGGGGGAGATCACATGTCCCGCCGCCCCGTTCCTCCAGCACAGATTCTTTCATCCTCGGCGGCCGTGCAGGAGCCGAGGATGAATCGCATGAAATCCTGTGCGTGTCACCCCAAATGGCTACGCGTGTCAGCACTGACACGCGTGTCATAGGTTCGCCATCACTGTTCTAGAGTCTCCACATCTTTTCTACATCGTGGCGACCAAAACTGAATGCAGTATTCCAAGTGTGGCCTTACCAAGGCATTATAAAGTGGTATTAACACTTCATGTGATCTTGATTCAATCCCTCTGTTTATGTAGCCTAGAACTGTGTTGACTTTTTTGGCAGCTGCTGCACACTGCTGGCTCATATTTAAATGGTTGTCCACTAGGACTCCAAGATCCCTCTCACAGTTACTACTATTGAGCAAGGTACCACCTATACTGTACCTGTGCATTTCGTTTTTCTTGCCTAAATGTAGAACCTTACTCTTTCAACCATTGAATTTCATTTTATTAGATAGTGCCCAATGTTCAAGTTTGTCAAGTTCCTTCTGTATCTTAAGCCTGTCTTCTGGAGTGTTGGCTATTCCTGCCAGCTTGGTGTCATCTGCAAATTTGATGAGTTCCCCATTTATTCCCTCATCCAAATAATTGATGAAGAGTACCGGGCCTAAAACAGAGCCTTGGGGTATTCCACTGCATACTTCCCTCCATGTAGATGCAGTTCCATTGAGGACTACACATTGAGTGCGGTTGGTCAGCCATATGATAGTTTCCTCTTTCCAATATAATTACATTTCTTACAGTGCTTATCTATCCATCTTTACGAGACAGTCAAAAAGACAAAAGTTCATTTTAATATATTTATATAACAATATATAGCAATATATTGTTACGTGTAGTTACCATAAATAGTGGTTGAAATTGCTTCTGATTGCTTTCTAACTGCATTTTATACACTCACTCTATATTTTATCTTTCAGTGAATGAATTAAATCCTAAAGATTATTAGAAGCTGCATCTATTCTCAGATAATTCTTGACAAAGACGAATGTTACTAACACATTAATCATTCAGATATATTGATACAAGAATAAGAAGTTCTCCAACAACATGATTTGTGGGGCTATGCATATTTATTTCTTGATATCTTTGCTTGCATTTCTTTGCTTACATCCTTCTGTTAGGCAATCCCCTGTAGTTATGGTTTCTTGGTTTCCAAATCTCTTTTTATTGTGCTATCCAAATGAAGGTCCCAAGATTTAAAAATTGGTTATGAATCAGTATAAAAACCTAGTTTGAAACTCTAATTTGGATGAACTTCTTAAATCAAAATGATAAAAATTAAACCAAGGAATCAAAAGACAGCTTTGCACCAAGACATGTTAAAAAAGAGGGCTGCTCTATCAAAAATTTTGTATGGGAAAGGCCAAAACTTACCTCTTGTTAATTTGTGGTTTCAACTCAATAGTCAGATGGTTAGCATATCTTATTGAAACTTATCTTATAGACCAGTGTTTCTCAACCTTGGCAACTTGAAGATGTCTGGACTTCAACTCCCAGAATTCCCCAGCCAGCGGATGTCCAGACATCTTCAAGTTGCCAAGGTTGAGAAACATTGTTATAGACCGTGATGGCGAACCTATGGCATGCATGCCCAAAGTGGCATGTGAAGCCATGTTGCCCGGCACACATGGCCTTGCCTGTTTGTCTTCCGGGTTTCTGGCGTGCTCAGCTGTTCTTCGTGCATGCGGCAGTGCTAAAACTAGCATGCACATACGTGCTGGCCAGCTGATTTTGGGGTGCACATGCGCACTAGAACCCAGAAGTTCAGCTTTTTCAGAGCGCGATCCTTTCACATGCAGCAGTGCTGAAAACTGTCCTGCACATGTGCGCCAGCCAGCTGATTCTCGGGTGCGCATGCACACCAGAAATCAGAAGCTTGGCTTTTCCAGAGCACGTTCCCTTCGTGCATGCAGCAGTGCTGAAAACTGGCCTACACTTGTGTGCTGGCCAGCTGATTGTTGGGCATGCATGCACGCTAGAACCTGGAAGTTTGGCTTTTCTGGAGAGTGGCCCCAATGGGCACATGTGCGCGATGTTTCCATGTGAGCCGAAAAGATTAACCATCACTGCTACAGACTATAAGATAGACAACATAAGGATATCAAATGGCATTATTTCTCACTGTCCTTTTCAGCAGTGTGTTTAGAAATCTTAACTTTGGAATTTGCAAGATTTCCATTTTGATATAGTTACTTTAAGAAGACCTTCCTATCTGTCCCTTTTCCTATGCCAGTGACCTTCCAGCTGGCTTTAAGTCCACCCTTTGCAGCTGTTGCCTGCTTATTTTTGACTAACCTTCCTACCATGACCAATTTCCTGTCTGTTCTCCATGGATGTTCCCCTCTTCCTATTGCAGTGCGTTGAGTGCCAAACAAATAATGAGTAATGTGATAACATTTTCGCATCAAAATGCGTATCAAGTTTGACAAGTTTTGAAGCAGTCAAGTATCGAAGTACTATTGTATAGAACCAGTGGAGAAGGAACTCCTGCTGAGGGTTGGAGATGTTTTCTTAATTTGTCACTTAACTTTCAAATTATTACATTTTTCCAGTGCATGAAGTTATGCTAATTTACTAAGTATGTGTGTTGCAGTGGGAACCAGAAGATAGCTTTCCTACTTCTAGCAAAAACACAGGAGAAGATGGGCTTTATGATAACATGGGCCTGTATGATAATTTGCCATCCCCGAAAATTTTTGCACGTTGTCCACCAGCAGAGCGAAAAGCCAATAGGTTATCTACTGACAAACTCTCATCTAACCATTATAAACAACCTGTCTCATCCAATCTGTCTTCTGCTCAGTCTGTCACTAATACTTCTGCTGTGGGGAAGGGATCTGTTGCACAGGTACTAAAATGCTTAATTCTTTTAATCATATTTCTGTTCTTGCTTTTGTGTACTGATCATTAAATGCTTACAATTAATTAAAGCTAAATAATATAATACCGCATAAATTGTTTAGAAACACTGGATATAAGAATAACAGCTTGGAAACTTATGTACTTTTCTTTTTAAAATTCTTAGTTTAACTTAGCTTCTCCAACCTGATGAGACTAACACTACAACTCAGGACTCCCAACTATCTTTGAAGGTTCTAGGAATTCCACCCGTAAAATTTCTGAAAGGCATCGATTTAAATAAAACTATCTTGGATTTTACACAGAGCAAATTTCAGAGGATACCTATTAGCAATATCATTGCTTCAACAGCTGAAATTAAGTCCTTGGTAATGGTCAACTTCACAACCTACAATGTTCCGTACTTTTCTGTACTATCTGTGTGCAGTTACGTGTGAGTAGTTGAACAGACTGTACTGCAGTTAGTGCACTGAGTATGGACCATTATTGTGGCTTGGGTAATGTTCTGTGTTATGCAGATGGTTCTGCTTCATTCTAAAAGAAACAAATTGATTACTTGAATACAAAATTGTTTCAAATAAATATGCTTCATTCAATTTTGTATTCACTTTCAAAAATTTGGGGACGTGATATTTCCAAAGCTTAAAACATTCTGCAAACTTATTTCACATTCAGAAATATTAGAGAGATGATGCAGTTCCCATAAATAATGGGAGGATTGGAGAAGTTTTTGACAAGTTGGCCATATACTTGTGCCCCTAGCTCTTGAGTTTTACAGCTATTTCATTTGGGGAGTGGAACAGCCATTCCTCTGCAGTCAGTGCCATTCAGGGGTGGGTTTCAACCGGTTCGCGGCGGTCCCTGCGATCCAGTTGGTCGCCGAACCCAGAAGTAAGTAACTTCCGGGAACGGCGAAGGCCCCCCGCCCGCGCGCCCGTGCGCGCCCGCTCCTTACCCGGTTTTGCCGAATTCTGCGCTTCCACGCATGCGCAGGACTCATACAGCGCCTGCGCGATCCTCCAGGAGCAGCTGGAGCATCGCACAGACGCTAGTACGCACGTGTGCGCCGCGCGCGAGGATGCCGCCGGCCTTGTTCCAACCGAACCGGTTGGAACGGGGCGAGAAACCCACCCCTGGTGCCATTGTACTGTATGCTGTATGTTTAGAAAACCAATTTGAAAGATTTGTTCTAAGAATAAGAAGATCTGCTAAAATTTAAAATAATAGTGAAATGAGTTGCTGGAGGAATCTTTTTTTTTAATCAGCTCATTTTATTGCATGCCTGCAAAATAATGATTGTTGCTTGTTTCAAAAGAATGTTATGCAATAGTGTTCTGTTTATTTTATTGAAACGAGTAATTGAAGATTCTTAAAAATCAGATGGACACAGATATTGCCTCCTTCAGTCATTTTAATGACTCATAAAAGCCAATGTTATACTGAGGCAAAATAATATAAAATATAAATCAAACATTCCTTCACATTTCAACTTTCCATATTTGAACCATAAACAAACGACTTGTAAATAATAAATCCAAATAATGTTAAGTCTAAATGTTGAAGTCGTGCTCTTGTCAAATTAAAAACAGATGTCTTTTCACTGCAAAATGTTCCATTGTCCCCATCATTACAACTTGGTTCTGAACATTCTGCACATAACAGTTAATTTAAGATTTTATTGTCAATTCATTTCCTAGCCACTTAGAGATTTCTTAGCCAGTTAGAGATTGGCCTAAGTTTTCTGAAGCTTCTAGGCCAGTGTTTCTCAACCTCAACCAACAGGACCTAAAGTCACCAAGGTTGAGAAACACTGTTCTAGGCACATCTTTCAGTGATTATTTTGTAAAGTGGCCCTTTCTCAAACATGTGTTTTAATTTTATGTTGTCTCAGCTCTTACATACAGGTAGTCCTCAACTTATGACCACATGAGCTCAAAATTTCTGTTCCTAAATGAAACATTGTTATGTGAATTTTACGAGCTATCTTGCCACAATTGCTAAGTGAATCACTGTGGTTATTAAGTTAGTAACATGATTGTTAAGTGAATCTGGCTTCCCCATTGAATTTGCTTGTAAGAAGGTTGCAAAAGGTGATCACATGACCCTGGGATAGCGCAACTGTCATAAATATGAGTCAGTTGCCAAGTGTCCGAATTTTGATCAATGACCACGAGAATGCTGCAACAATCATAAGTCTGAAAAATGGTCATAAGTCACTTTTCTCAGTGCCATTCTAACTTTGAACAGTCTGAACTGTTGTAAGTTGAGGACTTCCTGTATTTTCAAAAAGCACAATGGATGCCTTTGGTTGCTTTAGAAGCATGGTTTTCTAACTACCTCGATTTTAAACTTTTAACCAAAATTTGCCTCTTTTTGTCCCCACTTATGTAAAAACAACTTTACTTAATGTTTAGCAATACATGCATTCTTGATTTTCCTTACAGTTTAAAGGAAAGAAAATGCCAGTAGCTGCAAATGGGATTTCAGGAAAAGGGAGAACGTTAAGTAATTCACCCAAAAAATCAGAATTTCCTTCAAATGTGAAACGTAGCAACTCTAGTGAGTATTCTTATTTCTTCTAGCTGTCTATATTCTTTCACTATTTCACAATGTCCAATTTTCATGGTTGTACATTGTCAGTGGAAAATAATTGTTTTGATTGTTCTCCTAGTTGTCATAAAAATGCCATTTTCTTTTTTCATGAACAAGTTTTTTTATTATCTTATTATCTTATTTACTTTTTCAGCATAATATGGGAGGAACAACTAGAAAATTTAAGTTCTTCCTTTTTCAGTACTACTCTTTAAAGTTTTGGAATTTTTGGATACTTTTTCTGTGTAATTCGGCTGATATGGTCGTGACCCGTCAAAACCGCGGACGACAAAATCGCGCTCGACGAAAGCGCGCATTTGACGTCATCACAGCGCGACGAAAAAAATTAAAAATTGAAATAAAAATAAAATTAAAGCACTTAGGTTAAGGGTTAGGGTTAGGTTTAGGGTTAGGTTTGGGGGGGTTAGGGTAAGGTTTTCGCTTTATTTTTACATTTATCGATCACAGCGCGATGTTTTCGTCGCGCTGTGATGACATCAAATGCGCGCTTTCGTCGAGTGCGATTTTGTCGTCCGTGGTTTTGTGGTGGAACCGATATGGTTGCTCAGTTGCAGCAGATTGTGTATAAGACATACTTTTAGCTATTTGAAGAAGTTTTGGTTTGGATTAAAGCTGGAGTGATTGAAGATGTAACAGCAACCATAGAGGTAGAGGTGTCAACTCTGCCATCTTCGGCTTGGCGCCTCACTAACAGCTGCCATCAACCGTTAGCGGGGAAGGGAAGAAGAGCAAATGGGCAATCAACATGCATAGGTTAGAGATGGGAATTAGGGAGAGGGGGGATGACATTTTGATAAGAGACCAGAGATGCATGAAACCAGCCTGTGCCTGTTTTCAAGGCCTTGAAGCTTGGGAAAACAACGTGAATTCCTCCAAACATCTGAGCAGTTCCCAAAACACCTATGTTGCTCGCCATTAGCCAAAGATAAATTGGTCAGGGGGAGGGCCAGGATGAAGGGGAAAAGTTTGTAACTTTTGGGCCCTAAACTTTAGTTCTAGCATGCTTTTACTTTAGCCAGTAGCCCTTAGGAAAAGAACCTGTCACTTCAACCATATGGAGTCGAGGGTCTTTCTTTCCTACGGGATCTGACTGTGGCAGGTCTGAAAAGAGGTATGTTGTCAAATACAGAATAATAATACAAGAAATCTTTGTTAAAACATTGGATTGCAAGTGGACATTCAAGTAAATGGGATGCCTAGATTTGGCTTAGTCTTTCATTCTGACATAAGTTTCCTAGTTCAGATATCTTATTATTAAACTTTTGTGTAGATGCAGATCAATACAAGTATGGAAAGAACCGCGTTGAAGCAGATGCAAAGAGATTACAGACAAAAGAGGAGGAACTATTAAAGAAAAAAGAAATCCTGAGGAATCACTTGGCTCAGTTACGAAAGGAAAGGAAAGACCTCCGGGCAGCTCTTGAAATGAATCCTGGTATGCTAGGCACATTTTGTTTATAATCAGAGTATCAGGAAATAATGTCCAGAAATAGCTTTTTAAATTATTTTTCCGTGGAAAGGTACAAGCTTAGAAACAGAGTTGTTATACAGATGAAGTCCCCTCCTGTTTATAACTTAAGGGACTTTGCTTTACAAAGATGAGACCAATAGATAAACTGTTACTCCATGCCAAGTTTCTGTCCCTTTGTAATATTCAATTAAATTTGAGGTTGCTGCTGAAATAATGAGACATTGTGTTTCCATATTCTTTTCAATGACAGCGAATGTTATGAAGAGGGTGGCAGAGATTCTTATTTGTTTCTTTGTTTTACAGCAGTTGTGTTGTAGTTGTGTATATGATGTTACAGAAGAGGAGGCAACTGTTCTAGCATTAAAGTGCCACTTTCAAGGTAGTTCTGTGTTATAGATAGCATTTTTATACTATTTTATTTGCCAGGCTAGATCATATCAATGAAATTAAATGCTAAAGACTAGTTTATACTATTGAATAACCATAGCACTAGATATAACCTACTTTGGCAATAATTTGCTGATGCAGTCTTAATTATTGCCTTTTAATTATAGAATATTTCATCCAACCAGAGTGATATTGAGGTGGGTGGCTATAACAATTGAAATTATAAGTAGAAAAGCAAATTAACAAACTTGGCTACATTAATGTAGATGATCAGATTACAGTAACTTGCATTTGATGAATGGTGATGACTCACTTCTGAAGTTCCCTGCTGTGAAGTGTCTTCACTTTCCTGCTTCTTAGCCCTGGGTTTAAGAACAGAGTGTACAATTTTATCACAGCCTCAAAGATCATTTCTCTCCTCTGGATTTCAGGCAAGAAATCCCTAGTAATTCTTGAAGATAAATTAAAGAAGTTGGAAGAAGAGTGTAAGTTGAAAGAGTCTGAGCGGGTGTCTCTGGAACTAGAGTTGACAGAAGTGAAAGAGAATTTGAAAAAGGCTTTGGCTGGAGGCATCACACTAGGATTGGCAATTGAGCCTAAATCACAGAATTTAACTGCACAGGTATTTTAATTTAAATAAATTTATTTTAATTTAATTTAAACTTAAATAGATTCTACTGTAAAATATATTTTATAAACCACTTAAGTATTTCGCTATTTTTAAATAATTACTATCTGTCATGCTCCACATATGAGATTCAGCACTCAACTCTGTCATTTGTCTACACACTTTTGCTTGTTTAGATCTGTTACTATCTGTGGAATTATTATGCCATCTGACTTTGGCCTTGTGTAGCACATTGAGCACCACAGTTGACAAGATTGTGTGAAAACATGGATGGAGATAAAATGTATTTTAAAAATTAAACATATCTGAAATTCTGGAACTTCTAACTCAAATATGCACCCTGTTTGTACCCATGCCTCTGTAAGATTGGAAGGTAGTCAATGTACCGTATATACTCGAGTATAGGCCGACCCGAATATAAGCCGAGGCACCTAATTTTACCACAAAAAACTGGAAAAGTTATTGACTCGAGTATAAGCCTAGGGTGGGAAATGCAGCAGCTACCGGTAAATTTCAAAAATAAAAATAGATACCAATAATGTTTTTGAATATTTATTTCAAAGAAAAACAGTAAACTAGCGGTGTATTCAATGAAATACTTCACTCACCTCATGATGCTGATGTCCCGCTGTGATGATGATGTCCCGTGCAGCCGCGGGAGCGATGTCCCGCCTCCTATGACACACGGCACAGTGATTCCTATCATTGGATCACTGTACCAGAGGAGGTGGGACATCGCTATGTGGCTGCTTGCCATAACAAGGAGGAGGTGGGACATCGTTGCAGAGCGGCAGGAGGGGGAGGAAGGGGAATCGTAAGACAGCCCTGCATTACATTAGAACGTGAGGAGGGGGGATGGTGCGGTGCGCGCTGCGCGGCAAACTGACACAGAGGGAGGGGAAACTCACAGGGGCACTGGGCCATTCACGAGTGTCACCCAGCGGCATGGCCCCGCCCCTTTTTCTCCTCCATTTCGGGCAAATTTTTCACTGACTCGAGTATAAGCCGAGGCGGCTTTTTTCAGCCCAAAAAGTGGGCTGAAAAACTAGGCTTATACTCGAGTATATACAGTAATTAATTTTTTAGAAGGAGTCACAGAGAGATCCAGAAAATCATAGGTCTGCCAGGTTAATGTATCTTCTGCGGAAGATAATAGAGGCTGCTGTTAAAGATAAAATTTGGAGACAAAGGCCTTGGTTAAGGAGACCCAACATGGCTTCTCTAAGGGAAGGCCCTATTTTAGTTAATCTACCCAAGTATTTGAGGGTATTGATAAGCATGTGGATAAGGGCAAACCAGTAGATATCAACTGGTTTGCTGGTGTTTCAAAAAGTGTTTGATGAAGTCCAAAATCAAAGACTTCACAGTAAGCTTAAGAGCCATCGGATAAAAAGGCAGGTTCTCTTATGGGTGAGCAACCTGACAATAGCAAACAGAATTGCAACAAATTTATAGTTGTTCACAATGGAGGGATAAAATTAGTGGGGTCCTCTTAGGACCAGTCCTTTTTATAAATGATTCAGGCATGATTAGAATAGCCATGTTTGCTGATGAGAGATATACATTTGTTCTCTACTAGTAGATTTCAAGTTATGTGGCTCTGAAATTATTATCTCATTCCTGACTGTGTACCTGCCAATTTTACACTGTTACTTGTTCTTTCAAACCAATCTTCACATTTGTCCAAGAGGATAATATCCTCTTCTCAAGATCCAGGATAGTTTTAACTGCTGATACAACTATTGACACTATTTGATAACTGTGGTTTGAAGTTGTTTTCTACTTATTATTTAGTCTCCAGTTCTAAGGCATCAGACTCTGGAAAATTCACCCATCTCCAGTTGTGATACAAGTGATACAGAATGTTCTATGCCTGTGAATAGTGCAATTGTCCTGAAAAGACATTCTTCCTCAAGCACCTCTCCATGCCGAGGCCATGTGCTTCAGAAGGCAAAGGTGAGAGTCATACGGTTGTTACATATTCTCTTACTATTATTAAGTGGCTTGATTTATTTATCCTTTCTCCATAGTAGAGAAGCCAGTTTGCTGTCTTGCTTTGCTTTGAAAGAAGATACTATTGCTCAGAAAAAAAAAACCTTGTTTACTGTTCTGACCCCCCTCGTCCCACACCAACACACACTCCGAGCGAAAGATAAGTTATGGCATTTAATTAACAGACAGACAGGTCCTTGGCAGCAAACCGGCACAGACAAGCTTGGGCAGCAATCCAGCATAGATAAGACGTGGCAGCAATCCAGCCTGCCAAGCTCACAATAATGTTCTCCGACATTAGTTCCTGCGTTGACTTCTGCAAAAGGGGCGTGTGCACAAGCAGTCCTTTTATAGTCTGGAGAGGAGCCTAATGACCACCAGCTGAGTGCAATTACCTCCTGTAATTGCGTAATTGTTCCTTACACCTATTAGCTCTCCGGTGCCGGGCATCTAGGAACAGCTCCCTTGGCTCCTCCCCACTGCTGACATCCGGATCATACTCTCTTGTCTCCTCCCCACTGGTCCCACGCTCAGGTGCCTCCTGGTGGCCAACCAGCCTCTCTGCGCCCTGCTCGGAGTCGGCTCCTGCTGGGCCACAACAGGTTACTATATTACCCTTCAAAAGTTTGTTCTTTTAGTTCAAGTGAGAGAAAAACTGTGGAAAAATAGTTCTCCAGTTGCAGTACGATTCTGTAAAGTTGGATTTTTTTTTGTATGTTTGCTTACCTTTGCCATGAATGTTATCGTAACATTGAGTTTTACATATAAATAAAGTCCACCAGAACAAATGACTCTAAAGTTTGGTTTTTGCTTCATTATTTCCTAAACACATTCATCTATGTGTTTATCTATCATCTGTGAGGATAAAAATATAATAATCCCCCTATTTCAATCAATTTGAAAAAAGAACTGGAGCTATTTGTTCAACAATAAAAGCTTATTTGAGCCAGCCTTGCCTCACATAAACTTAAACATTGACTTCTCTTATTGCAGTAAAATCTTCCCACATAAATAATCAAAAGAAATTTCTGTAGACTTCAGTAAAAATAGTTATTTGTAAAGATGAAGAAAAATATTTATGAAGCTCTACACAAACTAGCGCCCACTCAGAAAAATAGCCTTGAAATAGAAATGTTTAGGACAATTATGTAGTTTTCAAAGTATGGATTGTGCTATCAAAATCACTACAAGAGTGCAAGGTGAAATTATTCAGGTGATCACAAACAATCTCACAGTAAACAGTATCAAGATTTGCAAGTATCTTTCATGTTAGCTAAAGTCGATGTTCATGATTTTATCATAGCTTGAGCTGAATTCAGATTCAAACTTAGACTGCCGATCTGCAGAGGGAAATGAGGAACTGGCCTCCAGAAGCCCCAAAACCTTGAGATAGGAGCAAATATTGGCCATAAATTGCCTACCCTTGATTCATATTAATTGTTTTATGAGGGAGAACAAGCAAAGTCTAGCAATTGGAACTGTGTGAGAATTACATCCACCTACCAATCACCTATTGTGTTTGTCTGAAGCCAAGTCTCAAAGGAAGCTCTTAAGCTTGTCAGATGCCCAAATACAGAATCACATTATACTAGATTGCACTTTAATTTTTGCTTAGCAACTGCCTCATTAAGCAACTATTCAAAGTTACAATGGTGCTGAAAAAACTAATCTTAGTACCAATGTTTGCATTTATGACCATTACAGCACCTCTCACTCACAAGATTTCCATTATAATTAGTACATGTTGTCCTGTGCCTGACTTGTTATTCTTCTTTCCCCACCCCCTTGCAAAGGTGAGAGATTGGGAAGAATTAAATAATATGGTGGCATCAGCAGCCCTGAGTATGCTATACAAATAATCCAGTGTATTCCCCATAGTGTGTCTTTCTCCAATCTTTCCACACATGGAATAGGGGATGAATAAGGCACAGGAGAGATTGCCTACAGAAACAGTTTTTTCTTCCCCTCCCCCTTTGCAGAGCACAAATTATCTCTGTAGACAATCTCTTCTGGCCTGGTCTAGCCTCCCCCCTCTTCACAGGATACTTTGAAAAAAAGGGGTTACAAGAGAGTAAGCAGGAAGGCAGTGGGGAATACACTAGACTGTTTGCATAGCACTCTCAGGGGTGCTGGCACCAGAGCATTGATTTTGATATTCCCTGTTGTGTGCCTGCTTACTCTCTTGTATTCCCTTCTTCTCCAATGAAGAAGGAAATACAAGAGAGTAATTCCTTTCCTGCTAATTATCCCCTGCTGGGGGGAGTGTTCCAAAGGGGTGGGAGTGGCTAGGAAGCAGATAAAAGCTGAGGGTGCAAAACTAATTAGACCTGTCAGTTTTAAGCTGGCTATTCCAGCCCATAGTATACTGTGAAGAACCCAAAGGGCAATGGAAATGGGAAGCACAGTTACAGTCATGTGATTTCCCAAGACCATTTTACTTAATGACAGAACTGTTGGTCACAATTGTGGTTGCTAAGTGAGGACTCCCTGCTTAACAGTTGATTTTATTGAAATCATACATTATGCAGGTTCTGATTTCATCATGTTTATGTTTTGAGTCAGTAAGATTCTGAAGCTCTATAATGGGGCATCCCAGCTTTGTTGGATGGCCATATTGGCTGAGCAATTATGGTGTTAACATCTAAGGCGTTTCCATGACTACTATCAACTTTAGAAGGGAGAAGAATTCCATGCATACCTTCGGTCTCATATTTCTACAATCTAGTTGGCGAATATGATTTATGACACAGGACAGAAGGGGGGAGTTAGGAGGGTAAAGTTCAAATGCAATTAAGCGGAAGCCAGTTTAGGCTCCACAGAAGTAATGCTAAATGTTAATCCTATTAAATGAATGGGTTGTGTTTGAACTCTGTCTCGAGGCTCGTAAATTAATTAGGTCATCTCTTGGGAACTTCACAGAGAGCCTGATTCCGATATAATATCAGGACCTCGCAGAAGTATTCAGCGAGGGCGAGTGCAATGTTCTGCCTCCCCACCGGGAGACATTGTGCCATCAAAATCATCCCTGGGGCAAAACTACCCAAGCCGAAACTGTACGCCGTGACACCGCAGGAAATACAAGAGATGCGCAAATACATAGACAAAAACCTAGCAAGGGGTTTCATTGAGCCAGCCAAGCCACAGGTCGCGGCACCAGTCCTCTTCAAAGAAAAAAAAGATGGATCTATGAGGTTGTGTGTGGACTTTCGAGGGATAAATGGGGTGTGCGTACACAACCTATACCGCCTCCCTCTCATGCAGGACATGCTATCTCATCTGGCCAAGGGAAAAGTCTTCACCAAACTAGACCTCAGAGAAGCATACTACCGAGTACGTATCAGAGAGGGAGATGAGTGGAAAACAGCGTTCAACTGCTCCCTAGGGAGCTTTCAATTCAAAGTGATGCTGACACCCTCTCCCGCATGCCTCAGTACAAATGCGAATGGGAGCACATAGTGGACACCATCATTCCCTCTACTCAAACAGCTGCCCAAGTAACCACCAGGCGGCAACACCGTGACCGGCAAGACCAACCCGCAAGCAACGTAACCATGAGACTCAAAACCTGCATAAAGTCTGGCATAAAGTTGTGGATAGTTACATGAAAAGTTGCACCATCTGCGTCACAATGAAGAGACGACTGGGAAAACCCTCCGGACTGCTGCAAACAGTAGCAGAGCCAACGAGGCCATGGGAGAAGATCGCAATGGACTTTATAGTAGAGTTGCCAAAAAGTGGGAGAAACACTATGATTTGGACTGTAATAGATCTGTTCTCCAAACAGGTACATTTCATACCCTGTAGTGGACGACCCTTGGCTCACAAGCTGGCTATACTGTTCGTGAAGCATATCTACCAACTGCATGGAGTGCCTCAAAGAATTATCTCAGACAGAGGGGTCCAGTTCATGGCTAAGTTCTGGAGGGAGTTCCTGCGGTCCATTGGGTCATTTCAAGGTCTTAGTTCAGCTTTTCATCCGAGCACTAATGAGGCAGCAGAGAGACAACGCCATGATAGAGCAGTACCTGAGGTGCTACGTGAACTATCAGCAGTCCAATTGGGCAGACCTTTTATCTTTTGCTGAGGTCGCGTACAATAATGCTGTTCACAGTAGCACAGGACTCATGCTGTTCAAAATAGTGAGTGGTATGGACTTTGTCCCAATGCCTGAGTATCCAAGGGATCCCCCCTCCTCTGTCAGCTTGACTGATTGGATGTCGATGCTGAAAGCAACCTGGGAAAATGTCAAAAGGGCACTGGCTAAAGTGGCACAAACCTATAAGAAACAGGCAGATAAACACCGGGCTCCGCAATGGCCATTCCGGGTGGGAGAGAAAGTTTACCTCGCCACAAAATATTTGAGATTAAGACTGCCTAGCAAGAAACTGGGGCCGAAGTTTATGGGACCATTCTCCATAGTAAAGATCATCAACCCAGTCACAGTGCAATTGAAATTACCTCAATTGTTGGGGAAGATACACCCAGTGTTTCATAGTAGCCTCTTGAAACCTGTGATTGGATCCACTCTGAGACCACTACCCCAGGAGCCCCCGGGCCCTATGGTCATAGGGGGCCAAACCCATTATAAAATTCAACGAATCCTCGATTCAAGATGGCACAGGAGACAACTCCAATACTTAATCAAGTGGAAGGGCTACCCCTTATCAGAGGCATTTTGGGTGAAAAGTAGAAATATCCAGGCTGATCGCCTTATAGCAAAATTCCATGCAGAAAATCCAAGCAAGCCTGGGGGAGGGACACATCCCTAAGTTATACACCTATACTCAAATTGCTTGTTTTACTCAGGTCGCTTTCAGGAAGTGATGGGGGCCAGATGTAAACTTCTAAAGTGTTTCCATGACTACTATCAACTTTAGAAGGGAAGAGAATTCCATGTATACCTTCGGTCTCATATTTCTACAATGTAGTTGGCGAATATGATTTATGATGCGGGACAGAAGGGGGAAGTTAGGAGGGTAAAGTTCAAATGCAATTGAGCTGAAGCCAGTTTAGGCTCCACAGAAGTAATGCTAAGATGTTGATCCTGATAAATGAATGGGTTTTGTTTGAACTCTGTCTCGAGGCTCATAAATTAATTAGGTCATCTCTTGGGAACTTGAGATATGGTAGTTGAAGCCCACACCCTTAGAAGTTATGAGATCTTGGAATTTCTTTCTGGAATTGTCTTGTTTTTTAATCCAAATTGGTGCATAATGTTTGACTCAGCTGATATGAATATATGTGCATTTGTAATTACGTTAACATTTTATTTTTCATTCTTTCTAGGAGTGGGAGATGAAAAATGGAACATAAAGAAGTACAATTACTATTAGAATTCTGCTTTGGGACTCTTGACTCAAGATGGACTAAGAAAGATTAATCTGCACAGGGGTATTAAATGGGTTGTCAGTTCTGTTTAGTGAATGGTCAGTATGCTTAATGCAGCTTAAAAGGGGGCCCTTCTTGAATGTGTCATTTCAAATGCAGTGATTATTTACTCACTTAAAAATATGAAAGGAACAGTTTAAATGATTACAGTAGATGGATCAGGTAAAACTAGCACTAGCAATTGTGTTGAATGGAAATGGAGATTGGCATGTTTCAGTACCCATTTGGAATAGTGTTAGATACATTTTCATTATCATTATATCATTAATTTCATATCATATCTAATGATATGAAATCCAATGTTGACTCTCTAAGACCTTGCTGTATGAATGTGGGGATTCACAGGATTGTAATATTGATTCAAAGCTTATGAATTTTATACTAGAGAAGAATGGAAAGCTGTAGTCTTTGCAGAAATTACACAAGTGCTGTTTTCCATGGTGACTAGAGATCAGAGAAGGACTAAATTCTCCACTAGGAAGGGAAATTAGAGCAAATAGAAAAACATCTTCCAAACCCAAGTAATAATACTGGTCTGTTTTGAACTTTTTTTAAAAAAAATGTATTTATTTCCTAGCTTGTTTTGAAATGTTTTTACGGATTTTATTTTCAAAAATTAAATAGCAATGGGTGCCACTTTACAGACACGAAAAAGCTCCACAACATAAAAGCTGATGTTTTGAAGCAACTTTAGGAAAGAATCAGAATAACAAATAAGCCATCATTGTATTCTAAAACTTTTCAAAACAAAAGATAAATTTGGATTAAAAAATCCAAAATATTTAAGTTTGTTAATTCTAAATTAAAAATCCTTAAAATTCCTACTTTCTTTCTCTAATGGAAGCAGCAATGAATGTTTCCCTCAAAAAAGAAATGGCAGTGTTATTTCTAAAATCTGTTGTCTGTTAAAAAGGGACAGAGTGTTGTAAAGCAGCTATGTAAAATTTGTTTTCAAAAGACATTCTTTTCACGCTGTGGCTTAGGACACAAATCTGAAGTGTGAGTTAGGAAGCGCCCAGCTGGGAAACATTGGGGAACCCAGGATGTCTCTGTGTCTTAGTTTCCAAACACCATTTTCAGTACAGAAACTCCAGACTTGCAGACTTAATGAGATAGTATTTGTGAAGTACTTACAATGCTTGAAATAGTCTGTATACCTTTTCATTATTGTCTTTCCATCTTCAAAGAAAATGTAAAATGTCTCTTCAGGTAGATTCGACTACTCCCTTCTGTGTATATGGGCTGCTCCAATATCATCTGGATAGGATGCAACACAGCTTGACAGAGAAATCCTCCATCGGATAGTAAATAGATTTGCAATGCTTTTGCATCCTTTTCTCCCCTTTTCAGTTCTATTTCTTATTGAAGAGCTGTGACAAAAATCATGGCTGGAGATGCTCAGTGTTTTCTCCTTTGTTCCCTTCCCTGTCATATTGAAGTAGAAAGTCCTTACAAGAAGCTGCTGCTGATAGGAAGTTCTGAGTAAGTGACAAAGTAGCCAGAGTTGGCTCTGTGCCCTTTGTTTCTCCAACCATCTCTCTCGTGTTTGAGCTACAGTAGCTAGAAACTTTCAAAATGGCAGGATCCACAACTAACATTACTTGTGAGAACAGAGACCAAAGAACTCTAAACTAGCGACTATTTCTTTACGCACCTGTACCTCTCACTTTATAACACAAGTGACAACTTGAAGAATCAAAGTCTAACTCTAAAATGCATTTATTTTTAAAGCACCTAGCTTTTTGCTAACTAGAGAGCCAGGAAGAAAGAATTGTGGTGGGAGAGAAGTGCTTGTGGGAGGCAGAAGGCTTTGGGCATCAATTCCTTTTTATAATTTAATCTCCAGCTCTGCATTTGGATATGGCATTTATTCTTTGTATTGCCTAAGTTCCTCATGTCCACAAACTGCAGGTGATAATAGAACTAAAGATTTTACAGTTTGCCATGACCAGCCACAGCTTCAGGATGGAGGTAGCTTATTTTTTTAATCCTGAAATGATCTTGCTAAGTCTCTAATAAGTGGCTTAAAAAATATTCTGAGATACCTGTTCTTTAGAATGCTCTGTTGGTATTGGGTTTATTAAGCCTTTGCTGAAGCCCTACAAATGCTTTTAGGCCTTTCCTGTACAAATACAGTTAATCTTTAGATGATTATTTTTTAATTTATTATAATTTAATTGTGGAGAGCTACTTTGGTGTAAAGGTTAAGACATCAGACTATGAACTGGGAGACTGTGAATTTTATTTTGCCGTAGGCACAAAGCCTTGGGCTCGTCACTCTCCAGTAACTGACTTTGGGTCTGTCGCACTCTCAGCCTTAAGAAGGAAGCCGTGGCAAACCACTTCTGAAAAACCTTGCCAAGGAAACTGCAGAGACTAGACCAAGCAGTAATCAGGAGTCAGAAAATGACTCAAAGGCACCCAAGCTATTTTTGAGAAAATTGCATGGGAAAACTGCATACATTTAAAACACAAATACTGGGCTGCCATGAAAATTCTGCCTGAATTTAGGGAAAAAAACATATTAAAATGTCCTTGGGTGATAACCACCATAATTGAGAAGATTCATCTTCCCTTTGGTGACATTTATTAAGGATTAATGTCTGTATTTAAGTTCCAGATGTTCTAGACATCCATAAATTATTCTAGCTTCCATAATGCTCATAGGGTGTTTGTAAAACTATTAACAGATCATTACACATCTTGATGATAGATGGACTTTTTTCATTTTCTACAAGAAAGGCTGTGGCAGGAAGATGAATTAGGAACTGATTTTTGGGAGTCCAGTCATAATCAAAAGTAAACAATTTTCTAGAGTTGTAGGGACATCAGTTATTTCAAACTGTTAGCTCAGACAGAGAATGAGATCAACATGGGATACACAGCGCAGTGTAAGTAGGCATAATGTGCTCATACATCGCTTCTTTGGTATTATGTTTCCTTGAAGATTTAATTTATAAAGATACATTTAATTTTAAATAGCATGTGCCCAGCTTTATTTCCAAAAATGTATGTGAGCTTTATATGCTTTGCATCTGGCTGAAAAATCCATCCAAAGTGTAGCCCTGCTTACTGGCTGTCTTGAATCTTCTGAGCAGGCTAGGAGTAATTCCCAATGAATCCTTGTTTCCATTTTATCAAAAAATTGAGAGCAGCGCTATGCTTGGAAAGGAATTGGCATATAAAACAGCCTATATTTGGGTGTGCCAGTGAGGAACTGTATATGCAATTGGTTGTAGGACTATCTTCTTGTTTATGCGAGAAAGATGAAGGGGGATAAACATTCCATAAATGGGGTATACTTTTGAAGCTCTGAATTTACATGCTTGATAATACAATTTTTGCTGCTTACAATACAATACAATAGCAGAGTTGGAAGGGACCTTGGAGGTCTTCTAGTCCAACCCCCTGCCTAGGCAGGAACCTTATACCATTTCAGACAAATGGCTATCCAATATCTTAAAGACTTCCAGAGTTGGGGCATTCACAACTTCTGGAGGCAAGCTGTTCTACTGATTAATTGTTCTAACTGTCAGGAAATTTCTCCTCAGTTCTAAGTTGCTTCTCTCCTTGATTAGTTTCCACCCATTGCTTCTTGTTCTACCATCAGGTGCCCTGGAGAATAGTTTGACTCCCTCTTCTTTGTGGCAACCCCTGAGATATTGGAACACTGCTATCATGTCTCCCTAGTCCTTCTTTTCATTAAACTAGACATACCCAGTTCCTGCAACCATTCTTCATATGTTTTAGTCTCCAGTCCCCTAATCCTCTTTGTTGCTCTTCTCTGCACTCTTTCTAGAGTCTCCACATTTCCAGCAACCAAAACTGAATGCAGTATTCCAAGTGTGACCTTACCAAGGCATTATAAAGTGGTATTAACACTTCACGTCATCTTGATTCTATCCCTCTGTTTATGTAGCCTAGAACTGTGTTGGCCTTTTTGGCAGCTGCTGAACACTGCTGGCTCATATTTAAATGATTGTCCACTAGGACTCCAAGATCCCTCTCACAGTTACTACTATTGAGCAAGGTACCTGTGCATTTCGTTTTTCTTGCCTAAATGTAGAACCTTACTCTTTCCACCATTGAATCCAGACAACTATTAGAATTGCTTCTGATAGTTGTCTGGATGTTTTGCCTATTTGACAGGGTTGGCAAAGTGCAGTGTGCTGAAATACCTTCAACAGCCCATTAATATTTACTGAAAGGAAGTTTTAAACAAAAGTTATTTTGTTTAGGCAAATTATTTGAAACTAATTTATTTATGTTTGAATAAATGTTTAATTTATGGATGTACATATTTATGAATCTAGATTTAGTTCTAATCCAAAAATGTTTAGTAAGGAAGTGATTTCTTTTACGATGCCTACCACATACAGCATAACAACAAGAATAATTACCATGTTTTCTGGTTGTACAAGGTGGGATGAGGTGCAAGCGAGGGCAGGGATTGGGGAGGGAGCTGCCCAATGCACCCTGCACCTGCTCAGCTTAGAACCGCTGCCGCCAGACCTCACATGCCCTGACACCTGTTGCGCAAGCTACCTGGCTACTGCATCCGCTTGCAGCTGGATGGCACATGGCACATTGCTCACGACAAGACACGAGTCTCATTGTGCCAATGCCACTTCTTCCATTCACAACAGCACATGCAAGCAGCACCACCGGCGCAATAAGCCTCATGGCATCCTGCTGCAAACAGCACCCCTAGAGCAATGGGCCACACAATGCATGGCTGCGAGCGGCTGCAGAAGAAGTCGGGGCAGCACCGTGACAAGGTGTCAGGGCGTTGAAGACATGTCTGCAGTAGTCCTAAGGTAAGTAGGTAAGACATCCTTTGAAAATAAGACCTGGTGCCATTTTGGGGTCAAAAACAAAAGACCGAGTCTTATTTTGGGGAAAACATGGTAGAATAATTTTATCAGATATGTGCAATTTCATCTGTATGAATATTATTTTGAGCATATGGAGCATTTTGAATGGTAGTTGCTATCATTTCATCCTTTTTAAGCTGGCAACAACATGGCTGGGGAACCTGTGACTCTCCAGATGTTGCCGACCTACAGCTTCTAGCAACTCTAACTAGCCTTGTTGTTAGTTTTTTTAGTTCAGTAGCATCAGAAGTCAATGGATTCCCAAGGCCTGCGCTAAATTTAACCCCAAGGCTGACAGACCCAGCATAAGAGATGAGCCTGTTACGTTGCCCAGCGGCCTTACTCTAGAAAAGTTGTATACATTTTGATTTTCACGTGCCGGAATCATATTTAATGCTCTTGCTTGCCTAAGCATTTCAAGAAGACATTTAAAATTGAATTAAATTTGCAACCTAGTTTCTCTTTCTTTGCTGTATTGCTTGTTTGGTTTCCGTTTTGTGTGTGTTTACACCCTGTTGTTCTAAGAAATCAAAGTAAGGCATTTTGGAATAGGTTTACTGAAGAGAAATTGTCATAGAACATTTTAATCTTGAGACCAGAGGAGCAATATAGCATCTTCTAAGGCAGTGTTTTTCAACCTTTTTTGTGCAAAGGCATACTTTTTTCATGAAAAAAATCACGAGGCACACCACCATTAGAAAATGTTTAAAAAATTTAACTCTGTGCCTATATTGACTATAGGCGGGTGTTTTTCCCACGGCACACCTTACACTATGTCACGGCACACTAGTGTGCCGCGGCACAGTGGTTGAAAAACACTGTTCTAAGGCAGGGCTGTCAAACTTGCAACTCATGGGCCAGAAGCATTACGTGCTGGCCATGCCCAATTCAGCAAAGGAGAAAAAAGTTGATATGTGACGACGTGAGTTTGACACCCCTGTTTTGGGGGTAAAGGTGTGGTGTATACATAAAATATATTTCACTGATCCATTCTGTTTTTCCCATAATGCATTTCACTATCCTTTTCCAGGCTTCTGTTCATAAATAGGAAAGCTTTATGAACTCATTCATCAGGCTGCCTTGGCAATAGTGCTCCCAGCAATTTTTAAAAAGTTTTATATACATTTCTACAATATTGTACAGGGACATTTTACAGATTTAAGTTGCAATGGTATTGTTTACATTTTTGTTAGGAAATCATATTTGATGTCATAGGGTTGGGATATGAGTATAATTTCAATGTATTTGGGGAATGGGCAGTCTTTTTAAAAAAAACTATATTTGCAACATTTTAATACTAATTTTATATCAGTCTTCTAATATTACTTACTGCACCTACAAACTAATCTGAATTGTCTAATCCAAAATATTCATATATTAAAACTGTAATTTCCTACTGTATTTTTAAATGAAAACCTATTTCAGTTCTCCAAGCAGGCAAAACATATCAAGAGGAAGCGTTTTCTCTATATTTATTTTATCTCTCCTATTGTATTTTATTATACTGCTTAATGTTTTTCCTGTGTTTCTTAATCTTCAGATGTTAGAAATTAAATGCTGAATTAATTAAACCTGCAGTTTAACTTTGGAGAAAATGACACCTTTATAAATTATAAATAAATTCCAAATGAAAAAGAATGCCCACGAGAAACTTAGGCCTCATTAGCTATGATTTAATTATTTTCACCTTTCTGTCCCCCAAATGTTATGACAGGCACCTTTTTGGTGTAACATTTACTTCTTGTTAATAAAGACAAATTGTGAAAAATCGACATTTGTTTGTCAAAATTCTTTTTCTAATATTTTGCACAACTTCTTACCACTTGCTGTGCTATGAAAATGTTTTATCTAGGCTATTTATGCCTTTTCCTCTTTCTCTTCTTTCACTGATACATCTGGATTGTGCCTTTCTCCTGTGACAACTTGGTATGAGAGCTGTAATGGTGCGATTACACATGAGAGGTAAATAGGTGAGGTTTTTTGAACCTGGATAGTATACTTTTCTTTCCATGTCTATGGGAGAGAAACATATGAGTCTGGCTAACTCCTAAGCCAGTATAGGATCTTTGCTCCTAGTGGTGTCCACCACAGAATACAGCAAAATACAGTTCAGCAATTGAACTGTTGTAATACAATTGTCTCTTTAATACACTTTTTAGTTCTAGCAGAACTTGGACAATGATACCAACAGTCAGTGGTATTAAATAGTGTATTAATTAGACCTGCAATTTAATTTCACTTTGGAGATGGGTATCTTATGAACAAATTCCAAATATAAAAACATAGGAAATGGGTAATCTGTGTCTTAATTGATGCTATTAGGAATGCATCCTGTTGCTTTTTCATTCTTGAGAGATTGCATTTGAGAGATTTTGCACTTAACTGTGCAGGAAAGAATAACCACTGATGTGGAACATAATTATTTAATCTGATTTATCAATCTTCATTCATGATCTTTTCCTCTCCCCCCACAACATTACGATCTCCTGCTGTTTGTGTAAAAATAATTTTCCATTTGAGAGATGAAAGAGTAGATTTCAGTCTCAGGTCATTATTCAGCTGCCTCTGATTCCTGAGAATTGCTGTAGATGTCTGGCATAAGTAAGTACATCTTCCCCAATAAAGCTGTTTTATCTGTTTGAATCCTAATGTCCAGAGCTTATGTCTAGCATTATCTTATTTTACTTTTAGGTTCACTTTAACTTTCCCAGATTCATGCACCAGATACATCACTCACACCAGGAAGACAGAATTTGTAATAGTTCCTTGGTTTACTATTTACTGTTACTACAGATAGTCCTCAACTTACAACTGCAATGAAGCTTGCCCATTACAGTCACAAGTCGCTAAGTGCGGCACCCATGTGATCATCTTGCTTAAGCACCCCAGTCCCTACTCTCCCCATTGCAGTCATTAAGTGACTGATTGCTAAGAGAGCAGAGTGCCTCAAGAGTAGGGAGATCCCGGGAGACCTAGCCCATCCCAACACTGCTACACTTTCCCAGCTCAAACATGGCCTCCCTCAAGCCTCCCAAGACCTTCTCCACCCTCTTAGGAACCTCATTCTTGCTTACCTCCCGATGATCGTGTTCAAGAATACATCCCATCCCCCCCCCCCCCCCCCCCCCAAATCAGCTTCTCTGTGTAGTATGGAGGCAGCAATTTTCCTGCATGTGATCTCCGGGTTAAGCAGGCTGGATGTGTGCATCCATATTTTGTTTCACAGTAATCCAGATACTAAAATAGGCATGGACCAACCATACAGATTACGAAAATCTGTAATCTGGGGTGAGATTGGGTGACAATAAGAGTTGGACGGTTGGGACAATAAGTTGTTGTAGCATAAGTGCAGGCATGCATAGGCATGCTGGAACACATATGCGGGACCACAACAGCAGTAACAATTATTTCCATATAAGGTCATTAACACAACTTGCTGACTTTGAGCATTATGTAGGGTCAGAGGTTTGTGTGGCAGCAGATGATTTACTGCTGACTTTGAGTGTTATGTAGGGTCAGAGGTCTGTGTGGCAGTAGATGATTTACCATATACCATGGACTTGTATAACCATGATTGGCCTACATAGACCTTGCAACTCCACCTTTCTTTGTGTATACTCAATAAAAGAGGCCCCGGACATTACTCTGGGTTGTCTCATCCCGAGGAGACTTGTGTCCGTGTCTTCCTTCATCATTGGCCTCATGGGTGACCCGCGGAGAAATCGCAATAAGTTGCACATGTAGAGGAGGGGGCACGACAGGGAAGGGAACAAGAAGGGAAGTTCCTGGCTGCTGAATTACTGCTTAAGATAGGGAATGGCTGTTTCCTTTTGCAATTGCTTGCAAAAAATATATTTAATAAACTCATAGTCCCAAATAGGCAAAGTTTAGACTCAATCTGAGTCTAAAAAAAATAGATTTGGTCTGTTGTTGAAGCTTTCCAACCTGTCTGCTCCTCTCACGACGCAGGACTGCTAGGCATAGGTACAATTTTCACAGATAAGAAATACACGAACTCATTGAACTGCATCTCTGTTTTACCTGTGCATGTTGACAGATCAGTTCTTGCAGAGCTAATTGACTTTCCAGGTTCTCTTGAAACAAAAAGGAATGGTGAGGGAAGACAGGCTCGGCTTCAAATGGTTAGCAGGAAGTGGGCAAATCACAGCATTTACTGCAATGTTTCTTCACAATGACAATTTTATGACGTGTGGATTTCAAGTCCCAGAATTCAGAAACATGCTGGATGGGGAATTCTGGGAGCTGAAGCCCACACACCAAGTTGCCAAAGTTGAGAATACTTCACTCATCATCAACCACATTCACCAAGCCGCCTAGATCAGTGTTTCTCAACCTTGGCAACTTGAAGATGTCCGGACTTCAACTCCCAGAATTCCCCAGCCAGCGAATGCTGGCTGGGGAATTCTGGGAGTTGAAGTCCGGACATCTTCAAGTTGCCAAGGTTGAGAAACACTGGCCTAGATAGTGTCCATAACAAAAAGTAGTGGCAAGAGAAGGCAGATTGCAACATTTTAAAACTGGAACAGTTTTTGACTCATTTTAAGCTGCCTCCACCATGGGCTGGGAATAAGTGGATAAAAGTAATGTAAATAGTTAAAAATAGTTAAGATAAATTTCTGCCATGGCTAGAAGGATATGACATCACCCTGTTACATTTTGTATTTATATAAATGGGCACACATATTTAAAGAGCAGCTTGAGAATTGGGGTGGAATGGTTTAATTGTGTGGAGGAAGAGGGTATCAATGGCCAGTTAAATCTACTGAAAGGGATTCTTTGGAGCAGAGCTTTAACTTCCATCTAGTCTATTCTGTCTTAAAGAAACCACAAAGTGTCAAGCAAGAGTGTCAAAGCATTTTAATGAAGAAAATGCAAATACAGTTTCTTGGAACAAGTGCATTCCTTAGGACACACTAATTAACCTGCTACATATTTCAAAGCAGAACAGTCTTAAGCTGAATTCCACAGCTTATAAATAAGTTGCAATCAACACTGTATAGCAAGACCTAATTCAGCCATCTAGATTGTGCAGCTGAACTGTAGTTAAGTGTTAACATGATGTATATTTCAACATTTGCTTCTGCTTTTCAATGTGATCACTACAAATTTGACACATATATATACAAAAATATACAGACTCCTAAATCTCATCCACCTTACACCTCTGACAATTAGGAATATTTTTTGTTTTCCCTTGTATAGAAACAAGATTTGGATAATCTTATCTAAAATAGTAATAGGAAAGTGTGTACTGTATTATCACAAAACTAGGTGAAATAAAGGCAAAAAGAAATGAGTTTTACTATTATACCAACTATAATCTTTTCATAATTTGTGAGCGTTGAAATTGTTTTCCTTTTATGTTACATTAAATCCGTGGTGGGATTCAGCCAGCTCGCACCACTTCGGGAGAACTGATTGTAAACTTTCTGAGCAGTTTGGTGAACTGGTTGTTGGAAGAAACCATTAGGGCAGAAAGCCGGTTGTTAATTTATTTGAATCCCACCACTGCATCAAATCCAGAAAATTCATCAGGTGTCTTACCAATTCATGTCCTAAATGAATAATATCTAAGCCAGACTTGTATATTTTAGGACCTATTAACACTTTTAGACAGACTCCCTTTACTGAAGCGGTTTGCTATGGGAAATAAAACATGATGTACATCTTAGGATTGTGTGGTGTTTATTCACTACGGCGCCAAGATGGTCATGCTCAGCATTTGCTTTCTAAGCATTCACATTTCAGCAATCATCATAAACATAAGAAACACAAGTGCTATGTGCAATCTGGTTTTTCTATGTGACAAATTTCCACTGAACCTTTCAAGATGACTAAAGTGGTGGGTAATGAGGGTGCATATCCGATTACATCACTGCATGTTCAAAAACATGGGAATCTCAAGTCCAAATAACAAATAATTCCTTAAAAAGGGGATTTCTCAACTATTTGACTAATAAATTTGAGGAAATAAGGGAAAAATAGATCTACACTTATTTAGGAAGAATCAACATGGTTTATTTAATGGAAGGCAAAAGGGAACTGCAAAAGCAACAAGATTACGTGGAGCCTAAACATGCCACAGTCCTAGAGCAAAAGGACACCATCATCATCTTTCATTGACCCCATAATCCCTTGCAGGGTGGAGTCTGGGCAACTGAATGGAGCTAGCCGAGTGTTTAATGGCCGGGTGCCCTTCCTGTCACCAATGCGGAATTTCGTTCAGCAGATATATTCTCATTGTGTCCAGGGAGAGAAATATCTGCCTCTACCTAGGATCAAACTCACAGCCTCCTGATTGTGAGGCAAGAGCTCCACCTATAGCCACCGCACCACTCCCTAGCCTAGAGCGAAAGGACGTGCCAGCAGAAAAGATAATTTTTGAGAAGATAATGCCATTGGTTGCATTTGATGGATGGGGTGATATTCAGAACTTGAGGCAGTCATAAAAGACTGGGCAAGTTTAAGCCCAGCACATGTCTCATGCAAATCTCTTGAGATAAAGGCAAGTTGTCCAAAACAGGGCAGGAGAGAGTAGGTGAACAGGAAGGCCATCTTATAAAGAACTCAAACTTGCAATTCTTCAGCTATATGCTCCAAGTCACTTTCTGTTACCTGCAACAAGATTGTGGAGGCTCTAAATGCCACAAAGGTAGGTAAGCTGGATCATGGAAACCTGTGGAAGAGGAATGGGCTGCAAGACTTAAACTCACCACTTACTTCAGCCAAACCCGGTGGATCTCATGGCAAGAATAAAGCCTTGTCAGCTGAGTGGTATAACATGCTAAGCTGCACCACCTGCTGGAATCCCCATATGCTCTTGAGGGCCACTGAATACTATTTGTCTCAGGCAATGCCCAGCTCCACAAGCAGGAGCAGCATAGGAGAGATTTTGCTTGGGCAAATAAGCTGGCAGGTTGGGGCTGCCTGAGAAAAGGAGGAAAAGGCAGAGTTGGAAGGCCAGGACTGGTTAGTCTGCTGTGATTATCTCTTTACGAGGCAGGAGTGGAACCAGAATATTTGTAATTCAGGGTCAAAATGAGGGGTCTTTGCTGCTCTCTGAGCTTGGTTTTCTTGCAGGCATTTCATTACCCAAACTAGGTAACATCAGTGTACTGATGATGTTACCTAGTTTGGGTAATGAAATGCCTGCAAGGAACGAACAAAACTCAGCACCAAGGATACCGCAAGAGTGGGAAAAAAACTGAAAGAGTTCTCTGCTAAAAATGTCTCAGGCAGAGCAGTGAAAGACAAAAGAAAGCAATGAAAAAACAGACCAAAGGAAACTTCTCAGCAAGGAGGTAAGAGAGAGACATGGTTTCACCAACTCTTAGTGGGATGGTTTTCTAGAGCATTTAATTTTACAAATGAATTTGGAAAAAAAATATCACAGATCAGTATCACACTGATATTTTCATTAATAAAAAATGCTGCCAGCTGAATCACAAACCAGTTTTTGTTAGCTGTGGTTTGCACATACCTCAGTTTTGCAGTAAAGTCGTCATTATTAAATTCATTTCTGCTAAATAGCCTTTTATGATACTCTTCATTTTCTTCATTTATGACTCACTAGAGACTTTGTATCAATGCATGAAAATCCTTCAGCATTGCAATCCTAACCATCATTCCTCATCATTGACATTTGAGATCCTCACTATATAGCAATGGCTGCGTATATTAAAAATATTTCTTGCAAACGATCATTTTAGTGTAACTTAGGATACATCAAACTAATGTCAGCCTGTAGGAAAGCTAAGTTCGAACTATGCTGAATGGCCTTGGACAAAAAAAATACACAACCTTTGGATAGACATTTTCAGAGATGAAATGGCAGAAGTCTTTAAAGATACTTTTTACGTGAGATCCACCATTGTCACTCCTTGAATGATTTTGGATACAAACTGCCTGGTATGGGAAGATGTGTTTTCCTTCAGGCATTTACATCCAAAATAGCCTTTTGTGTTACTTTTAAGGCAATTTAAAATCAGACCTTGAATTGGGCCTGGAGTCATGAAACATCCAGCACAAGCTCCCTCCAGGCTGATCTAATGTGATTCAATCTGGCTGGAGTTCTTGACAGTCCAGCAGGTCCATTCTGTTCTAGCTGAAACTCTTGGCTCCTTCTTTAAGGCTAATTGCAGCACATGCAACACAATACAGTAAGGGTGGGGCACCTGCTTCTTTCCAGATGTTATGGCCAACTTTCACCATTGGGTATGTTGGGAAATGCTGTTCAGTATAACTGGACAGCACCTCACTCTGTATTTCAATAACACACTGGGAGATTAGCCAAGAAGGGACCAATGTCTCTGGATGACTTTTGTTCATCAACATTTGCAGCTGGTGAACTTGGAGGCCAACAAAACCTGAAGGGATAAAGCTGAATCCAGTAAAACTCTTAAGCTATTTGCCTGCTCTTTCAAAGAGAATTAAGCCCCATATGTGCAGTACCCTCTCAATCAACTATAGTATAGGGCTTCTATACCTTCAGTTAACTCTTGCCTATCTAGCTCTTAATCAATTCCAGGCCCTAGGAGAGTGCAATGTTTATAAAGGCAAAGGAAATCAAAGGGATGTTGCCATACCTTCATGCTTCAATTCAATCTCAGAAAGGAGGAATGCACCTTAAAAACAAAACAATTAAGAAATTGGCAGCCTTCTTTCAAAAGTCTGAGACTAGTCCACTACAATGAGCTTTACATGTTCATTTCCATGTCTTCTATGGAACCGAATGCCCTAATGGAACAAGTTACAAGTAGCGTCTTGAGAGCATTTGCTCTGCATCCTTATTTTCAGGTTAAAAAAAGAAACCAAAATTTGAGTTTGGAGTATGTGTGGGTATGTATGTATGTATGTATGTATGTATGTATGTATGTATGTAAACACCCGCGAAAACCTCAGAAAACAAATTTTAGATATATATATATAAAGTCACAACCCCTGGCATGCCCAAATATGGGAGGAATTTCACTGCTTCCATTCTCTGTCCATCGGCTCGTCATAAGAGACCATCCAGACAGAAACCCAATATTTTTACTGTTGCCTTTGTTACATTTGTGTTGTATTTGTGCTGATAAATAAATAAAGGGAGACAAGTATAGATCTATTTCAAGCTATTTAGCTCTCATCCGCTAGCCATAAGGGTATATATTTGAGCTTGTTCATTTTAAAGCTCAATTGGAAATCTTTCAAGTTCCACATTCAAATATCACGGAAAAGCATTCCCAAAATAAGGAATTCCTATTCCTGCAGACCAACAGAATCTAGGCCTCAAAACTTTAGATCAAAAAGTGGTCTAGAGAGAATAGATAGAATTAAGTCTTTATGTATTGCCAACCCAAATCTTCAGAATACGGAAGGTTTATAAGCAGAACAGGCTAGCAATAGTGTTGCTAGGAGGTACAAGTGTCAAAATCAAAATTAGAACATCACAATTTTTTGCTGCAAATTTTCCCACTGGGAGTCAAGAATAACCCGTAAGAATGGTTGTTTCAAGAAACATTACCCATACAAACGCCCTTCCATAGCACCAATGAAGACCAGCAAAATGAAATGTGTATTGTAATTCCTATTACAATATTTTTGTATATTTATCTTTTGGAAACCACTATCTCAGAAAGATAATTTATCCCACAGTTTTCCAAGTCTTGTGGGAGTAAATCTTAACAAAATAAAACACACCCATCTCATTCCTAAAGATTGCCAATGCTCAAAATATGCATATGCAGTACACACAACCCTCTGCAAAATAGGTGTGCCTCAGTCCCACAGAAATTAATGAAATAAAATTACACAAGAAGATACTTAAGTCCCCACTTGTATCCACACCCATTGTATTAGATTGCTCAATTTTCAAAACTTTTGGAAAAATCTGAGAGGTTTTACCAGAGACTTACGAAGGATTTTCTTATAAGCTTGTTTCTAGATGGTTAACAGACAGAATCTACAACAGAGAAAAATGGATATTGGTGTTATAACTGCACCAAAGAACAAAAGAAAAATTTAGTAATGAAAGAAGCGGGACTGTATAGGCCTTGCCTGCCCTGAAATGCTAAACCTCCACTTGGCTATTCTCTTAGGCTTCTGCAATTGGAGAGTATTTGCAAAAGGAAATGTCCCTGAAAATCACCTGCCAAGTAAATAAAAAAGCAACTCCTAACAGATGGTGACTATTCTATTAATGCCATTGAAGTCAAATTGTTTCCCCACAGCAGGATAGCAGCAGAGGCAACTGAAGCTGTGTGCGTAGATATCAAAAAGTCATGACCAACAAACTTAGAGAGACCTTAGGAAGACTTTCTTGGATGGAAATCTTAAAGGGAAAAACAAGATGCCTGGGAAACTCTGAAAAAAATGAGATTATAAAAGTTCAGTCTAATATAATACTATTGAGAAACAAAAACAAGATGAAAACAGCATGGTTGCATGAAAAAAACTCCCTGATAAACAGAGAGACAAAAAGGACAAGTATAAGAAATGGAAAGAGGGACACATAACTAAAACAGAATATCAGCAAATAGCTCGAATCTGCAAGGATGAAGTCAGGAAAGCTAAGGCTCATCATGAATTAAGAGTTGCAAGAAATGCAACAAAATAATTTTAAATTTTAATTTTAAAAGTTGGTTTCAACATGCAAAACACAAGACAAAGATCAAGAAAAGGTTTGGTCCACTAATGGGAGAAATGGCAAGGAGGTGCCAGGTAGCACTTGGCTTGACTAGGTAGGCTTGACTCAGGTAATTCGAGGCCCAACCCACTCAGCGGGTCACACGCTCGACCTCGTATTCCTCTCGGAGCAGTGGAGTTACGATCTTGGTCTGAGGGGTAATGAGATCATACCCCTGTCATGGTCAGACCACTGCCTACTGAGGCTAGACTTCCGGAGGCCAAACCCCCACCGTAGGGAGGAGGAACCGACCAGGTGGTTCCGCCCCAAGCGACTGATGGACCCCATTAGGTTCCAGACGGAGCTTGGGGTTATTCCAGATACTCTCGCCCACAGTTCGGTTGAGACCCTTGTCGCTGCCTGGCACTCGGCAGCTTCGGGGTCTCTAAACCGGATTGCGCCACTACGGCCCCTCCGGGTCAGCGGCCCCCGGAGGCCTCCTTGGTTCACCGAGGAGCTCCGGGAGATAAAGCGCCGGAGGAGACGCCTAGAGCACCTGTGGAGATTAGACAGGTCCGAATTGAACCGGGCACTTGTAACAGCATGCACCAAGGAGTATACTCGCGCTCTAAGATCGGCAAAAAGAACATACATTGCCTCCTTGGTAGCGTCCGCCGAGTCCCGCCCAGCCGCCCTGTTTAGGATAACCCGCTCCCTCCTAAATAGGAGGGAGACGGGGGACCCCTTACAGGGTAAGGCTGAGGAGTATGTTCAGTTCTTGGCGGACAAAGTTGCCCGGTTTCGAGCGGACCTGGACTCCACTCTTGCAGAGCCAGCTGAGACACAGGGGAAAGACTTGGCAAACCATCTCTGGGTTGAGTTTCAGGAAGTTGCCTCTGGGGATGTGGACAAGGCTATGCGAGCTGTGAGTACCTCCACTTGTGTACTGGACCCGTGTCCCTCCTGGCTGGTTGCCAACAGCAGTGAGGTGACACGAGGCTGGATCCAAGCGGTTGCTGTGGCATCTCTTCGGGAGGGGCATTTTCCCACCGAGCTTAAGGCAGCGGTGGTGAGACCCCTTCTGAAGAAACCGTCTCTGGATCCAGCTATTCTTAATAACTACCGTCCAGTCTCCAACCTTCCCTATGTGGGGAAGGTTGTTGAGAAAGTGGTGGCCCTCCAGCTTCAGCGTACCTTGGAGGAAGCAAACTATCTTGACCCCTTCCAGTCCGGCTTCCGACCAGGTTACAGCACAGAAACTGCTTTGGTCGCATTGACCGATGATCTCTGGAGAGCTAGGGATGGAGGCTTTGCGTCCATCCTGGTTCTCCTTGACCTCTCAGCGGCTTTCGATACCATCGACCATGGTATCCTTCTGCGACGACTGCGGGAGGTGGGAGTGGGCGGCACTGTTTTGCAGTGGTTCTCCTCCTACCTCTCGGACAGGTCGCAGTCGGTGTTGGTGGGTGGGCAGAGATCGTCCCCGAGGCCCCTAACATGTGGGGTGCCACAGGGGTCGGTCTTGTCCCCCCTCCTATTTAACATATACATGAAACCGCTGGGCGAGATCATTCGGAGGCACGGGATAAAGTATCACCAATATGCGGACGATACTCAACTGTATCTGTCCACCCCGTGCCAACTCAATGAAGTGGTGGACGTGATGGAACAGGGTCTGGAAGCTGTTAAAGACTGGATGAGAGCAAACAAACTGGTGCTCAACCCAGACAAGACCGAGTGGCTGTTGTGTTTTCCTCCCAATAATTTGACCACCGTAACATCAATCAGGCTGGGGGGACAAAATTTATACCCCTCAGATAGGGTCCGCAACTTGGGAGTCCTCCTGGATCCACAGCTGAGTTTTGATCACCATCTATCGGCTGTGACCAGGGGGGCATTTGCCCAGGTTCGCCTGGTGCGCCAGTTGCGGCCCTACCTGAATCGGGAGGCTCTCACGACAGTCACTCGAGCCCTTGTGATCTCTAAGCTGGAATACTGCAACGTGCTCTACATGGGGCTGCCCTTGAAGAGCACCCGGAGACTTCAGCTAGTACAGAACGCGGCCGCGCGAGTGATTGTGGGCGCACCTCGGTTCGCCCACATAACACCTATCCTCCGCGAGCTGCGCTGGCTGCCTGTGGATCTCCGGGTGCAATTCAAGGTCTTACTTACCACCCATAAAGCGCTCCATGGTAGTGGATCTGACTATTTGAGAGACCGCCTTCTGCCAATAACCTCCCTGCGTCCCATCAGATCGCATAGAGCGGGCCTCCTCCGTATTCCATCCGCCAGTCAGTGCCGACTGGCGACTACCCGGAGGAGAGCCTTCTCAGTTGCTGCTCCGACGCTATGGAACAATCTCCCCGTGGAGATTCGTACCCTGACCACAGTCCAGGCCTTCCGTACAGCCCTCAAGATCTGGCTAGCCCGTCAGGCCTGGGGATAAACTCTTCCGCCCCTCCCGAATGCTGAGAGAATGTTGTGTTTTTAGTATTTTTCAGTTATTGCACATTTCTTTTTATGTTTTGTCTTCACTCCCCTTCCTTGTTATTGTAAGCCGCCCTGAGTCCCCTCAGGGAAAAGGGCGGCCTATAAATGCTATTAAAATCTAAATCTAAATCTAAATCTAGCAGGAAGAAAGCACAAAAGGAAAAAATAGTCCAACGTATCAAAAGCAAATGACAGAATAGGAATGAAAGTTAAAATAAGCAAGAAAGAAAGCAGATAAAGAAAGCACTTATTCACTCTAGATGAGTTCATATTGCCAGGGCCAGATGGATTACGTCTCCCCTAAAGGAGCTGGCAGACATGATCTCAGAACCACTGAACAAAAACCTTCAAAGTATCTGGAGCACTGGAGAACTACCAGAAGACTGAAAAAAAGAGCTGATGTGGTTACAATCTTCAAAAAGAGGGAGGGGAACAGACTGAGGAATCTATAGACCCATCTGCTTGAGCCGGGGTTTTGACTACAAGGCCTTTTCCAACCTTTATTCTATGTCAGTGTTTCTCAACCTTGGCTACTTGAAGATGTCTGGACTTCAACTCCCAGAATTCCCCAGCCAGCATTCGCCAGCCAAGGTTGAGGAACACTGTTCTATGTTCTATGAGTGAAGCCGTCCCACTTTGTAAATATGTTAAAAAATGGGGGAAAGGCTTTGATCATGAAGTTGTGGCTGCCATCTTGGGTTGTTTGGCACTTCCTACCCTGGCAGGGCCCTGACAGTTGTGGCATATTTGAAGTATCTCATAACACAGTGACATACACAATATTTAACCTGTGAACTTTCAACAAACATTAGCAGTAAAGGCGGGTCCCTAAATTTATAGCTTATTTTTCCTTTCTGAAGGTGAGCCTGGGATCTCAGTTTCTTTAGGTGGGGCTGGGAAACTGGGGCCTGAGGCTTTTCAAAGGCTGGCCATTTTTATGCCAATATAGTTTCCTGTGGCTCGAGGACTGGTTGATAATCCTTGAGCTCAGTGTGAGGAACAGCTTTGAAAAGCAACATCTTCTAATATTGGAATTACATTGTACATACCGGGTTCTGAAGGATATCCAACAGGGAAGTCATTAAATGTAAAATAATTATCTTGATTACCAAATATGACTGACTGGATTTCAGTGAAATAATTCAGATTTTGCCAGAAAGAAAATACATATTCTATGTCAATTTGGATTTCAATTATATGGAATATTACAGTAGTTGGTCTGTATTGCAAGCAGTAGGAATATTAGGTTACTTATGACATGGAGAATTTTTCTGTTCTCTTATTTATCCTGATTCATGTAGTTCATATATTTGCCTCTCTGGAGATATATAGATTCGTTGGTTTCACTTCAGATATATAATTTATGTACACATAGTTTCAGTTATATATTATTGTATCTGTGTACATTATTTATGTTGTTTATAATATTCTTCATGTAAATCCACTTTGTGTTTATAGCAAAATACAATTATTTTAATTACATCAATATATGAAAAATATGTGTTTTTATATTATATATATCAATTTTCTCTTATTTTCTAGAATTTTAAAGTTGCAGCACTAATGAGACTAGAGTCCACTCTTGCTGCACGCAACCCATTTCACCTGATTGTGTAATCACAGACTTACATTTAATATAAAATATAATCTGGCTGAAGTGGTTTTAAGTGGCATTAATGTCTCTTCATAATGTTGAAGTATATACTTACATCTCCCACTATAATCAATCACACTTAAAAGCCCATTCATGGGGATTTGTTTCAATTTACTTGCTCTTTCTCCTTTTATCCCTAGTTTTTAACCACTTAATATTCAATTCCTACCTTCCTTTCAAAACACAATTTTTCATCCAATATTTCATCCATGTAAATCTATCCATCTCATTTCCAAAATGACCTATTCATCCATTTAAACTCCAACTAACCATGAATTTTTCAGACTGTGAATCATTTATGAACTGCAAACTCTTGCATGCAATTTTTTCCCTAGAAGGCCTTCACAAAACCACAGTATCACCAAGGACAAGATGATTAGTTAGAGCAGGGGTAGTCAACCTTTTTATACCTACCGCCCACTTTTGTATCTCTGTTAGTAGTAAAATGTTCTAACCGCCCACCGGTTCCACAGTAATGGTGATTTTATGAAAACCTAATGAAAATGTTTTTAAATAATGCTATGAATTTTTTTTTTAAAGTCAATTAAATTTTAAAAAAGGAAAGTGCTTCAGTATCGGACATAACCTCTACTGCCCACCATGAAAGCTGGAACGCCCACTAGTGGGCCGTAGGGACCAGGTTGACTACCACTGGGTTAGAGGATGCAATGCCCGCACTTGATCCTAGCAAACCAAAAAGAAATAGGTGCAAAGAGCATCAATCTTTGACTTCATTTTATTCAAATATTCATTATTAGCCCCTAACATCACTTCAAGAACCTACCATTAAAATTCAACAACAAAAGGCAGAACTTCACCAATGTAATTTTCACCCACTTTTTGGGTAGCCTCCTGAAACACTTCTGAAATTTCAAAGGCTTCTGGGCCATATTGTCCACCATGCACCCAGAAAAGACCCGTTTTCCTTGTGGCCTAGATAACCTTCCTTTAAACTTGCTTAGTGAGGCTGGTAAGGAAGACAATGCTTCACTTTCAGAAATTTCACTATCCTATTGAACAGATGAAAATTTCACCATCCTATTGAACAGCTGAAAACCACAGAAAGTCAAGGAAGGCCATCTCCTATGGGAATCTGGATCCCATCTAATCAATTCTGACTAAGCTTGATTTACACCCCACCCCCTTACTGCAACGAGGCATTTAAATTTCTCCCTCCAAGAGTCTTTTATCACCCATCACCAAAGGAAATTTGGAGTTTAACATATGGCCTGGCGTTTGCTTTCATCATCACTCTTATCTGGAATGGTCATCCTCTTCCACCAAGTGTGTAGGCTCGGGAGGGATACACATGGAGCAGCGTGGGAGGAAGGGAAATCTGCCTAGCCAGCCAGGTCAGCCAAATCAACCCTGGTGATCAATGGGGTGAGATGTGACAGCCAGATCCATTTACTTTCATCTGTTTGTCCATATTCTCTTTCTGTTGCATGGGTGGATAAAAATATGTAATGTTTGTCTGTCTGTCCATCTAGTACAGTGTGATGTGGTGTATTTTCATTATGTGACATCTGTGATGTAATCCTTCTGCAGACTTGGGAACAAAGGAAAAAAAATTGTTCTGGGATACAAGGATGCAACTTGCTATTTGTAGATCTATATTGGCTTTTAATAAAAGGTAAACTAGATGTTATATATTGAGGTGTGGCCCAAAAAAGAACATCATTTGTAATATCCATGTAAAGCTTTAATGGAAAGCATTCTTGACAGGATGAAACATATACCTAAATAGCTAAGCAGAGAAAGAACTGCATGAGAAAACAGCCAGCAGGAAAAAATAAAGTTTTTTTTCCATTCAGTCTTTTTTCTCCACATTTTAAAATGCTGGCATTCAGTGAAATTTATTGCTTCTGAAGACAAATCCACTTTTGACTCACTACTATCAGTGTCACAAAAATATCCTACTCTTGCAACCAAATCTGCTTTTGTACAAAACTTTTGTATCAGTCTATTTCAATTATACAAATGCTGTACAAAGTGAATTTCTTACAAATGATGCAACAAACATTTATCTCAATAACTAATCTGCCAATATAAGAGATACCTGCATCTAAGGCTAGAAAATATTAAATAATCCAGTCTTTTTATTCTATAAAAAAATCCTATGACCAGTATTGCTTCTATTCATTCTTAGGAGTAGAGATGCAATTACCAATATTTGTTTGTTGGCTCAACCACAGTAGTAAACCAGCAGCTTTTCAAACAAAAATGAAAGCAAGTTGCCTTAAAAATACTGCCATTGCATTTTACAGAGCAAAGCAGTGTTGTATTAAAAGATCTGCAAATTTCTTTGCATGGCTAGAGCCCAAGCTGGTCTTTTTATTTGCAGAAACAAAAATCTCTTTATTGGGAGAAGGAGAGGAGGAACACTGCTAGAGAAACATTAAAACCAGGGACCTTTTAATGAGCCCGGATGGTAGGAGTAAAATACATGCATAGGGTCCAGAAGATATTGACATAAATAACACCTGCTTCAGTCAGAGTTAGCAATATGAAAAGAGTAATTTGTGTAGATGAAGCTGCTCCCTCCAGTAAAGCTTGTAAGAAGTTATAGCTCTATCTATAGTAAGCACAAATAATATCCTGTACTGTAGTGCCCCACCTTAAAACGGACATTATCTCAAACAAGAAAACAGAAAGTGTGAATTTTGGGATATTCTAAGTTTGCTGAACAGCAATAAAGTAAAATAACATTTCAAACAAAGAAATGTAGTCATTTAACTCTAACTCCAGTTGTGAAAGAGCAGAGCTAAAAACAAGGTTTTCACTTTAGGAAAATAACAAAATTAGATGTTCATTCATGTGATCAGTACTTTTTACTGCTGATCATTCATAGATTTGTAAAAACATGGAGTCTAGATTTACGATCTGCCCATCCTGTTGCATTGCTAGGGTTACTTTTTAAACGTGTTTCCAAATTATTGTGGACCAGTAATTTTTCATCACAAAAATTGTGGTTTGTTTTTTTTAAATTTTCAATGCCAGCAATACCATAAATAGTAAAATGAATTCTGTCCCTTAATACCAAGCATAAAAATATTTTATGAGGACCCCCCCCCCCTTTTGCTTTTAAACATTTAGACTTCCATATTTTTTCAATTGCATTTATTCTCTGTACAGGTAAGGCAGGGGGGGGGGGAGTTGCTCTTTTATAAGAAAATGTGCAGGCCACTAGGAGCTCTGCTGCATAGACAGACAGAGAGATCCTGAGCAGGTGGCAAATAAATGTTGCCATTCATTTCCAGCAGCATTATATCTGCTGGAATGATCAGTTCCTGAATGCATTGTGCTTGACACAGTACTGCAGTAGTGGTTTTTGTGCATGCATGAGAACGAAATACATCAACACAAAATGGAAAGTGCCTTCGGTGGAAAGAATTAATTGGAGACACAGTCGTGTAACACATACAATAAGTGCAGCACAGGTGATTTGTAAGGATCGTTCATTGATACTTGGAAACACTTTCTAAATGTGCACTTGTGTGTGTATTTATAGACTATTTTGTGGCTGGTTTTCTATACGTGACTTCTTTGAGCAAGTACCACCAGTCTGACTGCACCTTTGCTCCCTAAAGTTACTGGGGTGAAACAAGCATATTCACAATTAAACTTGCAGTTTTCTAAATAACAACAGAAATTATTTCCTACCTAAGACTTCACTTAGCTCCAGTCTGAAAAATGAAGCATATTTAGGATGAAATTGAAAAAGTGCAATTATTTAAATGGAATTAATCAAATTTGATTCACCAGATTGTCAAACACATCCAAGGCAGTGATATTTTTAGTTTGTTCAGCCCCAAAGTAGAAAAATGAAAAAAGAATAAAATAGCAAATTTGAAATAGGCTGCTTTGACAGCGTTATCCTGAGATAAGAATGCTTTTATAGCTATAAAAATAGAAAGTGTAAAAAGATACAAAAAAAGGACTACTGAAATTTTAAAAAGTAATTACACTTGCTGTTCTGGAAACTGAAGAAAAGGTAAGGCAGCCCAGGATGTTTAATGGTGTGGGTTGCAAACTAACAGGCAGTCTAGTGGACAGAAAAATGGGAGTGTCAAGACTAGGAAGAACCTGATTTGGGAGCAAAATGAAGCTGAAAGCTTCTTTTAGTGATATATTACAAAAAGCTTCTACTCATTTTCCAACATCAGCATCAATTTTTACATTCTGAAACAGAAGGAAGATGTTATCTAGATCTCCAGTGGGTCTGAAGAGTTATGCCAATGACTGATAACCCTGTCTCTTCAATGCATCCCTTCTGAAAATGTGCCATAACAGATCCAAGTTGCTGATTTACTAGGAAAAAAATCGCAAAATATTCACCCATTTCTGTTTTGCCTATTTTAAAACTAACCCTCCTACCTTAAGAATGGCAGCCTGATGTCACCATTGTGAACAAAGTCTGAAATGAGTTTGATTACGTGGACATAAATAAGCCAAGGGACCCAGACACAGACAAAGTGGTTGCACACATGCCTAGGGCTACAGATCTGCTATCTTAGTCTGAGGTCAGCAGCCATGAACACAAAGCGTATTATCGTTTTTTCCAAGTAACACGTGGCTGTTGTCTCTTCGAGACAGTCTCCTTCCCACCAGCAGTGAATTCTTCAGAGAGGAAAGAAGGGACCCAGAGTAGAAGATTCTTGAATATAGGTTGAGTTGTATCAGCTAATCAGGTCACTGTGCGTTTCCCTGGAACTAATGCTCAGAACCATGCCTGAGAGATTGCCTATGGAACAAACAAACAAAGCACCGAGATTAGCAAATTGTAAGGCATTGAAAATAACCCCCCTTTTATTCAAGGAACAATTCTACCACAGTGGAAGGCTGTGGAGATGGTGCAGCAGATCTGAGGTGTAATGTTGAAAATGTTGGCCATTGTCGAATCTTCACGAATTCCTACAACTCTGAGCCAAAAGATAGCCTTCAGATTCAAGCAGAGTTAGGTGAGAAAGGAGGATGGCCCCCCACCGGCTTCCTTCAACATACACTGACCTGGGACTGGACACTGACTGCCATCAGCAATAAGGGAACTCTGTAGCTGTTCAGGTTTCCACCTCTCCCAGAAGGAATCACTGCAAGGTAATGGTGTGGAGGAGGAGTCCCAAGGTGGGGATGGCGATAAAGTAGGCAACATAAAATATACAAAAACAACAGAAATGGATGGGTGAGCTGAGGAATATGCCATTTATTTATTTATTTATTTTAATTAGGAAAACAGAAAATCCCATTTGCTTCATTATATTATGAGCAGAAAATAACTTAAAAATCTCATCAGTGAATCAGGGAATGACAAAAGGGCATTTCGAATTTAAATGACCTTCTCACAAATATTTAAAATTCTAGTAAGAAGGGGCAGAGAATAGTTCATTTGCATGAAACGAGAGCATTTTACCCTCACAATATCCTCTGCATTAGGTCAAACTTCCTCAAGCATGATCGTCTTCTAAACTGTGGAGTAATTTTCAAAACTTTCCACGCAGTATGGCCTTTGCTGACACTTCTGGAAGTTACAATCCAGATGTTTATAGAGTGCCCTGCATAGGGAAAGGCAAGGTTGAGTAATTGTTCCAAATCAGCCCTTGCATTTTATAGTGATGAGTGAGAATTTGAACCCATGTTTTCCTGGCTCTAATCTGACACCCAATCAAGCATAGTAGCACTTTATCATCTACTATGAACATTCAGGTTGTTCCATGCATGTTTGACTAAGCTGAAGCATATCACAGGAATCAGTGCAAAAGCATATTAGTAGTAGGTTTGGCTAGAGAATGCACATCAAACTTGTAGTAGGTTCCAGTATGAAGAGATGATAGAAATGAAGAGGAGAAAAAATATTCTGGAATGGCTTTTTTATCAAAAAATGTGATTCATCTGGCAATACAAACATAATGAATCTGTCTTCAAAATTATTTTTACCCTGAGCAAAACAGGACATTGAGAATCCAAGGCAATTAGGAAATTATTCTATCCCTTTCAATACATTCTAGACCCAAGCATTTTCAATATCTATTTTTACTGGCTTCAGCAATTTTCTTCAATATTTTGTTAGAAATATCTATTATTAAAAATCAAAATATATGACATTGATCTAGCAGTGAGTTTGCTGCTATTTCATGGCTACTTTATGTAATGTAACTTCTTCATATGATTAGAATATTTTTAGATTGTAGTTATTCTATTTTATTTTCAGGAGTTCATTCTAGGATTTCTGGGATGGTATTACATTTCTCCTCAATCTCTAGTTAGTGATACCCAAAATTTGTAGATGCAAAAAGCCATTTTACAATGTCTTAACTGCCTGTATTACATTTTTTACCCACCATTAGCCTTGTTTCCTCTCCCTTCTACCCATTCCTGCCTCTTAGCATGAAAAAGTTATCGCAATCCAACTGAATATCTTAGGTGGGCCTGTGACAATTCGCTGCGAAACAACTTGCGCAGGACAACTCGCTATGGGACAATAGCAATAGCAATAGCAGTTAGACTTATATACCACTTCATAGGACTTTCAGCCCTCTCTAAGCAGTTTACAGAGTCAGCATATTGCCCCCAACAATCTGGGTCTTCATTTCACCCACCTCAGAAGGATGGAAGGCTGAGTCAACCCTGAGCCGGTGAGATTTGAACCGCCGAACTGCAGCTAACAGTCAGCTGAAGTAGCCTGCAGTGCTGCACTCTAACCACTGCGCCACCTCGGTTCTTTTTAGACAAGAGTTACACTAATATCAAAGCAATAGTGGAATAGAATAATTAAAGAAAGAATGCAAAAAGGAGGGACAGAATGAAATGTGACTTGAAAAAAATAAAATATTTTTTATTTATTTTAAATAATGAAATAGAATTGTTCCTCATCAAACTGTCCCATGGCAAGTTGGCCGTGGTGAGTTGTCCTGCAGTGAATTTGCTACAGCAAATTGTTCCATTCCAATCTCAGCTAGCAATCCAGCCATATCTTATCAGTGAACCAGGTTAGATAAGCAGGTGGCTGGAGTGGAATACCCCAAAAATCAAAGTGGCAACAGCTGCATCAACTCCAATGCATAGGAGTTGGGGCTTCACTTACATCACTGATCCTGCCATCTTCACTTTTTGTGACCTCCCTACAGATAAACTGCAAACCAATAGGATGGGTGTGTTTTTCATGCTATGCCTCTCCTTCCATGGCTTCCATTCAACTCTTGGCTTCAAAATCATCTGTGGTAAAATAATCCCACCCCAAACTACTAAAAGGGCAGGACGTAATTGGTCAGGCATCAGCAACCTTTTCAGGCACTGGGAAGATGAACTTAAAAATGAAAAAGAAGGTCTCGCTCGCAAATGCTGTGAGAGGTTGGTATTTTATGTGATTTCAGGCATCCTTTGTCAATATTGCTCAATTTAATTTTTAAGAACCAGGATCATGGTATCCAATCCATGCCCATGGAAGTATCTTACAGCAGTTAACTTTTATGTTAGGCCACTTTATGAGAGACGTTGGGAATATGAAGAGAATTGCTCTATCATTTAAAACAGAAGGGTGATTCAGATGCTGCTGAATTATACTGTCTACCAATCCAATCAGTACACCCAATAGTAAGAGATGCTCTCCCCCGCATTTATTAATTATGCTGTCAGATCATCTTCTTAACATGCCTGCTTCAATGAATCAATGTATATATTTAAAACATTTAACACAAACAGAATTTGAATTCAGTCTTGAATATTCTTTTGGCCCTAGATACATTTTTCTAAAAAACTCCAGTAACACACAAATGGCACCATGCTTTACAGCAGTGGTAGTCAACCTGGTCCCCACCGCCCACTAGTGGGCATTCCAGCTTTCATGGTGGGTGGTAGGGGTTTGCTGTAACTCTGCTTTATAAATTTTATAAAGTAAAGTTGCTTCCCTACTTTATAAATCACCATTACTGTGAAACTGGTGAGCGGTTAGAACATTTGAATACTACCAGAAATACAAAAGTGGGCGGTAGGTATAAAAAGGGTGACTACCCCTGCTTTACAGTAATCATCAGAATTGTTAGCATTTTCTCTATGTTTTTTCTCAGGGAGCACCTGGCTCTTAAACATATTTTCAATGATCTGACATGGCTGGAAAAGATTTTGTGGAAGCTGAAATAATAAGTCAATATTATTATTTGGCATAGGAACATCTTAAATACCAAGCAGATATATACATTATTTTCATAAAGAGATTTTATATTTACCTCTTGCATTTCCCAGGGTTTGACAATCAAGATCGTCATCAATGAATTCCTCCCCCTGGGTATTTTGGGTATCCTCTCTGTGATTTACAGGGCTGGTCATCTCTTGCTCTTTTTCATTTTGCATCTGAGCATAGACATTTCTCCCTGGTAATTTCCTTAAGAACATAAGATAGTTTTTTTTTTAAATATTGCATTGCCTTGATCTACCAAGAGTGACCCATAGGTGGAAGCATCCATTGCAAATATGGTTGCCTATGTGTTCATTCAGACTTCACTGAGCTACTATGAAATACTTTCTGGTGCTTATGCAAATACCCCATCCAAATCTATGGTTAAAAACTCCAATGGCATCAAGATTCAGATAATTATCTTGGAATTCTTGTTTGTTGCTCAATTCTCTGCATTGAGGGGAACTTAAAAGAGTTTTCGAGCACACAATGCAGCATCTTTGGGGTATGTTCAACAAGAGCTCACAATTCCTCTACATTCCATAGTTACCTATACAAAAAAAGCAAGCTATCTTTTCCAATACAGATTTTTTTTCATTAAAATGCAGGTATTTGTATTCTTTTTGCTATTTTTCATAATTTTAAATTATAAATAAAATAATGTTTTGCATTTTTTTAAAAAATACAGCAATATTTTTTGTATTTTTTCATAAAGAAGCAATGTGTGGAAGCTCGTTAAAGCAAGAGCCAACCTGGAATTAATTGAGAGCTAATAAAAGACCCTCAGAATTCTAGCGACCAAATGACTGCAAAGAATATAAACTCTTCCATTCCCTACCAGTCAATTAAAACTAAAGAAGCTTCTTGGATAAGAAGAAATATTTTCAAAGAAAAAAACCAAGAAAATCCAATTGCCTTTTGGAAAAGCACTTTTGGGACAACCATGACTGAATGATTAAGAAACTCTATAGACATGATGTCCACAACCTCACACCATAATTGAATACAGCAAATCACTAGTAGAAAACTAAGTTCACCAGAGATAACATAGGTAACTGTTGCCACAGTCATGCATTCCCATAGTAATCTTTGAACACTGTAAATCACAAAATGGGAAAGAAAACATTTTAAGAATTGTTAAATTCAGTAAAGTATATGTCTATCTTTAAAAGGTTTCCTATATTGAACTGGAATCCAATGGATTATTGCTCATTAATGACAGACATATGATGCTTGACAATAACAGTCTCTTGTTGCTATAAAAAGTTATAGAGCTACCTGACCTTGTAACATAGAAACATGTGGCAAAATAAAAACATTAGCTGCTTTAATTAAATGAATTCAATTAAATGAAACTGCATTTAATCACTAGCAATTGTTATTTTTTTGTCCTGGGTATCTGTTGGAAGACAGTTATGCACACATAAATAGACACAAAGAGAGAAGTCTGTCGCATGAGAGGTGGAAATACCCAAGATTTGTTTCAGTTGGAGTTGACAGGGCAGGAAAGCTGCAAGAAGCAGTAAAAACATTTTTAACTATAAATCCATGTATTCTTTTATTCTTTCTTTTGGGAAAGGATCGTTGTTAATTCATGAGTATTTTCATTTTGGGGGAATAAAATGAATTTGACAAATAATAAATAATAGTCTTTTCAGCCTGTAGATATACAGTATACAATCACCTTTTGAATTTGTAGAGGATTATGGCTCCTATAACCACAAGTGAAATGACAAAGAAAGCCATGATCATCCAGTACCCATTGCCTCCTCTGATGCTCTGAGAATCTGAAATTAAAGATAAACCTTAGTAAGTGGAATCTTTAGCAGAATCATCTTCTAACCCATTGTAACACATTTATCTGTTCAAACTGTAGCTTGCACTGGAGTACACTTTTATTCACAGTAATGCAGCAATGAAATCAGCCTTCACTATCTGTGTACTCTCTAAATGTGTTGGATTTCACAATGTTTTTCCTTATGATTCTGGGAATTTAAATTCAATACCTGGAGGGCATCAACATGAGTCTTGCTTTCATGTTCACTTCCTATTTCTTTCCAATTCCTGGACTCCGCTAAAATAGATCTTAATTTTAATTACCTGGTGGATGAGTTTCATAATATAGCCCTTCAGTTCCCAAGTTTAGTAAAAAAATAAAATAATGCAGGGCAAACAAAAAGCTTTATTTGGTGTAATTCCATATAAAGCTGACTGTTGTCACAGAATAATTCTGAATTATCTATCATAAATATTAATATAGCTTAAACACAGGTAGCCTTTGACATGATCACAACTGAGTCCAACATTTCTGTTGTTAAGGGAGACATTTAAGTGAGTTTTGTCCCATTTTACAACCTTTCTTGCCACAGTTGTTCTGTGAGTCATTGCCGTCGATAAGTTAGTAACTCGGTTGTTAAATGAATCTGGCATCTCCATTGACTTTGCTTGTCAAAAAGTGATCACATGACCTTGGGACACAGTAATGGACATAAATATGAACCAATTGCCACCAATTTTGATCACATGATTGGGATGCTACAAAGGTTGTAACTGTGAAAAATGGTCATAAGTCACTTTTTTCAGTACCGTTGTAACTTTGAACCATCACTAAATGAACTGGATTACTGTTGTGAGGACTACCTGTATTACAAAAATATTTTCTCTGGAGAAAACTTTACTACTGTAATTGTCCAAAGAGAGAGGAGGGGAGGGGAAACAGGAGAAAGGAGAGGTGGTAAGGGGAGAGGTGGTTTACCTGAATCAGAACTACCTAATGCCACATGGACCCATTTTCCTCCTCTCATAAAGAAACTGATGTTTTGGGCATTCAGAGATTGTTTAATAGCAGCTAACCACTAGAAATAAAAAAAAATCATACAGAAGAACAAATCAGTGCATTTTTAATGTTGTTAAGTGTCAGGGACTTCAGAAAAAAGGAATAAATTATGAGATGGAATTTGCTTCACATAGCCTAAAAAGAGAAAATTAAAAAGAAGATGCAACTTATGCAGACAATGAAATGGAAGCATTGCTTCTCAACTGTTAACTGCTTCTGTGTACAAGCTGATTAGCTCCCAGGGTAAGGCCAAGAAAAAGGACACTGGAAGAGTGACATTTTCATTCGTATCTATCCATGCCCTTATTTCAACCTTTCCATTGGGATTCCACATAATAAATTCTAATACTTCCAGGTTGAGATATATTGACATTAGCCAAAAAGAGAGGATCGTGTTTTTGAGATCCAGTCACTTGGGTAATCCATGTTTCATCTGTCTAAAAATAAGACAAAATATGTCCTAAGGCAACTTGGGATGCTATTTGTACCAGTGCAGAATGTCTAAGGTAGTGTTTCTCAACCTTGGCAACTTGAAGATGTCTGGACTTCAAGTCCCAGAATTCCCCAGCCAGCGAATGCTGGCTGGGGAATTCTGGGAGTTGAAGTCCAGACATCTTCAAGTTGCCAAGGTTGAGAAACACTGGTCTAAGGGCATATAATTTCCCCCTGTTTCATCATATCTTTTCTAAGACTACATTTGTAAGAAACCAGATAATAGCCTAGTAGCCACATGAATCTAAACCCAATTCTTACTCTATCATTACAGGCAGCATTCTGCTCTAAGATGTCTACAGCAAAGTATGCCTAATGACTTTTTTGATAGTATTGTAGTCCACTGTGATGAAGTATATGAAACCCTTACCTTATGCATACTGCATCACCCAGGCTCACTGAAAGAGCCTGCATGCTATGGTGATTAAAATGAATTGTCTCTTAGAGGAACCATGGAATGAAAAATTCATCTAAGTCATGGAATGATAACTTCACCACCGTAGAGTTAACAAGTCTTCACAGGATGGCTAATACGGTTCTCAAGATTTCTGCATCCTGTCCCCAGAAGTCTGAGAAAAGGCCACTTCCCATTTGCAACTCCCGTTCCTCTCCAATTCAATATTTTTCTTAGTTAAAGAAAGTAAGCTATCCCTTGCTTCCATTGTCTTCTGAGTGAATGAAGGAATAGTTTTCTTGGATCACAGGGAAGCCAGAAAACAAAGATTCTCTTGTTCTCAAAGGACAGCTCATTATCTCTACAGAAAATCAACGGAGTATGTAGAGAATGGAACAGTGTCATCTGAGCCTCCCTCTCAAATGCTGCCTGCTGTAATTTGTGGGAACACTTTTGTCAGATTAAAACTTAGCACCGCCCTACAATTAGAAAATGATTTCCCATTAATTTCATTAAGAATAAGATGTAGGCAGGATGACTCATTACAGATTAATATACATTAGTTGAGTACCTTATCATTAAATACATTTTTCTTTCCTTCAGGATGGTTTGTAGACAGAAGCATATAAAAGTCAGCGGTGGTGGGTACCCCAGGTTTTATTACTGTCATAAGACTTTCTTCGGGTAAGCATGTTTCCTAAAAGAAGAAAAAACATTGGATCTGGATGACTACCTTCAATTACAGATCTTTTAATAAGCTTTGAATTTGATCTATTTTTTGAATATTTTAGTCAGATATACAGTAGGTATAGAAACCACATCCTGTCTGACATTATGTAATCACACTAGAAACACTTTTTTTCAGGAGGAGGAATGGATGTTAAGAAAAATAACCAAAAATTCAAGATGCTTATAAAAATATTTTCCCAAAAATTTATACATTAAACCCAACTATATTACAGTTTCCCAAAAGTTTCGATTGGTGACAATTGGAGTACTTCTATTAGGACAAGGAAAACCTTTCAAAAGAGGTTCTCTGCCAACATAGAGGAGAATATACAAAGACCTCTCTTTGACTTATGAAAACAGCCATTATTTTTTCCAGGGACGTACATCTGCTTCCAGCTGTCTACCCTTGTGTATACTTCAGTTCACTTGCTTCCCAGCTGCTTTAATGATTCAAAGGGAATCCTTCATGAACTTTCCAGAGTGTTACACGGCATTTTAGAAAAATTATGTGCTGCCTTATGTGCTGCCTAAATCCCCATCCTCCCCATCCAATAAAATTTAGAGAAAACCCAGATTAAAAATATCAACCCAATTTTAATACAGACATTTTTGCACTTTCTAAAATTAAGAGCAAGCATCCGGTGGGTTACTTTTCTAAAACTAAACCAGATGGCCTTTTTTCTCTAAATGTTCTACATTTAGTTTAGGGGACAAAGTTTTGATTTTTTTAAAATAAAGCAGTAACAAGAAATAGTCCAACATATACTTATCAAAAGTAATGTACTAAAGAACAATAAACCTCTGCCACAATGGTAACTTTTAATTACTTTAAATTTGCTAGTTTATAATCTGAGAAGGAGGTACCCATAACCAAGTAGAGTACCTGGGCAATCCGTTGTGTTACCACATGACCAACATCCTCTCGCCAAGCAGGTATATTTGGGTTGTATAAATCTAGATGTTCAGAAAACTTTAACGGAAGAACTTTATAATGATCTGGAAATATGAAGAAATAGTGCAACTAAATAATTGAAAAAAGCTTTCTAAAAATAGCAATTCTAAAATGATTCAAAGGATTCTATAAATGTAATTATGCATGTGTATCAAACAAGTATCCTGAAGTTATAACTTATTTGTTATATTGAAACAACAAGCAACATAACTATAAATTATAAATCATGGGAGCAACAGAATTAAACAGATATCAAAAAGTGCGCTGACTTGCATTTTCATTGCAATGGCTGTAAATTGTAAACTTCACTCTAAACTTACAGTATCTGCAACTGGATGATAATAATACACATTACTAAATATCATTACAAGGATGGTACCTCACCCAAAACCTGGATAATCTTGGAATCTTGAAGCATAGAATTTCCACAAGAAGCTTGAACTGTAACTCTGACTTTTCCTGCTTCAGCAAAACTGGTTACCAAGAAGTTTTCCAGTGAAAGAACTGGCTAAAGAAAAGAAGTGATAGAGAGAAAATAAATGTGAGCCAAAAAGTTCCTAATTCAGCTTCAAATTTGGAGTTTTTAAAAGGTTTGCAAACAGTAATGGCTTTTCCCCCTAATTTGAAAATTCACTAAAATATCACAGGCATCAGTGAAAATCAGGGAACGCATATGACCCTAATCATCAGAATATTTATTATGTGAAGCAACAATAGAGTCACCAGCATGTAACCTCCATTAATTGCTCTGCTACATGCACCAACTGTTAGTATTAAGGGAAAAAGCAACCCATCACAAAAACAAAAAATAATGAAGTAAAAATAGCAACAATGCTGATAAATGCTAAATATTGATATAATACCATAATGGGTTTCAATTACGAAAATATTCATTAGATATACAGGTAATTTCTCTTAGCAATGAATAACAAAGATTGTTCCAGTACGTAAACAACTACAGTGAAGGATTCAAAGTCAGAAGGCTTCATTGCTAGTTATCTTTGAACCAGAATTTTATTTTTTTTGTTCAATGTTTATTACACTTGTATGCCACCCTATTCCCGAGGGACTCAGGGCGGCTAACAAACAAGGTGGGGAGGGGGGAAATACAAAAAACAAACAAAGACAAAAACAAATACAAAAAACAGCTTAAAAACAACGCAACAGTCACAACAATTCCAGTGGGGCTGGGAACTCATCAGCCCCAGGCCTGCCGGAACAGCCAGGTCTTAATAGCTTTGCAGAAAGCCTGAAGGGTGGTGAGGGTCCGAATCTCCATGGGGAAATCGTTCCAGAGGGCCGGAGCAGCCACAGAGAAGGCCCTCCCCCAAGGGGTTGACAGTCGACATTGGCTAGCGGATGGTATTCGGAGGAGGCCTAATCTGTGGGATTTTTTCTTCAAAACCATCACAGATCCGCTGCTAGACCCCCTGCAATTTGCACACTGAGCAAGTAGATCGACAGATGATGCTGTTAATATGGCTCTGCACTACATCCTACAATATCTTGAATCTCCAAAGACCTATGCAAGGGTCCTCTTTGTAGACTTCAACTCAGCAATCAATACTATCATTCCAGATATTCTTCTAACTAAACAAAATCAGCTGTACCTGTTCACACTTGTAAATCGATCATAAGCTTCCTAACAGACAGAAAGCAGCAGGTGAAGCTAGGCAAAAACATCAGATACCGATACAATTAGCACAGGAGCCCCCCAAAGCTGTGTGGTCTCTCCATTTCTCTCTATACGCCAATGACTGCATCTCAAAAGATCACTCTGTTAAAATACTGAAGGTTGCAGATGATACAACAGTAATTGGTCTCATTTGAGACAACAGTGAATCTGCATTCAGACAGGAGGTTGAACAACTGGCCTTGTGGTGCAACCAGGACAATCTTGAACTAAATACACTCAAAAGGGTAGAAATGGTGATAGATTTTTAGGAGAAATCCTCCTATACTGTCACCTCTTACAATACTAGACAACACAGTATCAATAGTAGAGACCTTCAAGTTTCTAGGTTCTATCATATCTCGAGACTTAAAATAGACACCTAACATCAAAATTGTCATCAAAAAAGCGCAACAAAGAATGTTCTATCTGCGCCAACTCAGAAAGTTCAAACTTCCCAAAGAGCTTCTGATTCTGTTCTACAGAGGAATTATTGAGTCTGTCATCTGCACCTCTATAACTGTCCGCTTTGGCTCTGCCATCAAACAAGACAGACACAGATAATTAGAACTGCAGAAAAAACAATGGCTACCAACCTGCCTTCCATCGAAAACCTGTATACTGCACGAGTCAAAAAGAGGGCTGTGAAAATAACTACAGTCCCCTCTCATCCTGGACTTAAATTGTTGCAACTTCTACCCTCAAAACGATGCACACCAGAACAACTAGACATAAGGACAGATTTTTCCCCGAATGCCATCACTCTGCTAAACAACTATTTCCCATAACACTGTCATATTACCTACTAAGACTGTATTACTATTATTCTTCTCATCCTTCCTAGTAACTATCTCTTCTCACTTATGATTATAACCATGTTACTTGTATCTTTAAAATTTATATTGTTTTGTTTCCCAGTATAATTTGACTGCTTATTAGTAACCTACGACCATCACTAAGTGTTCTATCTTATGATTCTTGATGAATGTATTCTTTTTATTTTTCTTTATGTACACTGAGAGCATATGCACCAAAGACAAGTTTCTTGTGCGTCCAATCACACTTGGTCAATAGATATTTTCAATGGAAGAAGGAGGGAATCCATGAAATCTTTATTTTCTTTACAGCAAAAGGGGCTTAAAATGTGGTGAAAATCCCCACATTTTAGTACTGTCTACTAATTAATAGTCAGAAAGAACAGAAGAGTATTGATTCTAAGTATGTAAAAAGTAAAACATTATGCAATATTATTACCTGCAATATTAATATTACTTTATTATTATCATGAATGCAGAATAAAATATTGAATTAAAATACAATTCATGATCTCATTTAAATGAAAATGTATTTTCATAACCCCCATTTACATTTACAAGCTTCTACTACTCAGTTTTTCAAAACTGGAAAAAATCCAGTAAAACCTTTCCTTGAACAACCCCTCCCCTCCTTTTTAAATTGATGACCGGATGCTTTGCCTGGCAGAGCCCCAAATCTACTTGGTTCCAATGAATCCCTTTGGTTTCAACATTTCTAAGAGTTCTGAGAAGGGGAGATGGCTGCTTGCCATGGCTCCCAAGCACACATAATTGTAAAACAAAGAAGCAAGTAGACAGTTCAAATAGGAATCTTTCAGATTCAGTTACTTTCTTCTGGAAGAAGAAGAAACTGGAAGAAAGTAACTGAATCTGAAAGATTCCTATTTGAACTGTCTATAGGTTTTCACTGCGCTAGATGACGAGCATGTAAATGTTTGATAATGACACAAATATCTTAATATTGATTTTTCTTTGGCAACAGAATCACACACAAGAAATTAAGATATCCCTGCATTAATCTAAACTATGAAGTAGAACCCTTGATCTGGACTTAACCACAATAAAAAATCCGTATGTGTTTAGTAGGTGTCTGGTTAATTTTAGAATTTCCACTCCATAGCCTCTGACAACTAAATTAATACAGAAGTTTCTTAATTTCTCTCAGTCTCTAAATCCCTCTATCAAATATTATATTATATATAAATATTATATTAACAGATAATTTATACTTCTTTTTCAGAAGTTTCTTGCATTGGAGCTCCTCCCACCCCACATGGACTCCCAATTCAGGGTTCGATGCACATGTTCTTATCAAATTACCACAGTTCAGGAATATTTTCCTTTAAAAATTAACTAGAACACCTACTGAACCACTATATTTGCAAGCATTAATTGATTGTCACAGGCTTGTAGTGTGATGTTACTAAACAAACTTGCCATAATCATAGTTCACTTGGAGCACCAAGTGAGTGGTTAAACTATCTGATAGTCACACTTACATGAGTGAAAATGCTGCTACTAACTCCTTTTAATGAAACTGAGGATTGAAAGTAATGCTATTTCTAACAGGACAATCTTCACTATTCACTACTAAGTAACTCCCCAAATCAAGAGGGGGAGTTATGGATAATAATAAAAAAAAAGATCTCATGCACTGAGGAGTACAGTCTGAATTGCTAAACAACAACCTATGCTTGCAACACACAGTGCTTTGCTATTTCTGCATTAGAGAGCCGAGGTGGCGCAGTAGTTAGGGTGCAGGCCACTTCAGCTGACTGTTATCTGCAGCTCAGCGGTTCTAATCTCACCGGCTCAAGGTTGACTCAGCCTTCCATCCTTCCGAGGTGGGTGAAATGAGGACCCAGACTGTGGGGGCGATATGCTGACTCTGTAAACCGCTTAGAGAGGGCTGAAAGCCCTATGAAGCGGTATATAAGTCTAACTGCTATTGCTATTGCTATTGCTAAGTCTTTGCGGGATCTACCAGTCAACTTGAAATTGACCGGCACAATCCAAGTCTCTGTCCTTTATTTGACCTGCTCATCTCTATCAGTTCCCACCTTTTTTTACAGGTGAGCTACATTTGTGAGGTTTAATACCAGAAAGGAGGAAACAGATACAGTTGTTGTGGCAGAGACCCTGGCAGACAGAGAAATGGGGAATTGGCTAGAAAGTAACAGAAAGCAAAGAATGGACTCTCCAAAGGTGTAGAGAACTTGATAAAGTTTATTTTTCCCAGTCCCTTGAGCATTCTGGAGCATGGTTTGAGAACAAAAACAACCTTTTTAACACTTCAGTAGCTCAAACCTACACTCAAAGTCCCATTCAAAACAAAATGCCTAACAGTAAACTGTTCCAGCAGTAGCATTTTGCAGGTTGTTATGTTGCTTTCACACCAACAATCTCAATGTGGCTGCCTTAACTTAACTCTGAGTATATAAGCAGCTCCTTACTTAAGTATGAGCCAGCAGTGTGCTGCAGCTCCCAAAAAAAGAAATTCAAGGTTGCATCAAGAGATGCATAATTTCACAATCATGTGAAGTGTTAGTACCATTTTATACTGCATGGGTGAGACCACGCTTGGAATATTGCACACCCACTGCCCGTGATACTCCAAATGCTCGGCAGACTGTCGCACAGGCGCCGTACGCTCCATGCACGTGCGCAAATGGTCCGGTTGGGTCAAATACAGGTAAGGATGGCGGGTAGGCGGGCGGGCCCTCCGGAGCACCATACCGGAACAGTACCTGGTGCTCCCAGCAGGCACCGGTACGCCCGTACTGGGGCGTACCAGCCGTAACCCACCACTGGATTAGGGGTGATATGATAGCAGCCTTCCAGTACTTGAGGGGCTGCTACACACAAGAGGGAGTAAATGTATTCTCCAAAGCACTTGGCAGTAGGACAAGTAGTAACAGGCAGAAGATCATTAAAGAAAGATTCAACCTAGAACTAAGAGAAATTTCCTGACAATGAGAACAATTAATCAGGCTTCCCTCCAGAAGTTGTGGGTGTTCTATCACTGGAGGTTCTCCAGAAGAGACAGGACAGCCCTTTGTCCAGAATTATATAGGATCTCCTGCCATGGGCAGGGGGTTGGAGTATGTGCAAGACGGCCACTCACAGAACCTCAGTCAGCAATCTCACTGAGATTGCATGCTAAGTTGAATATGGGGGAAGTACAGTATGTCAAACCTTCAAAAATATTTAACAATAAAACTATAGTTTAAGATAATAAAACTAGCTGTTTTAGGATACTAAGATACCTATAAGTTTTATAAATAAATAAATGCATACATATAGTACATATTGAAATTAGCGTAAAACGTTTCAAATGCTGGAAAAATGACTGTAATAATTATTCAATACCTGAATATTGTTTCCAATCCACCAGTAAAAAAGTGTAAAGTTAGAGTTCTTTGGCAGGATGATGGCTGTCAAATTCACCTCCCGGTTTCTGCCAACAGCAGGAACTACTTCAAGATGTAAAGCCTGCAGTGGAGCTGGAAAGAGTCCCGACTGTTAATTGAAAGCCATTAATTTATCAAACATCTTGTGCTTTCAAATACATCTTCTTAAAGATGCACTAGAATGCTCAGGGGCATCTTTTAAACTTTTCAAGCAAATTCAAGAGAACACCACCTTCCTTAGGGACTGAATTAAACTACATCAAATTTTATTGCTCAATAGAAAATTAATGTTGGCAATTCTCACTGCAAATTAAATTGTCTTAAGTTTTTATAACTTGTTGAAATTTTAATTAAGATACTTTTTAAAAATGTCCATTTATTTTATTTGGAAGACTTAAATAAATATTGCATTTATATTCCTTCCAAATCAGAAGGGGGAAACATAAAGATGATGGGTTGTATATACAGTATATATTAGATAGAAGCAAATAGGAAGAGTGAGATATTCAGTTAGGGGACCGCAGAGTTTCCAAATACTGGGAACAAGAGATTGTGAAACCTCTGAACTTGTCTGACCAAGTCTAGAGAAAGCTTTACATTTGCATTATTTACACCGGTTATTTACACCGCAGAATAGTTACAAGCTGCATGAGCTACAGGGACTTTTTCCCCCCCAATATTGTTGCAGAGTGCATGTGGCTGTGGACCATGAGACTGAGATACTGATCCTACAGTTCTACAGGGAGATTCCCTTACATTAAAGCTAATTTCATATGAGTGAAGTCCTGGCACTGTACATCACTATTTTCCCCCAATTCAATTGCTACTCATTGTTGACAATGCATTTATTAGAAAACTATAGTATTTATTTATTTATTTATTTATTTATTTATTTATTAGACTTATATACCGCTTCATAGGGCTTTCAGCCCTCTCTAAGCGGTTTACAATTTTTTTTAGCAAATTGAGTCAGCAACTTGCCCCCACAGTCCGGGTCCTCATTTCACCCACCTCGGAAGGATGGAAGGCTGAGTCGACCTTGAGCCGGTGAGATTTGAACCGCTGAACTGCAGATCACAGTCAGGTAAAGTGCCCTGCAGTACTGCACCCTAACCACTGCGCCACCTCGGCTCATGTATATGTATATGTATAGTACATATTTGTTGCATAGTGCTCTCTGTGCAGATCAATTGTTAGAACAATTACAAATGCTTTCCACCTGTAGCTTTGCAAACCTTAGGCTTTATATGCTGCCATTTTCAAATAACGTTCTCCCATGGAATTCCACCACCTATATGTGAACCATCACACGTGTCTAGCACTGCACAGAGATGAACATAATCAATGAAAGACTTTCAAAGAAGTCCAACTTCATTCCTGGGACTGTGTTTTTCCTTCTCATTTTCCTTTTCTCAGCACCATTATGATGTTCTTCCAAAAGAAACTGACAGATTTTATCCCTCCATTTATCCACAAGATCAAATGTTGAATCTATTCTCATTAGCCATAGTTGGCTATATCACAACATTAAATCACCAGAATTCAACTGTGTTTCAAGGCTGTAATTACTCAAAACAGCAATCAAAGCAGTTTTAGCAATCCTGAGAGAAAGTAGTGTTGGTTGTGTGTCATGAGCAGGGACGTGCAGTCAGGGGAGGCAGGGCCTCACCACTGTCATCATGAAAAGAAAAAAAAATGTAAAAGGAAAAAGGCAAGAGCTGAGGTCAGGCTGTGCTAGCTGCTGCCAGAGTCACCGTGGATGACTCTGCTTAGTGCTTAACTGTTTAACTGTTAAAAAAGTGCCCTCTACAGGAGGAGGCAGGAGAATGAGGTGCCTCATCTAGTCTGACTTTAGGCGTTTTATGATCACTCGAGCAGAGTTAAGCAAGGGTTAAAAGCCTAAAAATTCCTGACATAGGTGAGGCACGTCGTTCTCCTGCCTCCTCCTGTAGAGGGTGCTTTTTAGAGGCTTTTTTAAACAGTTAAGCAGAGTCATCCACAGTGACTCTGGCAGCAACTAGCCCAGCCTGACCTCAGCTCTTGCCTTTTTCTTTTTACATTTTTTTTCTTTTCATGATGACAGGCAAGAGCAGACTTGAAATCCTCTCTGAAAGTGTTGGAAAAGGTACGTGTGGGTCGGAGGGAGGAGGAGGAATTCAAACTTCATCCTCCTGGTGCAACTTTGTTTGTGTGTTTGTGTGTGTTTGAGAGAGGGGGAAGGGAGGGAGAGAGGGAGGAAGGAGGGGAAGGGAGAAGAAAAAGAAAAAGAAAGAAGGAAACTTATTTAGCAAAGAAGAAAAACAAATGCTGTCGCTTTAAATTGGAACTAAGCATGCCTGGCTGTGGAATTCTGGGAGTTGAAGTCCACAAGTCTAAAATAATTGCTGCCTCATCAGCCATAAACCTCACCGCACATCATTGGTCATGAGGCAGGTCAGATGTCTGCTGCACTGCCTTCAAAGTTAAATTTAAGCAGAATCCTGTCATATATTCCTGATGTCAGTATATAAAAAGAAAGTATGAACAAACTTCAGTTTAGTGGAAATAGGAAACTTTCCCAACTTGGTCAAACAAATTCATGAATCTGTAAACTGCACTTTTCATTTAAAGGAAAAACTTACCTCCAGATTTTATGCATTTTTAAATTTGTTCACCTCTACCTTCAGCTATACCAAGAAGTGAGCGCAGAGTTTCTGCTCTACTTGTTTTGTGTGCCAGCACACAAATGTGGTGTGCGGAAGACAGCAAATGCAAAAAGCAATGAGGCATCACAGGGATTTTTCATCTTGAAGGCTACCTTACTTCCTTTATGACTAGGATGAGCATTTATCTGAGCAAGATATTAAATCAATTTTCAGTATTCTACTATACTGACAACATACATTCTGTTCGTTATGTTTCTTTTTTTTTTCTTTTAGTTTTGTAAGCCGCCCGGAGTCCTTCGGGATTGGGCGGCATATAAATTTTATTAATAAATAAATAAATAAATACATAATAGAACCGGAATCCATTTATGGACATAACCTAAATATATTTTATGATGTAGACTATAGCCAAGATGCATTCAAAATGTATCCCTCCTGTTTCTCAACAAGATTTTTTGGTATTGATAATAATAGCAGACAGATGAATAAACTTGAGATCAGAAAGTAATTTCCATCCCAGAGGGAAAAAAATCCAACATTCTGTTGACTGTTAAGAAGCTCCAAGAGTGAAATATGTATTCCACTGTAAATTGCTAACCATTTTATAATGAAATATACAAATGTAACAAATAAGTAAGTTAATACTATACTAATGCTGCAATAATAATGAGAATGAGAAAAATAAAAGTGAAACTTACGATGAACCTGAATAAATATGACTGCTTCATCTTGACCTGCAGCATTCTTGGCCACCACAGAGACACGATAAACTCCAGGATTTTCATAATGGTGTTGAAAGGTTTCACCTATCAGTGTCAGGTTCATATAGTTTGCCTTAATGCCATCTCCAAAGTTCACTTGATATCTGGTGTTTAAAGTATCACCCTATGAAAACCAAGAAGGAAAAAAAAAAAACAGACCCATCTCAAAAAATGGAAGAGGGGAGCAATCAAAGCTATGTATCAATACTGGCAGCTCTGAAAGTAAGCATTAACCATCCACTGAACCGATTGCTGTCTCTGTTACATCATAAACAGAATTTCTCAAAGCTCTATTAAAAGTATTTTAAAATTCATGGTACCTCAGATGGAGCGGAATCATTCAAAATAGGGAGGGTGGGTGTAGAGAAAAAAAAGTAACATAGACAGGTTGTCTAAACGAAATTTTTATTTATGAGGTTGTTCTTGTCTTTGGAGGATTAACCTACACTTTTTGTTTGCATGATGATAAATGGGTCAATTTAAGATTGGAAGCCCCAGAATTTATCAGGATTACTCTGAGTTTATATATGTATCATATTTGTATGGCTGCCCATTTTACAAAAAAAAATGAGTCCAGGTGGTGTTATATAAATTTTATAAAGAATGATGCATTTTTTTAAAAAAAAGATCAATTCTTAGATCATTAAAATTCAATAATAAACTCCTAATTAGTAGTATTGAAGATAAATCTACATCTGGCACATCTCCTATTCTAATAATATAAGCATCCAAACCAGCTTCTTGCATGCTTAGTTTGCATAAGGCTGTAACCATTCTTTCTGGTTCAATATATGCCCCATCAAACACTACCAGGTTCCCCAAGCGATGTCACCTTCTTACCAAGCTTGGCAGTGATTTTGGCATTTGTGTTGTGGCCCAGCAGGAGCTGTTGGAGCTGCCACCAGACTCCGACAGCGAGGGGCCCTATGAGTCGGCTCTGGAGGATGTGGAGGACCCTGGACAGGGTTCTGATTCTGAGCAGGGCGCAGAGAGGCTGGTTGGCCACCAGGAGGCGCCTGAGCTTTGGACCAGTGGGGAGGAGACAAGGGAGAGTGAGCCTGAGTCCAGCAGTGAGTTGTTCCTGGATGCCCGGCATCGAAGAGCTAATAGGCGTAAGGAACTGTTGCGCAGTTACAGGAGGCAATTGCACTCAGCTGGTGGTCATTAGGGTCCTCTCCAGACTATAAAAAGACTACTTGTGCACACGCCCCTCTTTGCAGAAGTCAACGCATTGACTAAAAGTTGGAGAACTTTTGTAACTACCTTGGCAGGCTGGATTGCTGCCAAGGTTTGTCTGAGTTGCTGCCAAGGTCCTTATCTGTTTGTCATGCTTGGCTTTCAGCCACCGAGGTTTTGGTTTCTTGCTATTAAAGTACATTCCAGTTAAGCTTGTCTCGGCATTCATTACTGGACAGAGGAGGGGGTCAGAACAATTTGCTAAGGAAGAAATTGGCTTTAACACCTATATCAACTCAATCTGCTGACTGAGACTGATTTGATTGCACACATTTTTGCAAAAGTTTTTGGCCAGCGCATGTCTTACTCAGAATGCCAAACATTGAACAGTTTGTAGGATTCAATCAGGGTTGGTCACTGCAACCAGAGGTTTAGTCTTCCAAGCTTTAGGACTTGTGTTGGAGGCCATCCTCAGGGAACTTCTCTCTGGCAAAGTGTTTGCTTTGGGTTAGTCTGTGTGTGGTATTTATATGATGCCTCTTTTGTGTGGGTTTTTAATTGTTGATTGGGCTGTTGATGGCTGGCTATTAAGTCGTTGTCTGTTGTTTCCCTGTCCTGCTAAGTCCTCACCTCTAATTACTTGATAAGCTGGTGGCAAATCAGCACTCCCATTGACTGACAGAGAGGCCTGTTTCCCAGGCTTCAATCAGTTTCCAGGCTGTTTTTGTGCTTGCTCATCTAACAAACTGAGTAGCTGCAAAACTGAACGTATGTCCTTGTTCATTGCAATGGGAGGTTACCATTGAGTTTGGGTCTTTTGTTGCTTCCTTTCTCATCCCATTGCGTTGTGTAGGCATCTTGTAACAAATGATTGTGGGTACACATTCTCCCTGAGTTTTTCATGTAGGCATCTGCTCTTCAGGTGTTTAGCTTGCTATGTACTACAGTGGATTCTCACCCTGCCATATAGTTGAATTGAAGAATTTCTTGGGGCATGAGTTTTTTCATAAGAATGTATGTAAACCTATTACCTGTCACTTCTACTAGAATCTTACTTTCTGTTCATTTAGCCAAAGATTTGCAGATCTGCTTTTGAAGGCATCCCAAATGTGCATGAGATATCAAAGTTACTTCTGATCTGGCTATATCTACTATTTTATATGAGATGAAGTAACACTATCAACAATCTCTACATGTGCATGCACTGCACACAATCCTGTCCTTTATAAGCAATTCCAAATTCACCATAACAAATCAACAGTCTCCAATGCTCCTTAAGTTCTGGGGAAAACATATGTATCTCACAAACAATGCTTTTCCTAGCAACAAAATATGTGGCAAATGTGTTTAAGTTTTTGCTTAACTGCCTCTGTGTAAGCTGAAATTTACTGTAAAACTCCCATGCCTCTTTGCCAGCAAAACAGAAACAAAAGGACATTGAAACCCTTCTGTTTTATACACAACTAAGATTTACTCCTGATTTCTGGGAAAAGGAAATGATTAAAATACTCTTCACTAATAATTAATTTAAATTTAGGCAATAACTGTTCTGCGGTTTGGCCATTTCCTGCTAGAGGAAGTTTCTTGATTACTGACACTACCTTCAGTTATTTCTCAATTACTTCATTCCTAGGAAAGGAAGAAAGCCTTCAGTGACTCACATACTACCACCTGCTGCCAAGCTAACCCAACCACTTTATCTTCATACTAATATACACCGCTGTCATGATAGCCTGCCAGATAGTAACGGGCTATAACATAGCTCCCATCTCTCTTTTTTTGTATCAGTGGAGGGGGGAAGAGAGGTGTCTCCTATAGGAACTTAGGGAGAAAAAACTGTGAAGTAAGAGAAGGAGCCCACTAAATTTTTTACCTTCAAATAAAGAGAATGATAAATCAGCAGAGAAAGAGAAAGAAAAACAAAATACATTGCAGGACAAATTCTAGTGCAACCCTGTTTTCAGGTTAAAAGGATAATTACATTTTTATTCTGACTTCCATAGATGAGAAATTCCAGTAATACCTGATTTTGTTTGACCATAAAGGTGACATATTCTCCTGGCTTAATAGCTAGGCTTTTCCCTTTAATGCTGATCTGCAATCCTTTGGGAGCAGTTAGTGGACACACATGCTGAGAAGAATTTTTCTGTAAATCCGTACCTCCTTTACATATATTAGATATAACTTTACGGTATCTGTAGAAAGAAGGGAATGGAGAGCATATCTGAGGGAGGAACACAACTGATCAACAGATACAGCTCTTAGCTGCTAGGAGGCAAGCTATAACATGCTGGTTTGCAGTCTCTACACTAGAGATTCTAGCTTCCATAAAAATAACATTAAAATGCTTCAGCTAAAACTGGATTTTGGTAGCATGCTGGCCAAAATGTGGAAAATATTTGATACTGTTTTTAATATTGGCAGAAAAGGCTGACTGTTGTATGGGAGTAAGGCTGGTAAACTAGTCTATACTTTATTTACATTATTAAAAAGTACTATGAGAAAGCCTTGATTTAACCAAAGCCACAATGTATAGTGTCACCTATGTTGTTGTTGTTGTGGTTTGCATATGAAAGTTGAAATCCATAGGCTGGTGATAGTGACACGTTATCAAAGATGGGTTCCTACCAGTTCGCACCTATTCGGTAGAACCGGTTCGTCAAATCTACCGAACCGGTTAGAAGATGTTCCACCAGTGGACCCGGAAAGCAGGCTACACCTACAGAAGAGGTTCCAAAAAATTTTGAAACCCACCACTGGTCCTTGGATATGATTATTCTACACTATCATGCTCATATTTATAAAACTCAGTGCCTCTGTGAAAGGTAAGGATGACTACTGCGTTTGTGGTATAATCAGAACATTGCGTGTGTTGAAGTTGTTTTAACGCAAACCAAAGATGCCTTTTGAAAAACAAGTTTACATCATATTCTTATGCATGCCAGTGCTGTGTGTGAGGTAATTTAAGGTGGTTCTGACAAGTGTTGTCGGCATCTTCATATCCGGTCACATGGACAGCAAGCCACTCCCATCTGGTCACATGGGCAGCAAGCCACTCCCATCCAGTCACATGGGTGGCAAGCCACTCCCACAAAGGAAGCTACACCCATAGAGTAGGTTCGAACAATTTTTGAAACCCACCACTGCATGTTATGCTCCAGTAATAGTGATAATGAAAGGATCAGAAATAGTTTTGAGAAAAAGGTGCAAGATTCCAGATGTATGCAATCGTAGACTACATAAATAAGTAACAATTATATAATTGATGAGAAGCAAAATAGAGAAAGAGGTAAGAACTTGAAAGAACAGCAGCAAAGTATAAAGCAATGTAGGGACATATCGGAAACAAGGATAAAAAGAATGGGGGTGATATATGTGAATGCTGTTGGTATGTGCTATATTTCCTTTCCTTTTTATTTTCTCATGCCTTTCATTTCTTTAGCTTGCTGTTTCGCCCTCCTTTTTTTACCCCACAAGGAAATGATAGGATAAACATATAAAGTTACATATTTCTGTGTACCTATAAGATTATCCACAGAAGCAGGATAGGGGCAATTTCAAAACAAAACAGTACCAGGCCAAATGTAAGGAATTCCCAACCAACCATATTTTTGTGTATAACTATTTAATCATAATAAGTTGGCACACTGCCCAGTAATTCCTTCAAAGATTAAAAAATGGAGGTGTATAATAATTAAAAACGCAAGACCCCATGAAGAGTTGGCAAGGTCAGAACTTGTTATTCAAACTGCCCAAAAGGCCGGCTACAATTCCAGAGGGGATTGACTGGATAGTGAAGAAAGAGGCACCTGTGTACTGCAGCCTTGCGAATGTAGAAAGCAGACAGAAGCCCTACATTTCTCAAAATAGCATTCCTTGACTTTCTTAATATGATGTATGCTGCCAAATACACCAGAAAGGAAAAGTAACTGCATCCCTGCTGATAAAGTTAGCTATCATTCAGAAAAGCAGCTTCAGTGACACCAATTTGGGGGCTAACAGAATGTATCTCTAACTATTAAGGAGCATTCATCAAGGCAAAATAGTACGCAGAAACTTTCCACATCATTTTTTTTCAAAACCCAAAATATTTTATTAGAAATAAATAATCGTTTGTGTCTCTTATCACATTAGCAATTTGTAAAGGAGACTGATACAAGGCAGAAAGTAAAATAGAGAGCTATTTTCCAAACAAAATACTCACTTACTTACCCTGTGCTACTTTTATAGGTCTGCCCTGCGATACAGTCTTCAGGGGGGGCTTTAGGGTTAAACCAAAAGTCAGCAAAGCACATGCTGGGCTCTGATTTTGAAAGTGAAAGTTCAAATCCATAATCACTACAGAATAATAATAACAAATAGGTTTTTATTGTACACATAACTCTATGAATTACAGCTGAAACAGTTTGTATCTTTTGGGGATGGCATCTTTTACCAGACATCTTTTGGGTTCCATACAGAGATGGGTTCCTACCAGTTCGCACCTATTTGGTAGAACCGGTTCGTCAAATCTACTGAACCGCTTAGAAGAGGTTCCACCAGTGGACCCAGAAAGCAGGCCACACCTACAGAAGAGGTTCCAAAAATTTTTGAAACCCACCACTGGTCCTTGGATATGATTATTCTACACTATCATGCTCATATTTATACAACTCAGTGCCTCTGTGAAAGGTAAGGATGACTACTGCGTTTGTGGTACAATCAGAACATTGCGTGTGTTGAAGTTGTTTTAACGCAAACCAAAGATGCCTTTTAGAAAACAAGTTTACATCATATTCTTATGCATGCCAGTGCTGTGTGTGAGGTAATTTAAGGTGGTTCTGACAAGTGTCGTCGGCATCTTCATATCTGGTCACATGGGCTGCAAGCCACTCCCACCCAGTCATGGGTGGCAAGCCACTCCCATCCGGTCACATGGGTGGCAAGCCACTCCCACAAAAGAGGCCACACCCACAGAGTAGGTTCGAACAATTTTTGAAACCCACCACTGGTTCCATAGCTTTTGTCATATTGGCCAAAAAACTAACTTTCCAGGAGTGTATTTATAGTTTTGACAGCTGAGGTCAGCAGGTGCTCATTAGCACTCTAGTTAGCAGCAACAAGTCTCCATTACTAAAACCAGGTTTATTATCTTTGCATGAGAAATGATGCAAATAGGTGTACAATCCTTTAGTCAATTTTATTTACAAAGGAACACAACCTTTCTGGGAGGCTAGGACATTCCACAAGATTGGAGAGCATATGGGCAATTGGAAGGGAAATAGGTCTTAATTTCCACCCTCCCTTCTTTTGTTATGGACTGCTGTGATATCCAGCTTAGATTCGCAGGAAGAAAAGAATGTCTAGCACAGACAGAAAATCCCTCTTGAAGCAAAGTTCCTCAGGCTGTCTCCGAAGAGCAGACTCAAGGGAAGCAGATGGTTCTGGCAACCAGCCTTGGTGGCCACCTGTAATAAATCTGCTACCAGCAGCTGTGCTGGCAGACACATAGTTCCCTCATGGTCCACAAGTCTATTTCAGACAAGACAGAGTCTTATTAATAGAGGCACTGACATGATTCAAGTTATACGGGATCTTTTTCTCTAGATATTGGCCATCTTTAAAACTCAATATAAGAGAAAATACTGTATGCATTCAGTATACTCTGCCATGAGTTATTTTGATACAAGATGAGAGGCAAATATATTTAATAAACAAATAAACAAACAAACTCCAAGATAATTCTATCGGTATTTCTTAAAACTTCACCTCCAAGCACAATTCAAAATGACAGATCTATACTTTGCAAACAGAGATACACGAACTGCAATTCCTGGGCAATCCACTTTCTACTTTTGTAACCTTTAAAACCTAAACATTTAGCTGATATAATAGCTTTGGGGTAGATAATCCCACCTATTCATGCAGATTGATATCTCCAAATCTGTTTTTTGATTTTGCCACCTTTAAGAAGTAAGGAGGACAAGTCCCCAAGTCATCATTTTCAATAATGACTTCACAATGATATCCATCTGAAAAATATTCCCCTGGCTCAACCTCGTCATTTGTTGGTGGAACAAATTAGTGTTTATTGATAAAAAGATTTCATTGTTATTCTACTGAATAACATTTTCATTCTTTATGATCTATTTGTGAATTGTTATACCGGTTGTTTTGGGACTGTCATAAAATAAATGAAATGTTGGCTGTTGTGGCCCAGCAGGAGCCGTTGGAGCTGCCACCAGACTCCGACAGCGAGGGGCCCTATGAGTCGGCCCTGGGGGATGTGGAGGACCCTGGACAGGGTTCCGACTCCGAGCAGGGTGCAGAGAGACTGGTTGGCCACCAGGTGGCATCTGAACCTTGGATCAGTGGGGAGGAGACAAGGGAGAGTGATCCAGAAACAAGCAGTGAGTTGTTCCTGGATGCACGCCATCGCAGAGCTACTCAGGTCAGGAACAATTACACAATTACAGGAGGTAATTGCACTCAGCTGATGGTCATTAGGCTCCTCCAGACTATAAAAAAGACTGCTTGTGACAGGCCCTTCTTGCAGAAGTCAACGCTTTGACTAAAGAGAACTAACTACCTTGGCAGGCTGGATTGCTGCCAAGTTTTGTCTGAATTGCTGCCAAGGTTTGTCGGACTTGCTGCCAAGGTCCTTATCTGTTTGTTTTGCTTGGCTTTCAGCCACCGAGATTCTGGTCTTGCTAATTAAAGTACATTCTAGCAAAGCTTGTCTCGGCTTTCGTTATTGGACGGAGGAGGGAGTCAGAACAGTTGGCTATATTGTTCCTTTCTTTTTTTGTGAAGATAACTGTTCTCTTCCAAACAAAAACCATAATTTCTGTTTAAAAAACATAATAAACTACCTTTAATTAGCAACCATTTGAAGTTGCAATAGACCCCCCCCAAAAAAAAGGGGATAGGCGACCCAGATTTGAAGTTCTGATGTCAACTCTCCCTGCAGTCATGTGGCTACATTCTGGGCATTCAGCTTACATTTACAGCTGTTTCTCGCACCCAGGGGTCATGCTATACAATACTTTTGGCAGAAACTGGCATCTCCTTCTGGTTTCTGGCAAAACCATGCCTATACTGAACAAGGAATTTGTTAATGATTGCCACAATAAAGCTAATAAAAATGGTAAAATTGTTTGTGACCCAATTTACGGCCATCATGGTTTATGACTATAATTGTCAGGCTCAATTATAAATCAAGGACTATCTGTATGGATTTTTCAGTATGTCTATACATAACATTAACAACATGGCCTCTTCAGGAGACAGGAAGAGAAAACTTACCATAAGAAATCAGAAGAACTACATTCACAAACTTTGGAAGAAAGTGCTGACATAAAGTTTTTTCCTTTAATACACCATGATGAATTCTTCCTCCTTCGAAAGGTTCTCTGCTGGCCCATTATGCAACGGTCACCCTGAATATTAAAGGTTAATTCTCATAGCTGTTAGATAAAGTTATTTATTTATTTGTAACCCAAGTCTTGAACTAATTTTTAGTATCCAGTAAGAATTGTCAACTGAATTTTAGGTATAAGAATAAGATCTAACAAGTGTTTCACATGCAGATTGCATGAACTGATCTTTCTCAATACAATTTAACTTCTTCCCTTTTCCCATTTCTTGTATTGGTTATAACTACACAATGTCTATTGTGAGCAAGTTTAATAACACATCTTAATATTTAGTATAGAAAATATAGCAATGTTTATAGGCACATGTGTGTAAAGGAAAGAAGAAACAAATTAAATGCTAAAACAAAATGGCAGATCTCATGCAACTCAATCTTGGGTTGTTCAACTTCCATTGAGAAACATTCTTATCTAAATCTACACAGAGCTATTTCCAGTGTAGCAATACTGATGGAGACTTCATACATAGCATCTTTCCTTAACTTTCAATTAATTTGATTGTATTAAGCAAATTGAAATATAAGTATGTCTTTGGCTCAAATCATACCTCTATTTCTTTGCCTGCTATATCAAAAAGAAATTCTCTCTAAATGTTGTATTTTAAAAATATATTGATTCATTTAATTGGTCTGACATCAATTACAGGCAATTAAGAGATTGATTGTTGAAACCTATTCATACTCTGTCCATAATAAATACTTTATCTCCAGATCACTAAATCTTAGCCAGTGCCGTCTACAACGTGTTTAATGTGTATCATATTTATTGCATTTAATAAAGTACCAATTTATACCTCCCCAGCTAAACGTTGAATCAAGGAGTACACACTGCTGTATTTGTAAATATTTGAGCTAGAAGACAGCCTTTGTTGTAGAATTTAAGGAGCAATATACTAGTCTGAAATTGTTCTTGTCATAGTTTTCACACTATTCTTTTTGCAGTTGAGCAAATCATACCTCTAAAGTTTTGATTTTATGTTCATTTAACTGGAAACACTGTACTCTATATTGTATTGTGAAACATCTCCTCGCCCCCGCTTTTTTACTTTGCATCAAAATGCTATCTGATAGTTCATGCCATATTACCTTTCTGAAATAAATCTGAGCTACAAATTCAAATTTGAAGTTATGTCTTTAATATATATAACATTTGATTCTAATTAATCAAGAATGATTATTTTTGATGACTTCTATTGATATGAATATCCTGGAATAATCAGAACATAGTCCTAGAAATCAAGCTATTCTCTCACAGCAGTCTATTTCATCTGTAATTGGTAAGCCATGGGTTTAGTGTAATCCTATACCTGGCTATTTAGAAATCAAGCCACATTCAGTAGAACAAAAGTTGTGATTGTATTACATACATAAGCTGTGTGACCTGCATACTCTCCCTTCTCTCTATCTCTTGTTTATGATGGAATGAAACCATGCTACAAATTTCCAGATTATTCAAATAAGGAAAACTGAGGTCTTTACTAATCATATTTCATTTAGAATTTAGATATTAACTCAAAATTAAGTTTTAGTTTTATGTTCTGGTTTGTTAACCAGTTCAATTAGACCAATTATACTTCTCTTTAACTGAACCACAGCCTTAGTGTAGTTAGCACAAATAATACTAAACATGTTTTAGTATTACACAAACAAATGTCACTAAATATGATAGTTATTTCTTTATAAGTAGTTGCACCTGCAGATTTGTCAGGTCCCATGATTCATAGTCTTCATCAGTGCATTCACGGGAAAAAGATGGACGGAAATCTACCTTGACTAGTTCCCAGTCTGACTGGTAGCTGATGTGTCCAAACACCCTAAAGAGAAAAAAATCTGAATGAGTTCCCAAGTAAAAGACTGGGAGTGAAGACAAGAATATAACAAGGAATATCATATTTTTCAGAGTATAAGATGCACCTTTTTTCCTCAAAAAAGAGGCTGAAAATCCGGGTGCATCTTATACATTGAATACAGCATTTTTTGCCTCCTGAAGCCTCGCCCCCTTCACCAAAATGGCCGTGCATTGCCTTATGGAGGCTTTCAGAGAGCCCCTGGGGGCTGGGGAGGGCAGAAATGAGCAAAAAATGGGCCATTTTTGCCCCCCAGCTCCCAGCAGCACTCTATAAGCTTCCATAAGCCTATGCATACATTTTGTTTGACAAGAAACGGGCCCATTTTCATGAAAAATGGGCCATGTTTTGCTCATTTTTTGCCCCCCACCTCCCAGGAGCACTCTGCAATCCCCCCCAAGGCTATTTATGCCCCCCTTTTTTGAAAAAAAACGGGCTCGTTTTCATGAAAAACAGGCCATTTTTGAGAGGTTTGCAGAGTGCAAAAACTTTTTTTTCCTTTCGGAATGCTCTTTAACTGATTGATGAGAATTACATTGATCAAGTGCTGTGCCAGCAGAAACAAAGTCTTAGGTGCTGCAGATTGTCAGTGATTTCCTTCTCTAGCACATGGATAAATACACCTGGAAACATCTACCTACCTACCTACCTACTCTCTCTCTCTCCCTACCTACCTACTGTATTTCTCTCTCTTTTTCTTTTCCTCTCTTTTTGTGGGGGAAAAGGTGCATCTTATATTCCAAAAATACAGTAGATGTATATACCACTTTACCACAGTGCTTTACAGCCCTCTTTAAATGGTTTAATATTGTCCCCAATAATCTGGGTCCTCATTTTACCAACCTTGGAAGGATGGAAGATTGAGCAGGTGAGACTCAAACTGCTGAAATGCTGACTGGCAGTCAGCAGAATTAGTCTGCAATACTACAATCTAACCACTCTGCCACCACAGCTCTTCAGTACATGAAAATGTTATATTTTCAAATTATTTTCATAATCGGGCTGTTCTGTACCATACTTTAAATATTAGCAATTAACTGACCCTGCACATCTATATCTTGGTATAACAGAACTAAAGAAGATGTAGTAATCAACAATGGAGACTATATTGTAGTCAAGGATTTTGTCTTCTTGAACATTTTTAATCACTTGACTCCACAACAGAAAGTTTGGCTTATCTGTGTTTAGCTCTGAAGTAATGTATGTTTAGTCAGATATCTATTTATCTATTATCTCTACATCTAAGGCATTCCTTTTACTCTTCTACTGAATCCTGAAGCCTCCACATTATCACAAAACTATTTCCCATATGTACTCTCCCAATTAATTATCATCCATTAAATTGCTTTCATTTCATTTAAAGATGTCCAGCCAAAAATGAAGACCTCGGATGTGTTCCTAAATTAATTACTTAGGTAATTGTTTCATTACATTAAGTTAAACACTTTTAATCAACTTTTTTTCATGTAGTTGGTGGGCTGGTACAATTAAAGGTACTTACGTCATGACTAAAGTCTCATCCCCAGGTTCGCTAAGTAGGCCATCCACATACACAGAAATACTTGTGAAATTATGGGTGCTCCAAGTTTGACCTTCATCTACACTGAATCTGCAATGGAAATAGTAAAATAATCAATACCATTTCTTTAAATAATTTAATAGGATTCACCAAGTCCAAAGTAGTTAAACAGTAGATATTCTAAAGCTAACCATTATAGGTAGTTTTCGACTTATGACCATTTGTACAGTGACCCTTCAAAGTTCTGCGGATACTGAATGAATGGTGGTTAGGACCAGTCCTTGAAGGTCTGGTTGTTGCAGCAATTCTGCAACTGTGTGATTGCAATCTAGGAGTTTGACAACCTGTTCACATTTACAATCAGTTGCCAAGCACCGTGCAATCATAAATACTATTTGTCACCTTCACTGTTGCTGGGGTATCTCTCCCACACTTGCATCCTCCCCCAGACAATCTGTACTTCTGCCACACTGGCCACTTGTGCATCCTAATACACTCTCTCCAACCCTCTCTGTGCCTCCCTTGTAACTCCTGACCTACATGCACTCCAGTGGTGGGTTTCAAATTTTTTTAGAACCTCTTCTGTAGGTGTGGCCTGCTTTGTGGGAGTGGCTTGCCAGCCATGTGACCAGGTGAGAGTGGCTTGCCAGCCATGTGACCAGGTGGGAGTGACTTGCCAGCCATATGATTGGGTGGGCATGGCCAACTTTTAAAATGTGGTGAAACTCACTTAACAACGTTCTTGCTTAGAACCAAAATATTGGCTCAGAAACTCTGGTATTTGAAGCATGCAAGTCTTAAAGCTGTCAAGTTACAAGACCCTTGCACCCCTAACCCTTTAGAAAAAAACCCCCAGGAATGTCCAAACTTGACAGCTTTAAGACTTGTGGACTTCAACTCCCAGAATTCCTCCTCTCGCTCTTCATCTTGATGAAGTGCAGATGGGTGGGGGGAGGGAGCTGGAACCGGTTCTAAACGGCACTGTAGATTTGTGGAACCTCTTCTATAGAAGAAGTTAGAACTGGCAGGAACCCACCCCTGATGCACTCTCTCCAACCCACATAGTGCCTCTTGTATATCTCCCCCCAAATTATCACCCTTGCGCACCCTCCCTGACCCTGGTAGCCCCTCTCTTGCACCCTCCCAGATCCTCTCTCCCATCCTTGAGCATTTCCTCACAGACTATGCCTCTCACACACCCTCTTCAACCCTCATATTCCAAACTCCCCTTCATTCTCTCCTTCACCCAGCAGCCATTTACCTGTCTGCAGGTGTGGAACTTTCGACCTCCTGACAGCTTCTCCAAATATGTGGTGATGAGAAGCTGAGAAGAAGTTGGCTTACCTAACAATGGTGAGTTTGAGTTAATGATGGCAACCAGGATTACAGGGATTGCGATCACTAAGCAATGCACTCACACTTTATGACCACATTGTTTACCAATTGAAATTCTAATCCCAGTTGTCAGTAAAGAGTACATGTTTGAGTTCTTTCCTTTGTAAAAAAAATTCTGCTACTAAAGTTATCTCAAAAGACATTATCTCAAAATCTGAAACAGATACAGGTAGTCCTCAACTTATACTATTCATTTAGTGACCGTTCAGATTTATGACCATTTTTCACGCTTATGACCTGCAGAATCCCCATGGTCACGGCGTCAAAATTCAGATACTTGGCAACTGGCATATACGTATGGCACTTGTACCATCTCAGGATCATATGATCATCCTTTGCAAGCTTCCCAGCCAGCCTCCAAGAAGCAAAGTCAATGAAGGAAGCTGAATTCACTTAACAACATGATTCACTTTACAACTGCAGTTATTTATTTAAGAACAGTGACAAAATATTGTAAAATGGGTCAAAATTCACTTTATAACTGTCTTGCTTGCTAGAATAAATTTTGGGCTTATTTATGGTTGTAAATTGAGAACTACCTGTATTTCAAACACTTAGTAGTTTAATCAGAACAGTGCACCAAAAAAAAAATCAGTGTGAGTTAATCATACAAAAGAAAACACACAGAAGAAAATTGTAAGATTTGTTTGATGGGGCCCTCTGGCATCAAGTTTCTGATGTAAACAAGTCATAAAATTTGATCACGAGATCACTATACTGGTCTGAGAGTCAATATGATAGGTCACAATATAAGTAATATCTGAAAGTCAGAATCAGAATAATTATCAAATCTACCAAAACCTCAGAATAGTTGCCCTGGATAAGATCAAATTATTATCTTGTGCTACATGCACAAGATAATGGTAGCCAATAGTAGTAGCCAATTAAATGTCAATACTAATAGGAAATTCTCTTCTAGGTATTTTAGAACATATATATACTTAATATTTCCAAAGGGTTTAGTATAGTACCACCAACAGTAGCTATTCTATTCTTTTTTGCTCAGCGAATCTCATATAAAAGACCAAAATAGTGAAAGACCCAAATTATTATACATGGAAACATCATTGTCAGGAGAACTAAGAAGATTCAGTGAACAGGCCAGGGTTGCCAGAAAATAATAATTTCAGCTAACAGCATCCTACCTTTTTAAGGAGTTAACTTGTTTATGATTAGCAACTACAGAAAGCTTTGCACACCCCCAATTAATCCACTTTTAAAGATATCCAAGTAGATAGGGGATAGAAGGGGAATTTGCAGATGACACCAAGCTGGGAGGAATAGCCAAGAACCCAGAAGATAGGCTCAAGATTCAGAAGGACTTTGACAGGCTCGAAAACTGGGGTCTATCTAACAAAAGGAAATTTAGTGGTGGGAAAAGTAAGGTTTTACTTACTTAAAGAAAAACCAAATGCACAGATACAGAATAGGTGAAATCTAACAGTAACTATGAGAGGGATCTAGGGAATCCCAGTGGACAATTGCTTAAATATGAGCCAGCAGTGTGCTGCAGCTGCCAAAAAAGTCAACATAGTTATAGGCTGCATTAAGAGGGAGATAAAATCAAGATCATGTGAAGTGGTAGTACCACTTTATAATGCTTTGGAATACTGTATCCAGTTTTGGTTACCACAATATAAAAAAAAGATGTTGAGATTCTAGAAAAAAATGCAGAGAAGAGCAACAAACACGGTTAAGGTAAGGTTCTGGAGGCTAAAACATATGAAGAATAGTTGCAGAAATTGGGTATGTTTAGTCTAATGAAAAGAAGGATTAGGGGTGACATGTTCCAACATTTAAGGGGCTGCCTTCAAAGAACCTGAAGATAGGATAAGACACAATGGATGGAAACTAATCAAGGAAAGAAGGAATCTAGAACTAACGAGAAACTTCCTGACAGTGAAAACAATCACTGCACTGGAACAGCTTGCCTGAACAAATTGTGGGTGCTGCATCAACGGAGATATTTAAAAAGAGATTGGACAGCCATTTGTCTGAAATGGTATAGGGTCTCCTGCTTGGGTGGGGTGGGGCTGGACTGGAGGACCTTCAGCATCCCTTCCAACTCTTCTATTCTGTTCTGTTTTTGTTATTCTTTCTATGATCAAGTGTATCCATTGAATCAAGCCCAATGAAAGTCTGGAATGGTATAGGATCTCCTGCCATGGGCAGGAGTTGAACTAAAAGACCTCCAAGCTCCCTTCTAACTTTATTGTTCTATTTTCTATGTTCTAGATGGCTATTTATAGATGCCTGAGGAAGGGGGGGAGAATGACCTCCTTACCTATGTTTTGTTTCCTGATTTCCATGGATAAGTGTATTTATTACATATATAACTAGCAAACATGGATGTCCCAAAGATGCTTTTTTACGAAGCAAGTGGACTTTCTGGTTTTCCTTTGAAGACGTTTCGTTTCTCATCCAATAAGCTTCTTCAGCTCTTGCTTCTTGAAAAAGCATCTTTGGGACAACCATGACCTGGATGACTGAGAATCTTCATAGACATTTAGAAAACATGGAGCAAATATTAAATTAGTAAATAACTCTCTTAGAGAAAAAAAACATTTCAGTTGGAATATTTTTAGTACTGAAAATACAGTAGACTAATGAAAGTTTGCTGTAGAATTACTTGAGTATTTTCAGAGGAATAGATGTATCTTTGATGGCCACAATCACACCACCATGATCCAAATATAAGATATGATGCTCCTCTTCAAAAACCTAACGGCCAGGAAAAGAAAAATAACAAAGTAATTAGGTTTTTCAGGAAAACCATATTAGCATATTGGATCAAAAATAGAGTAATATTGGAAGAGGGGATTCTTTGGACTGAGGGAGGCACGCACTGAAACCTGGGAAAGACTGGAGTGACAACAGAATGAGGGAAATGGGGCGGAAATAACAATGGAGATTAGGAAACAATTAAAAATTCATGAAAATTATAACATCAAATACAGGTAGACCTCAATTTACAACAGTTCACTTAGTGACCATTTGAACTTATAAGAGTCTTGGTGGCACAGTGGTTAGAGTGCAATATTGCAGTCTACTTCTGCTCACTGCTAGCTGACTGCAATTTGGCAGTTCAAATCCCACCAGGCTCAAGGTTAACTCAGCTTTCCATACTTCCAAGGTAGGTAAAATGAAGACCCAGATTGTTGGGGACAATACGCTGACTCTGTAAACTGCTTAGAGAGGGTTGTAAAGCACTGTAAAGTGGTATATCAGTCTAAATGTTATTGCTATTGCTACAACGGCATCAGAGCTGGGTTCCTACCAGTTCGCACCTATTCGGTAGAACCGGTTTGTCAAATCTACCGAACCGGTTAGAAGAGGTTCCACCAGTGGACTTGGAAAGCAGGCCACGCCTACAGAAGAGGTTCCAAATTTTTTTGAAACCCACCACTGGTCCTTGGATATGATTATTCTACACTATCATGCTCATATTTATAAAACTCAGTGCCTTTGTGAAAGGTAAGGATGACTACTGCGTTTGTGGTGCAATCAGAACATTGCGTGTGTTGAAGTTGTTTTAACGCAAACCAAAGATGCCTTTTAAAAAACAAGTTTACATCATATTCTTATGCATGCCAGTGCTTTGTGTGAGGTAATTTAAGGTGGTTCTGACAAGTGTCGTCGGCATCTTCATATCCAGTCACATGGGCAGCAAGCCACTCCCATCCGGTCACATGGGCGGCAAGCCACTCCCACAAAGGAGGCCACACCCACAGAGTAGGTTCGAACAATTTTTGAAACCCACCACTGAAAGGCATGGAAAAAAGTGACTTATAGCCATTTTTAACACTTATGACCACTGCAACATCCCCATGGTCATGTGATTTATATTCTGATGTTTGACAACTGACAACATTTATGACGGTTGCAGTGTCATGGGTCATGTGATCTCTTTTTGTGACCTTCTGACAAGCAAAGTCAATTGGGAAGCAAGATTCACTTAACAATGATATTACTAATTTAATAACTGCAGTAATTCAGTTAATAAATGTGACAAGAAAAGTAGTAAATAGGGCAAAGCTCACTGAACAAATTTCTTGCTTAGTAACATAAATTTTGGGCTCAATTGTGATTGTAAGTCGAGGACTACCTGTATTTTGGGTCATCAAAATAGTAAAAGACAAAGCACAGATGATAGGAAAGTATGTAAAGGTGAAAGATAATATGACATAAGTATCCCAAGTGAGAATAATAATATGAGAATTCATTCATTTAAAATATCATTCAAGAAATAAATGTTATACCATAATTAAAAAATAATGGCTCACTATGTTTTCCCAAGGTTATAGTCCTACGCATATTTATTAAATGCAAAAGGAATTAATTTTGTGTAAATATGCTTAGACCCAGACTGCAATTAACTAAATGTTTAAAAGTGATTATGTCATCAAGCCTTCAAGAAAAAATCCCACTAGTAATAAAATATATATGATAAAAATATCATATCCTTAATCTAGTTGTTGATGTATACTACATATTCTACTGGGCACAAGATGACAAGATGATTGCTAATAAACAATAATTCACACATTCTTCCTCTCTTTAGGGTTGATTTGGACTATCATTAAAGCCCCACCTATTGATAATGAATAGCTTGATCATATTAGGAGTCGCACAGCTTGAATGATTCATTAAAAAGCTTATTTTCTATATATGTTCTTTTCACCGAATCAGAACATATTTATGGGTTGTGAGAGTGTGTAATTTTTTTATTTATTCTTACCTTTATTAATAAACAAAAATAAATAAACAAATAAATATAAAAAGATGTAAAATTAACAAACCCATCACAACATTTCAATACCTGTCTCCATGTTTTGCCACAGTCAGATGTTATATACATTTCTTCCTTGTATTCCACAAGCTGGGCACCCAGATTTCCTGAGAATAAAAGAATAATAATAGTAAAATTACTATTTTACATTGCAAATGCTTACTGCAGTTACTTCTACAAAGGCTCCTAGTCTCCACCCACCCTTATTGCTGAAAAAACCCTTCAACATTCTGGGAAAAAGAGAATCCCAAAGGCAGCTTCTATTTTAGACCTGCCATGCAGCTACTTCCAGAATTAAGGAATTGATTTGAAGCCTTCTGCCCCATGTAAAAAAGAGCAGCTCCATTCTCATGCTCTTCCTGTTGATGCTGCTCGGCCTGAAACATGAGGATCATGGAGGAAAGCGTTTTCAGGCCGAGCAGCAGCAGTGAGGAGTGTGCATTCCTCCTGAGCTGTGGGAAGCGGCTGCCAGCGATGCCCTCAGGGTGAAGACGTTGCGAGCGGAGAAGGCTTAACCCCCTCAGGAGGCGCCAAGCCCTTGACACCTGTGAGGATCGTGGAGGAAAGCATTTTCAGGTGGCGGACCCTCTTCCCGATTTCAAAAACGGTGCGTGCGGAAGACACTGCCACCTGAAAGTTCTTTCCTCCACAATCCTCATGTTTCAGGTGGCGGATCTGGCCAGGAGAAAAGAGAAGGCACATCTGCGGTGGGAGGAGGCTCAGCGGGTGTCAGAGGGGCAGCAAGCACTTGGCGGCTACTGAGGGGGCCTTCAAAAGCCTTTCAATGCAATTCCCTGGGCTGCTTCGGGAATCAGACTCCATATGGAAGTGAGGATCCCCGCCGATTGGAACCACCCGAAAATCTGACGCATGGACCAGGTGGACGAAGTATAAGATGCACCAAGATTTTCATCCTTTTTGGGGGGGTAGAAAGGTGCATCTTATACTCCGAAAAATACGGTAGTTATTGAACAAGTGGTCATTAAGTAAGATTACCCATAGCTGTGAAATATAGCAGAGAATGTTTCAGGCTATTATTTTGGCCACCTATTTTTTCTTTACTCAGTCCAATTTCCATCTTAAATAACACCCTCCTCCTTATCCTCAATTTAACTTCTATGCAATTGGAATTATACTTTGTCCTTTCAGCTCTTAAATAAAAGGGGAAGGTCAAGAAGCTTCATAAAGTGTTAAAGAGCCCTCTGACTTTGCTAGAGATCTTTCAGAAGGCAACGGCCTGAACATATTACCTAAGAAAGAGAGGGAAATACAGTATTTCAGATGCCACTAATTGGCTTCCTCAAATATTCCCTTTCTAGCTATTATATTATAGCTCTCACTGCATTTCCCACACAGGTCAGAAATAATATTATGGTCTATTATAGCAATATCTATAGAAAAATGTAAAGACAAAAAAGAGGAAAAAACTCTTGTCAGTTATTTCCTTTTGTGGATTTAATTTTGTACACAACAGAAACAAGCAGATAGGATGGAACTGAAACAATAGCTATTAGAGATAGGCAATATGAGACAAAGTTGCATTATTATGTATCTTTCTGACTGAAAATCAATAAAAACAAAATATTAAGTTATCTCTCTTTTTTTTACCTGCCCCCATTATGAGTCCTGGTGCTGTATCCTTAGTATGAACCATCCCTGACACATATGGATTATCTGGCCAGCGCAGATGAAGATGAAGATGGCAATCAGGCTATAAAGTAACAATGAAAAAGCACTGTTTTTAGCAGAAAAATTGGAATATCTTTAATTTCTGAAACAGCCACACCAAGATTTAACAGAATAATAGTAATATAGTAGTAGTATAGTCTTTATTGTCATTGTACAAAATATATACAATGAAATCGGTTTTAGCCTCACAGGTGGAACAACGGCTGATGACCTCTTTCTATCGGTCCACCATAGAAAGTGTCCTCACATATTGCATTGCAAATGTTGGAGTAACTATGAAGTCTCTACAGCAGTGGTGGGATTCAGCGGGTTTGCACCTATTCGGGAGAAGTGGTTGGTAACTTTCTAAGCAGTTGGGAGAACCGGTTGTTGGAAGAAATCTCCTTTTGGTTTTTTCCATTTTTACAGGGCTAATCCTGTAAGGAAGGCAGGAAGGAAACATTCTGGTGTTGTTTCTAGCCTAATCTTTATTGCCCTGCTTACAGAAACTGTCTCTCCAGTTAACCCTTATTACCATTGTAACAGCTAAAGCAAAGCGCCCATTGACGTGAGTGACTTTGAGTTGGCTACGCCCACATGGTCACATGACCACTGGTCCATACCTACCCAGCTGGTCATTAGGGCAGAGACCCGGCTGTTAAATTATTTGAATCCCACCACTGCTCTACAGCAAAAGAGAAATGTTTTTTTTAAGGAAAAACAGAATGATAAAGCAGATGTTATATGTAGAGTAGTTTAGACATCAATAGATTTACCCAAAGCATTCAGGAAAATGAAGCAAAGCCATGTTTGTAAATCACTTCAGAAATATAACTTTCATCTGTTGAAGTCTAAAGTGTGTCCTTCTTATTGTAAGGTACAGATTCTTTTATTGATAGAAAACCAAAAATAGCAGAGCATAATAATAGTTCAAATTATATTCTATGTACTTCATCAAATCATTCCATAGTTAATCTGCTTTTCTCATGGTCAACATATTTTTAATGTCTTTATTAAATAAACAGGTTTTTTTTGTTGCTATTTAAGAGCAGGGAGAAATACTCACTGGTCTGCAGTCAGTTGGTTTACCATTCATATCAGTAGATGGGGGCATTAGATAATCCCAGTTACGGCCTTTATTAAATGTTATAAGAGTGGTAACTTTTCCATTTATTTTCTGATTAGCCAAAAACACTCCTTTGACACCTTTAACCTATTATTATAAATATAAAATATAGCCAATTAATAAACAACCATCAAATATATACACAATATATTAAGCTTCATTTGCTACTAGTAGAAAAGTGAGCATGTCAATAGCTTGAAATATAACTACTCTCAAAAATGAGGATCTGATCAAGGCAAAAATAAGCTAACTGGAGCTGAAGCAGATTTTGCTGTTATGGGAACAATCTTCCAGTAAATCCCCCTTCCCCCTTCCAAATACACCCAAACAAAGAGAGCAATTGTTTCTTTAGTTATGTTTTGACTCCTAAGCCATAGCCTTTCAGGGGTTGCTCTAATTCTACACTTCAAGGAATTCTCTGTCTCAGTATTCTTATAAAGAACTATTTAATGATATATATATACTGCTGATTGAGGGAATACTGATCTAGATAAAATCTTTTGAAATTCATTTTCATGTGATTGTTCATCACATGAAAGTCACAGCTCTTCCCAACCAGAATAAAAAAAAACATCTTTCTAAACCAGAAATCTATTTTCCTTGTATGGGTAAATTACCATGAAGTTATGTTGAGCATCCATTGTACCCCATTTTATACTGCTAATTGCTATGTAAGTAAATTATGTTGTAGTATGTAACAGCAGATCATTGAGAGATAACATTTTCTCTTCCCAACAGAAAGATTTAAAAAAAAATCAATTGGAGGTGTTCAACTTTTGGTTATTGAAGAGATTGAAATGTTCTAGTCAAACATAGTAATTAGGTAGGTGGTTAATATTTTTAGTCACATAGGTTTAGGTATTCTTCTATTTATGCAGTATTAAGCCCTTATCCTATAAATATTGTTGAGATTTCATGTTAAGAACTAATCCCTTTAAGATACATGGATGTGTAGGTTTAATCATCTGACTGACCACATACAACAATCCTGTCATAAACCAAACCAATTCCCTGTGGAGGTAAAACATCTTCTCGTTCCAACAGCTTATATACGAAGGAAAAGACGACTCTTTCAGACAAATATTCTTGGTCACTCTAAGATAGCGCATGGCTGAGACAGGATAGATGGTATGTCAATCCTCCCAGGTAAACGTGACAGGAAAGATGACTAGATGAGCCAATTGTGCTTCATTGTAATGCTACATTAGCAGACTCTGGCAACTGTGAAGGTACAAAAGCCACTCATTTTAACTGCTTGATCAATTAGCGGAGAGTCCTTCCTAAGTTTCTTTCTCTGCCTGTTAAGCCATTTCTGCCTCTCTTGTCTGATTGTTTCTTAAGCAGCACTTCTTCTGCTCATTCCCCCAAGGTTATCCACCCATTCCATTACAGGGCCAAAGAAAGAGGGAAGTTATCTCTTCAAGAGTTCTCTACCTATGTGTTAAAATACAACTGAAGGCCCCTTAATATGTGACGGCACACATCTTTTTGAAAGGCAAATAGGCAATTCATTATTTGTAATAATTAATGGGCTACATATGTCTAGACTAGGGTGTCAAACTGGATTTCTTAGAGGACCAGATGAGCATTGTAGGTCTCCTCCATGGGCCAATGGGGGGGGGGGGGGGAAGTGGGAGCCTTGCAGAGGCCCTGCAAGGCCTCCGCACAGCCCATTTTTGGCCGGCAGAGTGCTGCAGGAAGCTGGGGAGGCCAAAAACAGGGGGGCACACATGGCACATTTTGGCCAACAGAGGCACCGCAGGCCAGTCCTTTGATATTTTCAGGCAGCCCCTGCGGGCCGGATTTAAGCACCACACAGGCTGGATCCGGCTAGCAGGCATTGTGTTTGACACCTCTGGTCTAGATTGACAGTGTGTACACTATACATCTGACATGCATTTTGCCCCATAAATGTGATTTAATTATATATGTGGACAGATATATGTATATACTAATAAAATTTGTAGATTGAATATGTCACAGAAAGGCAGTTAATTAATAGTTATACAGCCTCAGTTGTCAAAAATATACATAAAAATAAAGAGGAATACCTTTTTTCCCTTTTATTTTTAATATATATATACATTTTTTATTTATTTATAGTACTACCTCTAATACAACAAGTCCGTGAATTAAAAAAACCCAGTTTTAGGATGATCCATAATTAAGAAAAGAGCCTACTGAGGCAAAATTCAAGGGAATTATATAATAGTTTATTAGACTATACTACTTAATACAGTATAATACAATAACATTGTTCCACCTTTCACATACAATGAAATGTAAAATTCAACTTAACAGACAACAGGAACCAAACTCATCCTTAAACTGAGGACTACCTGTACTCAAATAAGATGTAGTTATATTGATAGGAATATTCCATTTTAAGAAAACAGGAAAACCAGTACAAAAATCTTTAAACCCAAAGTCAAAGAGGCTAAAGAAATGTTACTATAGTTAGTAAAATTGTAGGTTTTTAAAAAGACATTTACCTCCAAAATATCTATTAAAACATTCTCTTCAGGTTGCTTGGTACTCCTGACATTTTCTAATGCAATGGAATAGGAAACGCCTTGCGGGTCAGACTGGTAGAGGTTATATGTGTCAATCTGATACCATTCCTGAATAGCTATAAACACCTGGCTCTCATCAGTGCTGATAATCTGTAAATCCTGAAGTGAAAAAAAGAAAAAAAAATGAGATTTACAACCTGGAGCTACCTAGTGTTAATGAAAATACTGCCATGATGGCGAATCTATGGCACGTGTGCCAGAGGTAGCACACATAGCCCTCTCTGTGGGCACGTGCACTGTCGCCAACTGCTCTTCTGATTACTGGCCAGTTGGTGTTCGCATGCGCTGGAGCGCTGGAAACCTGAATACCAGCTGGCCAGGCGCATAAACACACCAGCCAGCTGTTCTTTGGGTTTCTGCTGCTCTGGTGTGCGCACACCCGTGTTTCGGTTTGGGTACTTGGTGCCCAAAAGGTTCACCATCAGTGAAATACTGTATACCAGTGTTTCTCAATCTTGGCAGTTTGAAGATGTGTGGACTTCAACTCCCAGAATTCCCCAGCCAGCAACGCTGGCTGGGGAATTCTGGGAGTTGAAGTCCACACATCTTCAAACTGCCAAGGTTGAGAAACACTGCTGTATACCATGATTCCCATCTCCCCAAAGCAACTAAGTATTATTTGGGACAGAAAAAAAGAATAGCAAGAAGCTTTCTTTAATCACTTTTTCAAGTACAGACTTGCAAAAAAAAAATGCTGCTGTATTTAAGAATTGCATTAATGGACTTAAAGTCACAGTAACTTTTTCCACATTTATGCAAATGTTTGAAAAAAGACTCAGCTGCTTTAATCAATAGCAGAAAGGTTTTTTATACAATGTCCAAAGTACCAGTACTTCCTTTGGAATGATATCGGACTATGATCACCTCAATATGGAAGTGCAATTTTCCATAAACAGTACATTACATTCTGAATGGGGCTTGTCCCAGATTAAAATACAATTGGGTAAATATTTAATTGAAAAATGAAAAAGGCAGATAAACATAAGTAGTGCTACACTTTAAAATTAAGTAATAAAAGCAAGTTATCAATCACCCAAACTCCATGTCCGTGACTAGAAAGAAGCCCTACACCAGCTCGCTGCTTAAGCTTCATTGCAGCAGCAAAGATTGCTGGTGCCCCAGTACAAGTTGAACAGAAGCACCACACGATCAGAGCTTTTTCTCAGTCTGAGCTGCAGCAGCGCCAAGTAACCTCACTGCTGCAATGAAGCTTGGGCAGAGAGCTGGAGTCTTTCCCCAGACAGCAGGCTACCAGCCAACCTTGAGCTGGTAGCCAATCTGCTCCGAAGCCCAGAGCCTCAAGACTTTTGAGATGACAAAAGCAGCGAGACTCTGCAGATGGGACTTTCATGGTTCCTGCATCTTCCTTCTTCATCTTCAGTTCTTTCTGTGTGCAGGCAAATATCTACATAAGATTTAGCCCATAATGATGTTCTATCATAGGATATGCGTGGTGCTTAGGTGCAAACCCCCCCCCCCTAAAATAAAAGTATGGAAATTATAGAAACTCTTGAAGAAGGATTTATAAATAGAAATATATTTTCCAATGAACAATTTGAGTAAATCTCTTCTAGTCCAGCAATGAAAGAATAATTGTGGATTTTGTGAGGAATTACCTTGGGTAAAGCATACTTTGGCAATTTCATCTGTATAAATTCATTCCGATGATAAGAAACATAGTATTTTGTTTGGTTTCCTGAAGACACCTGTGAAAAGAGAGGGGAACACAATTTTATCTGTGAAAAAAATCGTAAAAATGTACACAGCAATGACTTATTTAATTAGGAACAGGAAGTATAGAGGGAGTGCACACACAAGGGGCACTAGTACAATCATGGTCATCTGCAGAAATTCTTCTTGAGTGAAGTGGGGAAAGAAAAGCTATGGGTAGTTAACAGCTTTCATGTTTGCACTTTTAAACATTATATTTGGAATGAGAAAACAACCGGGGATACAATGAGCAAAGATATAAAAAACAAATGAGACTAGCTTTGTTAATCTGGGGGGACTCAACAAATGCAAAAATGAACTGTACGGACACAAAGTTACCAAACCTGTGCTAGACAGTCTTGAAAGTAGCTACCCAATTAATCAGATATATCCATGATGGCGAACCTATGGCACGTGTGCCATGTTGTCTAGCACGTGTGGCGTCGGCCGTTCCTCTTCCGGGTTTCTGGCCTGCATGCGCAAGCAATGATCAGCTGGCCTTTGTGCATGCAGCAGTGCTGGAAACTGGAAGAGCTTGTCTGTGAGCATGCACGCTGGCTAGCTGATCGGTGCATGCGCAGAAGTAACCGTAAGAGTTGCCTGCCAGTGCACATGCTCACGCTGAAAGTCGGAAGTAAATTTTTCAATACGTTCATGTCCCTGGGCAACTCCTCCTCCTGGTTGTGCCCCAGGTGAGCGCACATGGAAAGTGCTCCCTTTTCGGCACTCGGTGCCACACCTGCGCCCACATATTCCCTTCACCACCACTGGGCTATATGATAGAATCGAAACTATCTGTCTTTTGGTGTGAAATTTGAAATGAATAATCGACCTGCTAAGTAAGGATGATGCAAATTTTGCAACATCAGAGACAGTTTAAACTGATACTTGCATTTGTAGTAATCTCATGGAAAAATGAAACCAACAACATGAACAATTAGCTTTTAAATGGCAGCTTAGGCTAGAAAATAACTTATCATTTGGAGGTTAAAGGAGACACCAACATCTGATTACGGTAATTTTTACACTATCTTCTTGAGATTGCATTTATTTCTTTATTAAAAAGCTTCATAAGTATAGATTTGTACTGAAAATTATGTAAATATTAACATAGTCTATGATTTTACCTGAAGGAATATGTAGTTATCCTGTACTGTCAAGGAATTCTTGTCAATTCTACCACTGAAGGGAGATTTCAGTGATTTTTCAGAACAATTCTGAAACTGACAGGTCATGTAGTAAAAACCTGTTGAGAACCAAAAATAATAGATAAAAGTAAATAAAGAATTGCTTACACCATTTGCCAGAATAAAAGCTGAATGATTCATAAAGTCCACTCTCTTCAACTAGTAATGATCTGCTTTCCTTGATAGCTGTTTTTTAGATTTTTGAGCAAGGTTCAGGCACATGTAAATTACAAATACCAGAATTCCACATAATGTATAATATTTTAATAGAACCATATGAATTTTAGGGTATTTAGTACAGGAATAAAGAATTCCATAAAACCTCTCTATGGGCTTGTCATTTCTGACTTGGAGGTTATAACACAAAACTTTGGTTTTGTGGAATAAAATCTACAAAATTAGAACAAAACATTGAGAACAACTTTGAGACAGGGCTCTTCAAAGAGACAGGGTTCAATCTAGAATACCGAATAGACATACCAGTTACAGATATATCAATTACAATTGCTGCACAGCATTTCAGAATCCATAGATGTGAGCCAATATAGCTTGGAATCTAAAATTGGAATGTCAGATTTGCTTATAGCTCAGAGGGATAACTTTTAAAAATATAATATAGCTTTTAAATCAGAACATGAAACATTTTTTATTTTATTTTTTTGTTAAAATGGCTTAAATTATGAATACCTGCCAAATAATAACCACAATCAACTTACAAATGTTATTTCTAATTATATTCTACTCTGCTTGCAAATGTGGAGGTGACATATAAGAGTAAATCTGGTAATTGATCTTTCTATAAAAATGTAAAGTCAAAGAATGAATATTGAATAAAAGGGAAAACAAAATTGGGCACTAAAGGTGAGTTTGGATATAAATGGAATGGATAAAGCAGTGTTTCTCAACCTTGGCAACTTGAAGATGTCCGGACTTCAACTCCCAGAATTCCCCAGCCAGCATTCTGGGAGTTGAAGTCCGGACATCTTCAAGTTGCCAAGGTTGAGAAACACTGGGATAAAGGAATGAATAAAAAATGAAACAAAAACTGAGTAAGAGGCAGTCCTACAAATCTTGAGAATTTAAAAAATAAGCTAGTCCTCAAAGCATATCTTCTATTAGCTGATAATGGCATTGGGTCTCAAAAGAGACATTTTAAACTTATTAATGAACCTAAGATACTTGCAGTTAGAATAACTCAGTGACAAAATATAAACAACGTGGCAAAAACATTCAAGGCTTAGGTACCTGAAGGAAGCATCTGTATATAAACAGGAAACAATATATAATTATTGTTGCTTGGAAGTTGCTGATGGAAGCATTTCTGTATATGATAAGATTAATACATGCAACAATATGCATTATATGCAATAATAAAAGAGTATTATTTTCCTTAAATTGTCTTTTCTGCCAGAGTTATGGATCAGTTTCTTAAGATACTACTGAAATTGACATAACTAAAATGTGTATAGTTGGATTTATATTATGCTAATTTAATTTAATTGTTTCCTTTTTATTAGTGCACAAACATAGTATCGGTAATACAACATAAACAATACACCTGCCATATTCACAATGTTTCCATTATATCAACAAAAGAAAGGAATATCTTTCTTATAAAACAAAAATATTTAATAATGCATAAATCAGATTTAAATCTGATTTAAATAAAATATTATATATAACACTGTTATTGATAAATGACACAGAAGTTATCCAATGCCTTTACAAAATAATACAATAAACTGTATTTCTGTGATTACTACTTCTTGAAGAGCTACAATCAAGTTATTAAAGGCTGTTGAGTACGTCTTTGAATAAATGTTAGTCATTCATTTTAATAGAGCATTTTGTAAATTATTTGATAGTTTCTGGTTTTGATTTTGAACAGTATTTATAGACACTAAAATTATTTGTAATTGTCTGAGTTTTGTAAATTATTTTGTTAGAGTGGCCAATTTAGTGAACTGACATTCATGGTAATTACTGAACTTTGTAACTGTAGCATTAAACACGTTGATTATTTTGATATTGAATATTACTAATAGCATTTGGGTGGTATAGGAAGCAGGACTCTAAAACACTCTCACACAGGCTCTTTCTCTGGTTTTGGTTTGATATAGAAACACTTTGACTTACCAGTAAAACCAGAATTTTTTCATTCATGCATAAATCAAAATCTACTTCATACTGGCTAGAAATTTGATTTCTATTCCACTATTTTTGCATAACAATAAAAAAGATTTCCTCTTGAAAATCTCAAGATTCCACATTTGAGAGAATCTTGCTTGAAAGGTTCATTATACTAATCAAAATAAACTTTAGGTATGTACTTATTTGAGCTCTTTAAATTAGGTTTTCAATTTGTCTTAGATACTCTTAAGACATTTATGTTTTGATTCAAAAAATCCCTTAAATTTTTCCTTATATCAATTGAAGGTAAAACCCAACATTTATTAGTTTCTTTAGTAGTGATCACTGGATCTGTCCCACAGGAATAGATGCCAATGATTCAGTGAACCGTCTTTTATGAACTTTTACATAGGCACTATACGAGGACACTTATGGAATACACTGGTTGGCTAAGTTACTTTACATGGAAAGCAGAAATATAACAGATTACAAATAAAAAGTTATATGTGCATTGATTTAGTTTATATCCTCTTGTTTTATACAAAAACGTTTGTTTGCCCTTTGTGTACATAATTAGCTCATTTAAGTATAATGAAGTTGGGCTGATTTTCTAGTAATATTAACTTATATCTACTTGATCAATATCATAAATTGATTAAACAATACATTATTATTTAAACATAATCGGACTTTATGATATTCATTTTGAAAGATTGTATAGAATTTTCTTTACACTGACTATAGCACATATAAAATGAAAAAAATATATATGAGGTAGAGTTGCTGAATACATAAGTATGAGAAAGATTATGGCACTTAGAAAGCAATTCCCATTTTTTGTGAACTTAACCAGAAATTTTGGGTTAATTTTTTTATGAATTTAACCAGAAATGTGTAAAACAAAAAACAATTACAATATCCTAATGAGTACCTCCATTTGGATCTTGGACTTCCATATGAAACAAATCAGGATCTTCATCAACTCCATCAACAGCCCTACAAAAGTAATAAAATTGCAGTTACCAATGCAAAACTACAGTTTTAGGGTGAATAAACAATAAACTATATTTAACTATTACCAATTCTGTATTTACAGAAAATAAGTTTTCTTTTCCTTTACTATTAAAATCTCTCAAAATACAGTGCAGAAAAAGATTCAAAAATAGTCATGTAAAGGATGATTTTACTATTATCCAAAAATATACACTTATTTTCAAATTTATTTCTCAAAAGCTTGATACAGTCCATGTAAATTATCCTATTTCAATTACAATGATCTCAAGTCAAGCTCACAGCTGAGCAAGGTTTTGAACTCCCACAACTCCACTACATAAGCAACATTTCAAAACTACAACAAGATGTAGACATAAGATAAAATGTTTTCTAACACATAATAAATATTAAATGTTGCTTATTATATCTAAAGTATTATCTTTCCTTGAAGGCAGATCATAAAAAAGATCAATTTCAAATGTATACTTCATTTGCCATGTTAGATAATTGTAGTTTTATTAAAAATTGCTTCATTTGAGAAAATTACTATACATAATCATTGTCACCAACATTGTACACCACTATGAGCACTGTTAATTGAAATACACTTAATTATATTTCAAATTAATTCACATTCCTATCTACCTCACCCAAACCAAAATGTTGAGAAAAACAAATACTATTCTTTAGTACAATTTAATCATTTCTTAAAATAAATAGTTAGCAAAGCTCATTCCAACTATAGTACTGAGACTGTGTTATACCTAAAAGACCACAAACCTGTTTGGTTGAGTTTTTACTTCTTCAAAAAACAAACAATTTCAATATCTATAATTTCCAAAAATTCTGATATATATAACATTCAACTTTCTGGGCAAATTATTATTTTTAGCTCCCCTAACAAAACATTCATATTTATATCTCTATCAAGAGAGTTCACCAATCTGTCTCATCAATAAAATAAACTGTGAAGTTGATCACTGGAAAATACTGAAAATCTCCCTTTAGATAAGTATAGTACATAAAATGACATTAACAAAGGAATTTTCAGTAAATTATGTTTATAAAAATATTTCTGGAAAGAAATATTGAATATGGATGTTTAAATATTGCATATCTCCTTAGCTTCCTTAAGATTACACGTATGTACCATACATTTTGCACTATAAGACGCTCCGGACCATAAACTGCACCTAGCTTTTGGGGAGAAAAACACGAAAACAAAAAATCTGCCAGTGGGCTGGCCGACCAGAAATGGCACTATTGCTGCCTCCTCTGTGTCTGCTGCCTCCTCTAGAGCCTTCGCCAGCATTCCCCGGCTATCGCCACCACTCGCCACTGCTGCCTATCACCGCCACTCACTGCCGCTGCCTATTGGCAGTTGGATCAGACTCCCAGAATACTGCCGATCAGCTGTTCCAGGTGGCAGTGATCCCCACCACCTGGAACAGCTGATCGGCGGTATTCCGGGAGTCTGATCCAACCGCCGATAGGTGGTGGCAGCAACAGGCAGTGGCAGTGATAGGCAATATTCGCTCCATAAGACACCCAGACATTTTCACCCACTTTTTTTTGGGGGGGGGAAGTGCATCTTATAGTGCAAAAATTACGGTATATATATTTCAAAATTCATTCCTTTTCTTTCTTATTCTTAGGTAGCTTTTCTATTTGGTTGATATATTGCTTTGGTGTTCTTTGTGCTGTTTTATTTTCTACATTTGATGGATGCACTATTTTATTTTTTTTAAAAAAAATAACTGTATCCTCAAAACAATTCAAATTAAACATGCCCTAAAAATACTCTAATGTCTGTCTTCTTTCACTATATTTAGTAAATTGCTGAAAACTTTGTCCAAACATACTAATAGAGTCAAGATCTCCAATTCATAATACTGGGTTATTAATAAATTACCCTTTAATCAAGCAGCATTATTCATGACCACAAAGAGACAGCTAATTTGAAACATGATGTTGATACTTTTCTAGAGGGGATTTTGTTTTCAGTGTATTGAATAAAAAGCCTCCTCTAATTAGCATGAAAATCAGGTTTTCTGGCATTTTTAGTTATTTGCAGAGACAGAAAATGTACTCAACACGATTTGTTTAATTTATTATTGTATTTTTAGCCAGATGTTTTCTTCTGATATTCCTATTTTGAGCCGTAGCTTATATTGTACAGCAAACATGCTACTGTTTTGATACTGCATACGGTATTCAGTACTTTAGTACTAGTATTCAGTCTAGTTCTTTAATTGTTCAGATTGCTTTCTGTCACATAAATTTTTCTCTTTAAGAATCTTCCATTATCTTTGTCAATTGTAAAGTGCTCTATAAAAATAAATTACAAATCACAGACTTGATGTGTGTTATTTTACTAGTGGTGGTACACTCGTTGCCATAGAAATATCCACAGATGAACAAATGTTTATGTGATAATCTATTTATCTCAGGATGCCATAATTCAGTTATATTCACTCCCATATTCCACATAAAGTAAACTATATATTGTGGGGAAGAATGTGCAACTGGTTATTAGTAACTGGACTACTCTGAGTGCCATCTGTGAAATCATGGAGGTGAATTATGCTTCTCTGGAAAGCTGGTTCAGAAACCTGTAAAGGTTACAGATTTTCCTAGCAAGAGTCCTGTTCCCTACATGTACTACACCTGATTATGCACAGCTCCTGATGATACTCCTCAAAGAAAAGGAAAGAAGGTATAATGCGACCAGGAGCTGCCTTGGATAGGCTGCATGGCCTCTCAACAGAATGGGTGTTGGTTTATCTGATAAGCCCGTTCTCTGGAAAGGTGGAGCTAGCATCCATGCGTGGGCTATCCTCAAAACCAATTCTTGAGAGCGGTGGAAGATGGAATTCATCTTTGGGATGAATATCGGGTCCACTCTTAGGACCACATGGTCCAAATGAAAAGTACATAGATTTTTTTTTTTAAGATATTATTTATTTTATTTTGTTATATTATTATAATCAAAGATTCTTTTATTACATTTTCATTTTCCTTTATACAATCACTTAAATACTGTGCAGTTAAAAAAAAAAGAAGCAATAAACAACTCATAACACTTCTATCCTACATACACCCTTCCTTCTACCCCTCCAACTTTCATTTCTCCCTTCCAACAATCCCCTCTTCTACTTCCCCTCCCCCTCATCCATTCCTTTCTCCCCTTCCCACCATCTCACCCTCCTTACATTCCCTTCTCACTCCCTCTTAATTCCCTCCTCTTCTTTCCCTCTACACCTCGCTTCGGTGTATTTCTAGTACATAGATCTTGTCGCATTGAAAGAGCCACCAGTTCCAAAATCCGTAGTGCAGATGTAATTACCACCAAGATGATTAACTTCTGCAACAGGTACAGTAGCGACGTATCCCTCAGCGGTTTAAAGGGAGCTTCCCCGAATGCTTGAAGAATGAGAGGCAAGTCCCAAGATGGATTAGTGACTGTCTTTTTGACAACGTGTGCAGATTCGATGAGTGGTCTGTGAGCTCCGGGTCTGTTGCACGGCGGGCCCATTTGAAGATCTACCTCGTAGTTCTGATTGAGGGACATGAATGTGAGATGGAATTTGATCCGCGAAGACTGTCGTGACATGGCAGACCTTATAGAAGATTCTACCCTCCATTCGCCGGGACCAGCTCGCTTCCTGCCCTTGCCACCTCCATGACTACCAGGGCAATGCCATCTCCATCCTAGGCTGTGGACAATTTACTGTGCAATATAGAACTTTCAAGGGTCAATTGCCCTTGATTGTTGTGTCCCAGCCTTTGGCTTCACTTTTGGGGATGGATTGGTTCAGGGTCCTGGGGTCTATTCTCTTCACTGATGGATGAGTTTGCCGATGTTTTTGACGGCTCTCTGGGCTCTTATACAGGTACTCCTATTTCCCTCAGCCTCAATCCCCAGGTGGCACCTATTTGCACCAAGGCGAGGCGTGTCCCATTGGCGCTCCGGGGGAGGGTGGATGCGGAGCTGGACAAATTAGTCTCCCAGGCCGTTTTGCAGCTAGTTGATCACACCTCTGGCGAAACCCCTATTGTCACACCAGTTAAGGTGGATGGTTTAGTCCATATTTGTGGGGATTTGAATAAAGCCTTACAGGCCCATCCTTACCCTGTCCCTGTGGTGCAGCATGTATTGCACTCGTTGGGACAGGGAAAGGTCTTCGCTAAGCTCGATTTGGCGCAAGCTTACCAAGAGCTGCCGGTTGACGACACCACTGCGGCTGCACAGACTATTGTTAGTCACTGCGGGGCATTTAAATGTAAGTGCCTCCAGTTTGGAGTCTGTGGTCTCGGGTTTGTTCCAGAGTCTCATGGAGCAGTTGCTCCGTGGGATCAAAAGCGTCGTCCCGTATTTTGACAACGTTCTTGTTGCAGTGTCAGACAGCGTTGAGCTCGCCCACAAATTGCACCAGGTTTTTCTACGATTCCGAGAGGCTGGTCTGAAGCTTAAAAAATCAAAGTGTTGCCTTGGATTGCCATCGGCCTTGGTTGGTTTCTCCTTGGTTTCTTGATTGATAGCCGGGTCATACATCTGACCCCTTCCAAGGTCGACGTTAGTCTGGCGGCTCCCGTTCCCACCTCTAAAGCTGATTTGCAGGCATTTCTAGGGTTGCTTAATTTCTATTCTGTATTTTTTCCCCATAAGGCCACTGTAGCAGAACCCTTGCACTGACTACTGGATAGCTCGGCCTCGTGGGTCTGGACGGACCGCGAATCTCAAGCATTCGCAGCAGTCAAGAATTTGCTGACCTCTTCTGCCGTATTGGTGCAATACAGCAAACGGCTTCCCTTAGTATTGGCCTGCGATGCTTTGCCATTTGGGGTGGGTGTTGAGCCATGTTTTGCCCACCAGCCTTGAGGCTCCCATTGCATTTTATTCCCGCACCTTATTGAGGGCAGAGCGGAATTATAGCCAACTCGATAAGGAGGCCTTGGCTGCCGTTGCAGGAATTAAACAATTCCATTACTATCTTTATGGTTGGCCATTTCATCTGGTGACCTACCATAAGCCCTTATCGGATCTGCTGGCGGGTGATTGCCCTAACACACCAGTTCTGTCCCCGCGCATGCTGCTATGGATGGAATTTTTGGCATCCTACAACTATTCCCTGTTTTATAGGCTGGGCAAGGCCATCGGGTATGTGGATGCCCTTAGCCATTGCCCTTTACCCATCTTGGTTTCAGACCCTGCTCCTGTTTCCACTGTTTTTCTAGTGGACGACGGCGATCTACCCCTTTCCGCTGTCGACATTGCCTGTTATTCTAGGAAGGATGCTCTGTTGCCCAAGGTGCTGGAGTGGGTCCAGTGGGGGTGGCCTCAGGGCCGGTGGTGCCGGACTTTTCCCCTTTCCTCCTCCGCCGCATGGAGGTCTCTGAGCTCCAAGGGTGTTTGTTATGGGGGACCAGGATTGTAGTGCCGGCGAAACTGCAGGCTATCATCCCTGCCCGCCTCCACAATGGTTATCCAGGCATAGTGCGGATGAAGGCACTTGGCCGCGCCTATGTCTGGTGGCCTAATATGGATGCTGACATTACGTCCTGGGTTCAGCGATGCCGTCCGTGCCAACAAATCCGGCCGGGTCCCCCCGTTGTTCCGGTTCATGGCTGGGAGACACCACGGAGCCCATGGTCTAGGCTCCATCTTGATTTTGCACGGCTGTTAGAGGGACATACGTATCTCTTCCTGGTGGTGGATGCATTGTCTAAATGGATAGACGTCTGCCCCATGACATCCATCACCTCAAATGCTACCATGAAGGTGCTGGGCAAGCTATTTGCAATGCATGGGCTGCCGGATACTATTGTATCCGACAATGGTCCACAGTTTACATCTGCTACCTTTCAGATGTACTTAGCCTCCCTGGGGATTCGACAAGTTTTTGTGGCTCCTTATCATCCGGCAGGGAACGGTTTGGCAGAGCAAGTGGTGCGCTCGGTTAAGGACACATTATGTCGCCTTGGCCCTGTTAGCTGGCACACTCGCCTTGCCATGTTCTTGCTAACGCAACATACCACCCTGTGCCAGAGCACGGGCAAGAGCCCAGCTGAGATTTACAGGAGAAAAGAAATACAGAACATCTATAGAGATGAGCACTATATAAAGCAACTAATTCTACTGCTTGGCAAGTCAAACATGACATGAAGAAAAAGGTAGACCACTTTGAAATACGGTAGTTATGCAGAAACTGTTCTTTAGGTAAAAGGTGCCAAAGCCTTTTTAAAGTCCAGAACTACAAGATAACATTCAGAAGCTGCTCAGTCAGGTGCCTTCCTTAGTGAATGAAAAAGAGGGAGAGGTGGTGCAGTACAATCAGACATGCAAGATTCTGTTATTATTGCCAAACTCAATAAATGATGTTCCTGTGGAGTCTATTTCATATCTTGTCTACTGAGTAGAGCTGATATATGACTAATAAAAATGCTGTCTTCCATGAAATTAAATGAATAAGATTAGTAAATCTAAATTGAGAAAGTTTCAGCATTGACATGGAGAACCTGAGAGGCACAGCAGACATGTTAAAATCATAATTAAACATTTCATCCGTGGCCTAGAAAGGAGGACAAAATAAGCCCCCCAAAGATCCAAATGAAAACATATGATCTGGATCAGAATTCCAGATGAATTTTTCTATGCTATGTTAATATTGCAGAATCACGAGAATTCCCAGCAGGACAAGAAGATCTTAAACATGCTTGATATAAGGCTTAAAAGGCCCCACTCAGCTTCTGAGATAAGTACAATCTGTACAGCATCTACTTGCTCCCAAAGTGTTGTTCATAAACAGTATAAAAGAATACATTGAGCTACTTTAAGAAAGCCTACTGTACAGGCTTCTCCAGAGAACAAAAAACAAAGATTATGTTCTATGTGAAGAAAGATCTGCTACAACAATGCTGACATTCAGAAAATGGGATCTTTAAGATCATAAGATGGAGCCAAAAGGAAGGAAGGATGGTGACCTAGGACCTGGAACCCTTCATGTATAAGAAAAATTATAAGAAGAATAAATCATGCAAAATGAAGTCAGCAAAGTAGAAATATTCTAGAACAACTGACAAGCCATGAGGAAGAATGTCTTACTGCTGTGGCAATCCACCACTTACAGAAGAAGCTCAGTGACCGTTGTCCCTAGGCTTGCATGGCATGCCAGCGGATTAGGCTTCTGTTAAGTATCTACAATTTTTAGATTCTGAATACGGGTAGTCCTCGACATGCTCATAATTCTGCACATTCATAGTTTTATTAATTTATAATATGACATACAAAAAAAATACAAAAGCAAATATTAGGGAAATTAGATGCCCACAATTGAGCCCAAAATTTCTTTTTTTTTAATAGAATTTTTTAAATTTTTTAATTTAAAACAAATACAGCATCCTTCTTTACATGCTATAGAAAGTGTATCAGTTGGTTACAAAAAGACTTTCGTGCATCTCTTCCACAGTCAACAAACATAATTTATATTAACTTAAGTATTTTAACTCAAATATTTATACACGTCACCATCATTATATCTCCATTTTCATTTGACTATAATTGTTTAAGTGTCCTTCATTATAAAATTTAATGCTATGATACAAGATTGAATGCATGAAGGGGATTTAAGGAGGTGCTGGAAAGTTTTTGGGATTATCTAAAGAAACAGATTGATTAACTATCGAATACAAAAAAATTGTGAACATTGAATTTCTTTTGGGGAGTGACTTTAGGCTTGAATATATTATTTTTGGACTACTGGACAAGAGCGGGACTTATTAAAACAAGATGAGATGCTCCATCAGGAGGAAATGAGTGGAACTTGGGAAGAAATGGCATCAATGTTTCAAAGCATCAAGAACATTCTGATAAGAAACCACATGGAGATTAAGAACTTAATGCATGGCATGGATAAAAACTGGGAAATATTATTCAAAGGACAATGAGTGATCAAGACCCCCAGGAAAAGGAGGAGTCAATTGAAAGAGCAGATGAAAAAGCAGAACAGGTTAAGCAGCAAACAAAAGATGACAAAAAGGAGACAATAAACCAAGGGGAAAACATTTTAAGAGATTTAAAAAGGTAACCGGAGACACAGGAAGTAATTTTTGAAAGGGAGATAGGGGCATGGGTAGATATTTTTGAAGCTAGACAATGGAAAAGGGTAGAGATGGGAGAAATGTTTAAAATGAATAGCCAGGATGTAGATGCAGATAAGGATAAGGATCCAAAAGAGGAATATAGTATGCAAGTTAAAAAATGAACTATTAAAGCGGGCAAGAGATGATGGATAGAAAGGATTTGTTTTTAAATATAATGGTGGCATGATTAAAGGTTAGACTAGAGATAGAAATAAGAGGGGGAATATTAGTATACACATTTTTTAATAAAAGTTTTTTTTATTTTAAATTTTCAAAACAAACACAACGCAAAGAATCCTCCTCTTTTACATACCGTAGAAAGTGTATCAGTTGGTTACAAAAAGCTTTTGTGCGTCTCTTCCACTGTTGCCACAAAATTTGTATTAACTCAAGTATTTTAAATCAGATATTTTTATACATATCACCATCATCATACCTCCATTTTCATTTGACTATAATTGTTTAAATTGTTCATCATAAAATGTACCAAGATTTAAAACCTGACCACATACTGGCATTTCATTTTTATTTCTAATATCCTCCAATAACACTATATCCTTATGGCCTATTCTGACTAAACATCAATAATATTTAGTAACAAAAATTTCTAATCCTCCTTTCCAAATCACTGTTTACAATTTACATCCAATTTCCTTATGTTGTACCCATACATATATATACATTGTTATCATTATCCCTCCTTCATTTAACTCTCTCCATTATCATAGCATTTCCCCCCTAATAATCAAAACTTAGCTAAATTCAACTTAGTTCTTTTTTATTAACCTTTATATATAACCAAATAATTTCTAATCTTCCTTTCATAGGTACCATTCAATATTCATATTCAATTACTACTTGTCATACCAATACATATGTATACATTATTATCATTATTAATTGTTTATTTAGGCATATCTATTGTCACTAAATTTCACTAAATTTAACTAGTTTTAGTTTATACACTTTCATCTATCAACCTGTATCTTTCCAGTAGCAAAACAATCTCATGTCTTCTGCCATTTGTGGTATCAGTCCTCTAATCATCTCCTTAATCAAATTTGCATGGACTCCTCTTTGCAACTCATTGCTTATTGAATCTCTCATGTAATTTTGATGCCCTTCTTGTGTTTCCTTGATCAGTTTATCTTTAATTGTCAGTGGTGTTATCAATGATGTTGCTAATAAAATTTCTCTCTTTAAATCCATAAATTCTTTTGTTTTTCTTCTTCTGTATCTTGCCATCTGGGGTAGAGTTCCCCTCCATTTAATTCCTCTTTCCGTATTCCACTCTTTCCATTTCCAGACACAAACCAATCACCATAGATATCAGTGGGTTTGATTTCTTTGTGGTCATTTTTCTCTTCGGTTTTTAGGACTCTAACCTCCACTTTTTCCACTTGATAAACATCTCCAACTTCTTCATCATATTTTACTGTTAGATGCTCTAGATTTTCCAACTTCTTCTCCGTCCTCTCAAATGTGTTTGATAATTTCTGAATTTCAAACATTATCTTTTGCAAACTTAAAGCTTCTTTCTGCTGTTGAAGTTGTGCCATAATTTCCAACTGACAAATACTGCTGCTCTGGCTTGAAGGATTTTTACAAGGTTAAACATAAATTCACAGTAAAATCTTCTTTTCACTTTCTCTGGTTAGAGATATAGTTCAAAAGGACACCTTTGTAAACAATTTGTCCTTTGGTTCTTATCACTCTCTATAAACAAACTGTGAGACTTTGAATTGCCAAGCCAGACTGTTCAGTGAGGAAAGTGAAAGTGCTTTGTTCCCAATACACAAGCCTCTAGCCTCTGAGCAGCAGCACTAACTTTCCATCTGTTGTTAGAATTCTCTTTGTTTCCTTCTTTTCTTTTTTTATATTCCAAGTTAAAAAACTAAAAATCAAATTCTTGAGTAAAATAGAGGAGAAAAAGAGGAAAACACACGTAGTAATGAGGAAGGAGAATTTTAGTCCATAGGTTGAAAACATAATAATTTTAAAAAGATAGAAGAAGAAAACTTAATCCATTCGTTTTAAAAGGCTTGCATAAATTCCATCCATAAAAATACCATTTAAGAGCAAGATAACACACTGACCAAAACCACTCAAAGCTTAATTCCGCTGCTTATTTCTTCTGTTCTCAGATTTAAATTAATTTTAAGTTTTTTGTAGGCAGGCTCTTTTAAAATGGTAAAAATTCCTCACCAGCTGTAAACACTTTCTCTTTCCATTTCCTTCCATTCGGAGCTGTCCCAACTTCATCAGTCTAGGGGCTGTGCTTTTATCGCCAGCTAGAAGAACTTCTCCTGGGTCGATCAGGGACTTTGTGGTGTCCCTGAGATCAGCAGGACATATTCTTCCCATTCGCCGTCTCTGTGGGACAGTTTAGGTCCGATTGGACTACCCAGTGATACAAGTTTCAGCAGCAATCTCAGAGCATTGAGATTGCATGTCTCTCTCATAGCGATGTTGGCTCCTCCTTAGTATACACATTTTTATACAATAAGATAAAAGTAATAATAAGAGGAAAGATTAGAAATTGAATGATGGTATTATTATGTATGTTTAAACAATATTGTGATTGGCATTGGAATAGCATATTGAAATATTGAACAATTAAATAATGGAAGTCTATAATTTAATACAAAAATGTGTATTAACACTAGAACTACATAAGCCTGAGGAATGAACAAATATGATTAATAGCATTATTTGTATTTGTACTAAAATGTATGATACCCATGTGTCACAATGTTCACGCATTGATATGGATATATTGTAAAATAAAATAAAAAACTTGGGGAGAGGGGAAAGGATAGGCTGTGGGAACAATAATTATAGTAACAACATACCTTCCTCACAACTCAAGGACAGGAGGAATTTTCACAGACAAGAGGAAGGGCCTATACAGGCTCTCCATATAGACAAACATGCAACTCACTGTATTGCATGCATCTATATTTAAAAATAACTTTTTTCGTTTATAAATATATTACTTTTGTTTCTTTTCAGTAGGTGGAAAAGTAACTTTTACCCACATTTGGTCTTTTCCTAGAAAGAACCCCTGAAACATGCAGTTTGTCTAGAGAAGTTTTATTTTCCCCCCAATGAAAGGGTATGAGGTATGATAAAACTGCTGTATTCTCACTGCCATTGCTACAGTATTTTTAAAAGCCTCTATGGGAAGAAAGGAAAAACGACAAATTCCTACATTCCTTTCAGTGAAAATAATCCTCTGTAATACTGACTGACGGTCTGCTTCGGGACTTTGTAGATGATAACAGTTTTTCAGTGTTGGTGAATTGTTAACTTTCAGCTTAGCTAACTGTATACTATACTAGTTGGGCCTATTGGAAATTGTAGTGCAGCAACATCAAGAAGGGCACAGACCCCCAGATGTAATTTATATTATTAAAATAAAGGTTCTGACCAACCAAAGCAGTGACATGCGGTGAGGTTTATAGCTGGTGAGGCACTGATACAGGATTTTCAAATTTTTTTAGACTTGTGGATTTCAACTCCCAGAATTCCACAGCCAGGCATGCTCAGTTCTGATTTAAAGCGGCGGCATTTTTCCCCCTTGCAAAATAAATTTTCCTTCATTCTTTTTCTTCTCCCTCCCCCTTCCTCCCTCTCTTCCTCCCTCCCCCCTCTCTCAAACAGACACACGCACACAGAAAAGTTGGATCCCTCTCTCACTCACTCTCTCTCAAACAAACAGAAACACAGAAGTTGGATTGAATATATTTTCCAATGGCTTGAAAGCAGCTCCTCTGCCATACCCCCCCTTCCCCTGCTGCCTTCCTATCCGAGCCTTTGATTGCAGGTGGAGCCACGTTGCCTTTTCAAACTTGTAATCAGTGAAGCTGGGCTTATATACTTTTATCCAGTTGTGTGTGTGTGTGCCCGTGTGCATGTGCATGTGTTTGAAAAGGAAATATGGCTCTGCATGCAATCAAACTTTTTGAATTCTTTCCCCCTCCCTACACACGGACCTTTTCCAGCTGTTTCAGAGAGGATTTCAACTCTGCTCTTGCCTGCTATCATGAAAAGAAAAAAAATGTAAAAGGAGAAAGGCAAGAGCTGAGGTCAGACTGAGCTAGTTGCTCCCAGAGAACTCTAAAAAGCCTCTAAAAATGCCCTCTACAGGAGGCGAGAGAACCACGTGCCTCCTTTGCATAAGAAATTTTTCACCTTTTAACCCTTGCTTAACTCTGCTCAAGTGATCATAAAGATAGAGTAAAGGAGGCATATGGTTCTCTCGCCTCCTCCTGCAGTTAAGCACTAAGCAGAGCCATCCACTGTGACTCTGGCAGCAACTACCTCAGCCTTTTTCCTTTTACATTTGCTTTTCTTTTTCATGATGACAGTGGTGAGGCCCTGCCTCCCCTGACTGCACGTCCCTGAACCAAAGATATCAAAACACATGTTCATTAAGGCATCAGTATTAATCATTCTGTTGAGAAAAGTTCTGAAAAACTGCAGGATTCAGTTGCAGAGATGATTTAATCATTTAAGCACAAATTAGAATATAACATTTACTTGAACCACCAGCTACAAAAACATCTTTAGGTAAGTAAGAACTGATAGAAATACAGCCCAGTCGGAATTCCTGATTTACCTCATGATGCAGTTTGGCAGATCAGAAGGTTAAATAGCTTTGGTGAGTTCAATGTCTTACGCAAGAGTATTTGATTTAATAATTGGCAAATGAATAACCAACAAATTTTTGGCAGAAAAATGTTCACTGCCAGAAGAGGGACCTTCTAAAATTTGGTCTTATTTTACCCAGGGCAAGCACTTTGAAGCAATGAACATTCTAGAATTGGATATTGTAGGAAATCTTTCAGTAAAACATAAATAATAAAAATTAAGTATAAATTACTTAAGTAAAGCAGAAAAATGGAATATATTTTCCATATCATGATAACTAAATCTATTAAACTTTCTCACTTGTTATTAATACTAATGAAAAGTTGTAGATATTATGTAATACAGCATAGTTGAGTAGAATACCCTCAAAGATTGAAAAAGATCACTTTTCTCCATAATTCTTTTTTATGTAATTCTGAACAGCAAGAATATGCCTCTTACCAGTAAATATGATCTTTTGACACATGATCTTGTATGTGAGTCCATTTTATTCCCAAATCAAGAGATGCATAAAGCTTAAAATGAAAAAGAAGGAGAAAACATATTATTATTTCCTCTAAGAGCACAAGGTAAAAAGCACAGGATTCTTCCAACTTTTCCCTTCAACAAGTTATGAAGTAGAGTGGAGAGAAGTGAATGGTTCAAACTTACCCAGTGAATTTTCATAACTGACAATGGACTTGATTTTGTCAAACATCTTAGTCATTACCCCACTTGGCTCTTTCATATTTTAAGGTGTTTAAAACATATTTAAAACTTTACATAGTCTTATCCTTAACATTTTTTGCCAAGGAATAAAGCATATACAAATTAGTACTGAAAGTTGAATTAATACCAGAGAGCCAAAAGTGTAAAATAGCTTATGTATTTGTTACAGTTTTTTTTAATGCAGATTCATTTCAATATTAAGCAAACATGATTGAGAATGAGCCCAGTATTTGGATTCCTATAAATGATCACAGTGCACAGCAACTGGTTCATATGCACCAATCAATCACTCGGTAACTGCAGGACCAACTAATGACATACTACTACAACTAAATCATTGTTGTTAAATGTTAAGTTTAATGCCGTTTATAATACGCTTTAATTCTATATGTGATTATTCATCTGTAACTGTTGGAAATGATATGCATGCAGATGTTATATGAAGTGTTTTGGAAAGGTTTCCTATATTGGTTATATTACAGTATTTTATGTAGTAAAATACTTTGATATTTCATACTGTTCCTCCAAGCTGTCCAGAACACATTTCAGATATATCAAAAGCAAAGCCACACAACACTTTTTAGTTATTTACCTGTCCCTCCTTGGTGTAAGCAAGCACCTTGTCTTCCTGCTTTGGATGAAATATCAGTGTTTCCACAAAAAAATTAATGGGCTGCTTTTGAAAAGTAGCACCTTCATCTGTACTAATAAAAAGATTCTGGTCCAGGTCATTGTGGGAAGAACTTACAAGAATTATCTATAAAAGAAAAAACAACAAAGCAAACAAATCAGCCAAATTCTAATACGATCCGCACATATTTTTATTTAATTAAAAATGAAAAAGGAACTAAATAAGCGATGCCTTAGGATCAATTGATTCCAAATAGATTAAAAGAGGTATTCTGCCAAGTATTCTGATAATCTCCTAAATTCTCACTGCTTATCTAAAGACCCCAAAAAATTGAAGCTTAGCAAAACTGCAGGAGATTTTCTAGCTAATCCCTAGAGGTTTTCACATAACTACAACTCTCACATTTTGTAAAAAGAAGCAACAAGTTTTATCACACAAACTAAGGCATGCTCTTCTGCACTTCTAGTAAATGGGACTGCAGTCTAATAATAATCTGAGTTTTGGTCTACTTTGTATCAGAATCAGCAACGAAGTCTTGGGAGGAGGAAGCAACTTACAAAAGTATCATGAAACTGGAAACTGGAAAAATATATCCATTCAACTTACCTTTCTAATACAGTCATGTATGCTAGGAAAATGAATATAACAAAACTCTATTATTTGTTATAAGCCTTGTAGAAGACTTGTGTGATGATGAGGAACCAAAGGGACCTTGAAAGGCAAAGAATTAACTGATCCAAGATCCAACATCAACCAAAGAAGAAAAGGAGCATGTTATTACAGAACCAGCAGCCCCGGATTCTACTCTAGATTTCACAATAAAAGCTTGAAGGTGTGACTATGATGGGCACCCATAGAGGAGACAAGCTGTGGCCAATGTCAAACACAAATTGTGATGCAACTTTTGCCAAGTTCATACTTGTATTATGATGCTGGACCCAAATTTGTAAAGGATAGAACTTGCATTGTGACATCATGGAGGAGGCTGCTACACTGTGCTGTGGGCTTTCCGAAACTCCCTACGGGCTTGATCTTCCTAAAGGGTAAGGCTTTTAGCAATCTCAAATCCACTTTTCTCTACCCCTCCCATGGCAGGGCAGGACTAAACATCTCTCTCCGCACTTTATTCCCCCCCCCTTCCCTCTGACCGGCGGCAACGCAGAGCCGCTTTGCCCAAGGAGAAGCAGTTGGCTCACTTCTTCTCTTCAGTAAGGAAAGACGTGCGCTGGCTGATGAAGTGGTTCAACTGGGACAGTCCCATTGGGCAAGGAAGGGTGGGGATCCCTTCCATTTGGATTAACGGTTCCTCGTGGCGGTGCCTGAGCGGCAAAAAGGAAGCCAAAAGAAAATGACCCAGTAAGGCTGCTTTTTTGAACAACTGGACTAGTTCACAGTCCTCTTCACAACCCCACTTCCTTAGTCTCAGGGCAAAAGCAGGTCCCAGGCTCCAGGGAGACTTCCGACCCGGCACTCCCATATTCTGAAGTTTCCTTTCCATTCCACACTTCTTCCACTAGCCAAGATCCCGATGATGTCAATAGCTTTTTCCAGACAGAAAATGGAGATCTAGTGTCCTGAAATAAGCCTCTGTGGAGAACAGATCGGTCCTCTTCCCTTTCTCCACCCCCACCCCTTATCCGCCCGAATCTGTCATGCAGCAAAGAGATATGGTCGCTGGGCGCAATAGCAATAGGCACTGCATGAGAGATCTGGGCAGACTGGAGGAGTGGAGGAAGGGAAAAGGGCCGATCTGCTCTCCACAAAGGTTTTTCTCAGGATGTTAGATTGGGAATGGGGTGGTGGAGGACATTCACCATGTGACAGGTGGGAGTTCCTTTTTAGCCGCAGCTCGGGGTGCCGGTGGGAAATGTGTGTGGACCATCCTTCAAGAGAAATGGGTTGCATGGGGTGGGGTTTCCAGAGGCTAAAAATAGATGTATTCGGTGTATAAGATGCACCAACATTCCACCCTCTTTTAGGGGGGGAAAGGTGCGTCTTATATTCCAAAAAATACAGTAAGCTAGCATAGTGTTGTGGTCGGCTGGCAGCCTGTGGAGATGGTGAGGAGGTTGGGGAGGAACATAGGCCAGTCCTGGAGTCTGGGGAAGGCTCGGACAAGGGGTCTGAGTTGGAGGCAGACAGGGGGCCAGGGCCATCTGGGAGTTATGTGCTGCCTCCAGATCCGGACATCAGCAAGGCAGAGGAACAGGCTCCCCCTGTTCCCAGTGCGCGCATGCGCAGAGCTGCCAGAAGGCAAGAACAATTGAGACAGAAGGGATGATTCAGGAGTAAGGCTTGGAGGTGATTGGCCCTTCCCATAGAACATAAAGGAAGAGCAAAGGCATGTGAGTCTTTGCAGGAAGCAACTTGCTTCAAGCTGGTCAGTTTACCTTCTGAAGCTCTTTTTGCCCTCCCCAGGTTCCTATAAAGCCTCTGGGGGTGTTTTTGAGTGTTACAGCCAGTTCCTCCTCCCCCCTCATCCTGAGCCAGGATCAGGTGAACTTTCCTCCTCCCTTCCTCCCTCCTCCCTCCCTCCCTCCCACCTGCTTGTACAGTCCAGTGCCTCCACTTGCATTTTTTCCTATCTGGGATTTGAATCGAGGCTACTTACATATTAAGTAGATGTATTAGCCTCTAAGACACAGGCTATCCTTGCCTTGTTGGCTGTATCAGGGGAGAGATTTTTATCAGGGCAACCTGATCTACCCAAATATGGAACGGAGCATACTGCTTCCGCTTTTGCCTTTCATCCCCAATCCATAAATTTAACACAAAAAATAGTTTTTCACAAAAGCGACTGTTTGGGAAGGCTCCTGGATTAGGACTGAAAGGCAAAAGCGGAAACAGTGTGCTCCATCCCATATTAGGGTAGAGCAGGTTGCCCTGATAAAAAACACATAGGGTCTCATCTATGTAACACCTGGAATTTTTCTGCTGCGATTACCTTACCCCAAATTGGCAAGTCCAAACCTTTTTTTAATTTAGCACTGTTGAGTCAGTTTTGACTTCTGGCAATTACCTGAACTAGTCCCTACAATTTTCTTAGCAAGATTTCAAAAGTGGCTTGTCATTGTCTCCTTCCTAGGACTGAGAGAGTGTGATTGGCCCAAGTCATTCAACTGGCCTCATGCCTAAGATAGGACTAGAATGTATAGTTTTTTCTGTTTCTAGCCTAGTGTTTTAACCACCACACAGAAGTGCATCTCTAGTTCAAACTTGACCCGGTCAAACATGAAGGTATCTAAGATTGGTTTCTTTAAAAAGCTTATGAACCACTGCCTCCTTCAACTCCTAGTGAAGGTTGCATTAATGGCTGAGTGCAAATCTCAGGAGAGCCCCTCCAGTCAATACCAGCCAAGATGGACTGCCATCTAGTTACTAGGCTCTGTAATCTACTGGGCTGTGGCTGTGGTTGATATTGGGAAGCGAAGAAAAGCAGTCCTGAAATAATCCTCATTACCTGCTGAGAGGGCTGAAGCACTGTAAGAGATAGGCTGAGGAAATAGCATTTTTATATCCACATGTTTTCCTCCCATCCCAACACTCTTGCTGCACCCCAGACCCTAAAGAAAAGCTAATTTACAGAGAGAAAAAGTCCAGAACAACCAGGGTAGAAACAAAGGACTTTAAAATGTCAAGGGAGCGAAAGGGTTCTCTAAATGAATGTTTCCGTAAGACACTTCAGGGGGTGTTTGGCTTAGAGTGGCTGCCTGTTCCTGTTACTTGGCAGTTCCTAAATGGCTTCCCCCACCACTTTTTTTAATCTGCAGAATGACTTTCAAATGTCTTGTGCTTGCTTCCCAATCACAAAGAATTTTCTGGAATGTGATACATAACATCTCTTTTTATCTGTGGGAAAAGAGAGCAAGGTGAGCGAAAGAGGGAAGTTTGTGGAATGGCTAATTAAATCTCTTTCTGTATGGAAGCCAGAGCTAAAAGTGGCAACTTGGATGGTTTGAAATTAAGGACTGAATAAATCTGTCATCAAAAGCTTTGTATGCTTTCATCAAGTTTCCATTACAGAATAAGCAAGCTCTCAGACAGAAATAGATGGGGAACATAAAGGAAAAAGCCTAAACATACATGGGAATAATATATGTACATGTATTGTTTAAATAAGGACTTTACCAATAATACAAAATTTACTGTTTGTACATTTACATCTATAATCCAAAATTGCATCTTCAGTATATACCCAGTTTGCTATGTCTTTATATTTGAATGTTTATTTTAGTAGCCATAAATATATATAAGGCAGAAAAGTAGTACAATATTCCAAGTGCTTCCCAAAGGATGATTTAAAGCCATCTCTGCAACCTCCTCCCCGGATTTTAGGGTACTATGGATTAACAAATTATTATCAGATAAAAATCTGTTCAATTCAGTATCTTAGGATCCATTAAGCTTCCATTACAACAAATGCGAATGAGAATCTGATTTTCTTTTCTTGATCCTATTATTTGCTATGGTAAATCTGAAAGTCAAGACAAGACTATTAAATACCTGGGGAAAGGCTTCTGTCATCACTGGGGTAGTTCAAAAGATTCCAGCACATTATGTCACACAAGACTGATCTTAATCTAACAATTTCCTCTTTATTTTCTTCACTTCTTTGTAACTTTCTTAATTGTACCATGTTATTTAACAAATTTGAAATTGTCTGTGATCCTTTTCACTGGAAGATCTCCACAAGTTGGCTCCAATTCAGTCTTGGCTTCCTAAGCAGACTGTTACTGTGCCCAACAACTCTGGCTCCCTGACATTTTCCCACACTCCTCATGATAATATGAAACCTATCCTTTTAGTTACAGCTTTCCTCTCTGCATGGTCATACAATTTCTACATTTTTCCCACTTAATAATTTATAATTTAGTTCTTTTCCATAACCCTTGCTCTTTCTCCTGTTTCCCTGCTTAATGACAAGGAAAATAATGTTTGTTAAATAATATTATTTATAGTAAATCTACATTACTATAAATAAATGAAAATCTTCTTTAACTTTATGTTTCCCAAACTGACTGCAGGCAGTCCTGTTGCAATTTATTTATTTGTTTGTTTATTCAATTTAAATAACTACAAAAAGTGACTCTGGACAACATATAATTCTGATGCATAAAAACAGGAAATTAGACAATAAACACCTGGATTAGAAAGGAGAAAAACAGAATAACAGAATGGAAGAAATAATACCAATAACATTAAAATATCCCTTTTTAAGCTAAAAAGCAGACCGAATAAAAGAAGAAATTCACTATGCCATACTTCTCCATTAAGCTCTTAGCGGCTTGTGGAGATGTGAAGAATTTTAATTAGGAAAATAATACTGAGGAGGCAAACATGTGCTCTTTTCCTCAAATTGTTCTCTAAAGCTAATCCGTCTGAATAGTTTTTAAATGTTAAAAAGAGCATTAGAAAAGTTATTTTACAATCCCATCTAATCCAACAAACTCTCCACCCAAGTCCATATGAGAATGTCAGACTTAGTGCCAGATATCTCAAAACATCATCTATAGTACTATTTTTCTCTGCCCAAACATACTAGTTGTGATGCATCCATGGTTGCCTAGGCAGAGTTGACATTCTGAGCTTTTCCTGACTTGGCAACCTCAGCATGATCACTGAAAAGCTCCAGAACAAGAAACATGCTACATCATGTCTGAGACTGCCCAATTGTCATATACAACACACCAACCACTTTATCCCAACAACATACAACTACATCAGCCAACTATCTACATTACCCCAACAACCTAAAAGCAGCAGAGATCTCAAAATGGTATTGTGCTTGAAGATGTATCTAATCAGTGAGACAGAACCCCATATATTATACATTCACACCCTCTCCTCCCCTACGGATATATCCTGCTTCATCTTGAAGTAATCCTAGTTAGGAGGGCTGAATCCCCTCCTTTTGTCAAACCTGGTTAATTGCTGGCAAAACATCTAACAGACCTGGATGAAAGTGCTGATCTTGATCACTGACCTGACAGTATAAAGATCTTTAAACTGAAGGATCTTTGCTATCATTAGGACTTCCTTAGTTACACTGCAACCTTATATTTTCTTGACTATTTCTGTGATAAGTACTATAACCTCTTTACTAATGATCAAGCTTCAAAAGCACTAACGATTGTTTTGTCTTGAGACAACCCATAATTGATGGCATGTCACGAGAACTAAGAAGCATTCATTACATTCCAACTCGAGCTTCAGGCATCTTTCACTCCAACTGACCTTCAAATGCCATCTGAAACAACTGATTGACAAATAAGCCAAACTACCAGGCATTATCAATATGTTTTCAGCTTTGGTCACTCCATTTAACAGCAGTCTATAATTTCTCACATTCCTTCAAGCATGCCTGATGGTCTCATCCTAACAAAACTTTAATTATTGTCTGACTTGGGTACTAAAACAAGGATGACACACAAAGAAAGCCAGGAAGTATTGCAATCTTAGAAATGCCCCACTCCATCCTAACAAAGAGGGCAGTGTACTCAGAACAGGAAATGGAAACGAGGTTTTTTTCAAAAGCTACAAGTGAAGAATGAAGAGTTTTTGTCGGATTCAACGTTTACAAAAATGAGTTAATCTATAGTTAATTATAGCACCAACCACCTATGTCTTCCAGCATTCCAGAAGCAAAGTATTTCACATCAGCAAGAACAAAAATACAATATGTCATGTGCTGGAATTAGTGTAAGGACTTTACAAGAAACAAGGTCGAATGCATGAACAAGAAGCCTGTAGCCTACTAGTTCTTCATCACACTATAATATCACATGGGGTGGTGCAAGGTTTCTATGAAGGAAGAAACTATAAAGGTCAATAGCCTAAAATGTACATCTAGTTATATCTATCTAGCAGGAAAGGAGAAAGGGAGGGGGATGTAGGCAACCAATCCTAGCTGAGTGCTTCATTTATATATTCCTGAATGCCACACAAAACTACCTTCCACAGCATTATAGAAGAGTGAGAATAGAATTGGTGTTTGGAAGTCTTTTCTGTCCAAACTTTTCCCAGTTGTTTATAATTTTTTCTATCCTATGCTATGTTGCAATTTTTGTGTTGTGATCCTTTTGTTCTGTTGCCTATTTATACAGAATATTTTGAAGTGTTCTTCCTTTCCTTGTTATTAGCAAAACATTTAATGGTTTTTAAGTGAAAGTACTCTAACTTTTAAAAATATCTCACAGAATATTGAATAATTAATATCTGTTTTAGAGCACATCTGCCGAGATTGTCACAATTAAGCTACACAATTCCTCTGAAATAAGATAGCATTCAAATAAGTTTTAGAACCTTACATTGGACAAAATAAATAAAAGAGGTATTTGTGTACAGGCAAGCTGGGAGTAAATTTGATATTTGTCCCTGATATGGGCAAAATTTAGAGGAATACTATGTTTTGTTAGTTCTCAGATAAATTCCATTTCATACAACAATACCCAAGACTGTGTAAACATACCTGAAAATGTATTCTCCCCTCCCCACTCTCTCTCTCACACACAATTTTCTCTACACAATCTTACTCTGCATTATGATATACAATATGAGCTAAGGCCAACTTAGGTTTTAAGAAAAATATTACATGTTTATTCATCAAGAGAAAATACTATATTATACATACTATAGAGTTATAAGGAGGATGGAGGATACAAATTGTTTGAGGATGAAGTACTATAAGAGGGAAGGAATAACTTATTTTCACCCTATTGCCCTCTCCCAAAAAAGCTGTTCAAGTAGATTCAATATCTGATGCCAGAGTTGCAGTGCTAAAGAAAGAATTAGACATCTGTGCAACAAATAATCAAAGGATTTCAGAAATTAAGAACTACACATTAACCTTAACCCTGCTTTGTGTCATGAAATACTTTCAAATAAATTATGGTTTCCTCCTGTTCATGTAGCAGATATCTTCAGGTTTTTGTTTTGTACAGGATGTGTCTGTATTTACATTATTTAAGCGCCAGGACACAGTATTTGTCTGCTTTTACTTTTTCATATATATCATCATTTTCTCATGCTTGAATAAATCCACCTGCAGTTTAATTCTGTGTATTTAGTATTTCTAATGGTTTCTCTTTTGAACATGTGGCTGATATACTTTGCTAGAAATTTATTCTAAGTACTTTTTTTTCCTGGGCTCTTCTATTGAAATAAACAATGATCCCCATACCTTCTTCTTGTTAGCAGGACAGATGTAGAAATTTTCAATGACTGTAACAATTCCAGGCTGTAAGTTTAATTTAGTATATAATGTTCCAAAATCTGACGACCTGGGAGACAAGAAAAAACAAAAATGTGGCATTCTGATAATCTGCATGTATTTCCAACTTTAAAAGGTAACTGAGAAGTATTCAGGACACAAATTATATACTTGGCAACTGAAATAAATACCAAAATTCATGCATTAAAGGGAAAAGACAGTTAGAGAGTCCAAGTTAGGTAAAAAATAATTCAAAAAAACCTGGAGCTCAGAGAGAAACAATCCGATCGGGCTGGACTGAGAATTTTTTCTGGAGGATGTGGCTACGCAAGGAGGCGTGGCCAGGGAAAAGACTTCTCAGTCCAGGGCAAGCAGACTGTGATAATACCCATACTTGGACTCTCTAAGCAGTGTGCAGGAGAAGTATTCAGGACACAAATTAAATACTTGACAACTGAAATAAATACCAAAATTCATGCAAGCAGGAAACCAAAATGACTGTAATATTTTTTTTATAAAATATTATCTCTGAAAAACGAAAAAAAACCCATTTAATTTATCAGAAGAAAGGCAAGTTCTACAACAAAGAATAAAATTTATCAAGCACAAGTTTAAAAAAGAAAATCCTACAAAGACTTTAAATCTAGCCACCACACAAAACATTTTAATTTAAGTATTACATTCAAAATGAACAGAGGGACTTTTAATTCAAAATATACAAACAGAAAACACAACTTTACAAATAGTAAAACACATAGTAAAACATTTTTCTTTGAAGACATTTTGCTTCACATCCAAGAAGCTTCTTCAGCTTTCAAGAAAAGCCAAAAAGTCCAGTTGCCTCTTGAAAAAGTATCTTTTGGATAACCATGACCTGGATGACTGAGAATCTCCATAGACACATAGTAAAACAAAAAAATAAAACTGTTGGTTTTTAAAAGGCTTGGCTAGAAAGATCTGCTTTAGAGGTTTCCTAAAAGCAGAAAGAATGATAGCTAAACACAACTTGTGATTGCATTTCTCTCCTTTTTCCCAGCTTTCAATTTGCAGAATATATGTTCACTAATTGTAAAATAATACAGAAATATATTATTTAATTCACTGTTTTAATTCACATAGACTAGAGTTTGGAGAACTTCAATTCTTTTTCCTTTTACAATATAGATACAATTAATCAAGACATACAGTATATTTGTAACAACATTGTATGCAAAAAGGCAGTTCGTAATAGCAACTGAAATGTTATTTATGAAAATCTAGAGCAGAACTATATTCTGTTATTCTTTTCACAACATTATAAATTGAAAATACAATTAATAAGAAATCTGAGGGGGACCAAGAGCCATTCTTCTGCAAGGAAAAACATATATGAGGTACTTTCAAACTGTATCTGCTCTACAACCATGTTTTTAATATAAAGCGGATTGAGGTGCAATGAAAACACATTACGATAAGGCCTCTCCTCAGCAAAACAATGAAAAAGAAAAGACAAGATGAGGGTAAACAGGAAATGTTGCTTGGAGAGCCTTCCAAACATTAAGACCCCTGTAAGTAGCTAAATAGGTGCTACATATTTGATGAAAATTTGTATGTGGTACTACACCCTTTTAAGGGAGACACACATTCATGTTAGCTGAAAGCTTCCTTGAAAAATACTTCAAAAATGTTCTTTGCCAATTCCAGGGATAGCACATAGGATCAAAGGGCTGGAAAGGACCTCAGTGGTCTTCTACTACAACCTTCTGCTCCAAGCAGGAGTCCTTTTATCATCCTGGTCAAATGGTTCTCTTATTTAAATTTGAAAACATCCAGTGATGGAGCCTCCACAACTCTGAGAAGCAAGCTATTACATTTGTGAAAACGTGGAGATCAAGCATTACACCAGAGGTGGGTTCCTACCAGTTCGCACCTATTCGGTAGAACCGGTTCGTCAAATCTACCGAACCGGTTAGAAGAGGTTCCACCAGTGGACCCGGAAAGCAGGCCACACCTACAGAAGAGATTCCAAAAATTTTTGAAACCCACCACTGGTCCTTGGATATGATTATTCTACCCTATCATGCTCCTATTTATAAAACTCAGAGCCTCTGTGAAAGGTAAGGATGACTACTGCGTTTGTGGTGCAATCAGAACATTGCGTGTGTTGAAGTTGTTTTAACGCAAACCAAAGATGCCTTTTAAAAAACAAGTTTACATCATATTCTTATGCATGCCAGTGCTGTGTGTGAGGTAATTTAAGGTGGTTCTGACAAGTGTTGTTGGCATCTTCATATCCAGTCACATGGGTGGCAAGCCACTCCCACAAAGGAAGCCACACCCACAGAGTAGGTTCGAACAATTTTTGAAACCCACCACTGCATTACACCCATTCAAACCTGGGCTAGTTTTTTTTAAAGTATAACATTACTGCATTTCCTAATGGATTCTTTTAAATGTATTAGATTACACTCACATAATTTCCAGATATCATGTTAGCTTGAGTGCTGGTTAGTTACTGTAGGTTTTAGAATAGAAATAGAAAAGAATAGAGCTGGATGGGACCATGGAGGTCTTCTAGTCCAGCCCCCTGCTCAAGCAGGATAACCTATACCATTTCGGACAAGTGACCATCTAGTCCAGGGATCCTCAAACTTTTTAAACAGGGGGCCAATTCACGGTCCCTCAGACGCTTGGGAGGCCAGACCAGCTGGGTGGGTGTGGCTAGGTCATGGAACTAGGTGGGTGTGGCTAATTTAACAGTCCATTGAACAATGCACACCAATTAAACTTTAATTTGTTTTGCTCCTGAGGGTGTATTATTTGCTTTTGTTTGCATGTTACTCTTTTGGTTGCATTTTCTTTTTACTTGATCGTTTTTTCAGTTATTTAGGAGTCTAGTGGTCCACTTCAGGAAACTCAGTTTTGCAGCAATTCTTCTCAGCCCCAAAGAGCTTCAGAAATCTCTTTCTCTCTCTCTCCCTCCCTCTCTGTCTCTGTCTCTGTCCCCCCCCGCCTCTCTCTATTTTCTGGAGATGGGGGAGGTGAAAAATGGGCTATTTTCACCAGTTTTCTGGCCTCTTGGGGTGTCTGTGCACTCTGTTCCCCCCTTCAAGCATTCTGCAGGCCAAAATCAGACAAAAACGGACCCTTTTTTGGCCAAAACTGGGCAAAAATGGTCCAGTTTTAGGGCACCTCAGGTGTCTGTGCACCCAATTTTTCACACATACACCCACTTCCAGAAGCTTTCTGTAGGCCAAAAATAGGCAAAAACGGCTTATTTTTGGCCACAAATAGGACATTTTTTGGCCTCCTGGGGCATCTATGCACCCCAATTTTCACCCCCACCTCCAGAACATCTCTGCAGGCCAGAATTGTCACCCTTACCTTTCAGTTCCATCCCGTGGGGCTCCCAGAGATAAATCCTGCGCTTGGCCAAAGGGTGGGCAGGGCGTTGTGGGTGAGGCAGCAAAGTGGTCCTGTGCGGCTGGATTAATGCCTTCGGCAGGTCGCCTGTGGCTCTGGGCCATAGTTTGAGGACCCATGGTCTCGTCTCTTCTTAAAAACCTCCAGTGATGGAGCACCCACAATTTCTGAAGGCAAGCTGTTCCACTCGTTAATTGTTCTCACTGTTAGGAAGTTTCTCTTTAATTCCAGATTGCTTCTCTCTTTAATTAGTTTCCAAACATTGTTTCTTGTCTTGCCCTCTGGTACTTTGGAAAATAATTTGTGGCAGTCCCTCACATACTCAAATACTACTATCATGTCACCCCTAATTCTTCTTTTCTTTAGACCAGCCAAACCCAAAACCTACAGCCGTTCTTCATATGGTTTGGTCTCCAGGTCTTTTATCATCTTAGTTGCTCTACTCTGAATCTTTTCCAAAGTCTCAACATCTTTTTTGTAGTATGGTGACCAGTGGTGGGATTCAAATAATTTAACAACCGGTTCTCTGCCCTAATGAATTGTTCCAACAACTAGTTCACCAAACTGCTTAGAAAGTTTACAACCAGTTCTCCCGAAGTGGTGCAAACTGGCTGAATCCCACCACCGATGGTGACCAAAATTGGTTGCAGTATTCCAGATTTGTCTAGTATAGCAAAAAGTAGATTGTAGTCTGCTTTGTCAAATGCCTTACTGAAATCTAAGTATACTATGTCCAGAGCATTTTGCTGGTCTACTAATTTAGTGACTTTATTAAAGTCAATAAGATTGGTTTGGCATGATTTGTTTTTAACAAACCCGTGCTGGCTTAACTTGTTATAATTTTATTTGCTTCTAATTGTTCACAGATCTGGTTTTTTTAAATTATCTTTTCCAGGATCTTCCCAGGTATTGAGGTTAGACTGATTGGTCTGTAGTTTCTTGGGTCTGCTGTTTTCCCCTTTCTTGAAGATGGGAACCACACCAGCTCCTTTCCAATCCTCAGGTATTTCCCCGCTGCTCCAGGATTTTTGAAAGGTATGGTACAGTGGTTCTGAGATAACATTTGCCAGCTCCTTCAGAACTCTGGGATGTAATCTGTCAGGTCCCAGTGACTTATATTTGTCAAGGTCAGATAGGTTTTTTCTTACAATTTTCTTGCTTATTTTAATTTTTATTTCTAGTTTGTCTTTTACGGTAGTTTTTATTTTTTTGGTACGTTGGGCTATAATTTCTTTTTGCATGAAGACTGATGCAAAGAATGAGTTAAGGAGCTCTGCTTTCTTCCTACTGCCAGTTACTTCCTTGCCATCTTCTCTCTTTAGTGGACCAATTATTTCCGTGTCTTTTTTCTTGTTATTAATATGTTGAAAGAAACTTGCCAATGCTTTCCTGACTTCATATTTGCATGTTCTGGCTATCTGTTGATAATCAGCCTTAGTTATGTGTCTCTATTTCCATTTTTTGAGCTTGTCCTTTTTGTTTTTCAGTTTGTCAGAGAGATTTTTGTGCAGCCATTTTGGTTTCTTCTTGAATTTCTTGTTTTTCTTTTTCAGTAGTATTGTGCTGGACTGGGCTTTTACGATCACATTTTTCAGAATTTCCCATGCTTCTTGAGTTGTTTTTCTCTTTAGGATTTTCAACCATGGAATCTTTCCTAGGCTCTGAGTTTGTTAAAATCAGCTCTTTTAAAGTTTAAGACACTGGTTGGATTATTTTCCATTGCTTGTGTTTTGTAATCAAGGTCCTGTAATCAAGCACATGCAGAGAACACCAGCTTGCAGAAGACTATAGCTTGATGGCTGTTTAACTCATACCACTATGGATAACCTTCTTTTTTGAACATCATAAATGAATTTGCGGTTAAGCTAATTTAATATAAGAAGCCTTGAAAGCCAGAGTGGCAGTATCTACCAGCTTGCCAAAATGGCACAATATTCAAAAGAAACATTAACTTTGCAAAACATCCTGGCCGGAATTCAAAACTTATTAGAAATAACAGAGAGAATCGAGAAGAAGATTGAAAAATTAGAGTTTATAACAACAAAAAATGATGGGGTCAGAGTCCCAAAAAACGAAGGGGAAAATGATTACAAAGACAAGACAACTGATTACTTTACCAGTGGAGTGGTTGAAAGTGGGAAAAGGGGAGTATGGAAAAAGGAATTAGATCAACAGGAACTCTACCCTGGACTTCAAGGCATGGAAGAAGAAAAAAAGAGAAAAAAATGATGGATTTAAGGAGAGAAAATTTCTCAGAAGCACGACTGACAACCAAAGATAAGCTGATTAAAATAGCAGATGGAGGGCATCGAGATTACTTAAGTGATGCTACAAGCAACAAGGTGTGGAGAGAAGTCCACAAAAATTTATGAAGGAAATAAATAGAAGATCAATTCCACAAATAACAAAAGAAATAAGACTGTATTATTATTGGCTGATTGGTATATATATATATATATATATATATATATATATATATATATATATATATATATATATATATATATATATATACATACATACATACATACATACATACATACATACATACATACATACGCTGATATATGAAAGTTGATAATAAAAAATCAGTTAATTTTAGTAATTAGTGATTAGTAATTTAGTAATCTCTAGAGTGCTATGTTAAATAAATAATTGATAAGGATAGTAAGGTACATATATGTGTTGGTTTGATGAGAGGAAACCTGATATAATTAGCGAATGAATTTCTATTAATAAATAACAATTTATTTATTTTTTATTTATTAATTAGACTTATATACCGCTTCATAGGGCTTTCAGCCCTAAGCGGTTTACAATTTTTTTTAGCAAATTGAGTCAGCAACTTGCCCCCACAGTCCAGGTCCTCATTTCACCCACCTCGGAAGGATGGAAGGCTGAGTCGACCAGTGAGATTTGAACCGCTGAGCTGCAGATCACAGTCAGCTAAAGTGGCCTGCAGTACTGGTAAATATCTCTCTTTCTTTCTGAGATTGCAGCAAGTGTTCCTACTGCTTTAGATTTATATTCAAGAAAGTCTTGACTTTTGTGACATTATTGAGGTTCAAATTTAATTTCTATTATACTTCATTGATTTCTTTTCCCATAATGAAGTTTTATATTTATTTGCTTTAGCATGATACAATGTTTTCCACAGTTCATAGCAGCAACAGTTATGGTATTTGATAAACTGTCTCTCAGGCAACCTTGAAAAATAAATGGAAATTGCTGCTACCAAGGAACAATATTCCAGATTAGGAGTCCCAAGTGCTATATCATCAACTGCATAATCATTTTCCATCATCCTCCTAACCTCACCAAGCCAAAGGATATCAAGTACTTCCTAGCAAAACTTTTAAAAAAACACACACAAGGTAAGCATTACAACCCTTTTTAAATATCTCTTCCAATGTATTATCTGTCTATCTGAATTGGGGCTATGAAGACTGGCAGTAAACATTGTTTTAGCAAAGGGCAAGCTAATTTTTCATACAAAATCTACTGATGACTTTGGGGAAAATCAGGCACTGGCAAGAGGGAGTATGCTGAAATTACCAGAATGACTAAACACTTGCAACCATAAATGTGGCTAGAAAAGGTTAATGCAGGTAAAATCCCCGCTCCCCATATATTGCCCTATCTATTGCATCTCAGTCTCTTCCCTCTGTAGCACATACACATTATGCAGTTCAAATAAGTGGAGACTGTCAGGCCAAGTTTCTTCAGGAAGCTCAAAAGATCAGGGGTCAAAATAATTTCAGCAGCAGAGAATGGAATCAGCACCATGGACAGTATCCAATGGTAAAGTGCTGCTTGGACCTTTGTTCCATATTTCAGGATGCTGCCTTGACATATGACTGACATGAACTGGAATCCTATGTAAAATTAAATATTTATTTGATGGGTGGTTCTCCATTCTGGAAAGAGCTAGCTGTGGCCTTCAATGGACTTTTAGCATTGCTATTGATTTATATGAATTTTCTCTACAATGAATGCTTATTTTCTCCATCCTTTTTCTAACCTACTTTTTATGCTCATAAATGATAAAATTGTACTTGTTATGTGATGTTCATGTATTATATATTTGTAATCAAGCCGTGAAGACAACAAACAGATTAACATGACAGGAATTAAAATATTTACTTCTACTTCTTCCCTTGTTTCTCATTTCTTGTGATTTGCTTTTTGTCTACATGACTTAAGTCCAAAGCAGATCCTCTTCAGTCAATCAGCTCCATTGAATTGGTTCTGTTCTTCCATATTCCACATGATCTACATGAAGGTCTTAGGATATGCATGAGACATCCCTCGGATCTTATGGGGACTGTAATAATATTCCAAATGCTACAAGGCTTGTACTTCTAATGTACAGAGAGAATAGACCTTTTAAATAAAACATTCTACACATGCTTATTTAGAAGCAAGTTTTAAGGAGTTTTATATGGCTTCCTGTTACTGTAATTTTGATATTTTAATGAATTTTGATGAATGTTGATGAATCTTTTCCTTCACTTTTATTGCTTCTGCTTTTTCCCACATTAATTTTCCTACTTCTTTTTCAATTAAAAACATCAACTTTGAAACATATTAGTACATACAATATCTTAATCAAATAATGGTTTATGTATCTTTTCTTTATTTTATTGAAGCATATCTTTTATTTCCTTCAAAAGACAGGAATTCAGGTTCATACTTCAACTATTTTAAATTCATTTGAGTTTCATCATCTGCTCTATTTCTCTGTTATATCATGTTGACTTAAGTTCTTTCCTCTACACCAAGGGTAGTCAACCTTTTTATACCTACCGCCCACTGTTGTATCTCTGTTAGTAGTAAAATTTTCTAACCGCCCACCGGTTCCACAGTAATGGTGATTTATAAAGTAGGGAAGTCAATTAAGTTAAAAAAAAGGAAAGTGCTTCAATATCGGACAAAACCCTTACCACCCACCATGAAACCTGGAACACCCACAAGTGGGCGGTAGGGATCAGGTTGACTACCACTGCTCTACACTATGTGGGAAATGACAGAGATATAATTGTAACCTCTGTATGCAAAGCTCCCCAGATGAGCAAAGGGGATATTGTGTAGAAGAAGACAATCTCAGGTAACCCAAACCAAGCAACTATGACTTGTAGTATACCAAGTATATTATTTTCAGCACAGTGTAAGTATGTCTTTGAGTCATTGAGACCAACTTGGTATGATAATTCTGTACTAACTGAACTTTCTGCACTAAAAGTAGCCTTACATATTGCAGTAGTTCACTCTGGAGATTATCAGTGTGCATACTGCGATTTTAAGTTTCCTCCAAGTGCCTGAATGCAATCAACTGCTGTATTTTTCGGAGTATAAGACACACCTTTTTTTCCTCAAAAAAGGGGCTGAAAATCTGGGTGCGTCTTATACATCGAATACAGCATTTTTTCCTCCCAAAGCCCCACCCCTTCACTAAAATGGCCATGTATGCCCTTATAGAAGCTTTCAGAGACCTCCTGGGGGCTGGGGAAGGCAGAAATGAGCAAAAAATGGGCCGTTTTTGCTCCCCAGCAGCACTCTATAAGCCTCCATAAGGCTATGCCTTCAATATTTCTTTTTACAAAAAACGGGCCCATTTTTGTGAAAAATGGGCAGTTTTTTTGCTCATTTTTGTCCCCCCGGCCCGCCCCCGGAGCACTCTGCAAGCTCCCCCAAGGCTATTCATGCCTTTTATTTGAAGAAAAATTTTGGGCAGTTTTGCAAAGTGCAAAAACTTTTTTTCCCTTTTGGAAAGCTCTTTAACTGATTGATGAGAATTACGTGGATCAAATGCTGTGCCAGCAGGAACAAAGTTAGGTGCTGCAGATTATTAGCGATTTCCTTCTCCAGCACATGGATAAGTACACCTAGAAACATCTACCTACCTACTTACCTACCTACTCTCTCTCTCTCCCTACCTACCTACTGTATTTCTCTCTCTCTCTCCCTCTCCCTCCCTACTATATTTCTCCCTCTCTCTCTCTCTCTCTCTCTATCCCTCCACCTACCTACCTACCTACCTACCTACCCTCTCTCCCTCCCTATCTTCTCTCTCTCTCTCTCTCTCTCTCTCTCTCTCTCCCTCTACCTAGCTACACACACTCCCTACCTACCTACCTACTGTATTTCTCTCTCTCTCCCTCCCTCCCTCCCTCCCTCTATCTACCTACCTCCTTTTTAAGAAATTTGCCTCTTCAAAACCTTGGTGTGTCTTATACTCTGGTGCATCTTATACTCTGAAAAATATGGTATATCATGCCATTATCTAGGGATCTGGTTGTCATCAGTTTATTGATAGGTCCAGCTCCAAATCTACTTTTGCTCTGTTTCATGTTGAAACCAAAAAGCATGACAACTGAGTGGAGTCATGTGAGAGATTATATCTACATTTTCCCCAAAAAGCAGCTGTCTGCAGCAGCACTATCTGAAATCTATCAAGGCATTATGATTTCCAAATATTTCAGGCTGTCCAGAAGGGTAGTACTATAAATGATGTTAAAAGTCATTGCAACAGTGAGAAAAATCAATAGAGACACCCTCCCTCAATGATCTCTAAATAAAGATAACTCATCAGACCGATCAGAGCAATCAGAATCCTGTAGCCCTTTCTGAAGCCAGTTTTACAATAATAATTCACAATAATCTGCTTTTCTCAGTACTTTCACCAAGATTGCCTGAAGATGCTGCAAATTATTCTCAGTTCTAGGAAGGAGGCAAACCACTTCTGAAATATTGCCAAGAAACCTGCAGGGACCTGTCCATGCATTTTCTGAGAATCAGACATAACTGAATGAAAGGAAAAATGTTTATAATAAGCCACTGTGCAATTCCTTACTCATTTGGTAGAAAAATTTAATATATTCCTTCCTAACTAATTTTTAGAGTTAAAATGGACATAGCCAAAGCAAAAAGTATGTTCGATAGCACAACATCCACATCATATTTACATATAATATTCACATTTGTACATTCATTCACATGCTCACATACGATAGACACATACTGCGGTTAATTCTCATACACAAATACAGATGTTTCATTTGTTCTTTTTTTCCAGACACATATTCATAGTACAATGGAAGACATACCTCTTCAAAATTTAGACATGAAATAATCTACCATTAATAATAATAATAAAAAAACTTTTATCAATCTGAGTCCTATTTGACAAGCAAGGGAAGAAGAAGGGGAGAAGGCCGGCTGGGAAACGCCACACAGGCCAAATTCCAGATATTTGCCATCTCTGCTTTAAGTCCGCTAACAGTGCAAATGTTGCAAATTCTTTCTCTGTTAAAAGCAGATTTTACTGTTATAATCCTTTTGTACCACTTAGGAGGATTTTAGAGCAACTGTATCTTTTTCCTTTCCTTTTATGCTTTCCTCTAAAGTGCGATTAATGTTTCTTTTCATTAAAGACAAAATAATCACCATGTCCGAATATAATTTTATTTATACCAGCTTAATCTCTATGCTTACCTTTCTTTTCTGATCTCTTTTTTTACAGCTGCACTTTGTTTTTGTGTTCTTCAAGGAATTTGGATTGCCATTTTTTAGTTTGCCTGAATTCTGTAAAAGATATTGTATTTGTTTAATTTTTATTTCTTTCTAAAATAGCATCAGAGTCACTGTTGACTGCCTTGCTGTGCTTTTCTGAGAATTCATAGAAATGATATTAGCAATATGGGAATTACATTTGCAATGTATAAGAAATCTATAAGAAACCTATAAGAAAATGTTCAATTTGGAAATGTAAGAGCCAGTTTAGTCTGGTGTTTAAGGTTCTAGGCTAGAAACTGGGAGCCTGTGAGTTCTAGTCCTACCTTAGGCATGATGTCCGGCTTGCAGCCATGTTCCTTTTGGGATCTTTGGCCTGCCACACTTCTATTCTGCTATGCTGTTTCTACAGTGGGGAATTGGGATAGGGGATAGTATGGAGTAGAATGTTATGTAGCCAGAATAAAATTCCTTTCTAGATTGCCAAGGTCAGCCTTTGCACCTGACCGGAACTGAATGGGTGGAACTGCCAGCATGGAAGGGGAAGATTGGACCATGTGATGGACTTGTGAGTGTGAGGGCAAGATCATGAACTTTAACTTGGGTGGGGAAAACTGAGAAGCTTCAGATTCGGTTTTCCCAGAAGGCTACCAACATGGCTCTCTTAATAAATTGGAACTTTGAGCAAGACTTTTCCTTGGACTCTGATTTAATTTTGGATGCTATCTGGAACACTGACATTGGCCCGAATCTCCCTTAAAATTCTTCATCAGCTACCCCAAGATTGGGGCGCTGTTCGGGGTTCTGAGTCCCAGCACTGACCCAAACTTGGGCAGTGTAAAATTTCACTGAAAATGGAGGAAGAGAAGAAAGCCACAGAGAAATCCTCAGATGATGGATCGCCTATCTATGTTGAGACCATTTACGTGCCCTCTAAAGCTGTGGTCGAGGCTGCAGAAGTGGCAGAGGCCGCAGGAAGGGAATGCCAGCTGAGGGCCAGGAATTAGCTCTGCTAGATGAAGTCTTGGGATTCATCGCCTCTAAGGAATGTCTGCTGGAAAGACAGGGGGTACGAGGGAAGCTTCAACACATGACTGGAGGAGATCAGAGCAAATACCAGCTAGCAGATCCAATGACTGGGGATCCCAGTCACCCTCACGTAGTCATTCTCTGACCGGCCTCTAGACCAATTCATACAGCTAAACATGAGTAGAATCAACCCTCGATTTAGCTCAGGACACCTAGGTGGACCCTGGCCCAGCCCATGTTCTCCTTCCCTAGCAGAGACTCTGCAACGCACTGCAGTGGAGATCTTTGCTCTTTCCACACAGTGACTAGCGAGTCAGCCCAACACCTTGCAGCTGGAGCAAAGCCAACCTCAGGGACCCTCCCTCCCGCAGACGGGCCCTCCACCGAGATGGGAGATTCAATTCAGCCAGCAGAAAGGGGCTTGGAGCACATCTCCCCTTAGCCAGTCACCGATGTTCGGCCTGCAACCTGTGAATCAAGCACCACCGGGGTGGGCTTTCTTCCCGGGGAATGGGTGGGGCTGATACTAATGGCTGCCTGCCCCTCCTCAGCAGATGACCTCAGCAGATGACCTCATCTCCTCAGCAGATGACCCCGCAACCAGTTCCAGCCCCACCAGCAATGCAATGCTTTTGCTCAATCTCCGCCACTGGGAGCGTCTCAACAAGGGAGCCTACCACTCCAAGCAGCCACCCAGCCACCAGCTTAAATTCAGACACCAGCCCTGCCGGCTCCCATGCCCCCTCTGTTCCAGGCAATGGTTGATGGGACCCCAGAGAAGCTAGCTTATTTCCTGAATCGAGTCTGGGTGTACATTGATCAGTTTGGGGCCCAATATCCTTCCAACAGAGAATTGATTTCGGCACTATCTGCACAGTAGATAGTGGACCTCCATGATGAGGTGGCTTCTGAGCTCGAAGGTGCAACTGGATTCATCCAACTGATGCGCACCCTATTTAGCAATGTGGGCCAACACATGGAAGCAGAAGAGCAGATCCAGAGATTGCTGCAGGCTGGCCATCCTGTGAAAGAGTTAGTCTGGGAGTTCAGGAGAAGGGCTGGAAAACTGAGAGATTGGCCAGAAAGACTTCTAGTCCATACATTCAAAAACGCCTTAGAGCTTGAACTGAGGAAAGCTTGCAGCATAAGAAGGGGTCCCAGAATAGATCCAGAATTGATATACCACTGCAATCCTGCTGGACCATGCTCTTCACCCTCATCGAAAGCCTACTGCAGAAAGACCTGCTAGAAGGCCTTCGTCTGCTAGAACGCAGACAAAGAAAGCTGAGAAGCCTCCCCCCTCCTAAAGGGGGGGAATAAAATGCTACTGGTGAGGTCAACCTGGCCACAGAGTGTCAGAGTGCCTGGCTCCAGCCACAGTCCAACAAGCACATGCACCACCTGCCAGCACGACAAAGAAAAGGCCCTGAAAAGGCCCCGAGGTTGTCTGATCCAACAACCCAAGAAGCCTGATCCCTACCCTAAGGAGATGAAGAGTCTGACCACTGGGGAGACCATTCCCACCTTGGAGGAGGAGAATAGTGAAGACGGCCCAACGGTAAGTGCACCCATCTGCCTCTTTACTATTAAAGAAAAACTGCAAGTGCCCGAAACGGGGGTAGAAGGGGAAGTTGAGGTAGTTGTGGACACTGGCTGCACCTGATGTTTTAATCAGCATGCTTACTGTAGAGCAGTTAGGCATACACACAAGACTCCTAGCCAATCCCATTTGGTTTGAGTAGGTAGATGAAACATTAATTGGGAGGGCCCCAGCCATGCTAATTACTGAATTGGTAAACTATACGCAAAGTTGTTGAAGTGTGAGTTCCACAAAACCTCACTAGATTACCTGGGTTATCGCATCTCCAATGAGGGGATAGAAATGGATCCAGGAGAAGTGAAAGCTATGTTAGACTGGAAACCTCCAAGTACTCGCCAACAGCTACAAAGCTTCCTTGGATTTGCCAACTTCTACAGACAATTCATTCCAGCTTTCGCAGAGATTGCCCTCCCATTGACTGAACTATTAAAAACGGGGCCTTCCCCAACAAAGCCAAAAGCAAACCAGCCCCTTAAGTGGACAATGGACTGTCAGAAAGCATTCGAGAAATTAAAACGGCTCTTTGCCCAAGAGCCCACCCATACTGCAACACCCCAACCCAGAACAGCAATTCATAATCCAGACAGATGCCAGTTATGTAGCTGTAGCGGCAGTGCTGTTGCAAAAGAATAAAGAAGGCCACCTCTTGCCGTGCGCTTACATCTCCAAAAAACTCACTGCTACTGAAAGGTGGTGGGCCATTTGGGAAAAAGAAGCATATGCGGTCAGATGGGCTCACTTGAAGACATTTCTTGGAAGGGGGAAATGTGCCATTCCTAAAAAAATATCTCAACGCTCTCAAAAGCCCTTGAAGACTGTCCCCAAAGCAAAACCGCTGGGCACAATACTTCCGAAGGTTCAAATTTGAACTGAAGCACATCCCTGCAGGGAAGAACTTGTTGACAGATACCTTGTCAAGAAAACCGCAGTATGACAGTAAGAAGGAAGAAGTGGTTCACCCCATCCTTTCTTCTTCCCATCAAAAGGCGGCTCAAGTCACCACCCGAAGCCAGGATAAGCTGAAAGCAGCAATGAAATCAGAGCTGCCAGCAGACCTGTGGCTCAACAACAACAAGGACATCCTGACGATGAAAGATGGCTTAGCCTGGAAGGGATCCAAACTATAGGTTCCCACGAGTTTGAGGTTGGAAGTTCTACAGCGAAGCCATGACGGGAAATTAGGAGGCCACTTTGGATTCCTAAAAATGCTCCACTTTGCCAGCTGCCAATTTTGGTGGCCAAAAATGAAATCGGAGGTGGAAGATTATGTAAACAGCTGTGCCACCTGCACGACCATGAAAATACAGCCATGGAAGCCCCCTAGACTACTACAATGAGTGGCCAGCCCTAGCTGACCATGGGAAGAGATCACAATGGACTTCATTGTCAAGCTCCCAGACATTAGCGGAAATAGAGTAATCTGGACAGTTATTGACGTTTTCCAAGCAGGCCCATTTCATTGCTTGCTCAGGATTACCATCCGCAAAAAAGTTAGCGAAAATGTTTGTTAAACACATTTACCACCTGCATGAAGTGCCCAAGAAGATAATTTCTGACTGCGGAGTCCAGTTCACTACCAAGTTCTGGAGAGAGTTCCTGAGATCCATTGGGTCCACACAAGGACTGACCGTTTCATCAGAACACGAACAGAGCAGCGGAAAGGGCCAATGTGATGGTGGAACAATACATCTGTTGTTATGTGGACTACCAACAAGACAACTGGTCGGATTTGCTACCACTTGCCGAACTCGCGTACAACAACGCAGTCCACAGCAGTACTGGATTAACTCCTTTTCAAATTACCAGGGACATGGAATTTGTTCCCATGCCTGAACTGCCCAGGGAACCTCCCTCTTCAATGTCTCTGACTGAATGGATGGACACTCTAAAGAAAGGGTGGAAAATATGAAAAAAAAACTCTAGCGGAAGCGGCAAAAGCATACAAGAAGCAAGCTGATAAATACTGCTTGCTCCAACCCCCCTTTCGTGTGGGGGACAAAGTTTTCTTATCTACCAAATATATAAGATTAAAAATGCCTAGCAAGAAATTTGGTCCAAAATTTCTAGGTCCATTCCCAATAGTGAAGATAATTAACCCAGTTACAGTTCAACTCAGTCTACCCAGAATTCTAATGAAGATTTATCCAGTATTTTATTTTAGCTTATTGAAGCCAGTAATTGGGACCAGCACCGTCCACCCAGCCTTCCTTCCTCCTGTAGTGATAGAAGGGGAGACACATTATGAGGTGAAAAAAAATCTTAGACTCCAGGCTGTATAGGGGTCATTTGCAATATTTAGTGAAGGGGTACCCTTTGTCCGAAGTTATTTGGGTGAAAAACTGGAACCTAAAAACTGATAAATTAGTAAAACAATTCCATGATAAGTTTCCCGATAAGCCAAAGGGTCTTCATGGGGGGTGGGGGAGGTGGTTAGTTCTGTTATGTTAACCCCTATATTATTCTCTTTTCAGGAAACGTTTTTCTTCTGAGGAGAGGCCGTCTGTCAGGCCTGCAGCCATGTTCCTTTTGGGATCTTTGGCCTGCCACACTTCTATTCTACAATGCTGGTCTACAGTGGGAAGTTGGGAGGGGGAATAGTATGACGTAGAATCTTATGTAGCCAAAATAAAATTACTTTCTAAATTACCAAGGCCATTCTTTGTCTTGGTAACTCTGCACCTGACCGGAACTGGATGGGTGAAACTGCCAGCATGGCAGTGGAAGATTGGATCATGTGATGGACTTGTGAGTGTGGGGGCAAGATCATGAACTTTAACTTGGGTGAGGAGAACTGAGAAGCTTCAGATTCGTCTTTTCCCAGAAGGTTGCCAGCATGGCTCTCTTAATAAATTGGAACTTTGAGCGAGACTTTGCCTTGGACTCTGATTTAATTTTGGATGCTATCTGGAATGCTGACACATGAAAGTCAGCTGGGTAACTTTGGATCAGTCATTCTTTCTCTCTCAGTCCAACCCACTTCTCTGGGTTGTTTTAGAAAAAATAGAAGGAGGAAGGAGTAGGCATGCTTATTGACTTGCATTATTTATAAAAACAATAAAGGTCAGATATAAATTTTAAAAGTTATAAGAATTTTTTTTCCTATTTCCTTCAAACTCCTGGTTACTGTCTCACATAGTTTCATCTCTTGTCCAGGCCACTTCTGGTACTTTTTTCCATTTATAGAACTTTCTTTCCTCTTAAATATTATTTACACTCTGTTTTTAATTTCCAAAATTTAATTTCTAAAATATGATTTTGTATTTCTCTGAAATACATGCTGTATATACATACTATTGGAATTTGCCTTTTTGTACAATAATGGGTGAATTGTTTTTCTTTTAAAAGTAGGTTGAGATGTAGTTTTTAATTAACTAGAAAATGACAGGTGGCTGAAATAGGGTTAGATTTTAGGCTGTGTGACGATTCAAAAGCAGTTAAGAAATTCTAGATATGAATGCTGAACAATTAGTGTGCCTGAAATTTTCTACAAATTGCTCTAATAATCTATTTTAAGAAATGTCTGCCAGAAGCCTGTTTAAAACATTCATGTAAGATGTTTATCAGATTTTTGTGAAATATTTGGAAGAATGGTTCAACTGCTTCCTCACATCTCCTGGACAAGGTTACATAGTATTAAGGAATAAAGAAAATATTTGCCTTCCCCAGTCCAGTGAAAATATAAAAAGCCATTAGATCATCCATCCATCCATCCATCCATCCATCCATCCATCCATCCATCCATCTATCATCTATCATCTATCATCTATCATCTATCATCTATCATCTATCATCTATCATCTATCATCTATCATCTATCTATCTATCTATCTATCTATCTATCTATCTATCTATCTATCTATCATCTATCTATCTATCTATCTATCTATCTATCTATCTATCTATCTACCTACCTACCTACCTACCTACCTACCTACCTACCTACCTACCTACCTACCTATCTATCTATCTATCTATCTATCTATCTAGCCATCTAGCCATCTAGCCAGCTATCTAGCTATCTATCGTATCTATCTGATTCATCAACCTCCTCAATTGTCCAAGCAACTCTGGGTATTTTTTTAGTTTGTAGAAATATTAATAAATTTGTAGAAAACCTAAATATATTACTAAAAACCAAGGAATAAAGAACCAACTTCAGTGACAACTCCCAAGAGTCTTACCCCAAGGCATGATGCAAAACTATGTTTTATAGTCTTTTCTTAACAACAGGGTCAGAGCTGGGTGGATTTGAGTAAAAGATACTACCTCACAGGGCAGGCGTAGGCATAAAAAAGAAGTACTTCCAAGGTACTACAAAATGATATAATGTTAACAATGGGATATTGAATATGCACACCCTACTAAATCTATATAACACAAGGATACATAACTGGAGAAAGGAAGTCAACAGGCCCTGAATCATGAAGGGATTTATAGTTGATGACCAGTACTTCTAGCCAGAAGCAATACAATTCATGGAGCAGAGGTGTTTCTGAGTGAACTGAAGTGGGACCATTACCATTAATGTCCCTGCATTCTTGATCAGCTATAACTTTTATTATTATTTATTTATTTGTCTTGTATGCCGCCCACTCCCGGAGGACTCCGGGCGGCTCACAAAAGACAAGGGAAAGGGGGGAACGAGACAAAGACAACATATTAAAAACAAACCCAACATTCACAATTTCCGTAGAGGTAGATGCTTCTCAGCTCCCCCCAGCCTGCTGGAACAGCCAGGACTTGGTGGCTTTGCGGAAGGCTGGGAGGGTAGTAAGGGTCCGGATCTCAACAGGGAGCTCGTTCCAGAGGGCCGGAGCTGCAACAGAGAAGGCCCTCCCCCGGGGAGTCGCCAGCCGACATTGGCTGGCAGATGGAATCCAGAGGAGACCCAACCTGTGCGATCTAATTGGTCTGAGAGAGGTAATCGGCAGGAGGCGGTCTCTCAGGTACCCAGGTCCGATGCCTTCAAAGTGATCTTCAAGTTCAGTCCTAAGTAGTGTGTGCTGCAATAATTCAATCACAAAATGACTAAGGCATGGGCAACCATGAGTTACTTCCTGGTCCAGGAAAGGATGTAGTTGCCACATACTGTAAGATGGATCCATACAAAGGGACTCCTGGCCACAGCTATCACCAACTGCATGTCATTTCCCAGGCAACTTTAATAAATTAGGACTGACACAGAAACAATACATATGTAGATAGTCTTACTAACAAACTCAAGCATCCCATTTAATTTCTTGAGGTTCACAGGCTCAAACTCTGCTTAAATGGCAAGAAAAGATCCTGCCCAGCCAACTCAATTTCAAACTATTTGAGATGGACTCTTGACTAGTCAGGTCCATCTCAAATAAATTGAAGTGCCAGATGCCTAGAATATCATCAAATGGTTCTTAAGATATTCTTCATGCTGCTTTTTCTCTAAAAATGTCCAAGTAAGTCTAAAAGGGCCAGCAGTCAGCAATATTTGGATGAAAGAGGAATTAAAAAAAATGTTTTGCTATTTTTATCATACATTATTGGTCTTAGTGTAGGCTTGAACATGGATTTAATGAGACTCACACTTTATCTTCCTCCAAAGAACTGAAACTTTTATTCTGCCACCATCTCATATAGCTCTTTAGAGAACCTCCAGGATTAGCAAACAGTGGAGGATGCTCAGATACAATTCTACCAAAGGCTACTGTCATTTCAGAGTCTAAGGAAACTCCCCAAACACTATCTGGAACCCTCGAAACCAATTGATAAGGCCATTCTCCTTACTGTGTGTGTGTGTGTGCGCGCGCACACACGCGCGCAGTACTAAACACCTCCAAGGAAATCAGAAAGTGATCTGACTACAAGATAGGATAGATGTCCCGCATCACCAGATAACACTGCAGTTGCCCTGAGACAACATGTGACCAGTGATAAGTGTGTCAGGCCTGCATTTATATTCCTTTTAGAATTTTGGCCTGCCACACTTTCTCTTATTTCATTACGCCGTTTCATTAGTATAGTTGATGGGAGGGGGGAATAGACAGGAGTGAGATTGTGGAATGCATTGTTTTCATTCTTTACTAGAAGCCAAGGTCATCCTTTGTCTCCGCACCAGTACACCTGACCGGAAGCAGCTGGGTGTGGATGCCAGCGTGGAAGAAGAAGATTGGACCATGTGATGGATTGTGGGTGTGGGGACAAGATCATGAACTTTTAACTGGGTGGAATTCTGATGTCATCTCCAGTATTGGGATTAACACAGATGTGCCTAAGATGTCTGCTTTATTAAATTGGAACTTTAAGGATAGTTTTGCCTTGGTCCCTGATTTAATTCTACATGATACTTGGAACGCTGACATTGTGTCCATCCCACAATAACCTGGGTGAGGTCCATGCTTGCCTGGTGATCATGAACATTAGATTCTGCATCAAACTGAGGCAAAATTAACTCTCCCAGAACCAATATCATAGCCAAGTTCATAGCAATAGTAAGCAACTTTGCAGCTATATGTAGCAGGGAGGGTGGTAAAACAAGTGCTTTCAAATGAACCCCAATTTAACGAGACCTTCCCTTATTATGGGGCTATGCCTCTGAAAGCTATTAGAGCCCCTCAAATAACAACAGCCACTGCATTCTCTCTGTTTTCAGGTTGCGGCATCATTGCCTATACATTCAATCCACAACTTTCATTTTGGAACCAACGCTGAACTACAGAGCTAATGACGAAAACATCCATTTTTCTCTCAGCTTCTCCCCCTCCCATCTTGCATGCTGAAGAGTTCAGGAGAATTCCAAAACTCGCTTATTCTTTAGTAACCTTTTGCTGGCTGTACTAAAGGGGTTACCCAAAAATAGAAATGAATGTGACAGTAACAATAGGTTTCAACTGTTCAATTTTCCCTCTGAATCTATCGTTCAATTAATTTATTAGTTTCCTAGCAACCCATCTCAATTTTCTATTCTTACAAGTAAAGCTTCTTTCATTTCCTGCGGAGAAGCATCCCTCTTTCAAAGCAGCCGAGATTTAATTTCTTCCTGTGGCTTTTGAATCACATTATGTGTTCCTCTTTCGCTTCTCTTGTGCTGCTCTGTGTTTTGGTTTTAAAGACAGAAAATAACAAAAGCACTTGAAACTCCCAACTGCAAAATAGGATGTGTGGGATAGTGAGGCATACACAACTAACAAAGCACTGTTACTGTAACACATCTGAACCCACTAGCACATACAGTGAAATCTGAAACAACCCCAGCTGTACTTCATGAATTAGTTTCCATTTTCAGCTTACTACATAGTGTAAACTACACAAGATTTTCTACAAACTGTTTTAAAAAATACATTAAAGCATATATTAAAATAATAACTAGGGTTTAACAAATAAAGCCAACTACGGGTAAATAAGATCTTCAGTAATGCACTACCTAAAATATCATGTTTAAAAAATATATAACACACCTCTTTGACACATAAATAGGAACTGTCTCAAAACACCTTGAAAAAGATTATTCTATATGAAGGGCAACAGCAACAACAAAAGAATCTAGTCCAACTAACTTCGATCTTGGAGATCAAAACCAAAACCTGTTCATGTTTTCTGAGATCAGTTTCAGATTAAGGATTACCAAATTTTGACTGTGTTCCCATAACATACTAAGCCATATTTTGGGTAATAATGGTTTCTTGATTAAAATTTTGATCAGGTAAATGTGATACAGTAAAGTACAAACGGGGATTACAAATCACACTAGCTGAGTTTATACAATAAACTACAGGCAGCCCTTAACAAATGATTGTTAAGTGACTGCTCAAAATTACAGGAGTGCCAAACAACCCATGACTACAGTTACAGCCGTTGTAGCCTCACAGGATTGAGATTTGGGTGCTCACAATTATGTCACTGTCATTTGTAATCTTCCCAGCCAGCTTCCCGAGAAAGTCAGTAGGACTGGCTAAAAATGATTCTGTCCTGAAATCCAAACTGGATTTTTGCACAGAACGTTTGCAACATATGGCATTGACAGACAGTCCCAGAAGCCAGAGGGAGTCCTCTTGTCTTTGGGAACTGATCTGGGACCAAGCCAGGTTTTCAAAGCTTTCCAAATTCCTAGGAGAGAGAGTGCTGGCTTTATCTTGGGAAGGCAGGAGAAACTAATCAGGACATGAGGAAATCTCCATCTGTCTCCATCAGTGGTGTGAACTATAACTTGGTTTTCTCACAAAATTACTGTGTTTGCATTATAAAATTCAAAAATATGAATAGAGGGATAATTTTGCAAAAAATAACAGATCACCAAGAATTCAACCGCAACATGTAAGGCTTGTTAAAATATATTATTTTAGTAACTACAGCAAAGTCAACATATTTCAGTAAAGTATTATGCTTGCTTTCCAATGTTACCCTGTTTCTCCGAAAAGACAACCTACCCTCAAAACAAGCCCTGGTCTGATATTTATCAATATTGACAAAAGTAAATAAGAGCACCTATAAGTACAGAACACACTGGATCCTCCTCCTTCTCTAGCGCCAGAGAAATACGGCAAAATTGCTTTTTTCCTCAGTTCAAATATTGTTATTAACCTTTCTATCCTGCATTTAGAAATATTCCCCCTTGTTTTTAGGAACAAAGTTCAGTTTAAATAAAGAGTTCCAATAGAAGAATGCTTTGTCTGAAAAAAATTATTCACAATTCTAAAACAAAATATTTTATATTTTTCATTTTTCTAATTAAAAATGCATGAAAAACAATAAAATTGGTTTAATTTTTCTCAGCTCTTTGAATTTCTGGTCAACGTTTTTTCAGCTAGGCTGAAATTTAAGCAAATAAGATGTAAGATATAAAAACAATGTGCTCCATATTTTGGTTATTTATTTATTTTTGGCACTTTCAGGTGAGTCTTGACTCCTGATAACTGTTTGGATTAGTCTCTGCAGTTTTCTTGGCAATATTTTTCAGAGATTGTTTCCCACCGCCTCCTTCCTAGGGCTAACAGTTGCTAGCCCAAGGTCACCAGGGTATCTTTATATTTAGGGTGAAACTAGAACTCATGGCCTCCTGGTTTCTAGTCTGATGTCTTAAATACTATACAAACTATTGTTTGTAAAGCATTGTTTGTAAAGCATTGTTATTTTAGTTACTGTCACTCTAAGCCCAAGAATGACATAGAATTGCCAGCAAAAATTCAGTTTATTTGCTTATACACAACAGACAGAATCCTTACTATTCTCATCCCAATAGAATAGATACACCCTGGGAAATTCTGTGGAGTGGCTATTCTAAGTCTCTTCTTTTGTGTTGCCTCTTCTCTCCCTTGCTCCTTTCTGCATTGTGCTCAATCTTCCTGGGAAATTGCCACTTCATTGTAGTCCCTATCACACCAGCTCCCCTCCCCTCCATCTCTCACGGTTACCCACTGAAAACTCCCGGTAATTTGTTCAATTTTTGTTTGACAGTTTTCCTTGTTATATATTGTTCATTAAGAAGCTATCTTATGTTGGAATTATCACACTACTGCTTTTTTATTTTATATACAACAGCATTTGAATTTAAGCTACCTCCTACGCAAATGCATATGTTGCTGAAAAAGAAGACTACGTTACTGGTTTAACTAAATATTTACATGTGAAAGCTATTTTCTACTCAACAACATATATCTCAACATTTTTCTCAGCAGTTGGTCTCCATTGGTGTTGACAGGATGGCAAAGATCAAGTCTAGAATCCTTTAGTTATGAATTAACTCATAATAGACACAAACACACACCTTGTTTAATATCTACATGAAACCTCCGGGTGAAGTCATTAGTAAGTTGAGGATCCCGTATCACCAATATGTGATGATACATTTCATCCCTAGACAGTGCAGTACTGTCAAAGTACTGTCTAACACAGGGGTAGTCAATCTTTTTATACCTACTGCCCACTTTTGTATCTCTGTTAGTAGTAAAATTTTCTAACCACCCACCGGTTCTACAGTAATGTGGATTTTATGAAAACCTAATGAAAATGTTTTTAAATAATGCTATGAAATGTTTTAAAAAGTCAATTAAATTTTAAAAAAGGAAAGTGCTTCAGTATCGGACAAAACCCATACCGCCCACCATGAAAGCTGGAACGTCCACTAGTGGGCGGTAGGGACCAGGTTGACTACCACTGGTCTAGCCTATCGGAATCTGAATGAAGAAGAGACACAGGCTCAATCCTGACAAGACTGGGGATCTTCCATCTTTGTTCATGGATAGGATTGGACTTCAATAGGATTGCACCACTTAAGACTGATGTACAACCTGGTGGTCATAGTGGACTTACAACTCCTATTCAAAAAGCAAGTGGAAGTTATAGTCAAGATGGTCTTGGTGCAAGCACATCTACTGCACCAGTTTTTCCTGGATTAGGAGCTCATTTGGAAACATGCCTTAATCACCTCACGGAAGAATTATTGTAATGCATTCTACATAAGGTTCCTTGAAGACCATTGGAAGCTCCTGTTGGTCAAGAATGCAGCAGCATGGACAGCATTGAGCATCTTTCAAAATCTCCCCAAAAAAAGATAGAAATTTGCCCACCCACATTTGGGGAGTTCTTGGGGGGGAATGCTGGCAAGTTGCATGTTGTACCTTGTGTTCTTTTATCCCCTTCTTCATCAGCACACAATCACATACAAGCTTAGGCGTAAATAATGACACATATGGTACAAATACTTGGAGGAAAATAATCACACAATCCTTGCCAGAGTCTTACTTTGCAGCCCATCTAGCTTTCCAGTCCTATTTTCCACTGATGTTAGTGGCAAGTCATCTGAGCTAATAGATATTATTATTTCTTAGTGACATCCAATTCAGTATTGTTTCTCATTGGTATTGCTAACTGGGAAACTAATTAATTATACGTAGCTCACTTTAACGCATGCTTTAATGTTAAATTTCCTGTTTCAAGTAATCATCTAACCATGGATTTCTATTTCTATGAAAGGTAGACTATTCCATCTGATGCTATTGTTCTGTGGTTAGTTTTATACCATTGGAAGAAGAGTAGAATATAGTAAAAACGAAACAGATTTAACTTACCAGTCCTACAGATAATCATGCTCTTGTTTCCTCACACCTTTATTTTAAAAATGTACTATGTAGCATTTATCCCTTGGTAAACATTTTTAGCACAAAGGCAGCAGAAGCAAATCCTATTCTAATTCTGTACTCAATGATGTCACAATTAAAATTAGAAACTCAGCATGTGGGCAAACCTTTTTTTATTCATTACAATACTATAATAGACCTAGAACATGGTAGTCCGGTCCTGGCCTTATAAGTTTGCCTCCCCCTAATTTCTAATTTCCTGTGTATTTTCATTGTGAATATTGGGGGATTTTTAGCTGAAATCTTTATACACGTACTAATTTTACACTAATTTGGATTAAAAGCAGTGGGATTTGAAGCAGAGATTGTAGATTTAGAATGCTTTTTTAATCTCTCCAGTTTAACAGCATTAAAATGACTTTCGAGTTTTCATTCACTCAATAGATATTCATTTGAACTAAAACAAATTGACACTGGAGCTAATGTGAATTGTGCTAATCATATAGTAGACTAATTGTATGACCAAGAGGGGGTCATCTGCAAATTCCAGATGCCCTTTCTTGCAGCTCCCGGAGCTTCTATTATTACATTGCTGAGTGAGGCTACTAAAAATCAATGTGGTGATTTTCTGCCATGTTTTCCCATAATTGTGAAGCAAACATGAAGCAACATAATTTAAGAAAACTAACAAACAAACAAAAAAGAAGACATAGAAGATATTGTCCTTAGTCTCCAAAATAGAAAACATTGGCCTTAGTCATGTCCTTTTCCCTTTCACAGTAACAAAAAACCCCAATATGTTCAAGCTTGAAATTGTTTTTCTTTGATTTCTAGGAAAACTAGAATATAAGTAACAAACATACCTCCACAAAGAACTCTCCAACACTTTGCCCATATCAGTGTGATAATATTTGGTAAGGATCAGAATTACCTAAAAGAAAACATACAAAAAGAAATTTATACTATACAGATACAAAGTTACATACTTAAATTATGCATATTAACATGCAATAAAATACATGAATTTATAGACTTAAATTCTAAGAATTATTAAGTTATCCATTGTTATCACTGCTTTTTAAAAAGAGGAACATTTCTTCTTTACCTTTTTGTGGTCAGAGAGTTATCAAAGAGGCTTACTTCCAAACAGACAAATTGATGCAGCTATTACTTAGAATTATGAAATTAAATGGACTTATTTCTTGCAAAGTGTACATAGGCTTACAGTTTAAATGAACAGATAAAATACAGATTTTTTAAAATTAACATTATAAGTAAACTATAATTAAACTTCTAGTCTTTAGATGCATTCTCACATAATGCTAAACCATCATGCTGTTTGTCTGTTTTTTATATCAGAACTCATTCCATAAATAAAATTGAGGGTTTTTTTCCTGGCAAAACCTCCTTTGAATTCTTGGCTTAGAAAATGTGGTATGTTCACAATGTAGTTTCATATAATAGCTGAAGCAGAACCTATGGTTTATCTCTGAATTGTTTGTGTTCCTTATTCAAGCCACCTACCAAGGGACAGAGATGGGAGGCGAGGCAAGCTGCTCGTACTGCTCACTTGTTCTCAATGAAGTTTTTCCCAAATTAGCTCTTTGGCTATGTTCTGCTTGGTAACAAGTTTTACTTAATGCCCCCACCCTGTTTTTAAGACTAGCTGCCTACCCATTCAGCTCTACATCCAGCAGAATGAAAGAGATTTCAAAAGCAAGAAAAAGTAGGGGTCGAGCATAATTTGAGCTTCACAATACCTGGAAAAATTGACAGATGTTGATCGTTCCATTTCCTGTGTATTTCCTGTGTATTTTCATTGTGAATATTGGGGGATTTTTAGCTGAAATCTTTATACACGTACTAATTTTACACTAATTTGGATTAAAAGCAGTGGGATTTGAAGCAGAGATTGTAGATTTAGAATGCTTTTTTAATCTCTCCAGTTTAACAGCGTTAAAATGACTTTCGAGTTTTCATTCACTCAATAGATATTCATTTGAACTAAAACAAATTGACACTGGAGCTAATGTGAATCGTGCTAATCATATAGTAGACTAATTGTATGACCAAGAGGGAGTCATCTGCAAATTCCAGATGCCCTTTCTTGCAGCTCCCGGAGCTTCTATTATTACATTGCTGAGTGAGGCTACTAAAAATCAATGTGGTGATTTTCTGCCATGTTTTCCCATAATTGTGAAGTAAACATGAAGCAACATAATTTAAGAAAACTAACAAACAAACAAAAAAGAAGACATAGAAGATATTGTCCTTAGTCTCCAAAATAGAAAACATTGGCCTTAGCCATGTCCTTTTCCCTTTCACAGTAACAAAATAACCCAATATGTTCAAGCTTGAAAGTAGGGGGTCGAGCATAATTTGAGCTTCACAATATCTGGGAAATTGACAGATGTTGATCTTTCAATGTACAGAGAAACTTTCATTTTTTTCACTGCTCTTTTCCTCCAAGACAGTCTTGAGGTCTTCTTGAAACCACATAAATATGTGCTCAAATCAACTACTGTATTACACTGGGACTTCAGCAGGTTCATGCCCCTGATTTTTTTTTTCCCAAGAGAACTTTAAAGATGAATATCTAGCTCAGTACTGGAAAGCAATTGTCCTGTTGATCTGTCCCTGAACCAGATTTATATTTTCTCTAAATATAGGTTTTGCTGAATTGATCATTATGGATCCTTATTGTTCCATTCCAAAGGAACTGAGGACATACATATTCATTTTCCAAAATTAATTCTATTCTTTTGAAGGAAAACAGACACAACTCTTTTGGGTCATGCCTTATCAGAGTCTCACATATTACGGGTTCTAATATCTCAATTAAAATTTAGTTCTACAGCATGAATCTATAGTTTCTGTTTTGTACTGGCCAAATTTGATGCTTGATGGCATTTTTTCCCGTGGCACGACAAAACCGTGCTCGACTAAAGCGCGCCCGATTAAACCGCATCGCTGACATCATCAACAGGGCGACAACAGCGAGCGCGGAGAAAGAAGGGCGCTTTAAATAGCGCTTTGAAAGCAAGCCGATTCAACTTAAGGTAAGGGTTAGGTTTAGCGTTAGCTTTAGGGTTAGGTTTAGGGTTAGGTTAAGGGTTAGGGTTAGGGTTAGGTTTAGGGTTAGGTTAAGGGTTAGGGTTAGGGTTAGGTTTAGGGTTAGGGTTAGGGTTAGGGTTAGGGTTAGGTTTAGGGTTAGGTTAAGGGTTAGGTTTTGGGTTAGGTTTAGGATTAGGTTTAGGTTTAGGGGGGGTTAGGTTTAGGTGTTAATTTTAGGTTTAGCGTTTACAGCGTGCTTCTGTCTCCGCGCTGTTGTCGCCCTGTGATGACGTCAGCTATGCGGTTTCATCGAGCGCGCTTTAGTCGAACGCGGTTTTGTGGTGGAACCATTTTTTCCTCCCAAGACTGAGATGTAGCTTATGAAACCCTGCAATAATTCCACAACTCTGTCTCATAACTGCCCATCACTCAGGAAAGCCAGCATTTGGATTTAGAAATGCATATGAACTTTCAGACAGATGTTTATTTTTAGCAGCGCTCTGGTTAAATGTTTAATTTAGTCAGCTTAATCAGTGTTGATGTTAATTATATTACTGCAGGATAATGAGAAGTGAGAAGAGGAGAGAGAGGAAATTGAGTAGGGTGAAAGTGAAAACTGCCAATATCTTTAAATAAATCCCAAAGGAAAGGAAGAGATTGGTGAAGTAGGACAAATGAAAGAAAAGATCAGTCAGGTTGATGATACCAGTTCCTGCCCCATACCCACAACAGAGCTGAACTGGAAAGGACAGTCTTGGCTGTAATAGAAATACCAACAAAATATAATTCAAAATCCTACATGGAAACTGCTGCAGAGGGCAATAGAGCAATAACCATTAATGGCACAAAGCAACAAAGATCAATGTTAGAGGCACTGGTGGGATTCAACCAGTTCGCACCTATACGGGAGAACCGGTTGGTAACTTTCTAAGCAATTCGGAGAACTGGTTGTTGGAAGAATTTTTTTGTTTTTTCCCCACTTTACAGGGCTAATCCTGTAAGGAAGGCAGGAAGGAAACATTCTGGTGTTGTTTCTGGCCTAATCTTTATTGCCCTGCTTACAGAAACTGCCTCTCCAGTTAACCCTTATTACCATTGTAACAACTAAGGCGAAGTGCCCATCGACCTGAGTAATGTTGTGTTGGCCACGCCCACACTGTCACATGACCACTAAGCCCCGCCTACACACATGGTCATTAGGGCAGAGAACTGGTTGGTAAATTATATGAATCCCACCACTGGTTAGAGGGTGAAATCTGGTTTTTCAGGAAATCAGGGAGAGAAAGGAGAAGCGGAGATCTTCAATTAGCTTCTTCAGAAAAGAAGTAACATATAATAAAGATATGTTTTTGTGGCAGATTTTCCTACTTTTTCTTAATTTTTCCCTTATATATAATTTGTTTTAAATTTAAAAACCATATTATTTAAACATGCCTTTTAAATAGCCAGAGAAATATTTGGTTGCTATTTTTAAAAAGTTATAAAATACACCAAATATAAAGTAACTAATTGCAAAGAATATACTGAATGTATGTTTGCGATTTGGTATTTGAGTTGCTTTATGAATCAATGAGCACATCCAACCTCTTTTTTGGGGGGGGAAAAAGAGCACCAATGCTCAACTCAATATATCTGCAGATATGGAAATTACGTTATCATTCCATCTTTATATAAAAGATGAAATAGTCTTTAATTTTTATTTTTTTTAAAAAGAGCTGCTGTCTGCTTTTACATGATAATGTGCAGTGATTCCACAAAATTGAATGAATTAGTTGTGGCAGTTGCCCCCCAAAAAATCTTGTCTAAAACGATGGCATTAATCTGCAAAAGCACAAAAAATGAAATAACCAACACAGAATGCCTCCAAATTATGAAATAACTGCCTCAATTTTAAGACACATTGTTTTTGGTCAGATAGGTTTTAATTGGTGTTGGCATTTCTGGAGATCTTTCTGGTTTAAAAACTAATATTTTTGCCTCTGAAATCATGTTCTTCAAAAACTATCATAAAATGAAATAGGATGGGAACTGAATTCTAATTTTCATGAGTATCAACACACCTCTCATCCAAATGGGATATCCTAGAGGATCTCAAAATGTGGTTCCATTCTTACATTGCCAAGAGAAAGCTTGGGTGTCTTTGTGTGCATACACATGTCCATTTGTAACCATCAAAGGTGGGGGTGGGGTGGGGACTGGAGGACTCCCAATGTGGTGCTGTAACATGGAAATCTAGGACAAACAGGCATTTCTAAGTGTAAAAGAGGAAGATTTCCCCTACTAACACGATCCAGAAGAGGGCAAAATTGTGTTCCTAGAGTTACATGGGGGATAAAAAATATCTTACTTGAGAGAGATTTAAATGGCCAAATATACTTCCATTGACATGAAGAGATCATGAAATTGATATGAAAAATGGGCTTCTTGTCTGTTAGGGAGCAGAGGAAATCTCATTGTTTTGCTAGAGCCGGTGTTTGGAGCAGGCCCCGTCAGAGATACTAACTTATTCCAACCAATTCGGAAGCAACGGCATTTGTAGGGCTTAATAAACCGGAGCACGCAAAACCCAAGAAAACGTGAGTGCCGTTCGCTTATCTACATGTCAGGCTTTCTTTCCCCGGATTGGAAGCCTTGGAGTAAGTCTGACCAGTTGAGGATGGAGATAGCTTGAGACTAAGAAAAGCCTTCGCTAAGCTTCCGAAAGGCGTCCTCTTGTTCCTTAGAGGGTCTTCCCTTCCTCACCCAAAGGTGGCACGTCACTACCCCTCCTCCTTCCCGCTGCCGGCGAGGGCGCCATGAGGACTCCGCTCGACAAGCAGGAAAGCCCGCAGCTCGAGGGGCAACCCCAGATCGCAAGGCGAGTGGCACCGACTAAGTACTTACGCTGCTATTGTCGCCCGTCCAATGCACCATCGCTTGGTTGTGAGCCGCGTCCCCTTTGAGGACGAAAGAGGTGCTAAACAAGGAAGCCGCCTCCGGGGCTCCCGCGGCACGATCCCGCAGGCCCTCCTCCTCCTCCCGCGGGCTGCTCCGTCTCTCGCGGTACAGCCAGCCGTGGGGACGCGCCGCCCGGGAGGCATCCAGCGCAAGCAGCAAGAGCACCAGCGGCAGCAGCGTTAGTGGCATCCCGCAACTCGAGGCTCCACTTTGCCGGAGAGCTGCTGGCGCCCCGCTCGGCCTCCGCTGCACTGCCGCCGGGCAAAGACAGGAGTCTGGCAGATGAGCGAGCGCGAGGGAGGCCGAGATGGAGGGAGCGTCGCGATGTTGCGCTGCGTGGGAAACAACGTGTCTGAAGCCTCCACGCCCAGTTAAGGAGCAGCGCTGCCCTCTGCCGGCGCTCTTTGGTGCGCTTGCTGGATGCCGAAGAAAGAGACCAGACGGTGGGCTCGATGCTCTCCCGTAGCGGACGAGACTGCGCAATTTAGCCGTGTGAAGAAAGCGTGGCCGAGCAATTGTCAGCCCTTGGATAACAACATCTCGCTCACGCGGTCGGTTTAAAGACGTCGAGTGATACCGTCGGAGAGAGCCCCGCGAATAATCCAAATCGCAACCCATTTCCAAGGGGCAACCATCGAATGGCAAGGAATATCAAACGACATTCTTCTGATGATACGAACGGGTATTACTTGAACTTGACAGATAATTATGTCGTGGGAGATAATATAGGGAGGTTACTAGTTCTGGGAAAGATTCAGACTTGGACCCATTTCATTGTTCCTCAAAGCTCAGAATGTCATAAATGGCTTCTATCTATGATTTCATCCTTTCAACCAACAATTATCTAAAGTAGGGTATGCCGGGAACAGCAGGATTTAGCATTTCAGATTTCACTTTTGTTGTCAACCCTGAAAAAAACAACAGCCCTGCAAGATAAATATTTCTTCATTCCAGCATTTGGCACCTTGCTGTAATAAGAGGCAGTCCTGAACTCCCAGCAGAAGAGCAAGAAGAAAATATGATGAAATCAAGGTACCAATAAAAAAGCAATCAACTTTATGGCTATTATAGACTTCTTTGGGTTAAAATACTGAACTCAAGAGCTAGATGACAATAATGGTTCATTAAATTAATCTTAATTTTTCTTCCAGCGGTCTATTGCAATATTCATCAACGTACCTTAAAACTCTAAGTAAGAATTGTGCACCATGAATGATATGTTCCTGTGCAAGAAAAACTAAAAAAGTTCCATAACACAAGTGTAATCTACTACACTTCAAGCTACTTTATTTATTTGCAAAGGTTTTAAATATTCCAACAAGAACCAATTCTAAGACCATACAAGTCCCATCTGTGCATCAAAATAAAAATATAATAAAGCCAATGTACTACCATATAACACGATAATATTGCCTATATGCAATCTTATTGGACTATATCTGTTTAAGTCATATTTTGAATATAATTTATTTTTCCATATCGTTGAATTATTACTGATAAATTAATATATTGTAAATAATTATCAGATATCAATTGTTTTTCCTTCTCTACAACTTTTGCTTTCTGAATTATTTTACTGTCTGTATTCTTTTTTCCCTATGCAATCATAGTTTCTTCTAGAAGTGCAATATCTACTCTAATAGAATTAAAATACTGTCATTAATACATTACAATTTATCAATTAATTTAATTTTCTAGGCTTGCTTAACATATTAAACCATTAACTATCATATGCGAAATTTATACAGATAAGTCCTTAACTTAGGATCATAAATGAGTTCAAAATTCTGTTGCTAGCAAGGCAGTTGTTAAGTGAGTTGCATCTCAGTTTATGATTTTTGCCAGTTAAGTGGATCACTGCAGTGCAGTTGTTAAGTGAATCATGCAGTTGTTAAGCAAATGTATCATTCCCCATTGACCTTGCTTGTTGGAAGCTGGCTGAGATTACAAATGATGATTACATGACCCTTGGACAGTCCAGGTGTAATAAATACATGCTAGCCAACCCCTGGATTTTGATCATGTGACCATGAGGAGACTGCAAAAATTGTAAGTGTGAAAGTCTGGATTACACCATTTTAGATGCATGTGAGTAGTTTTAAGGAGTAAAATCACTACCTGCATTCTACTAAAACACTTGTGTGTTTGATACTTTGCAACTTTCAGTTGGAGAAAATATTGCATCATAGGGCAATACTTTTGTCAAAAAAAGGTACATCAAATGAGGTCTAGGACAACTTGCTGTTGCTGGCTGTGTGGAATTCCACGGCGCCTTGGAGGCAGTGAATTGGCTTCCAGCTTGCCACTGCCAAGTCGCATCTGCCAATTCACTGCCTCCAAGGGGCCGCGGAATTCCACACAGCCAACTCGCCAGGTGGATGGATGGGTGAGTGAGTGGGTGGGCAGAGTGCAGACCTGGTGGCTATGGGCTTCATGTTTTCACACACCCCTGCTGCCTTTGCCACCACACTGAACTCCAGATTGAAGAGGCTGGAGACAGTGGTGGCAGCGATGGGTGGGACAAGCAGCGGTGGCAGCCAGGGATGTCTCATTTTCACACACCCACAGCCACTGCCCCAAACTCCAGGCTGACAAGGCCAGGGACAGTGGTAGTATGTGGAGAAGGCAGCAGGGAGTCGATGGCGGCCAGGAGCATCCCATTTTCACACATGCCCTGGCAGTCCCACTGCTGCTGAGCTCCAGGCCAAAGAGGTCAGGGACAGTGGGGGTGAGGTGGGGAAGCAGCGGCAGCCAGGGGGGCATCCCATTTTTACCCACATACCACCGCCATCTCAGTGGTGGATTTCAAAAAATTTTCGAACCTACTCTGTGGGTGTGGCCTCCTGTGTGGGAGTGGCTTGCCGGCTATGTGTTTTCTTTCTTTCTTTCTTTCTTTCTTTCTTTCTTTCTTTCTTTCTTTCTTTCTTTCTTTCTCTCTCTCTCTCTTTCCTTCCTTTTGTCTCTCTGTCCCTTTTCCTTTTTTTCTTTCATCTCTCTCTCACTTTTTCTTTCTTTTTTCTTTATTTCTTTCTTCCTTTTTTCTCTTTCTCTCTCTGTGTGAGTCTGTCTGTCTGTCTGTGTGTGTGTGTGTGTGTGTGTGTGTGTGTGTGTGTGTGTGTGTCAGTGGTGGGTTTCAAAAATTTTTGGAACCTCTTCTGTAGGTGTGGCCTGCTTTCCGGGTCCACTGGTGGAACCTCTTCTAACCGGTTCAGTAGATTTGACGAACCGGTTCTACCAAACTGGTACGAACCAGTAGGAACCCACCTCTGCACCCTCTCCAATCTCTTTGGACTGGAGCTCCACATGGCAGCAGCAAGAGTGGCAGCAGTGTGGTATGTGAAAATGGGATGCCCCGAGCCACTCCCTCCTACCCACCCACCCCCTGACTTCTTCAGCCCTTTTTTTTTTTTTTTTTTGCTGTGCTGCTGCTATGTAACATTGCTGCCACAATGCCAAGGTCAGCTCTAGTCATGTGATCCTCATTTTCAACATTCCTGAGAGTTTTTCACAAGTCAATTGGGCACCTGGAAGGGATTGTTATAATTGTTGGGGAAAAGCCGATGCAGAAATGTTCCAGTCCCTCTGGGCTTGCACTGTGATGACCACTTGTGTATTTACTTGCTCTTCCCATTTCTTGGCAGCTGACATTTACCTGCCTGCTGGAAAGGGAAGGGAAGCGGGGCGGAGGAACAGGGATAAAGGATGGGGAGAAGGGAAGATGGAAGGGATGGAAGGAACAGAAGGGGGAGGAGGAAAAAAGGGAGATAGGAAGGAATCGGGAGGAAGAAAGACAGACATTGAGGAGGGAGGAAGATAGATTTCTATTGGTTTATTGCATTAACTATTAGGGATTTTCTTAGTTCTAGATTGCTTCTCTCCTTGGTTAGTTTCCATCCATTGTTTCTTCTTTATGTTTTGATGCTTTGGAAAATACTTTTGACTCCCTCGCATTTGTAGGAGCCCCTCAAATATTGGAACACCGCTATCATGTCTTCCCAATCCTTTTTTTCATTAGACTAGACATACACAATTCCTGTAATTCTTTGTTTTAGCTTCCAGTTTCTTATTCATTCTTGTTGGAAGAAATATCCACCTGGTTCAGTTCCAAGGTGGGAGAAAGGCACTGGAGACAAAATGGAGACTGGAAGGTGATTGGAAAGAGGGTCTATTTATCGACGAAGCAGAAGCACATGGGTGGTTCTGGGCAGCTGACCACATGGAGTTGAGAGTGAGGGGCTTCTATACCTTCTCTTGAGCTTTGCACTAGAACTTCCTGTTCCTATGCAAGAACATGCCTTCTATTGGTTGTTGTGGGGGTCATAGCGGGCTCTGTAGGTTGCCTGAGCTAAATTTGGTTGAAGCCTGTAGGGTAATGTAATGTCCCCAGGAGATTGTGCCATTTGGTGAGCTCTGCTGCTAGATGGTAGTGGGTTAATCCTACCTTTGTTCAGATCTTGCTGCAGGGAATTTGCTTATGAATAGAGCTACCCAGATCTCTTTATCTCTTAAGTGCTGACATCTGCTGTGGGCTATTAAGGAAGGTGGGGGCTGCTTTCCAAGAGCATGCTTCTCCATTTTTCATCCAGGGAAATATAACATTCAGCCTTTTTAATATTTCCCAAAACATTTCACTCTTCTAGGAGATGGATGGATGCTAACTTTCTACAATGTAATCATTCTTAATAAGCTCAGGCCTGGAAATGAACAGTTTACATGAATTGGGATATTAACTGCCCTTGAGCTTTGCAAATCCAGTAGGTTGAGTCAGAATCATGGCTAAATTAATCTAGAAGCCCCCGAGAATAAGTTAAAAAGTGCAATAATAGGTTAACTAGAACTACAAGATGTTGATTGTAAAAATGAGAATATTCATTAAATGGTAGAAATATTTTCAATACAAGAAATCCTAGACTTAACAACAGTTGGTTTAGTGACTGTTCAGTTACAACAGCACTGAAAAATGTGAGTTGGGACCATTTTTCACACTTATGACTAATTCCATCATCCCTGTGATCACATGATCAAGATTCAGATGCTTGCCAACTGATTCATATTTATGACAATTGCAGTATCCTGGGGTCACATGATCCCCTTTTGCAACCTGACAAGCAAAGTCAATGGGGAAGCCAGATGCACTTAACAACCAGGTTACTAACTGATCAACTGCAATGAATCTCTTAACAACTGTGGCAAAAAAGGTTGTAAAGTGGGGTAAAACTCACTTAACAAATGTCTCACTTAACAACAGAAATGTTGTGCTTAATTGTGGTCCTAAATCGAGGACCACCTGTACCTCATTTGCTTGCTGTCATCCAGATTTAGGCATGACTTCTTACCAGTATATCAAAACATGAAAAAGAAAACTTCAGGCTAACCTTGCCTTTTGGTTTGCAGGCAGGCAGATAAAAAGTGAAGTTAGGAGGCTCTTCCAGCTGCATTGAAGGAGATAGGTTCATCCCGCCCTTCCAATTGATTGGGAGAGATGAAATGAGAGTAATAAACCTTCTGCTAATCTGTTTTGTTTTGTTAAATATTTTAAAAAGTCAAGAGTGTAGCCACCTCAGGGATGACTGCCCCATCCAATCAGAAATGACACTCTGACATGGGATCAGTGAGCAAGTCAGGTACCTAAAGTTCAGACCAGATCAGAGGTGGGTTCCTGCCAGTTCTAACCTCACAAATCTACAGTGCCATTTAGAACCGGTTCCAGCTCCCTCCCCCCGCCCGTCCGCACATCATCAAGATGAAGAACGAGAGGAGAAATTCTGGGAGTTGAAGTCCACAAGTCTTAAAACTGTCAAGTTTGAACACCCCTAGGGTTTTTTCTCTAAAGGGTTAGGGGTGTAAGGGTCTTGTAACTTGACAGCTTTAAGACTTGCGTGCTTCAATGCAGGAGTTCCTGAGCCAACATGACTGAAGAAGGAATTCTGGGAGTTGAAGTCCACAAGTCTTAAAGCTGTCAAGTTTGAACACCCCTGGGTTTTTTTTCTAAAGGGTTAGGGGTGCAAGGGTCTTGTAACTTGACAGCTTTAAGACTTGCGTGCTTCAAATGCCAGAGATTCTGAGCCAATATTTTGGTTGCTAAGCAAGAGTGTTGTTAAGTGAGTTTCACCACGTTTTGCAAGTTGGCCACTCCCACTCAGTCACATGACTGTGAAGCCACTCTCACCCAGTCACATGGCCGGCAAGCCACTCCCACAAAGCAGGCCACACCTACAGAAGAGGTTCTAAAACATTTTGAAACCCACCACTGGACCAGATGTAGCTATAGTTTATGTCTGTCATGTAAATTCAACCATAACGTGATTTAAGTTATAGCTTTTTCAGAAAATTATTACTAAACTTCATGTAGCCCTTGTCTGATATTGGCTACATTTGCAGCACATAGTAGCTAAAGACTAAAGAATTAATATTTATTCGCCCGCTGTGATTATTTTAAGTTAAGAGTAGAAACCGGGGCAGAGAGTCAGTTTGGTACAAGAGAGCCAGATTAAGCCTGTTAGTTAAGGCAGCAGGCTAGAAACCGGAAGACGGCAAAGCCAGCTCTGAATGACCTTGGGTCAGCAGCTCTACTCCCTCAACCCTTCAGGGAACAGGCAGTGGCAAATCGCTTCTGAAATCTCGCCAAGAAAACTGGAAGGATTAGAATCCAGGCAGCAGGAGCGACACGCATATATATTTGAAAAAGAAAGAAACCCAGGCACCTAAAGCAGGGGTCTCCAACCTTGTCAACTTTAAGCCTGGTGGACTTCAACTCCCAGAATTCCCCAGCGGGGAATTCTGGGAGTTGAAGTCCGCCAGGCTTAAAGTTGACAAGATTGGAGACCCCTGACCTAAAGTATCATTCTGTTAAATTTGACTTTGGATGCTGCGGAAGAACCGACATTGTCTTCTCAATAGGTAGGGGAATGGAGCTATTACGCAACTGCGACTCCGCCGGTAAAGCGCTACTTCTCCTCCTCAGGACGAAGCCTCTTAAGCAGCAGGAGACGGCCTTTGTGGCACGTGCTTTGAAGGACCCTCCTAATTGGCTACGTCAGCCGCCAAGTGCGACAGACGCGCCCTCTGATTTGTCGGGGTCAGTTTCCGTTGGAAAAAGTTAAGCGGAAGGGACTCAGGTGGCAGCATGGCGGCGGTTGTGGTGTGCGGCGCGCGGCGGCTAGCCGGGCGCGCGGCTTTTCTCTTGTCAGGGGCTTCGCGGCGGTAAGAGGCAGAAGAAGATGGAGGCGCGGCGCTTCCCTTTTCCTGGCAGGGGAGCCCGGCCGCCAAACGCCGAGCGAATATAATACCCAGCGTCTCTTTCCGAGCAGGGCCCTCTCGCTCTTTAGGAAGGCGAGCTAGTAAGGGAAGCGGGGACAGCTCCCAACCAAAGAAAGACGTCTGGAGGAGTTGGAGCTGGGAGAGGAGGTGTGCTGAGAGAGCCGGAGGGAACGGCGAGGGAGGTGGCTGGGTTTAGAAAGGCCTGACCTATAAGTGAGGAAACGTGGGTTTCCGAGCTGGGCCATCTTCTGGCGAAGGGGGAGGGATGATATGACCATCCCTGTTTTTGCTTTTCGGTTTTTCTCGGCTTCGAGGGAGAATATCTCAAGTTTTTGAAAAGCTTGTGTGTATCAGGAAGTGCTATTTACTGAATCAAATTTCAAAACTTAATTTAAAGGCTCCAAAAGGCAAACAAAAGGTTGTATTTTAGCCTAGCGGGCAAGCCAGTCTTATGGATTACTTCTTTCTCTTTCCTCTTTCTTTTCAGTTTTACCTCATAATTTTACTGCCCGAAATAGGAAAAGTCGGGTGTTTTTTTTAAAATCCAGGACTGTATGTAAATAGCAGTTTCTTGGTCATAGTGAAAGGACTTGAATGTCCGTACCATATAATAGTAGCCCCGAATAACACTTGTTGAGCTAAATAAAGTAAATAAAACACAGAACTGACTGTGAAAGAACATGGAATGGGCCTAGGAGTGAATTGAAATAATTGATTTAAAAGCTGATTAATTTAAAACTAAATTAAAAGTTGCCTGATTTATATTTTAAGGATTAACTTCCTGTTTGTTTTAGCATTATATTAAAGTATTACACCAAAAGCTAAAAACCATTCTTCCTGTTTTCTTATTTTCAAAAGCCTCCTAAAGTGGGTCACAATTGCATAAAAAAGAAAAGATGGACAGGGTGGATTGATTTAAATCAAGTCGATTTAAGTGATGATTTTAAATCACTAGTAAAAAGACTTGATTTAAATCATATTTTTTAAAGAGCAACGATCAAGCGGCTTCTCTGACCTACTGTTTACTCACGTCCCAATATTGCAGAATATATAGTCTTATGCTACATAACTAAGTTCCATTTCAAGCTGAATAAACTAAATTACTAATGTATCTTAATAGAAAACTAACTTTAGATAGATTTTTACGCCAAAAGCATTTTATTAAAATAAATTTGAGAAAAATAAAAAAATCTGATTTACAAATTTTAAAAAATGAATTTTATTTTATTTTTCTTAATTGATTTTTTTATCCATCCCGAAGCTGGAGAATATCAATGAGAGGCTGTAAGCAGGCTGGAATAATGTTATTTTTGCTAAAATAGGCATGTGATTTGAATAACTGAATAATTCAGGTCCCTGGGATGGATCTGAACTAACCTTTTGAAATAGAATAGTGGTTGTTGGACTATAATAAAAGCTCTTAGAATCATGTTGGAGTCTACAGTGGTTATGATAAACTTAGCATAGAAATGTGCTTTTATAGATGATATGAGAACAAGTTTAATATCAGTATTTTTAAACCTTGTTTCAATAGTCAAATAAAGGGCAACTAATAGTTTGATTGCCACAAGAGTACGCTTGTTGATCCGAAAAACAGACCCTGCACCTCCAAGAAAAAAGTGATGATGATGAAAGTACTAATTTTATTTTAATACAAGGATAAGTGACCTCCCAGAGAGACTTACCGGTAGTTTGTATGCCATTGACAAAAAACACAGTTAAGTGGTTTGGGATCAGAGTGTGTTAAGCAGCATATTACTAGTTTTTCTAATACAAAATCTTTTATCTTGCTCTAAAATAGTCTGGATTTGTGTGCATTCATATTCCTATTTTTTTAGAATTTTGCTGATTCCAATCTTGTTTTAGATCTACTCAGCTGCTTTGCACAGTGACCCAGGAGAAAAGTACTGGACCAAATTTGGAAGAAGAACAAAGCCAGGGCCACAATGAACAAAAACCCGATTCTTGCTCTGATGCAAATATATTAACAGAGGAAAAGACTAAACTGGAACAGCAATTAAAGGAAATAACTGTAAGAATTTTAAATTATTTATTGTTGGGAAAATAAATTTTTTGTAGCCTAGTAGAACTGAATCACATGTCACACAATATGTTCATTTTTATAAAGCTAAAAGTGGGCATAGCTAACCAACAATGATTGCTTAACAAAAAATAAACTGGTGATATTACTCTCTATCTCCATTCCCTTCAACATCATTTTGGGGCAGATAAACAGATTCCAAATGTCAGTCTGCAATCTCATAGTTTTTTTATGGAAGATTGACTGTGAGAACTAGATTCATTCTTGGAAATAGGTTCTCCTGCTTAAGCAGGAGGTTGGACTAGAATCCTCCAAAGTCCTTTTCAATTATCTTAATTCTGTAATACTGTAATAAGGATGATACTGAAGGTTGACACTGTTGGCATCAGGCCTGTTTTTTTTGTTTTTACAATAAAATATTAAAAATCAGGTTTGATAAAGACGTATGTGTGCAGTTAGCATACTTTCTGCTCCTAATTTTAATGAATTGTAGAAATGTACAGGTAATCCTTGCTTAAGACTATAGTTGAGCCTAGCAATTACTATTATAAGTCATGACGGTCATAAAGTGGGTCATGTGATTTATGATTCTTTGCAGTGGTTAATTGAACATAATGGTTGTTAAGCAAACCCATTGTTTACTATGGGTGGTTTTCTATCTGGGATGGTCCTCTTCCACTGAATGTGCAGCTTTGGAGGGGACACACATGGAGTGGTCATGGAGGAAGGTGATACTCGTCTAGCCAGCCGGATCAATTCTGGCAATCAATAAGGGTGACAGATGTTGCAGACAGATGGCCCTCACATCAACAGTGGTCAGTTTTGCTGGGAACCAGAAGTAAATGCCAGTTTTCAACAAAAATGTCATAATTTGCAATCATGTGACCAAGGGAGTATAAGACACAGCAAGGTTTTGAAGAGGAAAATTTTTAAAAAGGTTTTTACACTCTACAAACCTCTCAAAAACGGCCCATTTTTTGTGAAAACGGGCCCGTCCCCCCCCCCCCAAAAGGCATGAATAGCCTTTAGGGAGCTTGCAGAGTGCTCCTGGGGGAGGGGAGGAGAAACTAGCAAAAAAATGCCCATTTTTGCGAAAACGGGCCCGTTTTTCATTTTTAAAAAAGGGCATGGATAGCCTTTAAGAAACTTATAGAGTGTCCCTGGGGGCTGGAGGAGTAAAATTGAGCAAAAAAAACCGGACCATTTTTTGCTCCTTTCTGCCCTTCACAGTCCCCAGGAGCTCTCTAAAAGCTTCCTAGAGTCTCTGCACAGCCATTTTGGTGAAAAGGGCCGGGTTTTGGAAAGTGAAAAATGCTGTATTCAGTGTATAAGACTCACCCAGATTTTCTGCCTCTTTTTTGAGGGAAAAGGGTGTCTCTTATACTCCGAAAAATACAGTAAATATTAGATTTTTATTATGAGTAAGACTGTTAATGAAGAATCAGAGTTCTGGAATACAATTTAATGCTTTACACATAGTCCTCAACTTACCACCACAGTTGGGAATGGAACGTCTATTGCTAAGTGATGCAATCATTAAGTGAGTTATGCCTGTTTTTACAATTTTTTTTATCATAGTCATTAAGCAAATCATGCTTCTTTTTAAGCGAATCCAGCTTCCCACTATTGAATTTACTTGTCATAGCTCCCCTGGGAATGTCACAAATGAAACCCCAGAATGCTACAACTGTCAAATACATGGTGGTTGCCATGAAGTGCCTCAATTTTGATCATGTGACTGCAGCAACACTATATAATCATAAGCGTGAGGACTAGTCATAATGCTGTTGTAACTGAATGGTTGTTAAACAAATGGTCTCAAGTTCAGGCTTATCTGCATTATGATTCTAAAACTAATTCCAATGCCACAGAAAGCCGTTTCCCATTACTTCCAGTTTTAAACAAAGGAAGATATACAGGAGTGCCTGGATAATTTGCTAAGTTACAGCAGGATCCCATCTGTCTTTGTCCTTTGGGAACAAATAGAATTTTTAGTTTATGTGAATAAGAATTTGAATTCATGATTAGCAACTGCAAATTAAAATTTGTGATAATTCTAAAAATCCTGGTCCAAATTAGGGTTAACTGAGGACTGCCTGTATCTCTGCAGTTAGGGTGAGTTTTAATACAGATAATACTCAACTGTAGGCTATTCAGCAATTGAAGTTACAATGATTTTGAATGAATTGTGGTTATGACTGGTTCTCAGAGTTCCAGCCTTTCCCGCACCCCTAGTCGTGATCAATCTGAGCCTATGGCAGCTGGCTGACGCAATCAGTTGCAGCATGCTGCAGTCGTGATCTCCATTTGCAACCTTTCCTGCCAACTTCCCAAGAAAATAAGTGGGGAAGTTGACAGGGAACATCCAAATCACTCGAGTAAGTCTCCTGCACCAACCTTTCTGTGCTTGGAACACTCTGGCTACCTATGCATTCCTTCACATCCTCCCCAACTGTATCACACCTCTTGTATGTATTTTCTCCAATCCTTGCTACAGTTCCCTTGTACCCTCCCAGACTTGCATTGTATTTTGCTCAGACATTTCCCAACACACACTGCACCTTTCTCACATCATGTATCCATTTGCACTCCCCTTCCCAACTCTCTCACCTCCACTTATCCTCTTTGCACCCACTAGACCCTTGGTACCATCCCCAACGCACACCTTCATGCACCCTCTCTGACCTGCACCTTCTCCCTGAGCATTGCCTTGCTTCCCTTGCACACCTTTACTGTGCCTTACCTGCATACCTAGGCACCCTCCCCACCCTTGCTGTGTGCTCCCCTGTATTCCTTTGTACCCTTCCCCACCTGGCAGCAGCCACTTAACAGCTTACAAGCTCCCTGGGTTTGCAACTTCCTGCCAGCTTCTCCACTGACTTGGTTGTGGGAAGTTGGCAGAATGTTGCCTCACTTAACAATCATGGGATTAATTTTAACAGCAGCAAATGGGAATTTAGGAATTGCAGGAGTTCCAGTTGCAATTGCCAACATAAATTGTGTGCATGCACAGGGGACGGGGGGAGCGCGGGGGTGTCACACGTGCATTGCATTATGGGTGCTATTGCGTGCGTGCGCACACTTTTGTCACTTGGCGACAAGAAGGTTAGCCATTACCTATATTATGTTAAGTGATGACGAATGATTTTAATCAATGTTAAATCAACCATAAACTCGTAGATCAGCCATAAAGTCAAAATTGGCCATAAACTATAACTTGGTGTGTGCAAAATAAAGTAACAGATTATTCTGTGCAATATAAGAAGCAATTTTTATGTTTCTCCCATCATCCTATTTAGCATACAAGTTGCTGCAGTAGTAGTTTTATATTTTAGCCAGGTGTGACCAGTATACCTCACTAGCAGTATTCCCACTACATCCTAAATCACAACAAAGGATTAATGAGAGTGGATTAATGAGAACATATGCATGCTTGTAATTCGTTAACTAGGGTTGAAAGATTAGCATGTCATCTGAACTTATGGTAAGACATATTTGGGACTTCCAAAATAATCAGAATAAAAGACAATTAAAAATCTCTGATAAGTTAAATGGATATCAATGAGGATGATATGAGCAAGTATTGCTATAATTTGTCTCTTATGTTTCATCTTGTGTCACTACACTTCTTTTTCTGTTTTAGGATAAATATAAACGTGCTCTGGCAGATGCAGAAAATCTGCGGCAGAGAACTCAGAAACTGGTAGAAGAAGCAAAGTTATATGGTACATACACATTTTGCTTATTGAAATTAGAATGCAGATGCAAGCCTGAACATTTTAAATCTTACAGATTTTGACTAGATTTTGATGCTCTTGGTTCAATGTATAAAATCAGTTATTGTAATTTGTTAATGATGGTCCATGGTTTTATACAAGACAACCAATTATAGTTATAAAATACACCATAGTTACTAGTGGGTTTTTTTTAAATTCATGTAGTGGTCATTGATTAAAATTGTCCATTTAGTTTTCTCCTAGGACTGTTATCAATGCTTGATTTTCTTCTGTTTGGGTTTTGTAAGAATGGGAAACAAAAAAATGTGAGGGCGGGATTCTTTATTTGAAAAATATAGGAAATAATTTCAGACGATAAAGACTTTGTCTTCTGAGATGACAAACTGTATTTGCCATATAACCTGTAGCAAACGTCACCTGGTATTTTACAGAGGAAAAAAGAGTGCAGCTTTTTTACCATATAGAAGCTCTGTTATAATTTGGAGCTAATAGTGAGTCTGGAAAGAATTAAATGATTGGTAATGTTCTCATACATTTAATGTTGTAGTTTGAAAAAATATCCATTGATTGGATCTATATTTAAAAAGTCGTACTGTAGTTCCACTGAAATGAAGGTACTTAAATTAGTTATGATAAACTTGTTCTGATGTGCAGCATGATGATTCATTCTGGATCTAGCTGATTCTCCGCTTCAATTTATTATAGTAAAATGCATTTCAAATGCCATTTTTGCATGTGGTGGAAATGATCTATCTTTAAGAATTGACTATAATTTTACTATGGTTTTGCACTTTAGGAATTCAGAGTTTCTGCAAGGACTTACTGGAAGTTGCTGATGTTTTGGAAAAAGCAACCGAGTCTGTTCCCAAAGAAGAACTTAAAGATGAAAACCCGCATTTGAAAAATCTTTATGAAGGTCTTGCCATGACTGAAGTTCAAATACAGAAAGTGTTCAAAAAACATGGATTGGTGAAATTGAATCCTCTCGGAGCCAAATTTGATCCTTATGAACATGAAGCATTATTTCAGGTCCCCGCAGAAGGGAAAGAACCGGGCACTGTAGCTTTAGTATCAAAGGTTGGCTATAAATTGCATAGCCGTACTTTAAGGCCTGCATTGGTAGCTGTTGTTAAAGAACAATAGCAGTCTAATCTGAAAAAATTAATAAGCATCACATAGATACTAGTTAGATTTCTTAATAATGCCCCATTATATAGAGGTGATTCACCAAATGAGGTGGAATACAGAGAAAAATGATGGATGATAAAGCAATGTAAAAATGTTTTTAAATGAATGTATATAATGTGGAGAGAATGCAAACTGCTAACATAAATTACATCATCAAATTATACATAGTACCTTTTCATTAACTCAAGTCCTCAAGGATAATCTACCTAATAACTGAGCAACAAGAAGAACGCCATATAGGTTATTTCCGCATTGAAATATTTTGAACTGTTGGTGTTATGTTGTTTTTGCTTCTATTCAAGCCCTATTCTTGAGATGAGATGGAGCTTTGATGGAACAAAAGAAGGTGGTGGCAAGATATACATGCACAACCGATAATGGCATCATCCTATGTGTGTAGTGAGATTACTGGAAACCATTCCTTGTTGATGCCACTTAGCATTTCTGACTGACATGCACCTAAGCTAAATATGAATGCCTTTAAAATTGACTTTTGCTGAAGTGGATCAGCTTTCCTATTAGATTTCAGTCTTTCTGTAATAGCACAACAGGTTGTCTTTTCTTTCCTCCTTTGTCTTTCATTCATGTCCTCTCACTACAATCTTTTCACTCAGTTTCCTTCCCAATGCAGTTGATATTTCCCAATGAAATTACCATGCCCCGTTTCTTTTCTATTTTTTCTGAAGGGTGTGAAATGTCATGGACATTTCTTTGTATTAATGGTCTGTATGTAAGTAGTTGGTATATGCAGAGGGGAATCAGTTTTTAACTGTAGTGTCTTATCTTGCATTTAAGTTTGACAATGACAGTAATGAAAGTTCATTATAGTTGGTATATTGTTCATATAAATCGGAATGAGAGATCACATGATAAAAGTCACAAAATGAGGTTTCATCAGAAGCATGAAAAGAGGTACCTCCTACAGGAACAGTGGTATTTGTACTTCTCTTACTTCATTAATAAGAAAGTATTAAATAGAACTGTAATTTGTGACTTGTATTCACTGGTGTATGCAATTTTTCCCTAGCTATTGAATGCTATCATAAAATGCAAGCACCAGAAAATGACAACATATGATCTTTAATGTTAAAATGTTTAGTTATATTGTTTTGTGATAATCTTGGAAGGTTTTTGTTCTTTTTTTAGATTAAATTGTGCCTGCATGCATTATTTTGTCAGCCCCCACGGGTAATAATAAGCTACATGTGGAAGATACACATGATTTGCAGAACGCTATAAATCTATCATTATTGACTGCAAGTATATTTTAGTATTATCCTTCTTCTGAATTGTGTATTAAATCGGTATGTGTTAGCAGAAAAAAAAAGACATGCAAGGAAGAGTGAGGAAAAAAAGTAATCCTGGAAGCTGTTACTTGTAGCAAAGGTGCTAGAAATTCTAACAAAGCATACTCAGTTATGCATCTGCCATATTTACCGTATTTTTTCAGAGTATAAGACGCACCTTAGTTTTTGGAGAGGAAAATGAAAAAAAAAAATCTACCTCTGCCTACCAGTATCCATCAGTATTCATCTGGCTAGCGTCCTTAGCAAACAGCCTGGCCAGCTTCAGCACATTAGCCTAATTCAGCATGAGCAGCTGATGGGCGGTGGCCTCCTGGAATACCCCCAATCAGTTGTTACCAGAGGTGAACTTTAGCAACAGGTTCGTTGGTTGTGAGAGCGTGCACTGATTGCGAGCTTCATTGGGGCTGATATGCAGCTTCAAAAACACAGTTGATCATAGCAAGGAGCTAGAGTGAGTATAGCAGGTGAAGCGCAGAACCAATCAGACAAGACAGCAGCTGTTCTGGGTTACCATTTCAGCCTCTACGCCTCTCATTTTCAGCCTCCAAACACTCCGTTTGAGACCTGTTCAAGGCTGCAGGGATTACCAATGCACAAAAGTGCAATGTGCAGAGGCCAAAAACGTGATGCTGAAAGACTGAAAATGCAATGCGCAGAGGCGGCAATGTGCTCTGGCGAACCCCCCGCAGCTTTGGTCTCAAATGGAGCAGTCAGAGGTTGAAAATGCAAGCCATGGAGGGGGCGATGGTCTATGGCAATCCCTGCATCCTGGAATGAGACACATGGAGGCCGAAGAGTGGGCAGGGCTACATTCGGTATATAAGGCGTACCCAAATTTTCAGCCTCTCTTGGGGATTACATCTTATACACCGAAAAATATGGTACTTTAAAAAAACTGAATGGATAATAGGCATTCAGATTTGCAGAAAGATGCTGTTTAAATTGTACAGTGTAATTGTTTTGTTGGCTTCTGTTCATTTAGGGATTCACAGATGCACACATTTTGAACTTTTCCATGCAACCGCATAGTGATTCTGATTTCTAAAATTGAAAATACAAGAAACTTTTAATGTTGTAACTCAAAGCACATTTTTCACTGACAAAAGAAACACTTCTGCTGTAGGTGTAGTAAATTATGCACTCAAAAGTTTATGAATAAGCTCAACGAAAAGCTATCAAGACTCCTCCAGCAAAGTGAGTAGATCAGAATTACTGTTTTAGTAATGGATATTTTATCAGAATCTTGTACCAAAGATGCTTTTTAAGAGGCAAGTGGATTTTCTGTTTTTTTCTTTGAAGACTTCGCTTCTCATCTAAGAAGCACTGAAGAAACTTCTTGGATGAGACGTGAAACGTCTTCAAAGAAAAAAACTACACAGAACCATGAGCTGGATGACTGAGAATCTATAGCGATCAGAATCTTGCCTATGTATAACTCAAGATTATTCATACCCAAAATTATAGGGAAAGTGTACCTCTTTCCTTTTTAAGTAGTTTGTAGGGGAATATGGGAAGCACAGGAATTTTAAAGTCCACCAAGAAAGTAAAAACTTGCAGCTACAATGTTGAAAAAAGTAGCAGGAAAGAAAATACAATCTGATGTATTTTATAAACTGATACATTGCTAAAACATCTTGAGGAACACAAAGCATCATACGCTAATCACACTTAGTGGTCACCTGTTATATCCATATGTAGCCTGGCAATCTATAGGTTTCCTTATATTGGGATTCTTGTCCAAGACTGGGAAAGTGTGTTTAAACAAGTGTTTGTAAACCTGAAGAACACCATCATAAGTCACAAGCAATGTATAGTTGCTTAAGAATCTTGTGTTAATATATACCAATTATATTCTCATAAACTTGCATCATTCCCATTTTTTCAGTTGATATTTATATTTAAATAAAACCACACAAAGATTCTTGCTTTCATTTTTCAAATTGTATCAAGTGGAACATTAGTATATACATTAAAGCAATTATTTCACCACCACTATGTTTTACAATCAGGATGCCTGTTTGCTGAAAATCACTTTCAATGATTCTATGCAAGCTACGTTGTGGAGCTAGTTTACTCTTTTTAATCATGTGGTGTGCTGTGTTAAACCATTTTATATTATTCAGTTTACATTCTCTTTGCTCTAGTGGCAATATAGCAGAATGCCTTGGCTTGTGAAAAAAAATGTAACAAACTTGTATACATTTCCAATATGAAATAGTAATTTATGCCTAAGTTCATTATCCAAGATTTAGTAGGACACATAAGCAGCCCTATCTGATGGTTTTGCTTGACAATAAATACTATTCAGTGTAGTGGGGGCATACTTCCAAGTAAATGTGTGAAAAATAGCAACTTTAAACCAGTATCATGTCTTAAAATACAAGTTTGTGCAGCAGAGGTAGACTTCAGTAGGTATTGTCAGAGTTTCCCATCTCACTTCTGATACACTGGTAAAAACAAACCACTTCACCCAGAGTGTGCTGTTTTAAGGTAATATGTAAAGTGGTTCATAAAATAAGATCTAACATGTACATGATCCATTACGGAAAAATCCAGTTGTTGAGTTTTTACAAGATCTTGGATGTTTTTAAAAAGTTGGTAACTAGATCAATGGTGAATGTTGGTTCCTCTGTTGATACTGATGCTATTTCAAAGTAGTCAAGATTTAAGAAGCATCCCTGGATATCCAACCACTTTCTGTCAAAAAATTCAAAATCCTTTTTTTTAGTATCTTATCCAAGTAACTAGGAAGGCGACTTTTTGAGGGGATGCCCTGCCTTTTTTGGAGATGGTCTTTAATAATTATAGTTTTAACTGTCACATAGCGTGCTGGACTCAGATTAATAGAGTTACAAAGTACTTTCTCTCGGTCAGATAACAGTTCGAACCCAGGAAGATTTTCAATTGCAGAGAATTCTCCATCTTTACCCTCCTCCTTTCCTCTTTTAGAAGTACCAATGTTTTTATTTTCTTTTCTTTTCTCTCGTTTGTGTCTAGCTGCTTCATATTCTGCAGACTCTTCCATTTTTGTTATGCCATTTCGCCGATAACGCTGGAGTTCTCTTATTTTTGTTCGAAGCACCTTTTCCTTGTGCAGATTTTCAAAGAAATCATCAAATTCTTTGCAAGACATAAACTGGTAAAGAGACCTCAATTTTAACCTCAGTTCCTTTTCTTCTTTTGTAGTTTTGCGTTTTGAAGGTTTTTCTTTCTCTCTTCTATCCTTGCCTAAAAATGCAGGAACCAAGTTGTAGTCACGAGCAATGTTTTTTCGCCGCTGCCTCTCTTTCAGTTTTCTTACATACATATCCACATGAGCTCTTTTTAATTCTATTTCCACATCATCATCATCATAATTAACTGAGAGGCCACTAATTAGAGTCTCGGCATCTTGATCATACTCAATCTCATAATCATCTCGAAGTGGCATGTATCCAAGCTGTTGTTGTTCAGCCACTGATATATCTAAAGGTGGCAGAGGCATGGTAAGGCTAGGAGAAAGTGGACCACCACTTGGGCATGTATGATCAGTCACTCTATTAGGAATAACGTCAGGAATGCAGGCTTTTCCAAGATTTCCATGTATATACATGCTCACATAGTGTTCCATAACTTCTTGAGGCGTTCGTGATGCTCCAACATGAGTAGCCATATCTTCCTACAATAAAGAAAACCAAATTTTTAATTATCTGTCACAAGAACATGCATGTGCTAGATATAGATACACAACCCGACATTTCACATTCTTTTAAATACAGCCAATGACTATGAACTTCAAAGTACTAGTGCTTGTTCATATATGGTGATCTTAAAGTACTATTTTAGTCCACTGGATTCAACAGAAGGTTTTAAACTGGAGGAATTTTATGTAAAGCTTTTCCCATGAATTCACTTTTTGCTAATCAGTTTAGAACTGGAACTTTGTTGTGAAGTATTTCATAGATCTCAGTTTTTAAAAATAGGGCTATGCAGTGCTTGAGGTTCAAAGTGAAAAAGGTGCTTTGAAGCATGTGTGAAGTGCATCGTACCTGTCAGCAACACCTAAACATGCTTTATCTGTTGCAGCTGCAAAAGACAGTCCCACAACCCCCCAAAAATGCAGTTTTAAGATGGTGGCAAATACTATATGAATGATGCTGAAGGACATTTTCTTCCATAGTTCAGGAGCACTAAAAACCTCTATCCAAAATTCCCAAATGAATTGAAATATTCTTAGAAAAGAATATTAAAGCACAAATTTTTTGCTTTTTAAAAATGTAAAGATACTAAGTAAATCAGAAGAAATGACCCAAGGAAAATCAATTTCCTATCCTGCAGCCTTTATATGTTACTAATTTTATTCTGGAGCATCCATTAAAGGCCAGAGCACTTCTTGGGAGAAAGAAGGTGTTGTTTTGATTTTGGTTCTAGAGATGAGTATGATGATGAATGAAATTAATATGCAGGCAGAAAATGTCATAAGGCAATAATAATATAAATAAGGCTCTAAGAAAACTTTATACTCATATATATTTGGTAAACATGATAGATATTCCTATCAACGTGCTGTAATAATATACTTCAATATAAAGAATTTATATAATTCTCTGTATGTTATTTCCCCTCTGTCAGTTTCTTGATCTGTTGACAATCAACTTTGTGCAGAAGCAACTACAGCCTCCCAGACACGGTTCAGAGGGGTATATTGTTTTCCTTCACCTTAAATCTCCCGCTTAAGAAGTGCCCACAAGTCCTCAATAGGGTTTAGTTCAGGTGAGGAAGGGCCATGTCATTATTTCATCTTTAAGGCCTTTACTGGCTAGCCACACAGTGGAGTACTTTGATGCATGCGATGCAGCATTGTCCTGCATAAAAATCATGGTCTTCTGAAAAGATGCAGATTTTTTCCTGTATTACTGCTAGAAGAAAGTGTCTTCTAAAAACTGGCAGTAGGTTTGGGAGTTGATTTTGAGTCTATCTTCAACCCAAAAAGCTCCAACTAGCTCATCTTTAATAATACCAGCTCATACCAGTACCCCACCTCTACCTTGTTAGTGAGTTGAAGTGGAGCTCTGTGTCCATTACTGATCCAGCCATGGGCCCATCCATCTGGTCCATCAAGAGTCACTCTCATCTCATTAATCCATAAAACCTTTTGAAAAACCAGTCTTCAGATATTTCTTGGCCCAGTCTTGCTGTTTCATCTTACATATCTTGTTCAATGGTGATCGGATTTCAGCCTTCCTTACCTTGGCCATTTCTCTGAGCACTGAACACTTTATACTTCAGGGCACTCCAGGTAGGTTGCAGTTGTGGAATATGTAGTTTTGGATTTCTTCTCAAATCTTTGGCAATTAATGTGCATCTTTTTTTTCTCAACAACCCTGTTGACTACTTGCACATTTTTGACTTCAGAGTCAATTAAATCTCTTTTTTGCTTTTCTATTTACTTTGTATTTTATAATACTTTATAATTCAATAAAAATGTTGACTCACTTGTTAAAAAATGTTAAATCTCTTTTTTGGCTTATTTTGCCTGAGGAAAAGAGGCTGCCTAATAATTATGCACACCTTGATATAGGGAGCTAGACTACATCTTAGGCTACACTCTCCCTCATTACACAAATACACATCACCTGATATGCTTGTATTAACTAACCTTTTTGGCACCGAGTGCCCTCTTGCACATACCAGAGCACCAGAACCCAGAAGAGAGCAGCTGTCTGGTGCACATGCATACTGGACCAGCTGTCTGGTGCGCATGTCCGCACCAGAACCTGGAAGAGCAGCTGGCAATGGCGAGTGTGCCCACAGCGGGCTCTGCGTGCCACCCGGCGCATGTGCCATAGGTTCACCATCCCAGCACCAAGCATTCAAGTTTATACAACTTGGAAATTGAAAATATGCCTTAAAATAATATGGTCAAAATACTCACTTGTCTAATAATTGTGCACACAGTATATTTCAACCTCTTGCTAGACTCTAAATGCTTTTTCTTTTTCTTTCTTTTTGATATATTTGATTCTGGATAACTTCTGTTCCTTTCGCCTGGAAGCGTGGCATCATTTGGGGATATGTAAAGAGGTTTTAGACTCATCACTGGATCTCTATATTTTTTGAATTTGCAAAATATCTGGAGTTTATTTTTATTAAGTTTTCTTATGATCTTGGATTGAAATATAGAAGAAAACATACTTTCTTTGTTCTTTGTTCCCTGATCAAGTTTCACAGGTTAAAATGGCTGAACAGTAGCTGAAACCTAAGGAAGGAGAGCAGGGGAATATGCCACTTCTAGCTGTATTTCTCTTTTAAAAGCTTGATGAGACAATAATACTTTTGCAAAATATGTTAGGGCATTAAATTTTGATTAAAGATACACAAAAGGACTCTGATCCAGTTCCAGACCAAAGAGACATTCTCATGGCTGGAGAATTAACAAAGTGGATTTCATCTATTGCTCTGAAGTTTAAGTCTGCATATTCCTTATAATATCAGGACTCTGACTGAAAGGGGAAGCAACAAATTCTTCCCTCTACAAAGTTGAGGGTGACTAGATGGATTTATTACAGTTAACTGGTAACCACTTCTATCTGGGTTTTGATTGGAAGATAGGCTTATTCCAGAGACTGAATCTATTATACTTAAGTAAGCAACTCTATAAGTTATGGCATTAAGAAATAAATGGGGGTAGTCGATCCAGGACAAATTATAACTGATGATTTGGGACAGATAAGATGCCATAAACTTTCTACAAGTGGATTACAGTAACAGATGCTAACACAGAGTTTTGAAACTTTTTGTTTTGTTTTAGTATTATTATTCTTCCTGTTAACTACTTTGTCAGTAATATAATATATAGAAGACAGGTCAATAATTTGCAAATAGATTTAGTAATTTAAAGAGGCCCTGTTTTGCAAGGGTGAGAATTAATGTTGTTATACTGTATTCAACTAGAGGGGATTATATATGTATATGTGTTGTTGTTTTGATGCACCTTTTTAATGTTTTGATTGTTTTATTTTTTGTGTCCTTTTTCTTTTTTGTCTTCTTTTGGATGATTTTTGTATTATGTATGTATATATGTAAATAACATCAGAAGTTTGGATGAAGATTATCATTACAAATACATAGGCATCCTTCAAGTCGACTACATCAAGCATGCAAAGTCAAGAAGTCAAGACGTGAATACATTGTCCTGAAGGTGCCTTTTCAAGAGGTAACTGGACTCCCTGCCCCCCCCCCCCCGAAAGTCCAGAAAAAGCACCTTTGGGACAATCATGACCTGGATGACTGAAAATCTCCATATACAAGTCAATACATTATGCAAATGAAGATCTTAAAGTCCAAACTCAGTGGAGGAAAGTCAATTAATACCTGGGCTATTCCAGTCATTAGTTACACAGCTGGAATAGAGGATTGGACTCAGGAAGAACTAAACACCCTGGATAGGAAGACCAGTAAAATAATGACAATGAATCATGCCCTTCATCCTTGCAGAAACATTGACAGACTCTACCTACCATGGAATATCGGTGGGCATGGAATGCTGCAAGTACACCAGACAGTTTAAGAAGAAAAAAGGGCATTGGAAGAATATCTGAAGGACAGTGAAGAAGATGCACTGAACCTAGTACACCATGAAACTAGCACACCATGAAGGCCTACTGAGTATTGGAGGGACCAAAGATCAAATGAGGAATAGAAATGAGATCTGGCAAGACAAAGCATTACATAGCCAGTGTGTGGTTTTTTGTTTTTTTTTAAAAAAAACCAAACCAATAAGGCAAAACAAAAAATAATCAAGATCTGGCAGTAGCTAAGAGTAGGAAAACTGAAGAAAGACAGAGGGACTACTTCTGCTTTCATAAGACCGAGCCTTAAGAACAAACGCATATAAACCCAACTTGGGAAGATAGCAAAAGGCAGCAAATGCCATCTCTGTAACCTGAAAAAAATATGGACCACCTAGTTAGCTACAGCAAGATGATACCACAGACTGACTACAAACAATCATATGATAAATTAGCAATAATGTTGTACTGGAACGTCTGCAAGAAATACCATTTATCTTCAAGCAAGAACTGGTGGGATTTTGTCTAAAATAGACAAAATAAAAGAAAATGAAGGGGCTAAAGTACTCACAGACTTTAGATTTGAAACAGATAATTACCTGCCATATAATATACCAAGCTTAATAATTGTTAACAAATAGTCAAGAAAGCCTAGATATTGGACATGGCAGTATCTGGAAACAGCAGAAGAGAAGAGAAGGAACTGGAGAAAATCACAAAATAAAAAGACCTGCAAAAAGAAGAACAACTGTGGCAAAATGAAATGAAGATAATACCAAACCCAAAAACTTTTGGAGCATCATTTGAAGGTCATTGGCACTGACAAATCACCAGCAGTCAATTCCAAAGACAACTTACATCCTGAAACAATAGCTTTAATGCCATGAAACAACAACATCTCCCTATCCTAGGTCCTTGGGAATGACTTGATAAGTGGATGAAAACGCCAAATCCAGTCTAAACATTTGTCAGACTGCAATGAATCGTAATAATAAAGCATCTATATCCCAAATCATTTTAGGCCACCTAAAATCATACAGCCATAGTTCCAGATGATCTATGATGTAATCCCATTTCAGCTGTCTAAAGATTGACAAATGCAATGAAAGACTGAAATTCTGACAAATATCTGTTACATAGATGGTGATAGAATATGGTATTTTGATTAAAAATGTTCACTTTTACGTGGTTCAACTTCTGAAGTATCTCATCTATTCAGAGGTCTATCTCTAGACCTCAAATAATTTAAAGACAGTATGGCAGTCAAGAGCTCCTTAATTTCAATCTCATAAAGTTACATAAATTTTTATTTAGTTAAAACTTCCAGGTGTATTTTAGCATAATTTTGATTTTTACGGGGTTTTTTTAGATTCTTCCATACACTTTTATTATTTCATCCCTTCTTGGAAATATGCAAGTCTTATTGAATAGCAGGTCACAAACAGATCAAGTTTGAACTAATAAAGGAGAATATTTGTAGCTCAGAATTGAATGAGAGGTCCTTGGTGCTCTCTGAGCTTGCTTGTTTTCTTGCAGACGTTTCATTATGCAAAGGAGATAAAATCATCATCTAGTTTGGGTGATGAAAAGTTTGCAAGAAAACAAGCAAGCTCAGAGCACCAAGCACCTCTCAAAGTTTGAACTGGATAAAATACATTATATCAAGGACTCTCCATGACATGTGAACATATGATTTGGGATGGATATGTATATTTTTGAAAGCAGATATTTGATTACTTATTAATCTTTTCTTGCAACATGAAAGTGCGTTCCATGTACACAGCTTTGGGCAATACAACGTACATACTTTTCAGGACAGTTGGCATGATTGTATTGTTTTGGGTTATCCAAATGTAAGCTGCAGCATTTTGAACATATAAATTATTCACCATATTTTTGTATAATTATTTTTATTCTATGGAATTACTGGATAGCTTGAAAGGCAGCGGTCTGATTACAGAGATATGATACCGATGAATTTAGGTTAATTTTAAATTCAATGATATCTAAAATTGAGGTTTGTATTCACACTATTGCTTGACCTGTGTTTTGAATGTTGATCAGAATAAGTCTTTAGCTTTGCCCAAATATTTCCAGCCATTCTTTTTCCCTTAGCTAAACAAGGGCCCAGCTCCATTAACATCAATCGTGCTATTAAAAATGTGAATTGAGGAACCGCTATGGGAACAGAATTTCCCCGACGAGGAAGGAGAGGGCCGGCCGACAAACCAGCATGGAACTTCTCACCCAGTTGCCGAAGCCGAACTGCTCGATAGCATCCAGTAAGAGTTGCTCCTCGCGGCTGCTCCAGCCACCCTCGGCCTCGGCACCCCAGAGAGTGAAACGCCCACCATCTACCAGCTGGTAGCCATGCCAGCGCCTATGGGGGCCAATCTCGGCGCCCGCTGAGAAGCATTCGGGGCAAAGCTCGATGTCGGTACATTCGGTGCAGCGGAAACGAAGCGAGCTGACCTCAGCCAAGCAGTACACGCAATACTTTTTCCCTAGCTCCGCCATCTTGCTTTCCTCCCCACCCCACCCCCCACCTCAGAGGTAAAAAGAGCAGCGAAGCTTTGACGTCCAAGTTTGCGACAGGGACCAACTCCCGCCCACTAGCCGAGGCAGAATTTTGTGGGCGTGTCCCAGGAAGAAATAGCCAATCGACTTCGAAATCCCCGGTGCTCTTTCACGCGCGACGTCCAATCAAGCCTCGCTTCTCTTAATTTCTTCCCATTGGTTGAAGAAAGGAACTTTTGTTGCCTAGCGACGGAGCAAAGCGGTTTGTTTACGGGGAGATGCATGCGATGGAGGAGATCCAGGAGGAGCCGGAGGAGATCTCTACTCCAACACCTGAAAATCTGGAGGATGTCGTTGTTCCGGTTTCCCCGGAACCACATAAGTCGCCCGCGGATGCGGAGAAAGCAGAGGCCGCGAAGAGTGCCCCCGCTGCAGAGCCGCCGACTCGAGGAAGAGCGGCAGACGAGGCGACCGAGGGAGAGAAGCCCCAACGGACGAGCGAAGAGCCGCCAGCATTAGAAGGGGCGGACAAGGAGCAACCGGAGGACGCAGCCTCGAGCGAAGGTCCAGGAGAAGCCGAGGCCCCGAAGGATGCGGAGGAGACCAAGAGGAGCCCCTCGGAGATCCCTTCCCTGGAGAAACTGGAAAAAGAGAGCTTGCCGCCGGACGAAACCTTACCGTTCCTCCGCCACTTGCCCATCAGCGCCTCCTTCGAGGAGGACGAGCCGGAGGAGCCGTCTCCGTTGCAGGTGGGCGTGGAACTGGAGCGCAGGATCAGCCGCAGCCTCTGGGAGCTGGAGCAGAGGAAAACGAGCAGCCGCTCCTTAGATGTGGGTGGCAGCCCGGAGAGCATGGAAGGAGCCCTGGAAGCAGAGACGGAGGAGCAGAGGGAGCGGCGCGAGGCCGAGGAGCAGCGGCGGCGAACCGAACTCATGGACCAGTACCGGCAGCTGCTGGCCGAGCGAGGCCGCCTCCGCAGCTACAACACCAAGCTGCAGGGCAAACTGGCCGAGCTCTTGAACAAAGCCAAGGGCAAGGATCGCGCCCGAGAACTAGAGCACCACATGCCGGACTGGGAGCAGCGCTACAGCCGCTATCTGGCCATGTTAGAGAAGTTGCGTAGCCAGCAGGCAGAGGAGATGGCTTGGTACCAGAAGGAGATCGATGCTCTCCAGCAGTCCTGCGAACAGAAATTGACCAAGGTGGAAAGTGAATGGAAGACCTACCAGGCGGTCAAGAAGGAAGTCGCTGTATATACTATGGGGAGGCGGCTAGGAGGTAAACAAGCTGCCATCAAGGAAGTGGACAAGATCCAAGCTAAGGAACAAAGCAAGGAACAGGAGATGACGGAGGTGAGCCCTGCATAGAGGAGGGATATTAAATGCCCTATCTAAACAGTCTGCTGTTGGGATAATTGCATGTTTCTCAAGTGATCATAAGGGAAAAGTTGTCTATCAAGGCCAATTCTGTTCAACTCATTTAGACTCATTTTTATATATAGTTAGGAATCATCTGTGATAGTGTTATTGAACACTAAATCTAAAATCCCATGCTCTTTTAGGGGTAAGTCAGTGGGGCTTATCTGAAAGCGTGGACAAAATTATCCTGTAACTTAACAGATATCAGAAAGAGAAAATTTTCTCTTTAATTGACTGCAGAGGTCTTTGCAAACCATTCCTAAAGACTCTTCAGAACTATTATCCAAATCTCTGATTTAGAGAATGGCTAACGAAAGGTTCGCATGGTACACCAAACTGTATTTCAAATTAGTATTGCTCCAACATAAAACAATTATTTGGTGGTGTTATTAGATCAGTTTTTATCATTTTAGGTACGTCTTGAAAATATAAAATTGAAACACAGGATCCAAAAACTTGATGCAAGTCTAAAAGCCCAAGAAGAACTGGCGGAAGGTTTACATTTAATAGACTTTGAGCAGCTGAAGATCGAAAACCAGACTTACAATGAAAAGATTGAAGAGCGTAATGAAGAACTTCAGAAACTCCGGAGAAAGGTCACCAATACAGTACAAGTCCTATCTCAAGTAAAAGAAAAACTGCAATTTGTGGAAGCAGAGAATCAAGGCCAGAAGGCTCAACTAATGGCAGTAGAAAGTCTAGTAGCGCAAAACAGAGATATATTAACAAGGACAAAGCAGGCTCGTGATAAATTGAGAATAGACAATCAGAGGCTTCAACAGAAATGTGGTTTACTTGGAAATACATTGTTATTGAGGGACTTTGAGGAGAAAGTGGATGCTGCTGAGATACTGCAAAAGAAATTGGAGATACTGAAGCGTCATCATGCTGGATTGTCCCTTACTTGCAATGGAATCAAGAAGAAAATCAAAGGAGCAAAATCTTTTCTGCCATTCTAAATGTCTTTAGTAGTAAACAGAACAAAGTAATGTATGAAAAAAATCAAATAAAACATACTAGTGCCTTTAGATTATATTCTAGGTAGGTGTAGTTCAAGCCTCAAATCCAAATAGTCATCATGAGTGCTTATATAAGCAGGATAGGATATCATTTTAATAATAATAAATTCATAAATACCCTATTAATTGACAGCAAAAGTATACAAAGCTAAACTCAACAAAATATTCAATTTTAATGCAAAAATAGATTATAAGCAAATGTTGGCAATTATTAATGAATAAGCATAATAAAATTGAAAAGTGCTTAGCCTCCATTGAAGAAATTTGCCTTTTTATATGTTTTAATTAGCCATAATAGGTAATGTATCTTCATTTTTCCTTGACTCTTTAATAGTATCAAAATTATTCTAGTAAATAAAAAAATGTTATATATCAACATCTTTTGAAACGATTTTTGATTATTTGATTATTTGATTCTTTCCTCAATAAAGATGGTTCTCAAACTTTTTTTTTAATATCCTTAAATGTGTATTGTATATGTGGGAAGTGGGAAATGACAGATGTGCTCAGGGAATTGTGATAGGACAAAGGACTTTGAAGGTTTTTGAAACAGATATGCTTGTTACTCTTGGAGAAAATTCTGAAGAGCGTAGTTCCCCCTCCCCCACTATATGTGGAAAACAATGCAATAACATTTGCCAGCTTGTCTGCTTTGAATTTTCAGTAATTTGGTGCTTTGCAACTGGATTTGGTTCTGTATTTCTTATTGGTTTTAAGATAAATTATATGCATGTTTTTAAAGAAAGCTGTAATTTTTTGTAGCTTTCCCCATCAGGTTTACTATAGACCGTATTTTTCGGAGTATAAGATGCACCTTTTTCCCTAAAAAAAAAAGAGGCTGAAAATCTGGGTGCATTTTATACACTGAATACAGCATCTTTTGCCTCCCCAAACCCCGCCCCCTTCACCAAAATGGCCATACATAGCCTTTAGGAGCCTTGCAGAGTGTTCCTGGGGGCTGGGGAGGACAGAAATAAGCAAAAAATGGGCAGTTTTTTGCTCAATTTTGCTCCCCCGCCCCCAGTTCCCAGGAACACTCTATAAGCCTCCTAAATGCTATGCATGCCCTTTTTCGACAAAAATGGGCCTGTTTTTGCAAAAAACAGGGTGTTTTTTGCTTATTTGGGGGGGCAACCCCCAGGAGCACTCTACAAGCCTCCTAAAGGCTATTCAAGCCCTTTTCTTTTTGGGGAAAAAAAACGGCCCGGTTTTTGCAAAAAACAGGTTGTTTTGGGAGGTCTGCAGAGTGCAAAACCTTTTTAAAAAAATTTGCCTGTTCAAAACCTTGGTGTGTCTTATACTCCGATGCGTCTTATACTCCGAAAAATGCGGTAGTTTTTAACCAACCCATTTTTTCCTCAATCTTTCAACATCATTAGAAATGAAAAACCTTATAGGATTGGTGTCAATATTCGGAGTGTGGTTAAAGAACTATAGATCCAAAACATGAAAGGCTTCGCTTGTCTATCTATCTATGTAATATGGGCATAGGAGAATGTATGTACGGCAGTTGTAACGTGTGGCTAAATGCAAGTAAGGGATATTTATAGGTCGGATATTGAAATATTCAAAGCATATTGTTCATACCATTAGCACTGTTAATGAAGCCAAGAATAATATGATGGTTCCTTCACACTTTTTCTTAAAAAAAGAGGGCTTTGTTACAAACGTTTTTGTGCTCCTATCCATTGTTTTGTATTAATATAGTCAGGTTTTTAATGACTTCTCGCCTATTTGCTTGTTTTATGTGTCACAACTACTCAGATCTCAGATTTTCTTCAACTTTTTTTTCTTGCGCTTTTTTTCTTTTAATTTTTCTTTTTTCTTCTTTATATTAGTTTGTGTTGGGGTTTTTTTTAATTAAAAGATTTAATAACAATTCTATATTCAAAAATGGGTGGCCTCAAATAGATGGGGAAAATAAAGCAGCTGCGGTACATATATGAAAAAAATTGTCAGACTGTAGAACACAGGTGTCAAACTTGCCGTGTCACATTGTGGTCACTTGATGTATTGCAGTGTTTTTTCCCTTCACAGAATTGGAGTAGGCATGGCCTGCTTGTGACACATCCAGCCCACGGGCTGCCAGTTTGACATCACTGCTCTAGAGCAGTGGTCTCCAACCTTGGCAACTTTTAAGACTTGTGGACTTCAACTCCCAGAGTTCCTCAGTCAGCTTTGCTAGCTGAGGAACTCTGAGAGTTGACGTCCAAAGGTCTTAAAGTTGCCAAGGTTGGAGACCACTGCTCTAGAAGAACAAATACAAGATGAAGAAGGAAATTTCATACTGCTTTCAGACTGAACTTGAAAAAAAATACTCTTAATTTATTCTTCCAAGTTATTAATAAAACAAAGATTATGAAAGAACCAATTAATTCTTACAATTGCAGAGGGAGATATCTTAATTTTGGGAGGTATGAATAAAGAGATTGATTGATTGATTGATTGACTGACTGAATTCAATCAATTTTTATGGATGCCTATCTCACCAAATGAGACTGGGTGATGAACAAAACTTTAAAAATAATGCAAAATTTAAAATACGAAGCCAAGAAAAAATTACCCAAATTAACCAATGTCCTGAATACACTCAGAGCTTCAAGTTCAGACAAAAGCTAGGTATTTAAAAAACTTACAAAAAGCCAGAGGGAGAATGTTCCATAAGGCAAGTCTTTGAGGCCCTGTCCAGTGGCACTCCTTAGCTAACAAGACCAGAAGCATGCCTATTCAGTTAAGGTGCTGGCATACAAATCTGGAAACTGTGAGTTCTAGTCCCACTTTAGGCATAAAAGCAGGCTGGGTGAGTTTGGGCCAGCCATTCTCTCTCAGTCAATCCACCTCACCGAGTTATTGTGATGTGGAAAATAGGAGGAGGAGGAAGTAGTACTGTTCATCATTTTGAATTACTTATAAAGCAATATAGGATAAAAATCAGATGGGCAGAAAAACTGAGGTGAATTTTCATTTCTATTTGGGATGGAACCAAAAATGCTTTATTATTAATAAATAATGTACTATTTTAAATTAAATTATTTTGAATTATATAGTTAAGTCCAGAAAACACTGAAGAATAGCTGAATAGGATGTTACTTTTAAGATGTATAGATCAACAAAAATATGTCTTTAATCATTCTATAACTTAAGATAAAACTAGAGGCAATTAAAAAAATTAAAGCTGAGATATGATGGCATTTCTGCAATATACCAGAAGACTTTCCAAGTAATCGTAGTTAAAACTATTATTCAACTAATAAAAGAGATTCAGGAACACTTAGCTATAAATTTGGAAAGATTTTGATTTGCCCATAGACATGCAACCTAATTTCTTTACTGAATGTAGATTATAAACTTTTTAAGGCAATACTCAAAAGATAATAAATGGTGTTTAAATTGAAATGATATAACTAATCAGATTGGATTTGTTCTGAAAAGACATCAGAGATTTATGTTATTGATTAAATCACACCAACAAAAAGTGGCTACAGTCTTTGTTTATACAGAAAACGTATGACAATCTAGGATGTTTGCATTAAAAAGATGTAGCTTTTTAAAAATGGGGATAGATTATAAAGGATAAAATGCCAAGTTAATAGTAAATGGCTATTTACCACTACCATACATTATACAAAAAGAAAAGACAATATTGTCCCCCTTCTCCTTTTTTTACTGGCATTGGAACTATTGGCAATGAAAATATGTCAAGAAAATAAGACTTCTGAGATTATATGTCATATGCGATTCAAATTGTTCGCCCGAACCAGTCCTTACTGGTCGAATTTTACCACTGCTGTAGAGCTTATATTATACTATAATGTCAGGTGCTTAATAGATTACAGATCATATCTCCTATGGCCCTAATGCAGAAAAGGTGGGAATTCCAGTAAATATATTTTTTGACTGGCACAAATAGAAATAAACAATTTATATGAGATCATGCAATAATAAGCAAAGTATTGGACATTTGGAATCAGAATCTTGATTGGAATGACCATCAGTGAAACACTTGAATACATAAAATTGATATTATCTAAATAAGTAACAGATTTGCCATTCAGACTGCTGCACATCGTACATATTATGTGACACAATTTGGCAACACTTAAGGAATAGTCATTTGAATATGAGAACAAGAGGTTTAAATACAATGAATTAAGTGGCCAGGGAATTAACAGGTCCTAACAAATATTGGCATAAAGTAGACATTATATAAAAGATGTAATGTATGGAAATAATAGAGATAAAGCATATGTAAAACGTGTGTATGTGTGTGTAGGTAGGTAGGTAGGTAGGTAGGTAGGTAGGTAGGTAGGTAGGTAGGTAGGAAGGTAGCAAGCAGGGGTGGGTTTCACTGGTGTGGACCGGTACGGGCGTACCGTTTGGTGAAATTTAGCGTGCCTTAGCATACCGGTTCTTCCGGAGGTCCCTGAAAAGCCCATGTAGCGTACGCTGCCCTCTTCTCTTTGATAGCCGCCTTGTTTCCAATGAAGGTGAATCCATTCAGAGGAAGGAAATTGCATGGATTTCCCACCCCCTTCATTGGAAATGCGGCTATCAGAGGAGAGAGCAGGCTTATCCAACGAATCTTCACCTCCTGTTCCTTCTTCGCCTGTTTGAAGAAGCCATGCGGGGAGCGCTCTCTTGTCTTTGACAGCCGCCTCGTTTCCAATTGAGGGGCGAAGAAATCCATGTTTTTCTTCCCTCTGCATGGATTCCCTCCCAATTGGAAACGAGGCGGCTGTGAAAGGGAGCACGCCCCGCGTGGCTTCTTTAAACAGCAGAAGGAACGGGAGAGGAGTTCCACACAGGGCTTTTCAAACAGCCGAACTCCTCTCCTGTTCCTCAGGCAGGCCGGATCAGGTGCGCGCGGGCCAGGCTGTTGCTCCTCCTGCCGCTGCCGCTGTCAGTGAGACTCTCGTGCGGGGAAGAGAAAAAAATAAAGGCTCCACGGCGGCGGGACCGCCCCGCCATGGAGTGACCCACCCCGCTCCCCCGCACGGCAGAACTTTTGTTTTTCCTCTCAGCTCAGTTCTTCATCATTCCTTCCTTCCCTCAGCACCCACCAAAGAGCTGGCCCCACTTGGCTGTCCTTGCTGCCGCTGCACCCCTTCTGCGTGCCCGGCTGCCGGCCTGAGGGCGAGCAAGCGATGGCGGCGTGGGGCGGCTGCTACTGCTTCTGGGCTGGCTTTGGGTCACGCTGCTCAGCGGGCAACACCCCAACTCCCCTGCCTCTGCCTCAGCAGCAGCACCTCCCACCCGCAATTCCTTCCCTCAGTGCCCACCAAAGCGCTGCCCCCCATTTAGCTGCCCTCGCTGCCGCCATGCCCCCTCTGCGTGCCCGGTCGCCTGAGGATGAGCAAGTGATGGCGGTGCAGGGCAGCTTGTGGCGGCTACCGCTCCTGGGCTGGCTTTGGGTCACACTGCTCGTCAGGCAGCGCCCCGACTCCCCCACAGCTGCGCCACCTCAACAGCAGCACCTCCCACCCGCAGAACCAAGGCGGGGAAGAAGATCGAGAGACGTGGGACCACAGACTTCCCCCCTTTCCCCCGCCCCACAGCTCACTTCCTTGGGTGGGACCAGGGTCCATGCAGGGTGAGTGGAGTTTGCGACCAACTTTAAAGTGAATGGAGCTGTTTGTGACTAAATGGGACAGAGAACATAGAGGGATGAAAGGGAACATGGAAGTAATCTAGTCCAACCCCTTCCCAAGGCAGGAGTCCTTAGACTTCCTTCTCTTTGAGAACTATCAGTGGCAGACATGCAGGAAATGCTGTGTGTGTATGTGTGAGAGAGAAAGAATGAGAAAGAAAAAAGGAAAGAGAAAGTTGGAGAGGGACAGACAAGAAGAAAAGAAGTGAGAGAAAGAAAATAAGTGGGGGAGAGAGACCCAAGAAAGAAAGAAGAAAGGAAGGAAGGAAGGGAACTTATGATCACAATTGAGCCCAAAATTTTGGTTGCTAAGCAAGAGCGTTGTTAAGTGAGTTTCACCACATTTTCCAACTTGGCCACGCCCACCCAGTCACATGACTGTCAAGCCACTCCCACCCGATCACATGACCGTCAAGCCACTCCAACAAAACAGGCCATACCTGCAGAATAGGTTCTAAAAAATTTTGAAATCCACCACTGGTAGATAGGTAGGTAGGTAGATATACATAGTTATATAAGATATATATGTATAGATAAAAGAAACACAATGGATATGTAAAAGATGTAGAAGTGCTGCAAAGAAAATATAAATGTATAAATAAAATAAAAAACTAAAAAATAGACATCACAGTAAAGTATGTTTGAAGGTTTTTTTGGCTCCTTCACCACATGGGTAGACACTGAGTTTAAATTTAACATTTGGAAAATATACAGGAAAATAATGCCTAACACCTTCTTGTTTCGTTATTACTAAACATTTATTCTTATGAATATACAAAGAAATTTGCTCTATGGAATCAATTAGTTTAGACTGAAAGACCTTATTATAATACAAAGATAAAAATGTTTGAGGTTCACAGTAGTGTAATTCATTGGACTAATTTTAGTATCTTCGCATTAATAGCTCAGAATCATAAGAATTGCAGAAAAAAGGAAGAAATCTGAGAGAGACAATTGAATTTTAAAATCATTTAATAGATAATTTAGAGCATCTGGTAGGTCAATTTTTTAAATAAATTGGTGGTACAATATGATTTTTAAAAACCAAAAAGACAAAGACCACATGATTATGTGGATGCAGAATTTAGATGTAGTATTACATTTGCAACAATGGAATTTCAATAGAAAAATATTACATTAACGCCCAAAACTAGTTAAGAGAATATTGGTAAAAGATAATTTAATGTCAGTATATTACTCCAGCTTTGATTGTTTAAATTGATAATTCATTTTTAAAAAACTCACTGAAGATGTAATGAGCAGGTGGATCATTTTTTTGTATCTAACATCATATTGTAGCAATTACAATTCTGAAAAATAATTCAGAGCAGAGTAAAAATTAAATTCTCATTTCAACCTGCAATACTTTTATTATATTTACAAAACTGATTTCCTCAACTACATTTCTACATATCAGTTGCTGTAAAGGTATAATATTCTCATTACTGGAAAAGTTATATGATTTTGCATAGAATCTAATTAAAATTGAAAGGCCCTTCTTAGACTATATCTAATACCTGGACTCATACCAAATAAAACTACCCTATATAGGATAAAGCTATATAGGTTTTCCATATCAGAACCAACTTTTAGAAACATGACTAGATTTTTTTTTAGAGTGCAGTTTCACTTCATAATTTATATTTTATCATATTGTTGATTTTGCTTCAAGCTTAAGAGTGGCTTTTAGTTCTTTAAAATTATTAAAATTATTCAATTACTCATTATTATATAACATTGGGAAATTATAAGTACCATATTTGTAAACCCTCTTTTTATACATTTACTGATCTATATTTTATTCTTTTATCTCTTTATTGTTTGTTTATATATCTTCTTCCAACATGTTTGATTAAAAAATAGAAAAAATATATACAATGAAGCTTTAACATGGTATCATTTATCTTTTACTTTGACAGATCTGGCAATTTGTTGAAAAGCTGCCATTTGGGGAGTTCACTGAAGGCCCTGTAAGCTTTTCTGAGTAAAAGTGTATTTCTAAAAATATTTTTGAAAACTTTTATTAGGAGCATGATTAGATGCTGCTACCAATCTAATGCTTTCACAAATTCTGTTTGGGCTGAAATTAATTTTTCAAGATTTACAGGATAATAATAATCTATATTAAGGAACTGATACGCAATACCACTTGAATGCCCAGGATGCAAGCCACAAAATTAACTGCTAGTGCCATTCAGTTTCCTAGAAGCTTTGAATCTTTTTAGTTATGTTTACAAAATGTCTTTAATAGGATATGTCTCAGTTTGGGAACTGAGTTGCTTTCTTAATACTGAAGTGTTTCCCGATTTTCTTGAGTTAGCACAAGCATAAGGTATGTATATTTGGAAGTAAATGGTTATCACAAGCATAAGGTATGTGCATTTGGGAGTAAAAGAAATAAAAGGAACTTTTCATTTATTTGAATACTTAGCCATTCTATATACTTTCTCCCCCAAAAAGTGTATCAGCTTCAGCTTCTATTCAGGCAGGGATACAGAACTAAACTCCATATAACATAACCAAACAGCATCTAACTATGCAGCAACACTAGCCATTCACACTAGCTAGCGTACTTTCAAGCATCACCTGCCTAGTCAGCACTTGTAACTATTTCTCTTTTCTGTCTGAAGATGAGAGTTAAGGGAATTTCTTTGAGGGATACAAACATAATTGTTTACATTATTCATAGATGGAAACTGATAATCACAAGATTTTTTTAAGGTGCTCAATTTAATGTGAGAAGAGATGGCATGAAATTAGCAAGTTTTAATTTTATGCTCAGTTTGGACTGCTTTGTAATTGACACATATAAGCTGTTATGATTCAATATGAGACAATAGAGGACTTTCGTTGAACATACACTATAGCAAACGTTTGCTTTTACAAACCAATTTGGGGTAAAGGTTGTTAAAAATGAATTTAACTGATATGATTTATATTACTTGCATCAATTTACATAGCCTGCATAGTTGACTATACAACTGATGTTATTTTGTCATGCGAATGACTTAAATGGAGACACATAACACAGTTATGTAAATAACACATTTTGGGATAAGAGAAATACATATATTAGAAAAAAGGAAATAAAAACCAGAAAACACTTTTTAAAAAGTGAAAAAAATGTGACAAAAGAAAAAAAAAACACAGTATATCATTTTTCCAAGTACTTTGTGTAGTTCTTTTTCACATTGTATGTATTTCTATTATAACTATCTTTCTGTTTTGCTCTATTTTCTTTTGTTATTATGATTTTAAAAACAATTAAAATAAATTTAAAAATTAGGAAAGTGTTCAGAAACAGAAAAAAAAATTTAAACTACTTAATCTGAAGGCAACTAAAAGTGGTCCATAAAATTGAGGTTTGCTGTACTGTACAAAGTTCTCTATTTGCATAGTGCTATTTAAGAAGCAATCTTATATATTGAACAAAGACAACACAATTTCATTATTCTTTTATTTTTTTATTTGGTGTTAAGTAACTCCACAAAAAAACAAATTCAGTTACTCTGATGTATGTGAAATCAGAACAATACACCACTTGAAGCGAAAAGGTAGAAACAAGTTCAGCCCAGGAATGAAAAACTGATACTTCAGTGCTATGGATATGCAATGTGCTTCATACCACAGTGCATTCAGCATTTCCACTTTTAAATTATCCTTGCAGAAAACAGAAACACAAACTCACACATCCACTTTCTCACTGGAAAGCTTCAGAATTTTATCCATTCAGTTATGAAACAAATAAATATTATTTGTTATTGCCCACACATGTAACATACACGTTTTCAAAGGTGTTAGAATATTGAATCATAATAAAATGAACCATCCTTTCACTGAGGTGAAAGTCCAAATAAGCTGAATTTTTGAAGTGTGGGCTCTTCCCTCCCCAAATATTCCCATTTGGCTTTTCATAATTCTAACAATGCTTTACATTAATCACTAGGCTTTATCAGTTTTGTTCTTTTTGCTTTCATACTGACAATAATATCCTTAGTGCATGTGCCTATATAACATTTTAAAGGAAGCTCCAGAAAAAAGTAAATATTTAAACACATATCCAAAATTTCAAATAAGGAAGAAAAAAAAAACCACTGTAAGGATTTGTAGTATGGATGCTAAAATAAAAGTTTAAAAGCCATTATTAATGTTATTAATGACATTTCCCTGGAAGGTACAAACCAAGCCAATGGAGTTGGGAGTTTCAACTGAAAGGATGATATACAATCCGTACAAGGAGTTGAAACTCTAGATCTTAAATCTTGTACTATGAATTAAGAAAAGGCAAAAAAACTTCATTCAATTCAATTAAGCTCACTAGCACAGAATAAAAATTTAAAGCCAGTTCAGCTTACCATTTCAAAAAAACTATAATTGTTAAAGAGTTTCTTGCCTATTAAAATTAATGGCTTAGCATTTTCAAGTCAACAGTAAACTTTCTGTTCTTTCTGGTGTCTTAAACATGCCGCTATTATATAGTTTTAAAAATTTAAAACTATGAAATGGTATAAACCAATATTGCTCCTTCTGACATGATTTGCATAATACATTAGTAGCACAGGGAGTTGATAGTCTTGCACAGTTACATTTTGACAGATGCATTGACTATGTTAAAATAAACCTTAAGAGCAGGTCACATAAAGCAACAATCACTACTGCAATCACACATGTAAATCATGTTCCCACTCCCTCCCACAACACACAACTTACTCCTAACATTCTCTCAGGACACGAGGTTAGCTACAAATTTTACTAAATTACAGCTATAGTAGTAGCTAACTGCAGGAGCCATTGGATTTATTCTGAGTGATATACTAATCCTCTGCATAAAAAATATTAAACATTGACTCTTAAGATTTCTTTTGTTGTTCAGGCCAACTATATGAAGCTCATTTCAAAGTTCACTGTTCCATAATTTCCTGACAATGCAATCCTAAGTACACTTACAAGTATGAAGTAAGTGTGCTTGCTCAGGCTGTAGTGTCACTTGTTGAATCATCTACTTTTCAACAGTCCTGAAAAAGAAGAAATACTAAACCCTAAAAACAAGAGGGGGAAAAGGGGGAATGATCGTTTTTCTTCCTCCTCTTCCCTGAAAAAAATGAGCAGCTTTTTTTAGCTAGCAAGAAGGTAACAAACAATTGTTCCAACTCTGTTTGTTTCTATGCATGTTAGGAGAAGAGATCCTAGAATTGAAAGTAGAGTTTCTGAAAGTCTCTAAAGCACAGCCCTAGTATTTCTACTCCCGAGTTATAAGATCTTAAAAGACAGGACAAGCCATACATGCTTTCCTCTCACATTCAGAAAGGCACTGATAGATTACAGTGTTAAAGTATTTATCTCCCAAATCTTAAAAGCCTAAATGTGCTAAAAGATAAAATCTCTGAATAGTTGTAGACACTGCAATGCTAGTAGGATAGTAATACTGATACAGCTGCAGTTGAAAATAAAAATAACTGCAACTAGGATGCAAAAGAGCAGTGATACTACTAAGACAATCACATGCACATCCATTCTTGATTTGACAACACAATCTACTCTAGGTCCAAATAGCCAAGGAGCTAATATTTTGGAGAAAAAGGAGAAAAAAAGCTTCTAGTGGGATCATATCCCACTATTAAAAATAAAATACCAAGAAGAGAAAGATAAATACACTTCTGAATCCATTATATGAAGGAAGAACTCAATTTGTTTCTGAGTTACGAGCCTTCTGGAAGAGTTTGCCACCTCGTGTTATTCCTCAAGCCATCCTTTTATCCTATAACTTTATAAGTGAGTTCGAGAAAAAAGCTCCTCTTCACAAGGATCTGTCCAACCATTTCCACCTTCTGATGCTGCACCTTCAGAACTGGAACTGTCACTGGAGTATAACTTCTTTCTAAAGCCATTTGATTTTATTTCAGAATCTCTTGAATCTGCACACCTTGCTTCATGAATGGAAGAAACCTATGGGATTACATTTAAAAACATTATACATTATAAATTGTAAAAGGAGAGTTAAAAAACTTAAAAATCAAAATCAGTCACATTTTCACATTGTATTTTTTTAAAATTGAATTAAAATTGATAGTAAGCAGATTTTTGTTGGCACTCAAGAAAAGGGAGAAAGATTGCATTCATAATTGCTCTTTTTCATAATTGCTCTTTTCCCTGCAGCCCTTAGCACCAGTTTTAACTTCTAAGGAACCCTCTGGGACAATGTGCTGAATGATTCTGTCAGAAAGGGAGAGAAATACTTCCTTTATTTATTAGAACTCAGCTCATCCACTCTGGGAAAAAAGCCTTCTTATTCAGAGGAGCAAGGATGGGTCCAATCTATTGTTAAACTCTGGGAGTTTTGATCTATCACTATCAATCCTGAAAGATACACAGTGAAGTCTTCTATTTTAGTTTGTTTTTCATTAAAACATCTTTTGTCTCCTCTAAAGGGCTATGATTTGAAAAGGACTATCAACAACATCTCTTTAGTCTGGGCTTCTTTTTGTTTGGTTTTATCACATGGATGAATTGTGAATTCATGAGTGATTTGATTATATGCCCTTAAAACAGAGGTAATCCTTGTTTAGCAGCTGCCTTATTTAGCAACCATTTGTGTTATGATATAAATAAAAAAAGTACTTTGCAACCTATCTTCATATTTACAACCTTTGCAGGTCTGTAAAGCAAAGGAAAGCTGAAATAAGATTGCAAGCATAGTCACGGTTTTACTTAGTGACTTTTTGGTTAATGACTGAGTTGCTGGTTCCAACTGGAGTTGCTAAACAAGGATTATTTATGTATTTCTATCAGAAGATTTAAAATTAAAAACTGTTCCCCAATTCACTCTTAATTTTATTACAAACTTAACAATTATAACATGTCTTCCGTTCTTTAGCGACATTTACATATTTTAGATGAATCTACCATACCTGATATGTTTTTTCAACTTACCATATTAAAATCTTGAAGATGATCTTCGCTGTGTAGTAATTCTTTCAAATCCGTGAATTCTTCATCGCTATTCTCCCTCTTGATATTTGAACAGCATTCTTTGAAAGTTTAGTTTCAAAGTATCAAGGCAATGATGGGAGAGAGAAAAAAGGACTTTAAAAATTAAATTCAGTAAGATCTATGTAAAAAAACCCTTATAGTTATAATATTTGTTAACCAAAAGTAAGCTCCAGCTGGTGAAAAAAACCCAATTTCCGAAGTCAGGTTAATTTCAGACAAACTTTTAGACTTATTTTGAAAAAAAAAAAAAAGTAGATCAAGAGGTATTTTGGTAAGTCAGCCCCAAGATTCTCCCATGACACCACTTTTAATTTCTTCCTGTTCACTTTACTCATCCACAAAATGCACAATCAATATTTGATACTATAATGCTCTGATTGAACACATTTACATCTGGGTACAGCCCTATTGCCCCAAGAAGAGTTTCACACATATCTCTGTGGATAATGAGTAAGCTCCACAGACAAAGTCCAAATCCACTGGCAACTAAAATGCTGCAGCAGCTTTCAAGTCACTGTTTGTAAGATTAATAGCCAACATTGAACAAGCAAGGAAAGACTATCACTCCAATTTTAAGTGCCAAACATTTATTGGTTTGGCAAGCAAAAAGAATCAATAGGCAACTGCTCTCCAACAAGTATTTTTACTGTTCTGAAACCTAACCTTCCTTGATGCAACACCCTCAAATGTTTTATTATAAACTAGCGGCTAACCCGGCGTTGCCTGGGTATTTATTTATAGGGGGAAAATGTTTTGACCAAATGTAATTTCTAATGTTGGATTTTCCCACTTACCAGAGGGAGCCCGCTTGTGGAGTACTATGAAGCTGTCACCATGGCAACTCCACTGCGCTGTACAGTAGAAGCCAGTATGGCAGTACAGCACAATAGGCTATATCTTAACAGAACACCACCACCCCAAATGGGTGTTAGGGGTGTCTTACCCCCACAGTATTTTTCTCCAGAGAGTAAGTCATCTGTGTACAAAGTTTGGTTCAAATTGCTCAAGGCATTCCAGAGTTATGCTGGAAAACACGCACACACACACAGCCATTTATATATAGAGAGAGATTCACATTACCTTCATACTTCTAGCAGATGGCCCTATGTTGAAGAGATTATGCTACATTATTTAAGCAACTGGTGCATATAATATTTTTGATTTAATTCTGAAAAAGTTCTTTTGGAACACAAAGAAATAGGATTGCAACATGTATGGTGACTCAATAAAGCAGGTGTGTTTACTTCAAACAGTGCAGCTTATTCGATAAGGTCATTCAAATTCTATATGGTCTAAAGAAACATTTTGAACTGGGTTTAAAATATACAGCCCAGTAGGCTGTGTGTACATTATACTGGTATCTTTATGACCTTCCTCTTGAAAGAGACTTGGTTAACACACCTTGAAGTTGTTCCATAGCAAAGATCAATGCAGTGGCTAATAGGAAACACAGCTTTAATTTCATGTTTGAATAAGGATTAAGTATGGCAACTACAATGCAAAGACAATTCTTTGAATGTAGACAATAAATACTTCAGATGTATCTTAATTCCACAGGATTAAACAATTCATTACGAAATAACTGATCTGTAGGGTTAGTACAACACATATTCCCTTTCCACCTCTGTGAAGAAACTCAGAAATCCCAGCAACACAGTCCAACAGAGAAGGCCTTCCTTAATAGCTATGTCCTATGTCAGGGGTCCCAAAGTCGTCTGTTCATTACCCTCTCATGAAACTTCTTATTGTTCATCAAACTCTCCAAACAGTCATTGTATGAACATAATTTAATAAATACTAGTTTCATAAATAATACTACAAATAACAACAACTCCTTGGATAGTCCCATCAAGCCTTTGGCTTGATACTGACAATTCCAGGAAATCCTAGAAGAAAAGCACACTCAGGATATATAAGAGAACTTAGTGATATCTTGAGATGATAAGCTGATAAGAGCCTACTTCCCCTCTTCCTGCCCTTTCATTCAACTTAATACAGCCACTAAAACAGTAACAGACATTTACCATATTCAAATAATTGCCTAACTCATTCATGTCTAGGTCACAAATTGTCATGTTTATCTTCTACATTCTATTCTATCTTAGTAACTGAAGAAAAGGGAATAAACACATGAGATTGTTGGGATCATCTCTTTGACTCCCAACAAAAAAGCTCTGAGAAACTTTTAATTCACTTGGCTCAAGTCACCTATCATCAGTTGTTAACAGTTGTAAAGCATGTGAAAAAGTCACCACATTTATTGAGAGTTTCAATTGTGGAGCAATTTCTGACATTATTACAGGGTAAAAATGGTTCCTACTTGTTTGAAAGGACGATTGTCCTGAAAGTTACACAAAAAAGGAGCAAATTGATGCAGTTTTCCACAATACTACATTCATATGCCAAGAACAGGTGCCCCTACTATCTCATGTACTGTATCTTATAGCTTTTAAAGAGACAAAAATTATCTTGGAACAAAATGGTGACTACCCCATATAGAAATAGTGGCATCCTCACTGGCAGCTGCTGAAGCTGTAGATCTTCCTTGTTGTCTACATGACAAGCTGTGAGAAGAATATCCTTGCTTCTGTGTATGTTGAATGTCTGCCTGGTTACCTGTGGAAAAACAAAAAAGGGCAGATATTGTACAACTATGTTACAGAGTAGTAGTGTTACATATACATGCGTGCACGCTCGCAAGCGCACCAACACACACACACACACACACCGCTTCTCTGTAACATAGTCAATGAACAGTAAGATGTAAGAAAAAGAGCCCTCACTTAAAAGGCTGCCATTCCACATTCTTCTGCCATTATTTCCATTGCCCAGTATGCATTTTTGTGGTTTGGGAGAATGCCGGGTATGAGAGGTGTTGTTACTCTGGATGAAATACTTACTTGTTGAATTTAGGGAATCGGACCGGACCTCTTTGTCCAACAGCTGTTCTGTTCCAACATCAACCATTTCTGATTCTGAAAGAAAGAATTTATAACAAAGTTTGGCAAATACAGTGCCATTGTTATGTTCTAATAAGTAGTGGGTTGTTATTTAGTTAATACAGAGTTTCTGAAGTTTTCAGAAGTTATGGGGCAAAATAGCCTAACTATGAACAGGAATACACTGCTCATTTTGAGAGTGCTTAGAAAGGATAGAAAATGTCCAGGAGTTTCAGGCATACTCTTCCATACTGAATAGCTTCCCATTTGATTACCTATATGAGGTGCCTTGTCTTTTAATCCCCAGTTACAGCAATGGGGTTCCTGGTGCACATGCATGCCTGGAGTCCAGAAGCAGAGTACCTGTAAGGGGTCTAAGAATACAAAAATTATTCATCTGCTATTCTTGTATTTACTGTTAGCTTTGGCTATTTGTGATTTACACAAAGTCTTCCTCTGTTAATTTGCCAAATGCTCATTAACTTAATGAACACACAACATAGTTGTATAGAGCACCACTTTCTCCAAACAGAAAATGTAACCATACATTTATGCTATATTTTAAGCTAATTTTTCATAGGTGTAATACTACATTAGCATAAGGGGAAGGAGCAATGTTGACAGAGAAAAATCTAATCAAGTCCTATTTCTCTCCTCTCCCTCTACCATTTCAATTCCAGATGGTGGTATTGTGATGCAGATGAAATTATTCTGTCATCCTTTTCTAATGGTTAGAATGACAAATTCAGTCCCTCCAAATATTTATAGAAACTGAACTTTCAAATCTAGCCTGAACAAAAAAAAAATTTCAAGTCCAGTGCTTTTTAGAATTGTGCAATGTAATCTTTGTATCTCAAAAAGGGCATAAAATATCTATGAAATTCTAGATCAACTTTATTTTTCAAATTCAAAACTGATACAAAAATGTAAACAACTGAAAAAATGTGAATGAATAAAATTGTGATAGGTTTCTCTATCACTAGTAATCTTTCATTAAAAAAGGAATGCAAGCATTCAATTAATCCATATAGCTAACCTTATTTCTACTAGCACTGAGATATATTACATTAATTATTTTATAGACAGGACAGAAAATGCTTACTGTCCTACCATGATATAACATAGTTTCAACACATGTCTTAGTTTCAAACATTAACTGTTCCTCAAAATTCTGATTATTCTGAGTGGATATCAGAGAATAACTGCAATAAGCATTCATGGATTACTGGAACCTGCCTACCTTCTCACATTCCTTCCAAACATTCTGCCCCATGTTCACTGTTATCCTTTTCCTACTGTAGTGAGACTTTCCTCATTATAACTCACAAAGAAGACATCAGCCCAACCATACCTCAGAGGTGTATCTCAGATTCTCTTAATAATTAAATCACAGGTGAGAAAAGTGACTTGTTTGAATTGAAACATACTACAGCGTAAAAGTCTTTTCAAACACCTTTTGAAGTTGCATTTTTCTTTGTTCCTACAGCCACATTCTCCATCAGGTTAAAAGTTCACAAACCACAAGACAGAAAGTTTATAAATTTATATTAATAAAACCGTAAGATCAAAACAAAACTGAAATAGGTGTAATTAGCATAATTTGTGTTCTGTTAGAATGCATATAAAGGTTAACAAACTCTTGTTCTTACAATGAAAGCAGGTGCAAAGCAGAAAACTTGGAGCAACAGGCTATGAGAAGGGGAAGGCAGCCATCAGATGATGAGAAAAAGAAAAGGCAATAAAGGTCATAGTACAGACAAAAGGTATCTAGTAACTCCTCATGACACGCTAGACCATCATTTCACAATTAAGTATAGAGTAGTAGTTTTGTTGGTATACCTGTTTGAAAAGAAATAACATATTTGGGCTGTGCAAAGCATTTTAAATAGGTGGTTCGGAAGGTGCGTTAGCAGAAAGCACCTCTTCCAGGCAAGGCTTGCTCAACTGCTTGGAAGGCTGTCTCCTCATCTGTGTGCATGCAGAGCCACCACACGCCACTGGTGGTCCCAGGGTCTATGCATGCTTTCAAATTCTAATTGCAGACAGTCGAGTTTAGCTAAAAAAACCTCTGTATCTTCATCAGATAAGTTTTCAGTTTACTATATAAGTCCAAGTAATATTTTAAAAATGGAAAATGTATATCTTCAGGAGAACTATATATCTTATCATCCCCATCTTTTCCATCTCTTTTTTATTTTCACTTCAAGCGGTTTGCCAAGATCCTACCAGGTCTGGATGGATTTCCTGTGGAATGGCATAAAACATTTATTGATATACTTGCTCCTAAATTCTATAAACCATACAAAAATGGTGTTTTATCTTCAGTTAGTGAAGCATATATTACAATTATATCAAAACCTGGAAAAGATCATACATTATGTTAACTACAATCCTACTTCACTGATTAATTAGATATTTTGTTTTGGTTAATAAACTTCAACAAGTAATTTTTTCAGTTGTTAAATAGAATGAAATGGGCTTTATTAACTATACATGGATCACATAATATTTGATGAATGGTAGATTTGATTGATTTTGAACAAGAAAAGACAAAGCTGCAATTCTGTCATATTAGGGAAAAAAGCTTTTGATAAAATGTGTAAAACATATGTACGTTACTTTACCCAAAAGTGGATTTCTCAAAGAATTTCTAAAATAGGCAAATACTCTATGCATCCCCCAAATTTAAAGTGATGATCTTTTAAAATACACTTTCCAATATTCTGTTGAACAACACTTGGTGATTAACTATCAAAAACCAAGATCCAAAGTCCATTTATAGGCTATTAAAAAGCACTATCTGAATAAAAAAATTATATAACTTGGCAGTGTATTTAAAAATAACTGGGTCATATTGCAATGCCACCAATTGTGTTCAAAAGCATTACAAATACAAGTACAGAAATCACCCCTAAGCATGTTCCCAATACTGTCTTCATTACTGCCAAAGCCTGGATTATAGCTCTTAATTATTGGCACAAACTTAACTATAATCCATCTTGGTGGACTGATTATACCTTTCAATCCACTTGAAAGAAAGCCCTAATTTAAAAAATGTTGTATCTATTAAGTTATATATTTTATATTGGAACCAGGCTAAGAATTGATACAATTCTAGACACAGTATAGTTTAAGTTTACCCACTTATCAGTTTTTTGTCACTTTCCTAATTTTTTTTTCAAGAATAATAGTCTTTATATATGACCCAACCTAATTATAATTTTTCTTTAACGAGGATGTGCACCAACATCTCTTATCTATTAGATCTGCTCAAATTCCTATAATGCACAAATTGTGCCTATAGAACATGATGAATAAAATATATAGAGGTTTTCTTGTCTATGGAAGTCTTTAAGACCTACTCCTGAGATACAGAATCTCAGCATGAATGTAATTCTAAGTTATTTGATATTTGCATTTCTAGTTTTGAATCTTGTCTTATACTAATACCAAAATTTGGATATGTTCACTTTAGCTTAAATGTTATTTTCTATTTCTTTGGGATATTCAAATGTGAAACTTTTCATTATTTTTACTATTTTGACTCCAAAATATCAGATATATATATCTCCTGTCATTATTGTATCAAACTGAAAATTGAGACCTTTGTTTAAAAAAAACCATACTTTTATCTTTTTTCTCATACAAATTGATGTTATGTATAATTCATATTTAAATTTGAGAGATGTTATAAGGAAAATCTAGATGGATCCTAACATTTTTACTTTATATTTGTTATTTGATGATGTTTTTTATCATTTTTTTTGTTAAAAGAAAAATATCATTTTTCCATCATCATCCACTGGCAGTATTTATAACATTTAATGACATCTCAATAGACTAGAGACATTTTCAGCCTCAGTTTATTCAAATTGTTAAAAGTGATCCTACAATCCTGGGATTGATAAATCAGTAAAATATACAAATTTTAAAGATGGAATGGAATAAGGAATTGAGGTACTCATTTTATCTGAACAAAGATAAGTTGTTTTAACCTCAATATCAAACATTTTAATAGATTTTATATTGGACAGCCTATGCAATGGAAAATGATGTTTTGGAATTAATAGATCCAACTTCATTTGCATAGAAAAGATGAATATATGAATAAATCCCTATGCTATTGGAAATGCTTTGATACAAAATGTCTCTGTGATCATCTAATGCTAAATTTTAGAAAGAAGTAATTACATATATTAATTTGACATTCAGATAAAGTTTAATATTTTCTGGCATCCATGACAATGGTTGGACAATGGTGACTCTGCTAAGAAACTTAGCCCTTCAACATAGGAAAGGTAAATTTTATGACCCCAAACACTCAATGGATTTAATTCCTCATGTTACGTGTGAGTGAGTTGCTCATCAAAACTATTGGGTAAAACTGGAGGGGGGGGGGAAGAGGCTACTTACAATTTTTTATTTTGCTGTGTCCCTTTTAATTTTGCTTTGCACAATCCCATCATATTACCATAATTTTCAGAGTATAAAATGCACAGGAGTATAAGACGCACCAAGGTTTTGAAGAGGCAAATTAAAAAAAAATAGATAGGTAGATAGAGGGATAGATAGGGAGAGAAAGAGAAATACAGTAGGTAGGTAGGTAGGGAGAAAGAGAGTGGTAGGTAGGTAGGTAGGTAGATAAAAGAATAGAGAAAAGAGAGAGAGAGAGAGAGAGAGAGAGAGAGAGAGAGAGAGAGAGGGTAGGTAGGTAGGTAGGTAGGTAGGTAGGTAGGTAGGTAGGTAGGTAGGTAGGTAGGTAGGTAGGTAGAGGGATAGAGAGAAATAGAAAGAGAGAAAAATACAGTAGGTAAGTAGGGAGAGAGAGAGTAGGTAGGTTGGTAGGTAGAGGGATAGAAAGAGAGAAATAGAGAGAAATACAGTAGAGAGGGAGGGAGGGAGGGAGGGAGAGAGTAGTTAGGTAGGTAGGTAGATCAATAAAGGGATAGAGAGAAAGGGAAAGAGAGAGAGAGAGATACAGTAGGTAGGTACGGAGAGAGTGTGTGTGTGTGTAGGTAGGGAGAGGGATAGAGAAAGAGAGGGGGGGAGAGAAATACAGTAGATAAGTAGGGAGAGAGAGAGAAGTTTGGTAGGTAGGTAGATAAAGGGATAGAGAGAGAGAAATAGAGATAGAAATACAGTAGATAGGTAGGTGTTTCTGCTGGCACAGCAGTTGATCAATGTAATTCTCATCAATCAATTAAAGAGCTTTCCAAAGGGAAAAAATTTTTTTTGCACTCTGCAAACCTCCCCAAAATGGCCTGTTCTTCACAAAAACGTCCCCCCTTTTTTTCCAAAAAAGGCATGAATAGCCTTGGGGGGGGGGGCAAAAACAAGCAAAGAATGGCCCATTTTCTGTGAAAACGGGCCTGGTTTTTGTCAAAAAAATTGCATGCATAGCCTTATGGAGGCTTATAGAGTGCTGGGGGGGGGGCAAAAAACAGCCTGTTTTTTGCTCATTTCTGCCCTCCCCAGCCCCCAGGAGCTGTCTGAAAGCCTCCATAAGGGTATGCACAGCCATTTTGGTGAAGGGGCGGGGCTTCAGGAGGCAAAAAAATGTTGTATTCGTTGTATAAGATGCACCCAGATTTTCAGCCTCTTTTTTGAGGAAAAAAAGGTGCGTCTTATACTCCGAAAAATACAGTATATTACATAGAATATGTACTTTTTGTTCATACAGAAAGGAATTGACTAGCAAGATAGAGACTGAGCTCTGTTTTAACTCACTATCTTTATTAGGAATGTATTTTATTTATATCACCTCACTGTTTGAATATTTACAACTTGTGCTACCACTGGATGTGATAAGAAAGTACTAATAGGAGGCACTACAGAGATAGGAAATAAAAATAAATCTAAAAAACAAGAAAGGATAACTTCTGACTAACTATTGAACAAAATGTAAAAAAAAGGTGAAAATTAACTTTTGCTGACATTTAAAGCATTCATAAATATCTGGAATAATTTAAATTTATGACAAATAGACAATTAATGTGAGGTATTAGCTTTATTAAAAAAGCAAGCTGAACAGATACAGCTAGAGCAATTATAAATAAATTAGTCTTTGTTACAACCCAGAGAAACTATGAATGATTATTCATATCTAAACAGTGCCTTTTACTTATGAAAACTGAGCTTTCCATTTTTGAATACACAGGTAAGATCTAAATAAACAGAACTAAATAAACTTTTTGATTTGTTTATATATATATACATATACTTATATAAGTGGCTTAGTGGCTAATACAACTGCCTAATATGTAATACAGCCCGGGTTCAAATCCCAGTAAGGGTATGGCTAGCTGATGAGAGCTAAATAGCTTGAAATAGATCTATACTAGTCTCCCTTTATTTATTTATCAGCACAAATGCAACACAAATATACATATACATATATACATACATATACATATACATACATACATACATACATACATACATAAATGAAACCAGCCCTAGTCAACAAACGAGCACCACCCACCACCCAGGCCGTTACAATACAAAACAATGGACACACAGCCAGCACCAATCAGCACCAATCAACTAATCAAGATGTAACAACACAGCCAACCAACCCGCTTACGGCAACAAAGCCAGCACTCCACATACCCCCACCAATATTTATAGAAAGATATATATGTGTGTGTGCAGGTCTTGGCGTATTCGGGTCTTTTCCCGTGTAAGATTGAGAGTATCTTGGCGACGTGTGTGTGTGTGTGTGTGTGTGTGTGTGTGTGTGTATTTAAAGTCACAACCCCTGGTATGCCCAAATATGGGAGGAAGATCACACTTCCATTCTCTGTCCTTCGGCTCGTCACAAGAGACCATCCAGGCAGAAACCCAATATTTTTTACTGTTGCCTTTTTGTTACATTTGTTATGTTTGTGCTGATAAATAAATAAAGGGAGACTAGTATAGATCTATTTCAAGCTATTTAGCTCTTATCAGCTAGCCATACCCTTGCTGGGAATCGAACCTGTGCTCTATTGCCTCTTAGGCAGATGTGTTAACCATTGAGCTACAGAGCTCGACTCCTTATCAGCCAGGCCAGGGTGAAAGGTATATATTTAAAGTCACAACCCCTGGTATGCCCAAATATGGTTCGATACAGGTTCGATTCCCAGCAAGGGTATGGCTAGCTGATGAGAGCTAAATAGCTTGAAATAGATCTATACTATACTAGTCTCCCTTTATTTATTTATCAGCACAAACATAACATTATATATATATATGTGTGTGTGTGTGTATGTGTGTGTGTGTGTGTGTGTGTGTTTTCGTAGATTTTGTATATATAGCAGAAATTACCTAAAAAGTCAGAATTGGAATGACTGCCGATACAAAAAGTAAAATCCTGAGTGTCGTTAAAGAGGAAAGCTAGAACAAAAGAGCAGAACAGTATCAAGCTCAAAGAGGTAACAAAGTCTCAGAGAACCTTATCCACCTAATAACGCTTATTTCAGAACCAGCTTGGTAGCACCTTTTAATTAGTGATGAAGTGAGTTGCAGCTTCCATTGTGCTTTTAATAAAATTTATTGGTCAGAGAAGGTACTGTCAGACTCTTTTTTTTTTTTTTTTGCTACTATAGAGTTACAAGTTCTTCTCCTACAATCTGAAGAACAATTCGGGTATTAAATGCCACTAACCAAGCACACTTGCATATGAGAAGGCTCAATATTAATAGAATGAAATGGAACTCAGGTAGAGCAATTCTAAATTGGGACAGCTGATGCAAACATAAATCTATCCTGTTGAGATGGGGTTTAGAGAGAATGGTTATCATTTTCATATGATGGTATCAGAATTATAATTGCAGTTAAGAAGGCTATCTTTCCTTCCATGCTGTTTAAGAAATAAGGCAGGAGGAGAGGGAACAAGAGGGGGAGGGAGAGAGGGGAAGGACCAAGAAGGGAACAACTGTTACATGAGCTGTGCTGGCTGCTCATCTGCTTCCAGGTCCAATCCAAGGTGTAGGCTATTACCTTTAAAGCTCTCTGTGGCATGAGTCCAAGATATCTGAGTAACTGTCTTTTCCCAATGAGATCAGTCCACCCCACTCATTCTGCAGAAGGGACCTACCTTGGACCCTAGCAGTTTCAGCTGATGGGGTCCAGCAGAAGAGCCTTTTCTGCCATGGGACCCAAATTTTGGAACATCTTGCCACTAGAGGTGGGATCTGCACCTTTCTTTGTCCTTCAGGAAAAGCCTTAAAACTTTGCTATGCCAGTTGACTGGAGGCGGTAGGTGCAGAAACAGAGAATGTACCACTACTGCTCCATTCCAAAACTGTGGGGTTTTTTTAGTTTGTTTTAATCCTTTGTAATTTTTATCTCTTTTTATATTTATAATTGTTTTTATATCTGCATCTTTTATTACACTTTAAGCCTTTCAAAGCTGCTTCGACTGGCAAAATAGGGGGCATATAAATTTAATAAATAAATAAAGCATGTCATCTTGAAATGCATATTTGCAATTAGAAAGTCATTCCCTTGCAGATAATTCACATAATCCACTACCAAACCATATGAAATAATAGAAGCTACTCCACAAGGAAAGCTATTCCACATAAATTATGCTTCCAAGAATTGAAGAAAGGATAGCTGACCCCAAGACAGAGAAGTCATTATCACAAAAAGAGATGGCTGACCCTCTGATTATAGGAAGCTGATAATTGCTTTCATTTCACTATCCTTCCTCACTGTTCTGGAATACTGCAGGACCGAGAGCTATGTTAAGAGATCCAGATTGTTCAGTTTTATAACTAATTTTGATTTTATCTTTTTATCAGAAAAATGGATGAAAGAACACCTACATACAGTAAGTTCACTGACTGTGGTAGAGCCTCTACTGGGAAATCAGCCAAATAAGAGGTTGACTATACTAATTTCACCCAAAGTTAAAACAAACTATATTGTAATAGTGTCATTCAAGGCAATGGTAGTGGATTTCAAATCACATTCTCTTCAGATGATGTTTACTTATTCTACTACGTGTAAAACCACAGATTAACAACAAAAAATATGGCACAGCCTAGAAAATTATGCTTCCAAGCTGATAGCTAATCAACCTTAAATTCAAACTATGCTAGGTAATGATTTTAAATGCAAGATTAGGGTCAAGTGATCTGGCCTTTTGTACCACACCCAACTAAAGAAAGAACAGATAATCCTCAAGTTATGAATGTAATGGAGCCTGCCAATTATATTCGTAACTCAAAGACTGGAGTGAATCACATTAAATGAATGTGAAAATTTCCTGCTTTCACCCATGCATTTGCTCAATGTGGGGAAGAGGATTTGGGGGGGGGGGGGGGGTTAGTGCTTCCAACCACCCAAGGCCTCCCCTAATCCACTGAGATATCTCATATCTCCCCCCCCCCCCCCCAATCCTGCCTGACTGGGTCTACTTACCTTTTGAAGATCTAATGAACTTTCTTCTCTCCAGCCTCTCTGCCAGTTTCGCCTTGAACAAAGGCTTGATGAAGCCTAGAGGGAGTTTGCCTCTGTCCAGACTCCAATTGTCTTTGCAAAAAGCCTTTGCTGCCAAAAAACAGAGTCGCTGCCATGTCCTTCCCAGGCTCTGTTTTCGGCACAGCTCTGTTTTCAGTGGCAAGGGCTTTTTGCCTACAGGGAGATTTGTGTCTGTCTAGGCTCCGATTGTCCTTGCAAAAGGTCTTTGCAAGCAAGAATGGAGCCCAGGAGGGATGCGCTGGCCCCTCCTGGGCTCCATTCTTGCCAACAAAGGCTTTTTGCCAAGAGGACCAGAGCCTATAAAGATGCAATATCTTGCCCCTGCAGGCTTCAGCAAGGAAATAGCAAACGGGGAAAGCCTGAAGAACCGAAGCCTTTGCTCTGTTTGCAAAGCCTTTTGCCGCAGATCTTATCCAGGCCTCAATTCATAGAGAATAAAGGCCTGAAGTAGTGTGAGATCACACAAGACCAGCAGCGCAAGATCTCGTGCTACTGATCTTGTGGTACTTTAGGCCTCTGTTCTCTGCGAATGCAGTGAAGGCCTGAAGCAATAACGCAGGCAAAGAAACCAAAGGCTTGCTAGATCCTTGTAAGGTAAGTGAGTCTCCACAGCCCCAGTGCTTGTGGAGAACTGGGGGGGGGGGCAGTGTCAGGGTTAATTTGTTTCTACCTTAGAGTTGCCTCAACTTTGGGATGGAAAATGCAATTATGCTGAACTTTGCCTTGCATAATGTATTGCTAAAACCGACAAAATATAATAAAACATCACATTTTAAATGGAGCACCCCAGGGAAACCGATTGAGAAAATTTACTTTCTAGGCAGATTCCAAAGTTAATACAAATAACTGCATAGCCTTTTCATGAAGTTTCCTAAAGCATCTGAAAAAATTTACAATTATTACTTTCCCAAATTGTAATTATCTATCTGAGACTCTATACCTTCAACTTAGGTGAAAAATCCAAGCTACAAACAGAAATCCTCTGTTTAACCCTAGTAGATGTGGATCTTTGCTATGGTAGGTTGGTCAGCAAAATTCTGACTCTGGAAGGACTTTTAATTATCCCCAACTAAGAACAGGTTGAAATGGAGATTATCTCACACATACAAACGCATTCACTCATGAAATAACACTCAAGGTTTATGAATATACAATATGTTCTTATTTAAATGGAATACTCTCCCAAATATAGTAGTAATTTATAGATTCAACTCCAGGAAAATCTTTGAAACAAACTTAAATCCTCCATAATAGATAGACAACTCATCATTATCTTCTACAGGTACTCCTCAACTTATTACAATTGAGCCCAAAATTTTTGTTGTTAAGTGAAACATTTATTAAGGGAGTTTTGTCCTATTTTACAACCTTTCTTACCACAGTTGTTAAATGAATCTTTGCAGTTATTAAGTCAGCTGCAATGCCAAAGAATGTTCAAACTGCCACATCATTGCACTCATTTCACATGCTAGTACATTTATGCTCAAAATCCTATAAGCTAGGCTCCAGCAGTATGTGGATCGAGAACTACCAGAAGTACAGGCAGGATTTCGAAGAGGCAGAAGTAGAGATCAAATTGCCAATACATGCTGGATCATGGAGAAAGCTAGGGAGTTCCAGAAAAACATCTACTTCTGCTTCATTGACTATGCTAAAGCTTTTGACTGTGTGGATCACAACAGATTGTGCCAAGTTCTTAAAGAGATGGGAGTACCAGACCATCTTAAGAAACCTATATATGGGTCAAGAAGCAACAGTGAGAACTGGACATGGAACCACTGATTGGTTCAAAATTGGGAAAGGAGTCTGGCAAGACTGTATACTGTCACCCTGTCTATTTAACTTATATGCAGAGCACATCATGAAAGGTGGAGCTAGATGAATCAAAAGTTGGAATTCAGATTGTTGTCAGAAATATCAACAACCTCAGATATGCAGATGATGGGCGTTGGTTCTTACCTGATACGCTCATTTTTTGTTGAAGTGGAGACAGCAGCCAGACTGGGGCATGCTCCGTCCAGTAACCAATTGAACTGAGACTACACTTATGATGTTATTGGGCCCTTGTGGCTCCTCCCCAGGTTCAGACAAAGGAAACTGTAGACTCGTGAGAATTGTGAGAAAAGTCCATAGTCTCTGTTCCTCTCGCCTCCGCACAAAAAGGTGATAATGTGTGACTCGTCCCAGGATGGGGCTAGCTGCTGTCTCCACTTCAACAGAAAATGAGCGTATCAGGTAAGAATCAACGCCCATTTTCCTGTGATCGTGGAGACAGCAGCCAGACTGGGACGTACCAAAGACTGGGCTGTCCACTAGGGTGGGAATATGAAAGAAGGTCTGTTAGGGCACAAGCACTTGTTGCAGCACCCTGCGCCCAAAGGTCATGTCAACCGACGCATACTTGTCCAACTTGTAATGACATATGAAGACCGTGGGAGATGCCCAGATGGCTGCCCGGCAGACTTCTTCCAATGTGGCTTGCATGGACCAAGCCGCAGATGTTGCAGCACTGCGTGTAGAATGAGGTGTAAAGTTTGGAGGAACCTGCAAGGACTGAAGTTCATAAGACAGTTTAATACAGGCCCTGATCCAGCGCCCCAGACTAGACAATGAAGCCTTGGCACCCAAGGAGGCCTGGCGAAAGGAGATGAAGAGAGCTTCCGAGTGGCGAACAAAGCGGTGCAGTCGATATAGATCTTGAGGGCCCAACGTACGTCAAGAGTATGCCACTTACGTTCCCTCTCATGACGGTGAGACGGACAGAAATCAGGTAAGGTTAACTCCTGACCTCTGGGGAAGCAGCTATTCACCTTTGGTATGAATGTCGGGTCCAGTCTTAAGACAACTTGGTCTGGATGGAACACGCACAAGTCATGCCTGACTGAAAGGACAGCCAAATCAGAAATACGTCTGGCTGAAGTTGATAGCCACCAAAAACAACATTTTAAAGGACAACAGTTTCAAAGAAGCGGATCTCATAGGTTCAAAGGGCGAGGAAGTTAGAGCCTCTAGGACACGAGGTAAGTCCCAAGTCGGATATCTATGGATGGCAGGACGACGCAAATTGGATGCTCCACGGAGAAATCTCCGGATCAAAGGATGAGACGGTAGATGTTCGGATGCCAGACTGTCTAGGACAGAAGCCAAAGCGGCCACCTGTCAGTGTAGCATATTAGGGATAAGTCCCTGATCAAGCCCCCTCTGCAAGAAGTCCAATACCTATAGAATGGATGCCTTAAGTCAGTCAGCAGTCTGGTTGGAACACCACAGTGCAAAAGTCCGCCAAGTGGCATCATAAATGCGGTTAGTAGAGCTTCTGTGTCATGCCTGAATGGTAGCAATGACGTTGAGGGAGATGTTATCGGCTGCTAAGGCTTTCCACTCAATCGCCATGTGGTTAATTGCAGCCACTGGGTGTTGGGGTGACAAACAGACCCCTGGTGGAGAGATAGGAGGGACCGTGGAATGTGCCATGGAGCGGAGATTGACAGAGTCACTAGGTCAGCATACCAAGGCCGGTGTGGCCAATTCTGCGCTAGTAGCTATAGTTCCGCTTCCTGTTCCAACATTTTTCGAATTATTCTCTGAATGAGGGGAAGGGGCGTACAGGAAACTTTTGGGCCACTGGCACCTGAGGGCGTCTTACTCCTTCTGCCCTGGAGTCCATGAATTGCGAGCAATACCTGGCTTCCTGGATGTTGTCTGCCATCACGAACAGGTCTAGGACTGGGAGGCCGAATCGCAGTGTCAGTCGATGGAAGAGGTTCGGATGGACGCTCCACTCCACCTGATCTATCGTTGTCCGGCTCAGCCAGTCTGCCTGAACGTTGGAGGCCCCTGAGATGTGCTCTGCCCTGAGAGATGACAGGTGAGATTCCGTCCACCGGCACAACAGGTTGGACTCCTGCATCAGGGGCCAGGAACGTGTTCCCACCTGTCTGTTTATATGTGCCTTGGTCGTGGTATTGTCTGTGAGGACTAATATGTGACGGTCCTAAACTCTGTGGTGGAAGTGTCTGAGGGCGAGGCGAACCACCCACAATTCTTACCAATTTATGCTGTTTTGGCTCTCTTCGAGGGACCACTGACCCTGATCCACTAGGTCCTGCAGGTGTGCCCCCCATCCCGTCAGACTTGCATCTGTCGTGTGAGACAGCACAGATCTCTGAACAAGTTCCCTTGCAAAATCGCTGGGGACTGCCACCATTTGAGGGAGTGTAAGATCTGGTCTGGGAAGGGGAACCTGGAGGGGAGAGCAGCTCCTGTCGGCCTTTTGATGTGGAAGCATGAACCACTGAAGGGTCCTGCTGTGAAACCTGGCCACCTGGGACAACCCCAAAGCAAGACACCATCTTGCCCAAGACTTGGGAGAAGAAGAAGGGACGCCTTGTGTAGGCGTAGCACCTTCCTGACAAGCTCCCTCAGACTGAGTATGCGGTTGTTGGATAGGAACACCCTCTCCGCCATGGTGGAAAATGCAAGTGCTGGGAACGAGGTGACTCTTTTTGAGATTCACCCTGAACCTGTGATTCCGCAAGGTGTGAATGGTGAGGGCGAGATCTCCTTCTGCTTGAACTAGAGACGTGGAAAACAAGAGGATGTCGTCCAGGTAACAGAGAATCCGAACTGGGGATGACCTGATGTGGGTGCCAGTACCTTTGTGAATACCCTGGGGGCCGAGGATAGACCGAATGGAAGAGCTTGGTACTGGAAGTGCCTCCCCCCAGAAGAGAAACGGAGATATTTTCGGTGGTCTATGAAGATGGGGATATGAAGGTAAGCTTCGGTCAATTCCACCTAGGTGAGAAAGTTGCCTTTCCTGACCCCCTGTAGGATGGTGTGCAGAGAATGCATTTTGAACCGCCGGTAGACAATGTGGCAGTTCAACGTTTTTGGATCCAAAATTGCTCTCCATCCCCCGGAATTCTTCGGTACCACAAACAGGCGGGAATAACAACCCTGCCCTTCCTGGTGGGGAGGAACCGGTTGGATAAACCGGATCTCCAACAGGTGCTGAATGGCCTGTTCCATCAGTGCCCTCTTGCGAGGACAGAGAAAGACCGGGCATGGCACGAAGTGTTCCTGGGGGATGGAGAGAAACTCCAGCATGAGGCCAAATTTGAGAGTTTTGAGTACCCAATTGTCTGATGTGGTCTCCTCCCAGTGGTGGGCAAAGAATGCTAGGCGTCCTCCGATCGGAAGAGAATCCAGATAGTCATTTTCTACGTGAAAATTGGCGGTTGCCTCCTCCACGGTAACCCTTCTTGGAGGTGTAACACTGTGTGTTTCTATTGGATCTGTCCTGGTGAGATACCTGCCTAGGAGTGTAGAATTGGCGTTGTGGACGGGAAAAGGAAGTTCCCCTGTCCGTTGGCCGAAAGGGCAACCTCCTATAGTAAGGAGCGGGCCGACTGTCCTCTTTCTTATAGATGGATGAAAGAACCTTGCGCTTGTCTTTAGATTCCGTGAGGTACGGATCGAAGAGGTTACCAAATAATTGGGTGCCACTGAAGGAAGAGGCTGCCAGGTGCCACTTGGTACGGACATCCACCTGCCATGGCTTGAGCCAAAGCAGACACCTGGCTGGGACCAAAGAGGCCATGGCTTTAAAAGCAAACCTGGCAGCATTGAGGGAGAAATCAGCCGCAAATTCAACGGCTGCCCTAATCTTGTTGAGGTCCCTATGTGATCTAATGTCAGAAGGAGCCATGTGCTCCTGAAGTTGTTCAATCCAAATCAGGGCCGCCCTGGAGAAAAAGGAAGTGGCCGTAGAGGCCCTAACAACCCAGGCCCCAGCCTTGACTAAGGTTTGATCTGACCTATTCTCCTCAGACTTGAGGATCTCCTCAGGGGCTCCAGAGACCACAGTAGGGGAAAACAGGGCTGCAACCGGTGTGTCCACTGGGGGAGTCTTGAAGAACTTGGTGAGTTCCGGTGCAATGTTGTAGAGACATTTGTCGAGGTTGGTCGGCTGTGGGCCCGTGCCTGGGGACTCCCACTGCTTCTGGATGACGTTCAGGACGATCTTGGGAACAGGGATCACCTCCTTTTCCACAATAGGTTCAGTGAATGGGGTACTGGGTCCTTTAGTTGAAGCCGGTTCTGTTGGTTTCTCCTGTGAAGTAGAAGCTGAAGCAGAAGATGGTAAATTAGCAGCTTTAATGGCCTTAAGTAGAAGAGACTTGATCAGTTTTGAATAATCCGGCAAAAGCCGGGGCATCTGGGGTGACCACTTCGTCATCAGACAGGTCTGAATCCCGCAGGGCATCTTGCTCCCCGCCAATTGAGGCCTGAGAAGTAGAGGCAGAGGGATCAGGTTGTTGAGCAGCAGCAAAAAGTTTATGCTTATGGCCATGCGATGGAGCTGGTTGGGGTCGCTGTTGTAGGCCAGCAGCCATGACCTGTTTAATAGTTTCAGCAATGATGGTTGCCATATCTGCAGGAGAGGTGTACATGGCTTGGGGAATCCCAGAACCATGCGCAACAGGGAGGGAAGCCTGTTCAAAGGTACGTTCCCTATTGAGAGGGACATTAAAGAAATTGCCTCTGTTGTCAGGTTCCATAGAAGAGGAGGACTCTGAAGAAGACAATTCCCCACCTGAATCAGCCAGGGAAGGGCAAGGGCCCATGGGAAGCAAGACAGGTAGAGCTGGGAAGACAACTTGGAGATCCTTGGGAGGAGGGAGGGAGGGCTGGGCAGTTAGAGTTTGTTGTTGTTTTTGGGCCCTCTGAAATTCTTTCTCAAGGGCCTTCTGCCTGTGATCTTCTGCCCTGGTAGTTGCTTTAGACACCTTGGGGTTTACCCCTGAGGAAGGGGCCTCTTCGGCTTGCCTCTTCCTGCTGCTTTGCCCCTGAAGGCCCTGCCTCCTCTAATCCTGCATCTGTAGCCACAACTGGATCAGCCATCTCCCCAAACATAAATCAACACCCCAATAAAGATAGGCAACGGTCTCACCCATTTGCTGGCCAGGCACTCCTGATCGGTCCACCTGGAATGATCCTGTGTCACTGGGCACTCCAAACAGCTGCTGTAGAGTTCGCACCTTTTTTAAAGTGTCCAAAATGGCAGACTTTTTTTCTCTGAGGCTTTTCCAAGCCTCAAAATGGCTGCTGCTATCTTCGCGGGCTTTTCCGACCCGAAAAATGGACACCAATACTAAATGTGGCCAGGCGATCTGCAGAATGGCCACCAAACTCGCCTGGAACCACTGCGTGCAAAATGGCTGGTCGCGCATCCGTCCAAGTGCCCAGAGTCAAGGAACGCCACGGGAAAACAGCTCCGGAGCCGTAGCTCGTGAGCTGGCCAATCTGACTGCAAGGCAGGCTTCCTGAGTGAACTCATGGCCGCAGGCAATCAAACGGCTGAAGAGAGGCAACCAGAAATCATTTTTGAATTTCCCCCCAATTTGTCAGAATAAAAAAAATCATTTAAAAACCAATTTAATATTTTTTTGAAAAAAATCACCAATTAAAGTTATAAAGCTGAATTTTGGAGGAGAGATCAATTCTCACAGCCAGTCCTGCTTGGACCGAGTCTGAAACTGGAGAGGAGCCCCAAGGGCCCAATGACACCATAAGTGTGGACGCAGTCCAATTGGTTACTGGACGGAGCATACCCCACGATCACAGGAAAATACCACTCTAATGGCAGAAAGTGAAGAGGAACTAAAGAGCCTCTTGATGCGGGTGAAGAAGGAGAATGCAAAAGTTGGCTTGAAACTCAAAATTAAGAAAACTAAGGTCATGGCATCCAGCCCTCTCAATTCCTGGCAAATAGATGGGGAAGAAATGGAGGTAGTGAGATTTTATTTTCCTGGGCTCCAGGAAGGAAGAGCTATGGGGAGGAAAGCTATGGCTTCCTATGGTATGCTAGAAAGCATACTAAAAAGCAGAGATATCACCCTGACAACAAAAGTGTGTATACACGCTATGATTTTCCCAGTTGCAATGTATGGCTGTGAAATTTGGACCATAAGAAAGGCTGAGCGCCAAAGAATTGAGGCCTTTGAACTATGGTGCTGGAGAAGACTCCTGCGAGTCCCTTGGCCTGCAAGGTGATCAAACAGGTCAGTCCTAGAGGAGATCAGTCCTGATTGCTCCTTCATCTTCATCCCGAAGATGAAACTCAAATACTTTGGCCACCTAATGAGAAGAAAGGACTCACTGGAGAAAAGCCTAATGCTGGGAAAGACTGAGGGCAAAAGAAGAATGGGATGACAGAGAATGAGGTGGCTGGAGTCACCGAAGCAGTAGGCATGAGCTTAAATGGACTCCAGTGGATGGTAGAGGACAGGAAGGCCTGGGGGAATGTTGTCCATGGGGTCGCGATGGGTCGGACATGACTTTGCAACTAACAACAACAAATGTTGCTGTATTTCACTAACTAGACTGGGCAAAAGATAGCATAAAAATCCATGGTGCCTATTTAAATCACTTAAAATTTGCAGATGATCTTGTTCTCGTCACAAAACCCAGAAAACTTACAAAGATACATACAAGAGCTTCATAAAGCAGGAAAACCACTTGGCTTAAAAATAAACCTGAAAAAGAGCCAGGCAATGTTTAATAAATTCACCAAAGAAACAAAAAAATTATATCTGGAGACGAACTAGATGTAGTAGATCACTGCAAATACCTTGGCCAACAGATCTCAATGGAAAGTGATACAATAAAGGAAATTGAAAGGCATTTTAAATGCAGTTGGCAAGCTAAGCATAATTTCAATAACAACCTTCCCTATGCCTAAAGAGAGAAGTTTTCAATCAGTGAGTGCTACCTGTTCGAACATATGCCAATGAAACATGGACATCACAATCGATACAAAAGTTACGAGTGGCACAAAGAGACATGAAAAGATACATAATCGGCATTAGAAAATAGAAAACCCTGCACATGGATTAGAGAATAAACAAAGGTATGCGATATCATCAAGAGAGTAAAAGAATTGAAATGGAAATGGACTGGTCACACAGCAAGAACTGATGGCAGATGGGATAAGGCAGTCATAGAATGGATCCCACTTGATAAAAAGCATCAATGAAAGAGACCTAAAACAAGATGGAGTGACGTCATCAGCAAATATTGAGGGTCCAATTGGCAAAAAGAAAGGTCAAGATTATATTGTTTGGAAACATGCAGAAGACTTTATCTTGCACTGGATAAAATAATCGCTAGAATGATGATGATTCCCCTATTTTATTGCATTGTAAGCAGTTCAGAGTTGCTCTCAAAGTGAGATGGGTGGCATATAAACTTAATAAATATATTTTCTTATTGAATTGTATTCTATTTTTATTGCTTTTGATATGTTTAGTGCATCTAAGACTTATAATAAAGTATTGACTTACAGGTGAAACTCGAAAAATTAGAATATCGTGCAAAAGTTCATTTATTTCAGTAATAAATAAAGGTGAAACAAATATATGAGATAGACTCATTACATGCAAAGCAAGATAGTTCAAGCCATGATTTGTCACAATTGTGATGATTATGGCTTACAGCTCATAAAACCCCCAAATCCACAATCTCAGAAAATTAGAATATTGTGAAAAGGTGTAATATTCTAGGTTCAAAGTGTCCCACTCTAATCAGCTAATTAAGCCATAACACCTGCAAGGGTTCCTGAGCCTTTACATGGTCTCTCAGTCTGGTTCAGTAGGAATCACAATCATGGGAAAGACTGCTGATCTGATAGTTGTGTAGAAAACCACCATTGACACCTTCCATAAGGAGGCAAAGCCTCAAAAGGTAATTGCAAAAGAAATTAGATGTTCCCAAAGTGCTGAATCAAAGCACATTAATATAAAGTTATGTGGAAGGGGAAAGTGTGGAAGAAAAAGGTGCACAAGCAGCAGGGATGACCGCAGCCTGGAGAGGATTGTCAGGAAAAGGCCATTCAAAAGTGTTGAGGACTTTCACAAGGAGTGGACTGAGGCTGGAGTCACTGCATCAAGAGCCACCACACACAGACGGATCCTGGACATGGGCTTCAAATGTCGTATTCCTCTTGTCAAGCCACTCCTGAATAACAAACAACATCAGAAGCGTCTTACTTGGGCTAAAGAAAAACAGACCTGGTCTGTTGCCCAGTGATCCAAAGTCCTCTTTTCTGATGAGAGCAACTTTTGCATCTCATTTGGAAACCAAGGACCCAGAGTATGGAGGAAGAATGGAGAGGCAAAAACTGCAAGATGCTTGAAGTCCAGTGTGAAGTTTCTACAGTCTGGGTTGATTTGGGGAGCCATGTCATCTGCTGGTGTTGGTCCACTGTGCTTCATTAATAAGTCCAGGGTCAACGCAGCTGTCTACCAGAAGATTTTGGAGCACTTCATGCTTCCTTCTGCAGATGAGCTTTATGGGTATGCTGACTTCATTTTCCAGCAGGACTTGGCACCTGCCCACACTGCCAAAAACACCAAAATCTGGTTCAATGACCGTGGGATTACTGTGCTTGATTGGCCAGCAAACTCGCCTGACCTGAACCCCATAGAAAATCTATGGGGCATTGCCAAGAGAAAGATGAGAGACATGAGACCAAACAATGCAGAAGAGCTGAAGGCCGCTATTAAAGCATCCTGGTCTTCCATAACACCTCAGCAGTGCCACGGGCTGATAGCTTCCATGCCACACCGCATTGAGGCAGTAATTGCTGCAAAAGGGGACCAAACCAAGTACTGAGTACATACGCATACTTATACTTTTCAGAGGTACGAAATATTCTAATTTTCTGAGATTGTGGATTTGGGGTTTTCATGAGCTGTAAGCCGTAATCATCACAATTATGACAAATCACAGCTTGAACTATCTTCTTTGCATGTAATGAGTCTATCTCATATATTAGTTTCACCTTTTAAGTTGCATTACTGAAATAAATGAACTTTTGCACGATATTCTGATTTTTTAAGTTTCACCTGTATAATATATTTCAATTCTGATTTCTCTATAATATTATTATTAAACTTGTTCTCTTAGTGAATGCAAGAAAAAATCATTTCATGCATATCTAAGGTAAGGAAAAAGAAAACACAATATAATATATGATCAAAATTCTATATGTGTTTAGCATCATTTTGGGGTAATAACTACAGTGATTGAAATGGGAATGGGAAATGATAGAAGCTGCATGGCTGCAGATTAATTACAAATTACTGTGTATGTGATATTCAGCTTTTTGTAATTAGGTCCTTTGTGGACAATTTGTTGCAAAGGTGTAGCAAATGCTGAATCCTTCATTTTGATTTCTTCAAAACGCTTCTTCCTTAAAACCCAGGCTCCATTCCAACCAGAGTATAGATATCTTTTTTAATCTTACATATATAGACTTAATTGCAATGGTGAATGAGAAAGTATGATGGGTACTAAGAAATTAAAGAGACATCAGGACAATACTAACACTTGGATGCAATTCTTTTACACTTCAGAATGACTTTTTACAAGGGAACAAAGAAGTGAATATACATGTTCTGTTATGTGTGGCAAAAGGGATTAAGAGAGTGGCAACTAAAAAATTCTATATACTCCTAAGTAAAGCTGACTATAGTTTCATTTTAATTGGCTTTCATCCTAGTTAATGTACAAGAAGCAACTGAAGAAAAATAATACTAAATTATGTTAGAACGTTCAAAAATATTAAGGTGAAGTTCTGGGGAAGGTATGGTGAACTTAAGATGGCTCTGCAAAAGTGGAACCAACAATAGCAAACACCAAGGAAGCAGTGAGTAGATCAGTTCTTTGAAGTCTTTCCAGACAAGAGGAGGATAGAAGATCACTCAGATGTGCTCTGGACAGCTGCGTCTTGTGAGAAGATCATGGGACACTTTTTCCCCACAGGTTTGAGTACCAGGAGACAATGAGATAAGCCATCTTCCTTGCAACATTGGTGGAGCCATTTAAATGCTCTTTAAACTCTTAACCTTTTTAAAAGTTCACTTTTCCCTCCAGTCTCTTTTCTTTCTACAAGTATAGTTTGCATTAGTTTTCATCAGTGTACTTTATATTCAAAACAAAAATATTAAGGCTGCGGATCATGTAAGTGGAGTAATATTAAGTTTATAGAGACGTTTTCTTTAGCTGTGTGATTTGTTTAACACATCTATAAAAAACAGCACCTGTGCTCAAAGAACAGAAGATACTGTTATTGTTTCCCTATGGAATGAGAAACAACATGAATGCAAATTCATAGGAAGATCAGTTAAGCATGTCTAAAAGGTATTTAGCAGAATTCTGATGAAAAGGAATGTCAACGAGCAAAAAAAAAAAGTACAATTCAGCAAGTGATTGGGAAATGTATGAATTATTTAAATATATATGTGAGAAGAAAAATTACTGGATGTCTTCTGATTTACAGAAAGCACATAAGCAAATCAACTTACTTATGGAATCTTTAGGTAAACACAGAGTTCAGAGTGGTTACTGATTGTGACATAAGAGAGTGAAGCTATTTTTTAGATAAAATGGAATGTTTCTGATGAGAGAACTGCAAAGCTTACTTAAAATAACGTATTTACTTAAAATGGGAAATGGAAAAATATGTGCAGAGAGATAGCAAGTATTACCTGGTCAAAGATAAGGAATGAAAGAATGAATAGGAGCTGCGTTTCTGCCCCTATTACATGGAAATGAGAGTTGAGAATGGCAGGAGAAACATGAAGTGAAATATGATGGAAATGAGCATTTAAGTATCTAAGCAATGTTGAAACAAGGGGAGCTTGAGTCTAGAATAAACAGTGATGGATAACAGATTAATTACAAAAGTGAATAATCAACAAAAAAGAAGTATATCAGGTTTATGTGGTCATAAGGTTGAATGAAAAAGGACTAAGTTGTGAAATAAATATCAAAGAAGAATGAATGGGCAAAAAGAAGGAAAAGATCAAGAAAATCATGAATGGATAGAATTGATGAGACACTGAAAAAGAGAAAGATGGCAATTTTTAAAAAGAAAAGGTAAGATACAAAGCTGTGTACAGATGTGATAAAAAGGATAGTTTGCAAGGACAAAATATGAAATTATAATGAATGGTGTAATAAATTATAATAAACTTGCTGTAGCTATATTTCCTTTTCTCTTCTCTTGCCTTTAAATTGGCTTCATATTTCTTACTCCTCTCCTACTCTTTGCACATTCTAAAATAGATGAAAGCAAGCAGGACTACTGTAATTCATGTAAGACAGAAATACTATAATTTTTAGATCACTTCCTCATAGCTCCCATGATCCTATGTAATCCCCAAGGTTTGGAGATGGTTCTTACAGCCTCTCCAAAACCTGTTGCCAGTTGCAATGTTGAATATGACAGAAAAATGTAAATACTGCAGTATATTATGGTAGATATAATAAGGAAAGTATATTTAACCCAAAATAAGACTACACAATCATTAACATGGATTTACTGTTGGATCAGATTGTGCCTATGCCTTATCAGCTGCACTGGGAGCACCCAGATTCAGTTCCTCATTCAGAATAATTCAATCTTAAAGGCTGTACAACTTGAACATATCAGATATATTACTCCATATGCCTGCCTAGGAGGATATTTTTAGCAGTGGGGCTCATGTTAGTGCAGTGCATTTTGAAAAAGGAGCTTCATTCTTCAGAGACTTTTGGCAACCTGTTAAAGTAATCCCAAAAACATTTTCAAGTTACTAAAAGACCATGAACAATGACATCTTAATGAAGGCAGGGACCTCCTGGTTTGACCTTATGCAAAACAGCTTAAATGCTCTTTTAACATTTGAGCTGGAAAAGGAGAGATGGGAAAAGAAAAGCTGCCTTCAACAGTTGAAAAAGAAGATGGCTGTTTAAATATGTAGAATGAAACACCTGTTAAATGTTTAAACCTATTAGAACCAAGAGTTCATTGAACAATATTTTTACTGACATATGCATGTAATATTGGAGTACCCAAGCAGGACTAGACTTCACAGCTGGCTAGCAGAAACTAATGCAGTTAATTACAGCTCATTCCCTTCCTACAAAGCTCAGAATCCCCCACAGTGTGACATTTGTCACTCTTGTTTCTCAATAGCTTTATTCCTTTGCACTCCAGTCTGATAACAGGGAAAGCAATGACTACTTATTTGATAATAGTTAAGAACTAATTTATCAAAGTGCACCCACTTGATAAATTAATTAGCATCATCCTGCTATATGGAGAAACGATGGCCACGAATGAGAAAACAATGGAAGCCCATGAATGGGACAATTTTTCAGATAATTAAGAGGCTTCCATTTGAAACATGATCATCTTGCATTCATCTTTTATCTAACTCAGCTGTAAAGTTTCAGTCAATTACAAAGAGGTCAAAGATACTGCTACCTTCATACTGTGATGTAGGAAAGAGTGGAGTATAAAGAGCTTTCTCCCACCAGCACTGTTTTGCTTGATTGTAGCTTATTTTCTGAAGGTCACTACTCAATACAGGAAACTGTTTTGAGAAGAATTATATTTTAGTTCAAAAACAAAGAAAACAATCCTACAGTATAATACTTATCCAATAAAGTGTGATATTGTTTCAAGGAATTATGAAATGCTTCCATACAAACAGCTGGTCTCAGTAAGTTCAGCAAAACATAAATGTACATGTTTAACCCAACTAAGATAAGACTGCATGGGGCTATTACTGCAGTATAAAAGTTTAGTGTTCAAAATTTCTAATATTATTTCCACATAAACATTAAATGTTACATAGGTATTATCTTCTTGTACATTTTTATGTTCAATAACTTCTTTTTCATTTTTTCTCTAAAAGTTAAGAGTTAACGCCTATTTTGACTAGCGAAATAAGTGCATACTGGAGACAACTATTACACATGGACTGCAAAAATCAGAAACAGATCCTAGACTGAGCCTCACCAAAGTATCACTTGAAGCCAAGATTGCCAAATAAAGGCTATCATACTTTGGCCATGTCATGTGAGCTGACATAAGTCAATTACGCTTGGAATGATCAATGGAAAAAAAAGAGAACGGGCTGCCCTAGCACCTGCTGGCTGGACATTATAAAGGATGATACCAGGATGACCATGAAGGATCTGAAGGAGGCAGCGTGAGACAGAGAGGTATGAAGAGTGCCAATCCATAGAGTGGCCAAGGGTCGGGACACGACTGAATGGCTGACGATGTTGAATAGATGCACAAAAGCAATTATGTGTATTTATTTGCAAGAAAAGGGGGAGGACCCAATGTAATATAACCCCTACCATCTAAAGAAATGTGTCCTCCATAGAAACTATTAGCAGTTTCTCTTTTCCCTTCTATGTTCATTTTCAGAACAGAATTATATCACTTCTTCCAGGCACCTGAGAAAGTAGGCAGATGCTCAGTTAGAACATTTTTATGTTTCAAACATTAATTTTCGTGCAGGAAAAAAAATAAGGTTGCACAGTAGCACCTTGGATTGGAAAAGGTTATTAATTCTTGTGAAATCAGGATATATTTTAACCCAATATATTTTAAAGGCATTAAATCTATTGAATTATATATCATTTTATTGAAATCTGTAACTTATCTATATACAATGCACAATTCTCAAGGACATACCTCTTTCAGGTGCACTGATGAGCTTTCTTTACAACTGCAAGACTTGTCTTCCTCTTCTTGTGGCTCCACAACTTTGCAGCTAGCTTCAGAATTTTTCACAGCCATTGTATCTTGCACATTTTTCACACTGCATTCTAAGCAAGAACTCTCATTTTCTACCAGCAATATTCCAGATGATTCTTCCTGGGAATCCAGAGATGTCTGTGCACTCTTTTCCATCCCACACTTTTTTAATGTAGGAAAGAACTTCCCAGATTCAAGTTCTAATTTCCCATAATAATGCCCTTCTTTTTCTGCATCCTCTTCCAGTGGTTTGAGATCTGCTTGTGGATCATCAAATGGTTCAGCTTGAGAAGAGACAAGAATATTCCCCTCATCTTTCTCCGATTCAAAATCAGATTCACTTCCACCACATGGAGAAAGTTCAGATGCAGAAATGGGGCGAAAGTGAGTCCTAGGAGAAATCCGTATTGCTCTGTACTGCGTCCTCCCAGCACCACATATTCTAGGGCGAAAAGCATCTCTGTCAGAATCAGAGCAAAGGATTGATTTGGGTTTAAAGCAAGGGCTGAAGGATGTAATTCCTTCTGGTTCAAATGTACATTCGACATGAAGAACTTGTGAAAATGGATTATTTAAGTCAAAGGAAGAGAAAGAATATTCAAGACCAGACTCTTCACCTTGAAAATTACTGCAAGCTTCTAACAAGTCTTCATGGAAGATAAAAGAAAAACCTCTATTTAATCCATGATCACCACATTTCAAATGCTCACTCTGCTCAAATGATACAAAAGGTCTCCATAATTGTCTGTGACCAGGAGTAAAGCTATTTCCTGGTGTCATGAAGACATCTGTACCAGCTATTGTGACTACATCAGAAGCTGCACACTGTAGTAAGTTTCCTTTTGGGTGATTTGGGGGCACTATTGCCCATTCTGCATCACTGTTGAAAGTTTTCAGTTCCCCATACACACCACCAAGAATAAATGAACTTTCTTTATCTTGATTAACATCCCATGATTTAGAGGGTGTAGTATAATCGCCACAATCTACTTCTGATAAATTGGTTGAAGCAAAGCCTCTTTTCTCTAAATTTTCTTTCCGACCTTCCCAAAGATGGTATTCTGATCTTTGTACTGCTTTGTTTGGACCTTGGAGAATTTCTACCTTTGCATCATTTAAGCAGCAACAATAATGATTTACATCAGTTGGAAGCAGTTCCTCTTCGATTCCTTCTATTTCTACAATGGCTGCAGAATTTTCATCTGTCATATTTGTCCAGATATCTTTCATAACTCCTGAGCCATAGTCATCTTCATGCGGGCTACTGTCACTACATACTTGTGGAGTCTCATATTCTTTATCTTCTGTTTTTTGTTCTAACTGAATACCACAGACAGATTCTAATTTTGACTTTTTTGTGAAAATTAAAGTAGGTATTTCTCCTAAAGATCTTGTCTGTTCTTGGCAGGTTTCCTCCTGCAAAAAATCTACAATTTCTTCATCTATGTAACTTGAAGAAACCCTGGGAACTATATAATTAATATCATCAGAGTTAAATTGAGGGGATTCTTCAAGTGGAATATTTAAAATCTCATTGTCTGAACGTGTTTCTTCAGAATATGACCATGGGCTACAAGTTCTTGTTGACAGATTAGAACAGTGTTCATTTTCATCAAAGGCACTATTTTTGGTCCATATTAACAATCTTGACTGTGTTTTCCCAAACATACCAACATTGCTACTAGAATCTGTATTTTCATTCCCCAAATTTAGTTTTTCAAAAGGAAATGGTAAAACAGAATTACTGCATTGCACTTCAAACACTGAAAAAGAATTTAAACCAGACCCTTCATTAGTATCTGAAAACAACTCTTGATTGCCTGCAAGCATGTATGAATTAAGCATTGTGCTGTCTAAGGTTGGGGAAAGTCTAACAGGAGAATCTCCTTCAAAACTTTCCCCATCTGCATCACCAGAGCTAGAAGTTGAACAGCACTCCCAAAATTGAGCTAAATTACTAAGATCTTGCAAGAACCACCCTTCCGCACCAGAGGTGGCCGAATCTGCCCATATTGCACTTTCCCCTTTCAATTCCATTCCATCAAACACTATGCAACATTCTGCCTCAAAATCAGTTCCTTCTCTGCTTTTCTGCCGAATCATATTCAAAATCCGACTTTCTCCTTGCATCTTGCCTGAGGCACCAGAATCCAACATGGATTGATCAATATCCACTTCATAGAAGTGTGTTAGTTCTGACAGATGAACACCATCTAAATGTATATTGTCCTCTGGTGGAGAACATATTGAGGTCCTAGTGAGGCCGATATCCTCATTTAAAACTGCAGGCATTTCCACAAAATGACCATCAATGAAAGTACCTGCTGCGAGGTATGTTTTATTAATATTATTGTTGTTACTAATGCAAAGACCTTGCACTGATTCAGCTAATTCTTCTACAGCCTCTGATGTTGCATCACATACATCTTCTTGCTTGTTGCGGTATGTCGTCTCAAGCTTACTTTTTCTACTCAGGGGAACAAAATATTCTGTGATTGGCTCAGTATACCACAAAGGCTCCTCCTTATACTCAGTTTCATTCCTGCTATCAAAATATAGCTCTTTTCTCTCATGGTTTCCACCTTCTTTTCGTCTAATTTCTTTTAATGGCCGTTTACCTCTTTTACATAGTTGCTTGATAGAGCCATTGCTGCTGCCAGGGATTTTCCTTTCTGTTTTTTCACCAGCTTTTGGCAAATACTTACTTTGTCCATTCCATCCTTTTTTACCTCGAGCCTCCCTTGTTTTGTGTCTTATTTTTACGTATTTTGTAGCTGCTTTTAATTCACCATGATTGCCACTAGAATTTGAACCTTCTTCACTGGAGCCAGAAGACCAGGATCGAAGACGTATCTTCCCCTCAGATTTATGCCGGAATTGCTTTTTGTATGAAACAGATTTTCCTTCAATACGATTTCCAAACTTATTCTCTTTTTCATCTTTGTCATTCTTTTCTGTGGCTCTTTCCTGTATAGTTACAGATGCTTTGTTACTATTTCTCTCTTTGGATGCTTCATTTTCACTAATGCAGTCCTTTGGAGATGATGTATCTGTGCTAGTTGCTGGGACAGTGGAAGATGAGGAGGTACTGGAGTAAGAACACACTTTGGATTTATTCCACACAGTCATGATTTCTTGCAGGCAAACTGGTTTCTGGGAAAGAGGTGGAAAAGCCTCATAATACCTGAGAGAGAAAAAGATAAACATGCAGTGTCATGTTTTGGAGAATCAGACCAAAAGGAAGTTTCAAGACTAACTAAACATTAATGATTTTACTATCAACATTCACTTTTATTGTTTTTATGACCTATGTTTTAAAACACAAATCTTACTAATCAATATATTATTTAGCTCATCTCTAAGGAAAAAATAAACTATTACTGTACTTCAAAAATAAGTTTTGGTGGTTAATAAGTTAAATATTGTCACTGTAGTTAAAATAAAACAAAATATCATTACATACTTTTCCCAGTAAATATTAATACACAGTTGAAATATTCTATTCTTATTTTCTATCTGGGGATAGGTAATTCAACATTTTTGTTGAGCACCAAGTTGGGAAAGATAATTTTCTTCCTTTTATATAAGAATAAGCTTGGTGGTTGTTCAACATATAAACTACAGAATTCTAACAATTATTTTCAAATAACTTGAAAGACCCTCATGGGCAGGACAGTGTTGGTCTTTTACAGGAACCTAAGAGAGCCGACAAAATAAAATAGACAATTGTGTTGCTATGCAATTTTTGAACAGGTTCATTATAACTATTTTAGTGGAGAGATAAATAGTTTCTGTTTCCTCTTGCTTTGGAGTTTTGTACTGGGATTCTGTGAATGACTGAGAAGATTGAATTGTTGGCCTGGGAACAGAGCTGCATATGATGAACTGCTGCACCCCTTCACAAAATGCACATCATTCAGAGCTGGCTGATTCTGGAGTGATATTTCTTGATCTGACTCAGTTTCACTGCTTACCGGGTAAAAACTCTTCAGTTCTCAAGGTTTTCAAATGTGGTAGTCACATTACAAGCTTACATTGCTAAGGTTTTTGAGGACTGATTTGATCACAGGTCTGCAAAATTTTTTTTTTTCGAGAGCTGCTTTGGTTATTCCACGTAATCTTTATGTTTTTTGATGCGCTGAATCATAGGACATCACGTTTCCTGACAATTTAGGTAACTATGTTAAATAAGGCAATACCTCAAAATAAATGGAAATAGACTTATAAAATTAAAGTTTTATTACAATATTTTCATGAAAATCCTTTTTTGAACTGAAATGAGCTCACCTACACACATTAAATTCAATTCTTCTTCCTTATGAGGCTCCTCTTGGTACATTTACGCTTGTGAGTAGCATCTGGAATGTCTCTCTGAAGCATCCAACAATAGTCTGCCATTATTGCAATGCTCCATTTTCCCTGATATTGCCTTTCCATCTCTTTAATGTCTTGGTGGAATCGTTCACCTTGTTCCTCACTCATAGCTCCCAAATTTTCAGGAAAGAAGTCAAGGTGGGACTGGAGGAAATGCACTTTCAAACTCATCAGGCAACCTAAAGCTTGAAATGCTTTCAGCATTCTTCCGACGATCTTTTTGTAGTGAGGATCTTTGTTATTGCCTAAAAATTTCTGTACGACTTCTTTAAATGCAATCCACCCTTCTTTTTGAGGATCCATCATGGTATTGACAAACTCTTGATCAACTATAAGCCTTCTAATGTCTGGTCCGACGAACATACTTTCCTTCAATTTTGCCTCCGACAGGCATGGCAACTTGGTGACCAAGTATTTGAAGCATTCCCCATCTCTTGGAAGTGATTTTACCAATTGCTTCATCAATCCCAATTTTATGTGGAGAGGTGGTAGAAGAACTTTATGGGAAGGTACCAAAGTTTCTTGGAGGACATTTTTTTCACCGAATGTTAGCACCCTCGTCTGCCAACTCTTCTTGGTCCAGTGATTTTGTCGGTCTCGACTGTCCCATAGACACAGAAAACAAGGGTATTTGGTATACCCAGCTTGCTGCCCGAGCAGCATGCACAAGACCTTCAAGTCCCCACACACTTGCCAAACATGGTCTTCATATTTAAGTTCACGAAGAACCAATTCCAAGTTCTTGTAGGTTTCCTTCAAGTGTACGGAATGACCTACAGGTATGCAAGCGTAAAAACCACTGTCGAGTAAAACTGCTTTGAGACTTCTTTTTGAAGAATCTATAAAAAGACGCCATTGCTCTCAATCATATTGGATTTTAAATTGACCCATCAGACCTTCGACATCGATGCAATAAACCAACTTGTCTTCCTGGGCGAAGTAAGGAAGGAACTCCTTTTCACAATGTCTGAACCATGAAGATGACACTCCTGGCAACAATTAATTCCTGCTTTTCAGCCTTGATCCAAGTAACTCAATGGCATCTTTGGGAAGATTCAAGTCTCTTACCAAATCATTCATCTCCTCCTGAGAAAACAATTTTGGTCTTGTATCATCTTCAAAGTCAGAACCTGATTCGTCATCTGATTCAGGTATGACTTCACCTAGCAGGGGGCTTGGGTACTGGTATATCTGTACCATGGGGGATGGGACGAATTTCTGATTGAAGATTGGGGTATGAAATGGAATGCTTCCATTTGGAATTAAACCCTTTCACATTGCACGACCAAAAGTAACAGTCATCACTATGGTTCTTTTGCTCTCGCCATACCATAGGAATCCTATAGCGGAAAGATTTTTTCTTATCCTTGAACCAGTTTCGGAGGTCATCAACACACTGTTTGCAGACTTTATCAGGTGCCCAAACTTTATCTTGATCTCCAATTTTTAGTCCAAAGTATGCAAAGTATACTTTTTTCACAAAGTCTGTAATATTCTGCTGTTGCTTCAACACTGTATATTCACCACAGATGAAACAGAAACTGTCTGGCGAATTAATACTCTTTCACAGAGCCATAACATAACGGTTGAAGAATGACGAGCTAACATGAATTGCAATGAAAAAGTGTGAACAGCCTAGAACCAAGACCCTGATGATGATTCGTGCACAAGTGTGGCATGCAGGAGAGAGCAGCTCTGGGTCTGTACACGAGACGTCACAGTGCTGGCCATGCCCCCTGCACTGACCAGAAATGCTTCTATCTGCCCTGTGTCTCCCTCCCACTGGATTCTTCAGGAAAAATTAACCCCTTCTACCATTAGAAGCACAGACTTAAAACTTGCTTATCTTATGTATATCTGTTATGTCCATCTGTTATCAGATTCATGCATGTAACAGAGCCTTAAGTTATGAACATTAACTAAAGTTTGTAACTGACAACAAATAATGCCACAATTCTGCCCTGAAAAAAGCATGTAAAATACACCAACAATTATTTTTCTCAGAGTATTTGTATTGCTTGCATTCTGTATATTCCTTTCCCTCTAATGTCTTGGTATCTCCATAGAGATGACAAGATGTCAGGACACTATGCTTGATGTTTCTAGGTTGTAGCACGCTTCTCTACTCCAAATTATTAATTTGTGTCTCATTATTTCACTAAAAATATAATTTCACAATAAAAACATGAAGATGTTGAGGATAAAACTCAATGTTATCACTCACTAAATGGAAAAGAAACTATATTGGAATGAAACAGTTCATCTAAACTAATACTACTTTTTTTAAAAGTGTAATGATCCATTAAAAACATTTTAATAGAAAATGATAGCTGGAATTCATTACTTCATGGCTAATACTATTGCAGAAAATATGCATGCTTTTTCAATTTAGAAGAATAAAATAATTAAGAGGGTGTTTTTTAAGAAATGCAACATACATTTCTACTTGATCTTTTGCTGCAGGAGATAAATCTATTTCAGGAGGCAAAGAGTCCTCAAGTCTTTTTGAAATCTTCTCCTCCGCTATTAAAAAAAAGTCAGTACAAAAATCTGATCAGACTCATTTTGAAATAAATACAAATATGCAATCATCAATTCCATATTCTGGCCCATAAGCTTATGTTAAGAATGTATACACTGAATATACAAATGAATTAATTACATCATCCACATTTTTTAACAGTAAACTATTTCATCTATCTGGATATTGGTAGGGAGTTATCAAATTAGTGATGAAGCTCCCACACAAAGTTCTAAACCATGAGTGGCATTATTTACAATTTGTTGAAAAAGTACACGATATATACTTAAAATAGTCACAACTAATTTTCTCAAAGATTTCCAACAGGACCAAAAGAAAATATTATCCCATTAGGATTGCTCTAAGGAAATTCTGGGAATAATTAAATTTCTTAATTGGTGGCGTGGTGGCGCAGTGGTCAGAATGCAGTATTTCAGGCTAATTCTGACAACTGCCAGCAGTTTGGCTCAAGGTTGACTCAGACCTCCATGGGTATCATACTATTGATTACATACTAATATCAATATGTTTTATTCAACTCTGAAATAATCCCTTGCACTGATAGTAACTACTTCCCTATATTGAAATCATTCAATTTTAATCATTTAATTTTAACATTTCACCTAGCATCTAGTTCAATCTAATTCAGAAATAAAAATCGTCTTTAGTTAAGTGACTAACTGCAAGAGTTGCACTAGCCTCCCATTTCTTTAGCTTCCTCCAAAGCTTTATTAAACAATTAATCATGTCAGTGATTGATGCCCCCAAACCATTAAATACTTACCAAGCATTTCATCTCGGATCCCCTGACCGTGTCCGCCCTATTACTACTGAAGAAATCCACAACTTGATCTCCCAAATCTAATAAAAGGACTGGAGGGGACTTGATATAAGAATGATAGTGCTGTATATTGGTATCGTTTTTTGCACATATGATTTCTATGCAGATCTCAATGAAAGGCACCACTTTGTAAAATCCCTATTTTTAAAAAGGCATACAAGCTTAATCCAGCTAAATACTGTCCAGTCATCCTATTAAGTATAAGCAAATTATATGCCAAGCACAATTATAAAAATCTAATGGATTCAGAGAAAAATCCTAACCACAGAACAAATTGGCTTTAGGTCAGGATTTTACATTTCTGATCAAGGAGCCATATTCCCACTTAACATGTTCCAAGAAATCTCATCCCAAAATGGAATCTCACCTTGTTCGCTCTGGAGATCTTTTAGCCTGGAACAAAGTTCCTCAACTAATGTCTCAATCCCAGAACTCTGCAATTTAAAAAACACACTAAACTGAATTATTTATAGCTGAACTTTCATAAAATGCATGTCTAGTGATTATTTACATTACTAAAAAATAATGCAAAAATAATTTGCAAGTCTTTTTTTATGCATTTGCTGTAAAATTAAAATATACTTTTCCTCAATTTTATATCACTGATTTCATCTAGATATATATACAGGATCACTGCTCTCTAAATAATGGGAAGATTGGTCTTAAGGCCAAAATAAAATTAATGAAGCAGAAGAATATATTGTTTCAAAGATATGCTTAAAAAGGCAACTGGACTTTTTTTTTATTTTTCTTGAAGATATTTTACATCTTATCCAAGAAGCTTCTTCAGTTCTAACTAACTGGTGGAAATAGAAAGGATTTATAGTCTTTGCAGTCAGCTAGCTAATTAACACTCTGAGGGTCCATTGAAATCACCTGGAGGTTAATCACCTGGGTCCTCAAAGCCACCAGAATAAGAATGCAACATGAATGTGGAACTGTGAATTAAGAAGACAGGTGGTATTGTATCCCTCCCCTTCTGTTGAGAGGACTGTTCAATTTTAACATAGATAGCATCTTTGATTCCTCTTTCAAGGTTGTTCTTTGTCCAGAATGTAAACTTTGTTGTCTTCAAAGGATTGGCCCTTTTCTTTCAGGTAGAGATGGACTACTAAATTCTGTCCTGCTGAGTTGGTTCTTCTGTGTTTGTACCATGATTTGTGTAATGATTGTTTTGTTTTCCCAGTGTACACATCTGAACATGCTTCACTGCACTGTACTGAATATACAAAATTACTCTGTTTGTGTCTAGCTGTTTTGTCATTGGTGTGCACTAGCTTCTATCTTAGTGTTCCTGGTTTAAAGCGTGTATGCATGTTGTGTTTGTTGAAAATCCATGTGAGCTTTTCTGATATTCCTGCAACGTATGGAATGATAACGATGCTCCATGTGTATTTCTTTTTTTCTCTGTTAGGGTTAGGGAACAACATTACATTTGTTGCAGGAATATCAGGACCATTAAAGGATCACATTGTTCCTTCGAAGATTTTAATGTGACATGCTTCAATTCTACGCCAATTTCACAAAGGCAACCATAAATAAATCCTTCTGCCTGTATTTTGAAGATTAAAAAAATTAAGAACCAAAGTCATTAATTATAACATACATAGAAATGATTCAGTTAAGAAACAATAATCTATATCTATTAGCACTTAATAGTTCCATAAGTAATTTACAGTACTATATTTTTAATCTATAATGTATCAGCTAACATAAAGGTTCCCAATAACAGGTAATAATTGTTCTACTGATTTTTTATTAGTCCGATCCCACTTTGAGTACTATATTGGCTGGAACGCTTAAGAAGGATTCAAGCAAACTGAAACAAAGTCTGAGAATGCCAGTGGAGATTATCAGAATATTAGCAACTAATTCTTATGAAAAAATCTGGAAATATTTAGTCTTCAGGAGAGAAGCATAAGGAGAAATGACAGTTACTTAGATTTGCCTAACATAAGCAGCATAAAATATTTGTAAGAAAATATTGAAAGGCTGCCATATTTAAGGGGGATTGAGAAACCTGCTCTTTTATCATTTCAGAGGAAAGAATAATGGGTTTATGTTACAGGAAGGCAAGTTCTGATTGAATATTACAAATAATTTCCTAATATTTACAACAAATGAGCTACATCAGTGATCCCCCACCTTTCTAGCTCCATGGACTGGCAGAAGCAGGAGGGTAGGGGGGAAAGAGATGGTTTTGTGCCTGCATCCTGTGCAAATGAAACTTCATGGACCTGCCTGCCATTTGCACAGCCGGGGGATTGGGGACTCCTGAGTTATATAATCAATTATCCAGAGGTAGCAGCTCTCTTATATCAGATTTATTCAACCAGAAGTTAGCAGTTAATGTTGCCTTAAATGGGACTGATGACTTACAACCACAATTGAGGCCAAAATTTCCATTACCAAGCAAAATAGTTAAGTGAGTTTTGCCCCATTTTATGTGAACCTGGCTTCTCCTTTGCTTGTCAGAAAGTCACAAAAGGTAATGACCTCAGGACACTGCAATATTCATAAATACATGCCAGTTGCTAAGCATCTGAATTTTAATAATGTGACCATGGGGATGCTGCAACAGTCATTAAGTGTTTTCAGTGCCACTGTAACTTCAAAGTCACTAAATGAATGGTTGTAAGTCGAGATCTACCTATACACCTTTTTTATGGTTTCTTTGAATCAGTGTTGTCTCCTAGCGACTGGTAGACATGTTCCTATACTTTTCTTGGCAAGATTTCAGAAGTGATTTTCCATTGTCCACTTCCTAGAGCTAAGAGAGAATGATGTGCCAAAGGTCACCCAGCTGCCTTTGTGCCCAAGGTGGGATTAGAACCTATGGTTTCCTGAGTTCTAGCCTGATGCCTGAGCCGCTACACTAAACTCTCTCTTACAAATAAATTTCAAACAACGCAATAGTTACTCCTCTTTCTATAATACATTTTCCATAACTGAATACAATATGCAAACAGAAAACACAACATTATAATAAAAAAAACTGAAAAAGAAATATAGAATACATTTTCATAGTTACATATACAGATATAAAAGTTTGACATAACTAGTTTACATCAGTAAGTGATTCATTTATAAGTTGCCCTTAACATGAACTCCGCAGACCATTGACTATTTGTGGCCATATTTTTTATCTTTCCCATCCTGAAGAATTAGTTGTAAGCGACCTTAAAGAATCATTCTTTTCCAAATAGTAATTTCTCTGCAACAGGAATACAATCCAAAAAACAAATGCTTAAAATTAGTGAGAGATTGTTCTGAGCAGTAGTTAAATTGTATCTTCCTTACTTTTACTTTCCTTTTTTGAGTTTAATTCATCTGATGATTTAAATTAATTTTATCACCAAAATATTAATGCGAAAACCTGAAGCTTAATGGAAATGGCCAAGCAAATAGCAGGATGGAAGAGTTCTCTCCTGAATCTTCCTGAAAAGAGCATAGAGAATTTAAATTAGTCTGCTGGATTAGGCTATGCTGAAAAATAGAACTGGACACTGGTATTACCATCGAAATTTGCTATTTACCCATGCACAACAAAAGTAGCGAGCATCTTAAGAACTGCTTGGGGGTTACTTATGGTCAGCCTATTTTAGTCCTATTATAAATGATTATGGATTTAAGTTTAATAAACGGCAAATGCAGAAATTAACATGTTCACATTAAATACAGACTCCATTCTATTCCATTTAATTATATTGAAAATTATTTCCAAAGTAACAATTTCAACTAGATTTTTAGTGAACAAAATGAACAAAAAATGTTATGCTATTTTATATCACAATTAAGAATCAGAATTTAAACATAACTGACTATATTGTTAGTCCTTACTTCATCAGAAGCAGAGCGAAGACATTGAACAGCAGCCTGTTTCTTCATTTCTTCTAATGTAAGATCAGAGCACTTTTTCTTACTTTTCCCCCATTTCTTGTAAGCTCCCTTTTCCCAGCCCAGGAAGATGTCATTCTCCTAAAAAAAATTGAAAATCATAATAACTGCAATATTTTCTTGTCTTTGCAATTCTTAATGACTTTTAAGAAAGACACTGGGGGGGGGGGAATATGAGTCTGGAAAGATTAACTACAGATATATATTCTATGAGCCTATTTACTACAATTCTTGGTTTTACTTATATATTGACATTTTATACCCCATCCTTGCAAGATATTTCTCCAGTTTTACTATTTTTACTATTCAAAATGCAATGTAACATTAGTAATATTTATTGAAATTAGTAGCAGCAACATCTTAAAATAGCAGATAGTAAAACTGGGTAAAAACCAACTTAGTGACTAGGAACATTAAATTGACTTTCTGCCAAAATGGCACTAAAACAGGAACTATGCAGACTGTATTCCATTAATCAGAATATTAAATACCAAATAAAGAAGTTAATGAAACCAGCAACTAGGGACACAATGTTCAAGTTAAATGTACAAGAACTCGAGAAAAAAGTACATGAAACAACTAAAGGCAAAAGTGAGAGAGGGGGAGATGAAAATACTCAAGTTGTCCTTAGAGTCTCTGGATAAGCAGATTTTGCCTGAAGTGGAAAGGCTAAAGCAGATATAATCCCAATCCAATATCATACTTATCTTGAGAAGTACTAAAAAAACTCCCTCATCCGTGTAACAGAAAATATCAATAATTTTTCATTATGCCATAGCTCATATGCTGCCACTTGGTGACTGACTCCTTCTGCATGACAATTCAAAGACTATGGACTTTTTTCCTCCCCAATGGTCTCAAGTTGATAATTTTCCTCAATGAATAAACACATATAATGTTTTGACTTATTTGCTTCACTGGGTTCTCTTTATCTAGTTTTAGAACTTGCAAGGAGAACAAATTATATTTGAGGCATATTTATATTTATACAGAAATATTGAAAATTCAAAAGATTCACAAACTTTTAAGCACCACATTCCTAGTGAATGTGAGTGGGATCATTTCAAAGATACATAATTCAACAAAAAAAGCTCATCTATACTTCCTAGTTATCCAAACTACTGACTATCATTAGTTTGGATTATTTCTTCTATGGTTCAATTCTGCTTTAATTTTTTTTTACTTAATATACAATTGTATCTTAAGTCCTTTCTTCTTTCTTTCGTTTTCTCCTGAATTATATTATAGCAAGTCTCCCATTTCTTCAATGTATTTGAGCAGAAAATAAGCCGCTGCTTATCAGATGCTTGCAGCATAAATTGTACCAGAAATATTGCTTCTACCCAAGCTAGGTGCTAGAGATTATGGTAATTTTTACTATTTGATAATTAAAAGAAGAAATAATATACTAGAAAAAGGTTAAAACAAAGCTATATTAATACATCAGAAAGACATACAGAGACAAAATGATAAAACAAAGAGTTCTTTGGCATTTGGTTTTTCAAGTTTCAAAATTATCTGTTTCCTCTGATTTTTCTATTTTATTCTGTGGTACAGGTAGAATTGATGTAGGAAAACAAAGTAACAACGGATTCTCTGCTCCTAATTTCTAATAGAAAGCAGCAATTTTATATACAGAGTAAGCATGCCAAATTACATCTCTGTACAACAATAAGCTTCTCATACTTACATATATATATATGCACAAATACAACATATATATTATACATATATCTATACAATTTTCTGCAAAGTATAATGCAGTTGAAGAGATGGTTCCTTTGAGGAACAAGAGTTAAGATTTCTAGAAAGAAGCAGCAGAACAAATATAACTACTTATATTTCAACACCTGCAAAAGTAATCAATGAGCCATATCAACTGAAATCGTGGAATATAGGATATGCATATGCACATACCCCAAATAAAGCAAAAACACATTTTGCAATTTGCATTGGTTGACCATGTATAGTATGACAAGGAGGATACTTTCCTAGAGTCAAAACAGGACTATGAAAGTAACTGCATCACTGCTCAATGCCTAAGAAAAAGCCCCTACCAAAACATTTCTGAGACTCTCCCTTAGCACTGCATCAGTCTTCTCCAGGAAGACTGCAGCACAGAAAGCAGAGATGAACTGGGAAGGGGCCAGAAAAGATGTAGCCAACAAGTGACATGTCAAAAAATGTCTAAGCAAATATTTCCAAAAATGTTTGATGCTCATATCTGGAATTAAAACATGAACTTTACAATAACTCAACATTTAATTCTTTCCTACAAATTATGGTGAATTATAGAAAGTAAAGAATGTTAGTATCAAAACCTAAGCCGTAGGAATGGTCACTGCAACACTGTATAATATTGAATACATGAGTGCAGCTTTTAAATACATTTCCCAGCCATGTTCTTCTTTTTACGCATGACAGCAAAGCAATAAGAGGTAGGATTTTAGGCCAATGGGATGCTTCAAACTGGAATGAAATAATGTGCCCTGAATGACTAGCCATGAGATAATTCACTGTGGGATAACTCACTGTAGCCAACTCGCCTCATGATAACTCAAGAGAGGGACAAGTAAAATTGTAGCTTACCCTAGCCTCAAAGACTTCTAACCTAAGAAGATTCAACCCTAAAGCAAGACAAGGCCTGCTGCAATTCAATTGTCCCACTTTTGAGTTATGTCATGTTGAATATCCCATGATGATTCGGTCGGGGCAAGTTGTCCTAACCCCTTCATAACTCAGGTATTCACAAAACATTATCTGAAGAGTATCACATAAAGGATGATTTGGGAAACAATCCTAATATAAGCCAATATAGTGATAATAGCATTCTTGCGACTTATTTTTTAAAAATATTTTAAGGAAAAGCAATTACTCCCATAATACTATAACCATAGCTTTTCTAGACCAAGTCATATGTTATTCACTTATATGAATGGTGTAATAAATGAGTAGTTAAAAGTTCCTATACACATTAAAAAACAGAAAACGAACATGAAAATAATACAAGATAATTTATAGCACAATTTCTGCCCGCAATTTCTAAACACGGATAAAACAGCAGCTTTTAGTACAGCAAAAGTAGACTTTTCTGTTCTTTAAAATTTTCTTTTTTAAAAGGATCTAAAAAGATTTAGCACAGTTCACTACAAACATTTAAGACTTTTAAAATACAATGCCTTTCTAATGAAATATAGGTAGCCCTCAACTTATGACCACAATTGAAGCCAAAGATAAATATGTTGCTAAGGGAGACATTTATTAAGTAATTTTTGCTCCATTTTACTTTTCTTGATACAGTTGTTAAGTAAATAACGGCAGTTGTTAATTACATAATTGTTAATTGAATCTGGCTTCCCCAATGACTTTACTTGCCAGAAGGTCACAAAAAGTAATCACATGACCCTGGGACACTGCAACCGTCATAAATATGAACCAATTGCAAAGCATTCAAATTTTGATCGTGACCACTGTGATACTGAAACTGTCATAAATGTGAAAAACAATCATAAATCACTTTTTCAATACTGCTGTGACTCTGAACGGTTACTAAATAAATAGTTGTAAGTTGTAGACATAGTACTAATTGCTAGACTTAAAAATCATATTTCTTAAAAGGTATGTCCCATCTTCCAAACTGTATCACAAATTATTTTTGAAGTTCAGTTTTACAAAGGCATTCTGTCATGATGGTTATTTTATCAAACAACCCATGGAGTATATCTAAATTTTGGGATAAGCTTCAAAAGTCCCAAGTTTCCTGCTCTAAAAATATGAAACTATGATGTATTATTTATTATAATAGCACACACAGATAATTTAAAACATACTTATTTTTCAGTCAAGCACATCTAAAATATGTAAATACCTGTTCCTGAAGATCGTAGTCATAATTATCATGCAGCAGAAGACTGAGGACATAGCGAGTATAAATCATGGCATCAATGCCACATTTTTCTAGCTCTTGTCCCAGCCAGGTCTGCACAGGGCCCAAAGCCTGAAGCAGAGACATTTCTGAAACAGATACAGGACCCAGACAGGAGCTTGAGGAGCTTTCAGATGGCAAACCATCCACAACAACTGTATAGACTAGGTGCATGAATCTAGGTGGCTTTCATCCTTAGAACATGAAGCATTTTCTGTAGATGATATTCCGTGGGAACCTGGAGGTAGATATTTTCACTCCAGTACAGAGGAGACACGCTTGACATCTAGGACAATCATTTATATTTGCTGGCAGTTAACAGTCTAAAGACAAGACCCACTCTTCAGGCATAACCAGAGTATACTAAATCTTAACAGGAAACACATGTTTATGTGCATTTTTCTACCTTAATTTCACATTGAAGCCAGATGTAAATCCCCAGCAGGACCTATAAAAAGGGGAAAAAAGAAATTGTGACTTGTATTAAGAAAACAGATAGCAATTAAGATGTCTCTCTCTTTCTCTCTCTCTTCCTCCCTCCCTCCCTCTCTGCAGTAATCAAACTTGGCCTCCTATAAATGGAGCATACAATAAAAGTCAAGTCTCACAGAAAGAATTAGACATGCACCTGCTTAGAATGCTGAGAAGTTAGAATTTTAGAAAAAATTGAGGAGCTTCTTCCAAAGCACTTGTCTTCTCAACATTTGGAAATACAAACTACCTATGAATGCATTCACCATGTTAGAACTCACTAACTTGATTTTCATGCACCCCATGTTACATTAGCAGTAAGCAGTGAACATGCTTATATCTTATTCTCCAAGGCACCTAAGGGTAGAACAAGAAGAAATGGGTGGAAACTAATCAAGGAGAGAAGCAATTTAGAACTGAGGAGAAATTTCCTGACAGTTAGAACAATTAATCACTGGAACAGCTTGCCTCCAGAAGTTGTGAATGCCCCAACACTGGAAGTCTTTAAGAAGATGTTGGATAGCCATTTGTCTGAAATGATATAGGGTTTCCTGCCTAGGCAGGGGGTTGGACTAGAAGACCTCCCAAGGTCCCTTCCAACTCTGCTATTCTATTGTATTATAACAGATGGAATATGAATAGAATTTTAGTACAATGGCAGTGCCTTGTTAGTTGAAAGAACTACAATTATTATTTGATTTGATTTTGATTTTATTAACATTTATAGGCCGCCCTTTTCCCTGAGGGACTCAGGGCGGCTTACATAAAATAGGGAGGGGGGGTACAAAACAATAAACATAAAACAATACATGAGAGTAAAATAGTACACAACATTCATTCATCATCCAGGTGGGGACAGATTGTGGTCTTTATCCCCAGGCCTGACGGGATAGCCAGGTCTTAAGGGCTGTGCGGAAGGTCTAGACGGTGGCATTATGTGTGAAGTACCAAAGAAAGAAAGAAAATGCCAAACTAGTCAAAAATCCCCTGCTAAATTAAGTTTTAGAAATATTCATTTATATAAAAAATGAAGTTAGTTAATGATTGAGAGCACATAATTAAGAATATGTGGAACATTAATTATGTTATAGTATTGCATTCTCCACCGTGTTAGAGAATAATCTCACAATCATAGCTCTAACTCTAGAATGTTCTATTCCTCCTTTATACTATGTCCACCACACAAAAACCCACTTCCAGTTTGAAGGGTTAGTTTCCACCAGTATAAAACCACTGAGCCATCCAGAAATTGTGAGAGGAATTGAATGACTGCCATTTTTAAAAAATGTCCTATGTTTAACTACTTAATAATTAATTTTCTAATGTCTGAAAACTATGAAAAAGCTATGAAAGAAAGAAAAGCTCAGCTTTCCAGTTCTAAATGTATATTGAAATAAAAGATGGTGCAGATAATTAGTTTTATCTTAGGATTTTAGAAACACAGAAGATACAGCAGATATGTATGAATTTACAAAAATGTTGCCAACTATATGCCCATTTGTGAGAGCCAAGCATCTATCCAGAACAAGCTGCTATTGCAGGACAACCTTGGTGGGATCACTGCTCATAACCTAGTGAGCAATTTCTTTAACACTAGGGAATGGCAATCAGTTCGTTATTCCATTTGCCCTGAGCAATCATCTTTGGAGTTTGATAACAACACTAACTATCGCAACAGGCCTGACTTCTACTAAGAGGATTACACTAAAAGAGATTACTGTATTGTGAGAGAACAAGGAGAATGGCCACTCAAACGTTCCTATCTCCAGCAGAGGGAGGGGCTGAAGTATCTGACTCTTACAGGTAATCCTCTATTTAGAACCATTTGTTCAGCGACCATTTGAAGTTACAATGGCATTGAATAATGGTGGTTACAACTGTCCTTGGAGTTTTGGATAGCCATGAAATCATGTTCTTGGCAACTCATTTGCATTTACACACGACAGCCATGTGCAACCTTCCATGCTGACTTCTCCAGAAAATCAAAAGGGAAACCGGGCAGGGAAGACTACAAGTCGCTGGAATAATCTCCCCCACTCATGCATCCCTTCAGCCCCTCTGTGATTGCACTGTGCTGGCACTTGCACACCCCTGTACATCCTTCCTGACCCATGCAGTGCCTCTTACACACTCCTGTGTACTCTCCCCAATCTGTGCAACACTTGTTAAGAGACGTCTTGCAACCTCCCTAACCTGGATATCTTGGGCACACCTGTGCACTCTCCTTGACCTCCTAAATCCTTTTCACATGCTCATGTGTCCTTCCTGGCTTCCCCCGTATCTCTGCACATCCCCTTGTTTCCTCTCCCCCCAGCAATGCATGCCCTGGACTTACAATGTCATGCTGGCTTACCCACTGACTTTGCACAATTCAGCTAATGATGGCAATTAGAACTGTAGGAATTGCCATTGCTAAGTGTACTGTATCACTTAGCAACTGAAAGTCTGTCCCAACTGCTGTTGTAAATTGAGGATGGCCTCTATATTACAGAGCATGTACAGATTATTTTCAAAAGATTTCCCAGTTCCAGAATTGTGTACATCTACTGGTGAAACTCAAAAAATTAGAATATCGTGCAAAAGTTCATTTATTTCAGTAATGCAATTTAAAAGGTGAAACTAATATATGAGATAGACTCATTGCATGCAAAGCAAGATAGTTCAAGCCGTGATTTGTCATAATTGTGATGATTATGGCTTACAGCTCATGAAAGCCCCAACTCCACAATCTCAGAAAATTAGAATATTACATGCAATCAATAAAACAAGGATTGTACATAGAACAATATCGGACCTCTGAAAAGTATAGGCATGCATATGTACTCAGTACTTGGTTTGGGCCCCTTTTGCAGCAATTACTGCCTCAATGTGGCATGGCATGGAAGCTATCAGCCTGTGGCACTGCTTGTCTTATGGAAGACAAGGATGCTTCAGTAGCGGCCTTCAGCTCTTCTGCATGGTTCGGTCTCATGTCTCTCATCTTTCTCTTGGCAAACTCAGGCGAGTTTGTTGGCCAATCAAGCACAGTAATCCCACAGTCATTGAACCAGGTTTTGGCGCTTTTGGCAGTGTGGGCAGGTGCCAAGTCCTGCTGGAAAAAGGGTGTTGGTCCTTACCTGATACGCCTATTCTCATAGTGGGTGAGTAGCATCCAGACTGGGTTGACTTCATCCGCTCATTGATTGGACTGAGTCCAATAAGACAATTAAGCCACGCCCATGTTGCCAGGCTAACCCAGCTTCCGGCAAAGGACTCTATCGGACTCGATGTCCGATCCTCTTCAGACAATTGTTGTAGACTAAAAATCATTTTATTTTGCACAAAAAACACAAGTAGCAACATGCATTGAACAATCCAGAAAAAACATTACAAACTCAGGGAGGGGCTGGATGCTACTCCCCCACTATGAGAATAGGCGTATCAGGTAAGGACCAACGCCCTTTCTCCATAGTGGAGGGAGCAGCATCCAGACTGGGACGTACCAAAGCCATATCGTCCCTTGGGAGGGTCCATACAGGATCTATATACATATATACAAGAATTTGTCATGGTGATATATATAGTATGTATGTATATGTATATATGTATATGTGTATATATGTATGTATGTATGTATGTATGTACGTATGTATGTATGTATGTGTATATATATATATATATATATATATATATATATATATATATACATATATACACACACACATACATATACATATATATACACATACATATACATATACATACTATATATATATAGCATTTAAACATTGTGAGCTATTTCACCATCTCTATGAACAGACTGTAATACCCTACGTCCAAAGGTGGCTTCAGCAGAGGCAAAGGAGTCTAATTTATAGTTCCTTATGAACGGGGAAGGGGATGCCCATGTAACAGCTCTACAAATCTCAGTCAAAGAGGCTTGCATAGCCCAGGCTGCTGACATAGCCGCACTTCTCGTGGAAT